>NC_135188.1:38474075-39084908 GCF_041146795.1 Maylandia zebra | reverse complement strand
GGAGCTTTGTGAGTTCCCTTCATCTTCAGTTCCCTCACGTTATAACATGCCAGTCGAGTCTTCAATAAAAATTGTTCGTCACAATCTATCTTTCATAGACAGAGAATTATTAAAGTGATTTAGGAAAAAATCTGGTCGTAGGTATTTCACCTGAATGGACTTGAGATGGCATGCAAAGAGAATGTATTTTTACTTTCTGTGATTTCACACTACCAAACACGCAAAGGCTCCTTTGCAAAAGCTTCACAATTAGCCTGAAGTAACGGTGTGCATGTTTCGAGAACACCTTCTTTTAACTCAGCAGGAGGCTCCATTAACAACACCCTGGCTCTGGTTTAGAGGTCCCGCAGAAAAGCACGGGATGAAGGCTGGCTGTCTTTCTTCTGGTTTAAAGTTTCAGAAATAAAGAGGAGTGCGGGAAGCAGACTTAAATCCCATACAGACTGTGATAACAGCTTGTGGGTTCGTTGCGTTTTACACTGTGCAAGCAAGCACCGTGTAATAAAATCTTGGTCACAATCTGTGCCGTGTTGTGCTATAAATTTTGGAGCGTGTCAGATTGTGTGATGGATACCTGGGAAATTGGAGCTTGACAGCATCACTTAGAAAAATTGCAAACAGAGACGTATCATAATATCATCGTCCTAAATCATCCTTTGGCTCAGTAGTCTATCAAAAGGGAACTTTTAACCATCGCAGCTACATTACTATATGTATTCACATACAGTGGCTTGCAAAAGTATACACGTGAGAAGTGGAACGAAAATCATACATGATTCCAAACATCTTTTACAAATAAATAACTGCAAAGTGGGGTGTGCATAATTATTCAGCCCCCTTTGGTCTGAGTGCAGTCAGTTGCCCATAGACGTTGCCTGATGAGTGTTATAGACTAAATAGAGTGCACCTGTGTGTAATCTAATATCAGTAGAAATACAGCTGCTCTGTGACGGCCTCAGAGGTTGTCTAAGAGAATATTGGGAGCAACAACATCATGAAGTCCAAAGAACACACCAGACAGGTCAGGGATAAAGTTATTGAGACATTTAAAGCAGGCTTAGGCTACAAAAAGATTTCCCAAGCCTTGAACATCCCACGGAGCACTGTTCAAGCGATCATTCAGAAATGGAAGGAGTATGGCACAACCGTAAACCTACCAAGACAAAGCCGTCCATCTAAACTCACAGGCCGAACAAGGAGAGCGCTGATCAGAAATGCAGCCAAGAGGCCCATGGTGACTCTGGCCGAGCTGCAGAGTTCTACAGCTCATCACTCTGAACACACCATCGCCACTGTCAAATATGGTGGTGGCAGCATCATGCTCTGGGGGGGCTTCTCTTCAGCAGGGACAGGAAGCTGGTCAGAGTTAATGGGACGATGGATGGAGCTAAATACAGGGCAATCTTGGAAGAAAACCTCTTCAAGTCTGCAAAAGACTTGAGACTGGGGCGGAGGTTCACCTTCCAGCAGGACAACGACCCTAAACATAAAGCCAGGGCAACAATGGGATGGTTTAAAACAAAACATATCCATGTGTTAGAATGGCCCAGTCAAAGTCCAGATCTAAATCCAATCGAGGATCTGTGGCAAGATCTGAAAACTGCTGTTCACAAACACTGTCCATCTAATCTGACTGAGCTGGAGCTGTTTTGCAAAGAAGAATGGGCAAGAATTTCAGTCGCTAGATGTGCAAAGCTGGTAGAGACAGACCCTAAAGGACTGGCAGCTGTAATTGCAGCAAAAGGTGGTTCTACAAAGTATTGACTCAGGGGGCTGAATAATTACACACACCCCACTTTGCAGTTATTTATTTGTAAAAAATGTTTGGAATCATGTATGATTTTCGTTCCACTTCTGTACACCACTTTGTGTTGGTATTTCATGTGGAATTCCAATAAAACTGATTCATGTTTGTGGCTGTAATGTGACAAAATGTGGAAAAGTTCAAGGGGGCCGAATACTTTTGCAAGCCACTGTATAAGCTGTGTATCGGTGCTCGTTTTGGTTGATCTGTCTGTTTTTAATGTCAATCAGCATTAATCAAACTGTTCAACTGTTAATGGAACAGCAACTCAAACAAACACTCATCACAACCAGTGTATGCAGAAGAGCATCTCTAAATGTATAACATGTCAGAAGAGCACACAGCCAGAACTGACCATATTTGGATAAGACGGTGGCGTGCCAAGTTATCAGTTAACGTTAGCAAGCTAGGTTAGTACGGTGAATCAATAGTGTATGATTACATCTCAGAGACATAGATACCTGCTAATTAGTACTAAGCAACATACTATACTAATAAAATGGTAGAATTTCTCTCACTTCTTGGATGGTCTGTTTGTAGAATTAGCAGGCATAAACACAGAAAAAGGTCCAGGTCAGTGATTTGAATTAGCTGTGAGTAATCACTCCCTGTTTCTGCTCCCACTTGTTGTTCCATTAGTTAGGTCTACTTTTAAGCCTTAAACCATCTAAATAAGGTAGTTGTCATGAAATTCACCCCCCATACTTTTGTTCTAAACAGATGAAATAGCTACAGAGATGACAATCAGGCAGTAACCATGTAACTTGAATTTAGAAAATGTGTATTTCAACATAGGAGCATATGAGGATTGAGTGGCTTTTGAAGGCAGCCTCAAGTGGCCATTTGAGGAACCACAGGTAACATTTTATCCCCGATAGCTGTACCCTCGTTCGTTGCATTATATCATATCTACCTTTAGTGCAAAGCAGAAAAATTAACCTCCTGATCTAAGATGCTATTGCACAATATACAGTGTAAGTCTGGTGAGAGCTGCCAGTCTCATCAAAGATGATGTGTTTGCACGAGGGCTGCAAACACATCATCTCATAAAATTCCGCATTCGTCGATGTGGAATTTTATTGTCGGCACGTCACGTAAATGTGTTTTTGTAAACTGCAATAGACTACAGGAAGTTATGTTGGCAGCAATGCCTATATGGTCTACCAAGACTGCACTCTCGCTACATTCTGCTACTAACGAAGCAGAGTGTAGCGAGAACGGCAAAACAGAAGAATGGAAAAATATGGAAATGAAGATTTGAAAAACTGTTAAAAGCATTCCTCACAAAACAAACAAAATTAAATGCAGACTGTGTAAGGCGAAGCTTTCCTTCCACGACAGCACTACTGCAGTGCATGAGTATTTAAATGCCGGCACCCTGGAGCTGTGACGTCCATTACAACCATTAAAGAGGAGTAGCTACACTGCTTCCTAGGTGTTTTTTTCCTCGCATTAATATTAGTGTTTATTTTGAATAGTAAACCTCTGCCACTTAACATTAGGTAGTTGATTAGTAACAGTCTTCTCTAATTTTGTTTTGTTCTGTTTTACTAGTGTTAACAATGAGCGTATAGATGAGTTTGACCTGCTCATGAACCTCTCAAAGGGCTGAAGTCATGACAGAGAGCATCTTTACCATGGCTACCAGCTGCTGGGATCATCATCCAAAAAATAAGAGCAAGCCTCACTCCAGAGCATGTCCACTGCAATCTTGGATTCATGAACTGAACCGTATTACCTAATATTTTGACTTGTTTCATTTTTATCCTGACAGTCCCATTGAATAAAGTTAAAAATGCATTTGCTTATTTTCAAATTCCCGGGTTATTATTTTCATTTGGTGTGGGATGAGGTAACAGGGTGATATTCACAGGTGGGCAGGCTGGAGCCTAGAACAGGAAGTTTGCCCACAGGAAGCGGAGATGAGAGTTATTGAAATAATAGTTGACCAATCGACTAATCGAAGAAAAATTAGGCAGATTAGACCACTATCAAAATAATCGTTAGCTGCAGTCACGCTTTGCACACTGCAGTCAAGTTAACATCTCATCTAAATTAACTGGATTTGCACTACTGTCAGTAAAACAGGAGCGTCCATTGATCTGGCATCGATCTGTCACTTGAAATTTCTTAATTGGCTTGCTAATATGGCTTCTCCCTCTTCCTGATTGTACTCATTAAAACTCTGAGTTTGCACAGTCTCGGGTCCTAACCAGATAACTCCAGCTCCTGAATGTCCTCCCGCGCCGTCCTCACCCCCCTCTCCTCTCTCATTCCATTTGCTGCCTTTCCCCTCATCTCTCCTACTTATTCGGTCTTCCCGCTGTTCATAAATGAAACATTGATGAACGCTGTTAAAAGTTGCCCTAGAAGTGCTCTCACTTTATACAGCTTTACTATCTGAACACGACATGCTTCGGCTCTCAGCGCATTTTCCACACACGTGCGCACACAAATGCCTTCTTTTTGTGTGAGCCGTTGAATATTAAATCTCCATTCAGAAAGCTCCCCCAGTATCTTTCAGAGTTTGCTTAAACAAGCATAACAGAAATAAAAAAAAAACAAACAAAGCACACAGACACACAAAACACTGCAAGAGTTTCACAAAGTTGCTAATTTGCAGCAAAGGCTTTGGAAACTCATAGAAGTTACACATATGCAAATTCAATGAATGCAGGAAGAAGTATTTTATTGACTCATCAACTCCACGGTTAATGAATTAATACATCCAGATGATCCCTGCTTACCTTCCAACCAACAACTTTACAACCATCCAACATCACAACCTCCCAATCATGCTTATCATCTATCCCCAGATAAACTGTAGCCTGACCATGTTTTTGTGCATCTCGCTTAGAACAGCCCAACCTGGCCTAGACCTGTCACCTTTACACGTTGGTTGCTACTACCTTTCATACCAGTGTCTGGAACAGGAAGCTGCTGTCACAATTTGCAGTTACACAAACAAATAAGCTATAATATGACTGTTTTGCTGTTTGTGAGCAACAACACCAGAGCTACATAAATCACCGAAAAATAATCTGCAGCAATTTTCAGTGGACTGGAAGAGGCTGGTGTTAAAGCCATTTATCAAAATGTTTTTTTCTCTAACAATAAGGTGATTTATTTCGTTTTGACCATGTCCTCTCAGGCTGCCATGACTCTAAACGACCAGATACAATCATTTGTATTTCCCCGTCAGCCAACCAAGCTGCTCGGTCTGTAGCCTAGCGGCACTAACTGCCGAAGCAGTGAGTCACTGCTCTTCTGCTGTTTTATGGTTGCGGGTGACCATTGGATTTCGGGTGCCATGCCGTGCCGCAGTGGTGCACAATAAAGCCATCCCTCTGCAAACAAATTGTCCCCGCCGATCATAATAAATGCTGAACTTTACTTGCAGTTATCAGTTTGATTCGCATCATTCTGTCCTTCGGAGATGAAACCGGGCTCGTTACAAACCCTCATTAGTCTCACTGATGTGGAAACATGCCAACAGCCTGTGATGATGGAATCAATTAATAGCTCGCCATAAAAAAATGCTACTCCAAACAAAGACATCAAAGCAGGCAGGCGGGGGAGCTGCTCCTATTCAGGCTTGCCACTCAGACAACTTCAGGACCAATTCAATTCAATTCAATTCTTTATTTATTTGTCACATGTAGTTATAACTAGTACAACACACAGTGAAATGTTTTTTCCGGCTAAAAAGTACTCCCCCCCCGACTGTGCATCTTACTAAACTTATAATAAAAAAATATCTATATAAAAGTATAAAAATGTATAATATCGTGCAAAATATTACGCTGTAATAGTTAAGAGCTATAGTGTACGTATTTACGTAAATACAGATGTAAATGATAAAATACAAATAAAAATAAGGATAAAACTCAAAAGAAAATTATATACTGTGTATGGAATTGTCCATCATGTTGTCCGATTTGTGTTTTGATTGAGGAGTCTCACTGTTTGTGGGTAAAAACTCCTCCTGAACCTTTCAGTTCTTGTTTTCAGGCTACAGAGGCGTTTCCCTGACCTCAGTGGCCTGAACAGTTTGTAAGCGGGATGGCTGGAGTCGTTAGTGATCCTGATGGCCCGGGATCTGCACCTTTCAGCGTAGATGTCCTGCAGTGTTGGTAAAGATGTTCCCATAGTGCGTTCAGCTGTGCGCACGACCCTCTGCAGGGCTTTCTGTTGCTGTACTGTGCAGTTCCCGTACCACACCGTGATGTTATTACACAGGATGCTCTCAATGACCCCGGTGTAGAATCTCCTCTGGATGTTCTTGGAGATCTTAAACCTCTTTAAACGCCTCAGATGATAGAGGCGCTGTCTGCCTTTGCTGATGAGGAAGTCCGTATGTGTGTTCCAATTAAGGTCCTCGTTGATATAAACACCGAGGTATTTAAAATTAGAGACTTTCTCCACAGGGTTTCCATTGATCTGAATTGGGGTGTGAGTTTTCTCGCCTCTCTGTCTCCTAAAATCAATCACCATCTCCTTTGTTTTGCTGATATTCATGGAGAGGTGGTTTGCCACACACCACTTTGCTAATCCGTCCACCTCGCTTCGGTAGGCCCTCTCGTCATTCCCGGAGATGAGTCCTACCACCACTGTGTCGTCAGCGAACTTCACAATGGAGTTAGTGGGGTATCTGGCCGTGTAGTCCGCGGTGTAGAGGGAATAAAGAAGAGGGCTAAGCACACATCCCTGGGGGGCCCCTATGTTCAGTGAAAGGGTATGAGAGTACACATCCCCTATTCTCACCGACTGTGGTCTCGCAGTCAAAAAGCTGTGAATCCACCTGCACAAGGATGTGCTGAATCCCAGATCCCGGAGCTTATCCGTAAGGATGTGGGGCACTATGGTGTTGAACGCTGAGCTGTAGTCTATAAACAGCATTCTCACAGGGACAGCTCCCGTCTTATTCCACGGCGCCTACAGAATGTGAATGCTCGCCGTTCAAGTCGATGCACATACGCGTTGTATAAGCAGACAGAGATGTCAGGGTTATGTCAATATGTACACAGTCAGCTGCATCAATCACAGCTGTCCGGCCCGGTGAAACCTCGGGGCACTGCAGCCTCATTTAACAATGAAGCTTGTGCTGGAAAGCAGGCCACGGGTATCACCTCAGACAGCGTGGCAGCAGCCTCAACAAATGCCACATTGGGTAAACTCTTTTTAAGGGCTTCACGGCTATTTGTTTGCTCATTCTTTATCTTTTCTGCGTCTTTGCAGCTTTAGTCAAAGCGAGGACGCCCCGTCCTCTCCCTGTGTAAAGATTAACTGCAATAAAAAACACGCATTTATACACAGATCTCTGCTCAGGGACTGCCTTTAACTGCACTGCCAAATGTCATTTTACAGCATTTGGCAAGCGTCAGTTTGTGGAAATGTCACATTTCTACAAGGGAGTGTCCAGTTATAAGACATGAGGAGATCACTGATGAAAGCTCAAGATCCCAGTGAGGGAGTTAAGATGGAAAGCATATGGTGGGTGAACACCCATGTGCACTTTTTAGTTACTCATATCTAGGAGGATGCCTTACTAGCATCATCCTAGATATGAGTATCAAACGTAAGGTCCTTAAATGACCTGGCAAAGTCTGGCCCACTGGACAGTTTTCGAAAATGTGAAGGAGGGCATAGAATTTTTAGACTTTTAACTATATTTTCACAAGTTTTGCAGCTTTTCCTGCTGATAAAGACCTCACTCATTGTCATTAATACTATACCAAAGTAGTTGATGATGAATAAACAAGGAAGGTGGAGTTCTGCTGGTCGTTCAGCCCACTTAAGATCAAAGTGGGCTGTATGTGGCCCATGCTGTAAAATGGGTTTGTCATCCTGCCCTAACAGTTCTCTGATGACAGAGTCACACTCAGGACAACAGTGGTTGAAGACCACAGCATGATCACAGTAATTATTGAAATTGAAACATTGTTTCCAGTGAGATGATTGTTTTGAAAAATGGGGACCAAGTCTGCAACCACTCACAGTCAGTTCCCATCTTCAACTGTTGGTTGAAGATGGCAGTTGGTGTGCCAACTGTAGTGATAAAATGAGAACAACTCAGAGCCATCAGTCTGCTGAAAGTTGGCAATCTGTGGTAATACAGCAATGAGCTATAATGAATACTTGAAAATCACAAATCAGTTGCTGTCTTATTAAACAGAAGATAAGACAGGACGTAAAGCTTTAGTTTCTAAAAAGGGGCTGAAAGCTCACCTGGGCTTTTCTTTACGTTTTAACAAAACATGCCCTATAATGTTCCCCCTCAGGGTCCCATGAGAATTTTTATATTTTTGCGTTGTGTTAATGATTCTTTTATTGGATTTTAATGCGTCTACTCCATGTACAACACTTACACAGGAAGTGCTGTAAATAAAACATGAAGTTTGCTTGGTTTTAACATGCCAACCCCATACCTGTGTAAATATACATTTTGAATTCTTGCGAAGTAATATAAATGTAAAAGGGCATCTGCACTATGGGCTCTGTGTAAGCCAAAGCTTGATGAGCTAACAGGGTCATCTTAGTGTGTTGAAAATGGGAGCTGAAACAAAGATCAATAGGCAGCATGACTCCTACAGCTCAACAGGAGGTCTTCCTTCTCTCACCCCAACCGGTCGCAGCAGATGGCCGCCCCTCCCTGAGCCTGGTTCTGCCGGAGGTTTCTTCCTGTTAAAAGGGAGTTTTTCCTTCCCACTGTTGCCAAAGTGCTTGCTCATAGGGGGTCATATGATTGTTGGGTTTTTCTCTGTATCTATGAAGCGCCTTGAGGCGACTTATGTTGTGATTTGGCGCTATATAAATAAAATTGAATTGAATTGAATTGAATGCCTGTTTAGCAACAAGTATAGCTTTAGATCATATATTACCTCAAATGTTCCGATATAGATGGTTCCCCTTTATTCATTAACCGCTCATTCTGGACCAAATAAAGTCAGTAGTCAATAAGTAAAACTGTGATTAGGAAAGACTTATTACTGTTCTTCAGTAATAAGTCTGAAGAACAAAAACAGAGCAACTACAAGGACAACAGAGAACAAGTGTAATGCCTTAAGTTGTTTCTGGACAAGATAACGGTGATGCTTGTTCTTGTGTCTACACTGTGTCAAAGTGTGGCACGCAGATAGCGTCCTCTGTATCAGCAGCAGACCCAAAACACTTTACAGCGTCGCTTTTCAACCTTTGCGGCACAGCGGTGCGTCTCTGTTGGACAACAGAGTCCACAACACAACACCTCATTGATTCTCTGTAAATGTCACGTAGAGCTCTGTGGAATCAAGGGGCAGAAAATACAAAAGGGTAGCAGAGCAAGTTAGAAATGATAGTTTTTAACATGATATTTCTGCCGTTGGTGGATCAATGATTTCTGCATTTGGCCGAAACACCCTCTGGAGTATCACTTGAACTCACCGAGGGCAAAACTAGGATGATTACAGAGATTTTATTCCACATCACAGAGCGCCGGTGTTGTCTGAAGTTAGAATAATTGCCAAAGCCTTAATTTAACTTTAATTGCTTTAACTTTACTGTATGTGTTGAGCTAGAAGAGAAAACCAAAACCTGTAATGAGATTCAGCATTTTGATGGCAGTTTGCACCCTTATGGCTGCCGAACCAAGAGTAAGAAGATGCTTAAACACTGGGGCAGAGGTAATTATACTCACCAGTCAGCTTATTTTCACACTTTGTGACGACCAAAGCCCTTGAAATGTTTTATAAGCCTTAGTATATCAATGTTATTCGGTTTTTGAGACTTCTAGATGACCAGTCTGATTCCTCCCAGATTGGACAATATATTTTTAAGCAAAAAATTTGTAAATATGATACAATTTAAAACTCATATATAAAAATACATTTTTAATGTTTCTTTTTGCTATGGCAGAAGGTTCAAGAAATACTCCACATTTAAAACAATTGAATATTCTGGAAATTAAAAGTCAAGTGAAACTGGTTTGCTCTTAGATTCTCAGAAAACCACACGTATGAAATAATTATGTACGTTTCTGTAATTGTAATAACTGCATAATTTCTGTAAGTATGCATTTCCTAAAATTGGTTTTAATCATTTGTATTTGTTCTAGATCTTCTTAAAATCCATTCCGCCCTGTGTCAGAGCTCTTTATGCTCTTAACTGAGGCCATGCCTGTGGGGAGTTTCACTATCACTATGTTTCTGGTTGGTTGGCGGCTCTCGCGTGATGCAAAGCCTCGACTACTCTCCGTCTATTTGGTTCAAGTCAATTGGAAAGGTTAGAGGGAGAGCGAGCGAGGGAGCGTGTGTGAAAAGAATCCATAGCTGCAGAATGTGCAAATGTACGGCGCTAAATACGATCGAGCAAAGCCGTTCGTCACCGGGTGCATTCAGTCCACGTCAAAACACACGCGGGCTGCAAAACATTATATCTGACTGGAACATCTGCACCCAACAATGAAGCATAATTCCACAGGCTAAAAATACCCTCGAACGCTCCCTAAATAAGATTACTCGGGAGAATGGGGATCATTAGGATGAATAAGGAACACTTATGGTCATGTCTCGCTTCTTGAATCATAATTTCCGAAAGAAAATCTCTCTCCACTCTCGGATTGTATTTACACAAAAAAAAGGCACAAAAAACCCCCAGACAGAGACAGAAAATAAAAACTGCAATCAAGTAGTTTATGCCGTTGATAATAACGTAACGGATGAATCCCATCACAGTGATGAAGCCACAAGTGCTCCCATCAAAAATCTTTTCTTAACAAAAATGGCAAAAATGCAACAAGTTTTTACAGACAAAAGAGTTGCTCCCCTATATTTATGATCTAATGCTAAACTATGTTGAAAGAATTCTAACTCCACATATTGAGAATCTGCTGTGTAATGAGGTGCAGTGAGCTTTCATTCTTCTCTTAAATCCAGATGCTGTTGGAGTGTTACATGCTTTTCTGGTCAACTGGGAACACAATGCCCAGAAAACCATGCGCTTATTATTGTGCCAGGTGGAACAAAGGACCTGGAGAACATGACTGTCTGATGAAACGGCAACTTATATATTTCACACATGACGACATGTCAAGTCACAAATGACGATAAAGCTACTTGATCTCTGTTTAACTCATTTCCAGTCTCCAGCGTGTACCTGACTATTTTCAGAGGACTGTTTTTTCTTTGTAATGTCTGACCTACAAATCACTCAAGCATAAAAAGCCACCTAACTAAAGGGATGAACCAGTGTTGTGGTTACACACAGCAGGTGACTTAGCAATGAACCAATTTTAAATTGTATCTTTAGGCACTTTGTTACTATCAGCCTGTCACAGAACAGATGTTTCCCCATTTCTAATTGATGCCAAAGACAGCCTAGTTTGACAGGTGAGTCCCAGAGAGCTACTAGCTGAAAACTTGGCATATCTCGGCACTGTGTGCAGTGTGCCCTTAAATAAATTTGAGGGCACTGAACAAATGAGAGACAAAAGAAGAAGTGACAGGCCTAAAAGCTATCTACAGCAGATGAGCAGTACCTGAAAGTCCTTTCCTTAAGAAATAGGAAATAATCCAGCAAAGATTTGACACAGGATCTGTGTCACATGTGACCTTTCAGTTGATCCATCTACTGTTTATACTTCATCAGTAATGTCTCAGTGGAAGGGTGGCTGTCATGAAGCCATTCTTGAGAAAGGAAACACATTTTGGGGCCGCATTTCAGCCAGTAGTGCTTGGGATCTTATGAAAATGGATGGAATAATGAACACAGAAAAGTACCATCAGATATTGATCCAGCATCTAGCAATTTTTCTGTCTGAAAATAATCTTAAAATGTATTAAAGCATACCTGGATAGAAAAAAACACTATCAGTCATGGATTGGGCTCCCAAGAGCTTGGGCGTCAACATTATTGCAGCGGTGTGGAATCATCTTGAGAGAGAACGCCAGCCAACATCTAAAAAAGAGCTTTAAATGTCCTCAAGAAGCCTGGACAACTATTTCTGATGACTACAGAAACTGTGTGCGTATTTTATAATGTATATGCAGAAGTCATAGAAGTGTAAGCAACAAAAAATACAATAAACTCAGTAATATCAGTTTGCGCCTCGAGGCAACTGTTGTTGTGATTTGGTTTCTATATAAATAAAACTGAATTGAAGCACCAGTCTGGTCTTATGTGGAATCATTTTTCATAACAGTTGCCATTTGTGATAGTTGACCCATAAAAAGGGGTAAAAGAGGGTCTGTAATACCTTATAACACCACAGATTTTGATTGAGTGCCTTGCTAGGAGTTTGCTTTGCGGTTTGTTTCGGGTTTCACGTGTCAGCTGTTCTGAACCCAACATTATGGAGTTTTCCTCGGCTTCCAGTTTGTTGCAGGGACACGTGAAAAAATTTAACTCCACAGTAACTTTGATACATTTTCAACCAGCCTCGCACTGACACGATTAAAATGTTTGGTTCGGTTTTTCAATTTACCTGAAATTCAATTAGTCAATTCATTTAAAGCTAATTAGGGGAAATAATAGCGGTGCTCAGTCAGTAGGGAAAGGACTGTGTGTTTATACCATCACACGAGGCTGTGTGATGTGAGGGCTCATGTGTGCGAACTGTACGGCAGGCTTACAGTACATTTAGTGTGTGTGTGTGTGTGTGTGTGTGTGTGTGTGTGTGTGTGTGTGTGTGTGTGTGACCATGCTGCTCTGAGAGTACACATTGGCACTTATGTATTATGTGTCAGTATTTGGAGCAGAACTAATGCTTCCACTAGCCTCTTTTTTGAAAACACACGTATTAGCAAACAAACAACTGGCTGAACTCAGGGTTTGGTTTATCTTTAGCTTCTGTTTTACTCACTGACTGTAACAGGATTTTTTAAAATTCCATTTAACCTTCACTGAATCGGATTCTTTGACTAAATGAATTAGCAGATGAACGAATTGAGTCAAATTACAGTATGTGACACTGACGTAGGAAACCCCTCATCATAATAGGAAACGACACGCTCAATGCAAGTGCATAACAAGTTTATGTAACTTCATAAAAACATTTCCCCACTTGTACATTTGACGTTAAAGATAAACGACAAGCACTCGTCAAGTGCACATTTTGCTGTCATGTTTGATTTATTTGTTTCCCGGTGCTTGACTGAGACAGGAATTTGAAAACATGCAACATACAAGATGTTTTGCACTTTGCTTTTCCTGCTAGGGCCTCAGAATCGCTCAGTGCACGGAGTAAAACCAAAGCCAAAGTGATGAATTATTAACCGTCCGCTCGGAAAAAAGGATGTGTTGTTCTACTTTTTAAAAATGTATTTGCAAAAACAGAATTTATGGAAAAAGAACAGAAAGATAAGTTATTAAGATTGTGAAAACTGTGTTGTGTGCTGGTGTATATCTGTGTGTCTGAGGTGGGATTATTTGTTGTTTTGAGTTGACGTATCTGCCTGAGCGAAGCGGCGTGGAGAGAAATCAGCTGCCAGGATGGAGATCAGGTGGGAGATTGTCCTTTAGAGCTGACGAGAGCTATGTGTACGGCCTGTAAACATATCAGGGCAGTAGCTTATAGATAACTTTGTTCTGTCTTTCCAGTTGAGTAATATGTTTTGGGGTTTGTTTGTTTTTTCCCTCGGCCACTGCTGAAGCTGAAGTTGAAGATTTGTAGATGCTGTGGGATTGTAAATGAGGAAATATTGACTGAAAGGAAGACTGAAGGTGAGAGGGGAATACTAAGCATGTGCAGAGCCAGAATGCATGGAAGCAGTAGTAGCAGTAGTCCACTGCAGTGGAACATTCTGTACAAGTGCTGTGGTCTATGAAGCTCAGAAGCTTACAACTCACAACATGACTCATGACTGCTTTAGTTTCTGGTTGTCAGAGAGGAGTGAAGCAAAAATATACTAGTCAAAGTTTTTGTTTTATATAGCTTAAAATAGATTTTTATAGAAGAACAATATCTGTATTTACGTGATGCAAGCAGTCATTCCTGTTGCTCTCATAGACATGCAAGGACACACACGCCATTATCAAGTTGGCGTGAGGCACTGATGGTCACAATGTGCATACACTGTTTTTTTGTGTGTGTAGGTGCAAAGGCCACAGGCTTAAGAATAGAGTAAATGCTCAGAAGCTCAGAAGCAATTCTGAGGTGTACAAGTGAGTTCATTTGTGTTTGGTAAAGGTCAGAAGGAGCTGCTTTGTGTCTTTGTGGATCTAGAGAACGCATATGATGGGGTGCCAGGAGATGAACTGCGGTGCTGTACAAGGAAGTCGGGTGGATGAGTTTTGGGAGTAATTTGTGACAGGATAGCAGCAGGGATGGTTTAAAAGATCGTGGTGAGACCCACTATGGTGGAGAGGTTGGATTTACACTGACAAAAAGACAGGAAGCTGAGCTGGAGGTGACAAAGTTGAAGACACTAAGATTTTAATTGGGAGTGAGCAGGATGGACAAGATTAGAAACCAGTACATCAGAGAGACAGCTCGGGTTGAGTTGTTTTGGAGACAAAGCTAAAGAGGATGGTTTAGTTTCCAGTGGTTTACAGATGTGCAAACGAAGGCTATATTGGACAAAGGAGCTCCCAGGAAGAAGGAAAAGTGCATGACCACAGAGAAGATTCATGGATGTAGTGAAGGAGCACATGGCTGAGGGATTCAAGAGATGGGGTGAGATGGAGGCAGATGATTCAGGTGACCATGAAAGGAAGCTGCTGAGAAAAGAAGAAAAAGAAGAAGAAACAAAGAACCAGTATGGCCACTGAATAAACCCAATCAGCTTGAAGATTGAGAACTATTCACAGAATATATCTGGGTTTATTATAAGGGTTAAAATGACTTGCTGAGAAGTGTATTTAAAAAACACATTTTCTTCTTAAAATAGTAGATCTAAAAGTGACAATATTGGGCTATGCTGTATGCATGCTTAAGTAAGGTCAAAGGTCACGACAGAGCTAGCACTGGAAAGGGGGCCTATAATGGTCACCCCCCTCCATTTCCATGCAGGGACGTTAATGAGCTCTTTATTGATTTTAAACAGAAAGCATAAGTAGAAGGCCATACTTTCAGGTTAAGTATGCAATTTGCTTCCAGCAGGCAGTGAAGGGTGTGTTTATAGTGTAAATCTGAAGCAGCTGTGGGAGTTAATTGATTAATACAGAAATGCATTATGCTGAATGGAGAGACACTTGCAGATGGTGTGTTCAATGTCAATCCAAGGAGTAATAGAGATGTTTATCCAGTGGGAAATGTAGTTAAGTTGGTGGACAGGAAAGTAGTAAAAATTCAGTGTCATACTGTTTTAGAGTGTAGTTATTTTAATCGTAGATTGTTTGTCTTTTCAATGCAGTTTATGTCCTGGTGGATTAACAAACGGTGGAGTCAGTTTAAAGGGAGTGACGGTAAAGTAAACTGAGTTAAACTGAGTTTAAATTTTTACTTTTGGTCATGTTAAAATATAGATTCTGAGATAAATAAATGGATTGGGTTGTATGGTTATTATTATGATTAGGTAGTATACAAATGGTCGACTTGCTATATATAACAAGATATCATTGGCATATAGGCTGATTTTAAGATAATGTGGAGTGGTTTTATGCTAAATGTTTTTCATAGCTACACTTAAAATAATGCCAAGATGTGTAATCATTGTGCACATTTCTGTTTCAACTGTGATGACCAATCTTTGCATATTTCTAACTAATGTTTAACTATGGTTAAGAGTTTATTATTCACCTAACACACCTCACTTATCACCTGAGTATTGCAAACTGGCGTTAGGGAAATGAGAAGGTGGTCTCAGCAAATAGGCTGGCAAAAAGGCCGTTATCCACTGATACAGCAGAGACCTATGTGCCCATGTGTCATTAAATAACACGCCAAGCATCCTTATCAAGGCTTCCATGCAGAACACATAACACATGAAAGAGCTAAAAGAGAAACAGATGCTTCTGCATCACATCTGCAAAATGCATGACGCACATCTCTGGGCGAAACTCAATGAAAACGTCACTTTTTGCGTCACTGATGCGCGCTGCATGTTATTTTTCAGTTTCAATTGATTTGAAAATAAAAGTGTAACTGCTTGCTCTGAAAACCATTTGTTTTTGTGAGGCAGAGACGGGGGAAATTACAATCTGAAAAAAAAGAGAGAGAGAGTTAAACTTCATTTGCATAACAGATCGAATTTGGGGGCTCACGTCAAAGAGGGGCGGAAGCTGACGCGCATCACTACAGCCATTCAGTATTATCTGCTGTGAGAAATGAATGGAATTATGGGAAAGAAAATGTGGTAATCACGGCACAAGAGAACATTAGTGTTCACCAGGAAATGAATCCCTGCAGAAGACACTGTTCGGAATGCAGGACTGATTAAAGCATTTCATTTCAGAGCTTGTATCTTTTATCAAATAAGCACTGACAGATAACTAATGTGTAATAGACCGGGATGAAATTAAACGTCTGAAATAGGGGGAAAAGAAAAACATCACAACATCACATGTTAAGATAAACAAAAAACATCTTAAAGTAGATGTCAACACACTGATAAACTCAGAAACAACCTCACTTTCAATTTGAAAGGTGCAGGTCACCTGCGAAGCGGACCTGTGCCTGGTTTAAATTACAAGCTGGTAAAGTACACGGATAAGTGGATGGATGGGCTGCGATATGAAGCAGACAGAGAGGTAAGAGAAAGAGAGAGATATGTGGCACAGCCCCTCACCACCCCCACCCCACGCAGTGATCACCGACCAAATCCCTTAGGAGGATTATCCAGACTCAAATCAAGAAAAACGTGCAACTTTAAGGGTTATAGGCAGAGAGTGAGAAAGGGAGAAATTGAGTGGGGGTGGTTGCCCTGTAGTTTGGTGTTATTTTTCCTTCTCCAGTATTTGATTTTTTTGTGTGAGATACTGTACAGTATGTGCTCTGTGCCATCCAACAAACACCTCTGAATTTTAGGAAGCAAACACTGTAAGCTTTGTGCCTCAATCACACAGAAGTAAAAATAAATAAGAGTTTTTTGCATTCTGCGACTAAGACGGCATAACATTCTACGGCTGGAACTCAGACACAGAAAAACTGATGAGTATTTTAACCTGCTTTGTAAATCCACTTTAGATTCATCTGCACCTTTTAAGCCAAGGACTAGACATGGTACTCAGCCGTTACCTCGAATTAATAAGACAATGCTGGAGGGCAGGAAGGAGGTGGAAGAAAACAAATGATTAAAAACTGAAACCGGTAATGCTTTCAATGAACAGGTTAAAGAGGAAAGGACCAACTAATTTTCTCAACTTGAATTCATTCTGATAAGCACAGCCACAAGCTCACAGTGGATTCTCTCCTAAATCCTGTATGTTAAAATCAGATTATGGCAGCAAGTAGGAAATGCCTTCACATTCTATACTTTTTTTAAGGACAATGACATAAAATCCAAATCAATAATCTCTTACTCCATGATATTTTATCTTTTTTCTCTCTATGGATTAGCTTTTTAAGTGCTGCACAAATAAACTTTATTTTTATCATTATTTTATGATTAATATATAGCCATAAGTCTTTTTGCAATCACAGGACTTGTGCCCTTCTGGTCAACAGAAACGGTTCAGGGCTGGTGTGCATTGGCTTTTTATAGCTCCAGCATGACTGCTCTCCAGTCCACAAAACAAGCTTTACCAGAAGAGTTGAAGTGGTTAAGTTCATATGTGAGCTTGGGTAGACAAGCAAATAATTTTGGCAACATAGTGGATGTTTGAAAATATGTCAGCCCACACTGTCATGAACTAAGTCGTGCTACCAGTTTCTAGTCTTTATGCTCAACTAAGCTATATTTTCATGATTTTAGTTTATTTTTTGCCCCAATATCTCTCAGAAAAGAAATGTTGCATATATGTTATACATATAATAAACATTTCAACTTTTTTTTCCAATTTATATGTGCTTGGAGTCTGAAACACACTGCTCAGTAATGCTGACAGTCGGGCTCTGGGGAGGCCAATCCAGGACTGATAGTGCCCCACTGTGTGTTTTTCTATCCAGTTATACTTTTACCTCATAGGCAATGTTTTGGAATTGTTGTCATACCGAAAACCATCGATCTCTGCCCAAGCCACACACTTTCCATTTGTTATTACATAGTGGATCAAAATCTAATTGTACTTTTCAGCAAGAAAAAGTCTGGCCTCTTGGAAGCTAAACATAAAGAGATGAGGCATGGCTCAAGACTTTTGCACAGTACCATACAAAGGAATAAGGCTGATACTAAATAAGACAATATTTCATATGCAGACAACTATGTGTGGGTGAATGAGTGGAATTATAAACAGAAATTCCAAAGATGCAATCGAGATTGTTAATAGTTAAAGGATTATGGGTCATTTTATGTAATGAAGCCCTTGAATTACTGAAAAATGAATAAACAATTAGGGTGCCATGACTTGTCAGATGGCTCTCTGTACAATGGAACTATGCCCTCTGAAGAAGCAGCATGTACTGGCATAAAGCAGACGGCAATTTGGCACGGATAACTGTAATCTGATATTCAGAGCACAAACAAGCACTGCTGGCTAGTTTCACTGCCAAATTCCAACACACTAAAGCCAAGATTTTCCCACCCTATAAACACTGATAAAGGTCCTGTGTTTGTCTTCATAATGCATGCATTGGATTTGATAAGACAGACTGGGTTAATGTTCCTGAGATAGAGCCAGATGTGTGACGACAAAACTCTCATTAGTTCCTAATTAGAATGAAGACAACAAACAGAAACAGAAAGATCTCCGATCCCCTCACCTGCTGCAGCTGTTTTACTGCCTGTCTTACAATGAATGATTTATAACAAGCATTCAAAGGTGATGAAAGATCCACGACTCATTAAAGTTTATGGAGCAAATTTAGCTTGTGCGCCATCTGCAAACAGAACGGTCTGACACTGTATTGTGGCAGATCATGGATACACACCAGCCATCTGGGTATACGCAAAGTGCAGCACTCTCTTGATGCCTGTTAGTGTTATGCTTTTATTAATTTCTTGCTATTTTACCTTCTGTCTACAATATATGAGCCCAATGTGTAAAAATAGATGTGCCATACATTGCGACTGGCTGACAAAACAGTCAAACATAAGGAGTTGTGCAATTGGCTGCTCTGGTGAAAAACACGGGGAGGGGAAATTGAAGCTATTTATTTAAATTAGACACCATATTAAGATGAAAATGCAATGGCGTGCAAAACATGCACTCTGTAGACAGTTGCTTCTGCATTGCATCCATTCATATAAATGCGCCAAATATATGTTTTTCATTTTATTTATAAAAAGCACATTTTGAATGTGTTGAGCTCTCAGGATTTACAAGGATAGTTTAATACTGTGTTTTGGAAAAGTCTGCAGGAGCACGGTGCCTTCACTTAAAGGGTACATCTTTCACCATCTTACAATGCTGTGATTGCAGCCATTCCCCAACTCTCTGTGAATGGTACTCATGGCCATTGATCAGTGTTCTTTGATCAGTGGGCTTTGATCAGTAGTTGTTGATCAATGGTCAAGACAATTTGCATATAAATGATCAAGGAACTGACCTCACAGGCCATTGCTCATTAAGTGGGCTAGTTTCAGTTATTGTGCAAATGTACTGTTTATAAGATTGGGGAAACCTGCAGTCAGCTGAGACTGAAGAAGTCACTTGGATGAGTGATGAAACATTTATCCCACCGAAAAGGCTACGTCCAGATGAACAGAATCAACCTTTTGGTTTGGATTGAATTGGTTGCTAGTAAATTGCCGCTGTCTCCCATAGTTTGTATGGAAGACACAGATTTGTCTGCAAACACTTGCCAACTATATAGTGTAACAAGTGAGTTGCAGTGGCCCTGAGAGGTCAAATACACTGCAACTTGAGAAAAATGCTGCAAAAGCACACAAAACACAGCAGTGGAAATGTTTTTTAAAATTGCACAGTAGCTCATGGAAAAAAGACGTAAAAGACAACAGAAGTGTTTTTGGAGAAAAAATAACATGATGGACCAGCTGCAGAAGGGACGAGCTAACGGTAAACGTATGAAACATTTTACTACAGCATTTTGAGAATCATGCAATTAAAACACCAGTTACCGATGTAAACAGGGAAAAGTTGTACATTTAAAAATATGTTAAAACATTTGTACAAGATGTCAAAACACTACAGGCAACCACATCTACTGAAGCAATCAAAAAGGGGTTTACATCTTTACCTTGTGACCAGAGTTTGCCACAGGGTTGCTGACCAGTCTCTACACCTGTGTGACTGAAGCCTTAGATTTTAAACCTTTGGTATATTTCTTGTACAAAGTGTCAAAGATTTAATGTTACCTTGCAATGCTTTAGAACAGTTGCTAGCAGTGTGTAGTATTTCCTTTCAGACACTTGCTAAAGTAGACTTAGCAAGTATCTTAGCAAGTGTTTGTTTACCAAATGACTTAGCAGCATATTTAAAAAAAACAACAACTTTTCCTTAAGTTTATACTCCAGCTTCTCTAGATGTAAGATCTTTTCCATCATTCATGTACTTCTGATGCTAAACACAGAAAAACTTTGCATATTAGTTGAAAAGACTGGTCATAAGCCACATTTGGTGGACTTAGTGATGTGACGACACATGAATCAAGGATCATGTGTATCAGTGAGTGTGAGCAACGGACACACAGTGAGTCACATTAAGCAAAGAGTTGGCTTTCTAATGTTTCCTCACACATTAGCTCAATTCAAACAGCTTGATACCTGCAGATACTCAGTTCAAATATCACTCACATCAAAGACCAAAGATATATTTGCCTTAAGGTGGAACTTTTAAAACAACTTAATGCTTTCTTTCTTTTTTAATTGATAAAAGTCATTGCATTTGCAGACACTGCAAATTCATCCTCCTGTTAGTAAGATCAAAATGTGAGACTGCATGAAACCTTTTTCCAAACAGATTTCCCATATGAGGTCTGACTCTTCTACCTGTGAACTCCCAAATACATGCAGCAAGTATGCACATTTAAGGGGATCCAAAACCCGTGCTTCTTTTTTAAGTACTTGCCAGTCTCGTTTCAGCTCTTTCTTTGCCTCACACACCTGGCTCACCATCCTTCCTTTTTAGTAAGTGTCTGTCCTCTCTTGCTTATCTCTTCCCTAATCCTTTCAAACATCCGGTGACTCCTTGTACTGTAGTCTGTGATCCTATTCCTGCTCTCATTTTCCACATTTCCCCAAACCTTTTTTTTTTTTATCACTGAATATTAAAACAAGTCAGAGGCTACCTTGGAGAGTCCCAAATAAGGACTGCTTAGTCACTCAAACTCAAATAATAGAAGAACAGAAGAAGGAGAAAAAAAGACCTCTCTCAAAGACACAGCAACCTCCATTAGTTATCCCCTCTTGTTTTTAGCTTTGATACCAAGCTGTACTTCACTGTAAAGGTCCAGAAAGTTTTTTCTAAACAAACCAAAAATTGAATGCAAGGCTGATTTTTTTAGGTGCAAACTTGAATAAGAACGGAGACATGCTTTTTTGAAGAAGTCCATCTTTCACAAAATTTGAAAAAAGGCTATTTGTATGATAACCTGCAGCCATGTGAAAGCAAACGTGTGAATTCCAGGTGTAAAACTCCAAACGCGCACTCACCCAGACAGCTTTGGCATCTTGGAGAAACCAAACATGTCCCAGAAGGTTTACGTCCCAAAGCTCAGGTGCTCCACATCAGTATTCTAATCCACACCCAATTCCCCTCACAGTTAAAACCAGGACAATCCAGCATCAACCTGGATCCATGTCCGGAGTCGGCAAAAGTCTGTTGAATACCTCGCAGTTACAGGAAACAAGCGGCAGCAAGTATCACCCTTGCTGAATGCCCCATCCGGGGTAGAGTCTTAAGTGACTGCAGAGACAGCAAGGGTCACCCTGCACCTCTCTCCTGCTCTCTTTAGGACGAGTCAGTCCGTTCTGCAGCTTTCCACCTGGATCGGTTGGGCTGCAATGAGCCCTCTGTGTGTGCTTCCCATCTCAGCGCACGCAGGAGTGCAGTGATCGTAACCGCGGCGAGGGAGGGAGAGAGAACAGGAGAGGGAGATGAGAGGGAGGGAGAGAGCAAATGGATGATGGAGCCTCTCTGGTTCTGGTTTTGCCCCCCCGTTCATCGGGGCTGTGCGTCTCTTCGCCAGGCAAAGCAGAGGACGCATGGGGGGGTACAAGAGGAGGAAAACAAGATGAAAGATGGAGGCGGGACAGAAAGGAGAGTTAAAGTGCATTGGTTGTAAAGAGAAAACAAGTGATGGAGACAGAAGAAGGGGGGCTAGAGTGGTGACGGGCAGAGGAAAGCTGACTCTGCAGAACAGGACGCTGATGGGAGCGGGACCCCATCGCTCACGGTTTGCCTGTTAGGTTTCACAATGTGAGTTAATGCATGGGCACTCTCATCCGGAGCGCCATCACCATGACGCAGAACACAGACGGCTTCCTGGTTACTCATCAGATTAAACATTTGGCTTTCCAGCGATTTTAAGGCGTGTCGCAAAATGTTTTTCAATTTAGCCTTTTTTATTAAAAGAATGCAAATTATGTGGAAAAGTTAGTCGATCATTAATTGTCTCTGACAGGAACAATAAAAGGCTCTTGTTACGTTACATCGCATCATGTAATGAAAACCTGAAATGAAAATCGAGTCAGGTCTAACAAGTGTGTGTGTGTGTGTGTGTGTGTGTGTGTGTGTGTGTGTGTGTGTGTGTGTGTGTGTGTGTTAAACGCACACAGATGGCTCAGTTTTAACAAGATGCTCGACCTGATGGCCCCACGTCACAAGAGGTGAAAGAACAAACAAGTGAGATAGTGACGAATGAGCTGAATGCAAACAAGTGCCGGGGGGGGGAGACTTTTTAGCATCATATGCAGTATAACATGCATGTTTTTTGTTTAGTTGAAGATAATAAGGAAACGGTTCTTTCAGACCATTATTTCTCTCTGTGCCGACTGTAGTAAGACTTGCAAAGATAAGGCGGAAGTCACTACGTCAGCTGGTGACCAACTTCTCATTTCTTTTTCATTTTTTTTCATTTCTTCTGCTCTTCTTCATCTACTTGGGTGCTAGTCTTTTCTTTTAATGGGTTCTTTGAATTCACTACTCAGCTTTGAGGCTCAAGTAGTTCACAAGTACCATCCTGAAAAGCGCAAGAAGTGTGAAAAAGTGCTTGCTGCTTTCCTGATTTCCTATGTCTTTGTGTTTGTCATGCTTGTTTTGTGTTTCAGATCATTACATACATTTAAATATTACACAAAGATAACACAAGTAAACACAATTATTAAGGGCAGAGAAAAAATCAAAGCCTACATGGCCCTTTGTGAAAAAGTGATTGTCCCCTAAACCTAGTAAGTGGTTGGGCCACTCTTAGCAGTTACTGCCAGGTGTTGCAAACACTTGCTTGCAGTTGTGAGTCTTCTACAGCACTATGGAGGAATTTTGGCACACTTATCTTTGCAGAATTGCTGTAATTCAGCCACATTGGAGAGTTTGACCATGAACCACCTTTTGAAGGTCATGCCACAGCATCTCAATCAGATTCAGATCAGGACTTTGACTGGGCCACTCTAAAGTATTCATTGTGTTTTTCCTTCAGCCAGTCAGAGGTGAATTTAAAACTGCTGGCTAAGGGTAAACGTAAATACAGTAAAATCATAATCCACGTCGGCAGTAATGACACCAGGATACGCCAATCGCAGGTCACTAAAATCAATATTGAATCGGTGTGTAACTTTGCCAAAACAATGTCGGACTCTGTAGTTTTCTCTGGTCCCCTCCCCAATCAGACCAGGAGTGACATGTTTAGCCGCATGTTCTCCTTAAATTGCTGGCTGTCTGAGTGGTGTCCCAGAAACGATGTGGGCTTCATAGATAATTGGCAAACCTTCTGGAGGAAACCTGGTCTTGTTAGGAGAGACGGCATCCATCCCACTTTGGATGGAGCAGCTCTCATTTCTAGAAATATGGACAAATTTATTAAACCCCCCCAAATATGACTGAGTTGGGACCAGGAAGCAGAGTTGCAGTCTTACACGCCTCTCTGCAGCTTCTCTCCTCCTGCTACCCCCCCAAAAACCCATCTCCATAGAGACTGTGTCAGCTCCCAAACAGACAAAAAACAAACTAAAAGCCAGCACTAAACTACTTAAACATAAAAAATCACAAAGAACGAACAATACAGTATCCACATCTGAACCAAAGAGTAAAACAGTGAAATGTGGATTATTAAATATTAGGCCTCTCTCCTCCAAGTCTCTGTTAGTACATGACTTAATAATTGATCAACAAATTGATTTACTTTACCTTACAGAAACCTGGTTGCAGCCGGATGATTATTGATGATTATTATCCGATACAGTTGACCATAATATCCTATTAGAGCGATTAGAACATGCTGTAGGTATTACAGGTCCTGCACTGCAGTGGTTTGTATCATATCTGTCTAATAGACTCCAATTTGTACATGCAAATGGAGAGTCTTCTTCACACACTAAGGTCAATTATGGAGTTCCACAGGGTTCAGTGCTAGGACCAATTATGTTTACATTATACATGCTTCCCTTAGGCAGCATCATTAGAAGACATAGCATAAATTTTCACTACTATGCAGATGACACCGAGCTCTATCTATAAATGAAGCCAGATAACACACACCAATTAGTTAAACTGCAGGAATGTCTTAAAGACATAAAGACCTGGATGGCCGCTAACTTTCTGCTTCTTAATTCAGATCAAACTGAGGTTTTTGTACTCGGCCCTGGAAATCTTAGAAATATGGTATCTAACCAGATTCTTACTCTGGATGGCATTACCTTGGCCTCCAGTAACGCTGTGAGGAACCTTGGAGTCATTTTTGACCAGGACATGTCCTTCAACGCACATATTAAACAAATATGTAAGACTGCTTTCTTCCATTTGCGCAACATCTCTAAAATTAGAAATATCCTGTCTCAGAGTGACGCTGAAAAACTAGTTCATGCATTTATTACTTCCAGGCTGGACTACTGTAATTCATTAGTATCAGGATGTCCAAAAAACTCACTGAAAAGCCTTCAGCTAATCCAAAATGCTGCAGCAAGAGTCCTGACAGGGACTAGAAAGAGAGAGCATATTTCTCCTGTTTTGGCTTCCCTTCATTGGCTTCCTGTTAAATCCAGAATTGAATACAAGGTCTTAAATAATCAGGCCCCATCTTATCTTAATGACCTTGTAGTACCATATCACCCCATTAGAGCACTTCACTCTCGCTCTGCAGGCCTACTTGCTGTTCCTAGAGTATTTAAAAGTAGAATGGGAGGCAGAGCCTTCAGTTTTCAGGCCCCTCTTCTGTGGAACCAGCTTCCAGTTTGGATTCGGGAGACAGACACTATCTCTACTTTCAAGATTAGGATTAAAACTTTCCTTTTTGCTAAAGCATATAGTTAGGGCTGGACCAGGTGACCCTGAATCCTCCCTTAGTTATGCTGCAATAGACGTAGGCTGCCGGGGGATTCCCATGATGCATTGAGTTTCTCCTTTCCAGTCACCTTTCTCACTCAGTATGTGTTAATAGACCTCTCTGCATTGAATCATATCTGTTATTAACCTCTGTCTCTCCTCCACAGCATGTCTTTATCCTGTCTTCCTTCTCTCGCCCCAACCGGTCGCAGCAGATGGCCCCGCCCCTTCCTGAGCCTGGTACTGTTAAAAGGGAGTTTTTCCTTTTGAGGTCATGAACTGATGGCTGGACATTCTCCTTCAGACCATCACTCGATCATCACCATATTTTACTGTTAGTATGATGTTCCTTCTCTGAAATGCTCTGTTACTTTTACAGTGGGGCAAAAAAGTATTTAGTCAGCCACCGATTGTGCAAGTTCCCCCACTTAAAATGATGACAGAGGTCAGTAATTTTCACCAGAGGTACACTTCAACTGTGAGAGACAGAATGTGAAAAAAAAAATCCATGAATCCACATGGTAGGATTTGTAAAGAATTTATTCGTAAATTAGGGTGGAAAATAAGTATTTGGTCACCTCAAACAAGGAAAATCTCTGGCTCTCACAGACCTGTAACGTCTTCTGTAAGAAGCTTTTCTGTCCCCCACTCGTTACCTGTATGAATGGCACCTGTTTGAACTCATCATCTGTATAAAAGACACCTGTCCACAGCCTCAAACAGTCAGACTCCAAACGCCGCCATGGCCAAGACCAAAGAGCTTTCGAAGGACACCAGGAAAAGTATTGTAGACCTGCACCAGACTGGGAAGAGTGAATCTACAATAGGCAAGCAGCTTGGTGTGAAGAAATCAACTGTGGGAGCAATCATCAGAAAATGGAAGACATACAAGACCACTGATAATCTCCCTCGATCTGGGGCTCCACGCAAGATCTCATCCCGTGGGGTCTAAATGATCATGAGAACGGTGAGCAAAGATCCCAGAACCACACGGGGGGACCTGGTGAATGACCTGCAGAGAGCTGGGACCAAAGTAACAAAGGTCACCATCAGTAACACACTACAACGGCAGGGAATCAAATCCCGCAGTGCCAGAAGTGTTCCGCTGCTGAAGCCAGTGCATGTCCAGGCCCGTCTGAAGTTTGCCAGAGAGCACATGGATGATACAGCAGAGGATTGGGAGAATGTCATGTGGTCAGATGAAACCAAAGTAGAACTTTTTGGTATAAACTCAACTCGTCGTGTTTGGAGGAAGATGATTACTGAGTTGCATCCCAAGAACACCATACCTACTGTGAAGCATGGGGGTGGAAACATCATGCTATGGGGCTGTTTTTCTGCCAAGGGGACAGGACGACTGATCCATGTTAGGACAGAATGAATGGGGCCATGTATCGTGAGATTTTGAGCCAAAACCTCCTTCCATCAGTGAGAACTTTGAAGATGAAACGAGGCTGGGTCTTCCAACATGACAATGATCCAAAACACACCGCCCGAGCAACAAAGGAGTGGCTCCGTAAGAAGCATTTGAAAGTCCTGGAGTGGCCTAGCCAGTCTCCAGACCTCAACCCCATAGAAAATCTGTGGCGGGAGTTGAAAGTCCTTGTTGCTCGGCGACAGCCCCAAAACATCACTGCTCTCGAGAAGATCTGCATGGAGGAATGGGCCAAAATACCAGCTACTGTGTGTGCAAACCTGGTAAAGACCTATAGTAAACGTTTGACCTCTGTTATTGCCAACAAAGGTTATGTTACAAAGTATTGAGTTGTATTTTTGTTACTGACCAAATACTTATTTTCCACCCTGATTTACGAATAAATTCTTTACAAATCCTACCATGTGGATTCATGGATTTTTTTTTCACATTCTGTCTCTCACAGTTGAAGTGTACCTCTGGTGCAAATTACTGACCTCTGTCATCATTTTAGGTGGGGGAACTTGCACAATCGGTGGCTGACTAAATACTTTTTTGCCCCACTGTACGTGTGATGTAATGGGACTCAAAAAATCTAAAAAAGTATTTTCTCAAAAGTCTTAGAGATTATCAAGATATTTTCTGGAAAAACTGAGGCAAGCCTTCATGTTCCTTTTGCTCAGTAGTGGTCTTGCCTTGGAATTTTGCCATGGATGCCATTTTTGCTCAGTCTGTTTCATATGGTGGAGTCATGAACACTGACCTTGATGCAAGTGAGACCAGCAGTTCTGTTTTTCTGGGGGTCTTTTGTGACCTACTGGATGAGTCATCGATGCCCTCTTGGAGGATTTTGGTTGGCCTGTCACTCCAGGGAAGGTTCACCACTTTTCCACGTTTTCCTCATTTGTGGATAACGGCTCTCACTGTGGTTCGCTGGGGCTACTCTACTCCACCTTCAGGCTGGTCGTATTTAAGTGATTTCTTAACCCTTTAAGACCTACCATAGAACCAAGTCCGCCAGAGCTTATCTTTATATTCTTACATGTTGTGGTGCCATTTTTGGGAGCATTTCAAGTTTCTATACATCAATACAACCATTATAGCCCAAATTTTAATAATATGTATGCATTAAGTCCAAACAAACTACATAAATTGCAAAAAAGTGCATTAAACTACAAAAAAATTGAAAATCATTTTGGTTTTTTTTACATATATTTCTAGTTAGAGAAATTGAAGAGGTTGATTGCTCAAAACTGTAAATACAAAAAAGTTGCACAAAATAGTTTCCAATCACAGGAAATCTATTTTGTGTCTTCATAGTTTTATTTTTGAGATACACCAATTTTTATATACTGCAGGAAAAACAAAAATAAATATTATAATGCAAATTTGCAAAGAAAACAGCACGTGCATCAAAATAAACTATTTCCAGCAGTGTAATTTGAGTTCTAAGCATCCCAGAAACTATTCAGAAAAGAATAAAGCCAAATATGACTTTTTAAAACACCCGTATAGGCTTTTAAGGCCCTGAAGGTAAAAAAAAAAAAACCCTACATTTTCCACGAAAATGACATCACTTCCGGTTTCGGCCAGGTAATGGTGGACATACGATAGTTCGCGCTGAACTATCGTATCTATTCCAATGTAGGAAGTGTTGCGAACAGCTGATCGGATCGGCAAAGCGTGTTTATGGAATATAATGGTTATTTTGCTGCAAGCGCTTTTTATGCAATTTTTGCAAAGCTTTATGTGGAAGGAAACTGTGACCTAGGACAAGCTAATGGCGTAACATGTAAGTACAACTCCTCCAGTTTCATATGCAAAAAGAAATATTGCACTACCTTACGTGGTTCCAGTTCTACAGATATTTAAAAATAGTTACGCAAAATGGAGCATGCCCGCTCTGACCGGTTTTAAAGGGTTAATTGAGAACAGGTGTGGCAGTACTCAGGCCTGGGTGAGGCTAGAGAAATTGAACTCAGCTTTCCAAACACGTGATACCTTACAGTTAATTTATGTTATAACGGGATGGGCAGTGTACACAGGGCCCTGTCGGTTTGCTTTTTCCCCTCTAAATCATAAACACCTTCATTCAGAAACTGCATTTTGTGTTTTCTTGTGTTATCTTTGTCTAATATTTGACTTTGTTTGATGATCTGAAACATTTGACACAAAAACAGGAAATCAGGAAGGGGGCAAACAGTTTTAAACACCACTGTATTCTCAGGTGGGCTGTGGTATCTTTACATTTATATAACTGTTAATAGAAATCTATCCAGAGCGATGAAAGAAAAGTCAGCAGCTCACCAAAATTTCTCCTGGGATATTTGTAAATACTTATCATATCAAATATCAATGGGAGTCTCTATAGCTGACACAGAAAGGACACGGATAACGATACACTTGATGGCATCTTTTGGAAGGCAAATATTCATTCAACTTCAACTTCCACAAGGCTTTTATAACAATGCCAACATTCTTGCACAATGCAAACACATACATTTTTATGTTAAAATGAACTTCTACCCTTTATCAATGTGCTGTTCACTGGTGTGTCTGTGAATTAAAGGCATCACATGTCGCCTCTCTTGCTCGGAGTGTGAAGCACCAAAGACATAAAGCAGGCTTTTTTCATCAAGCAGCTTTGATGCAAAGACTCTTTGATAGCCTTCTCTGTCCCTTAGGCACACACTGAAGCACATGCATGCATACACATCAAACATACTTTTATGGGTGGCAAGATACAAACGGTTTTCGTTACCCTTTCATAATTTCATACTGGTTTAGGCACAAACCCATCTTGGGCCAGGAACGACACAAATGAAAACCCTCTTTATCTGTTGGTAGATTCAATTTCCTGGCTGCATTTTATTAAAAACTAGAAGCTATTTTGAGAGGTATTTGGTGTTGTGTATCTCTAGGTACTTTCAGATAACAATTTCAGAAATCAATCATACTAGTTTTGAAATAATGGGACTTTTTTTTGTGAATAAGCAACCCAAGTGGGTTGCTGTCTTTCTAACGGTGATGAAAGTGGTGATGTGTGATTTGCCCCAATGAGACAAAAGAACAACCACTAGAGCAGGGCACATGTTCTTAATAGGGCTTCTTTGCTTTTAACAGCATGACAGATACCAGAACCTGTTGTTATCTTGCAATATAATGATAAGTCTCTTAGGACTTCTATAGCAGTAGACAAAGTTTCTGTCCATGCAAAGCCATCCAATGAAGACAAGGCATTGCAGATAATGGAGTTCAGATGTTGTTGTATGAGGTGCTGGTTGGGTGTTCTTGTCAGTTTTAGAAGTTGGAAAAAAAACATACTTTACAAGAAAAGCTAATTGGATTGAAACTTGCAGAAGCTTGTGACAAACAATTGGTTCTTGAGTGGATAAGCAAGACAAGTGGTACCTTTAGGCTTAAAAGATTGGTTGAAGTAATTGATGAGGGAGCTGCCTAACTTTAAATTGACAGGATTATAAAAGATGAAGGGATTCAAGAGAATGGAAAGGAGCCAAGAGGTTCAAGGACTGAGAGAGAAGGAATGACTAAGGAAGTTTGGGAAAGTGATACAACTTTGCCAAGGTCTTCAAATTTCTATTTTATCATTTTGACTTGTTCTAAGGAGATGTTGTTTTTTTCACTAACTTCTATTAATAAAAAAGTGTGGCACTGCCTGCCATAAAAAAAGAAAATCTTACAAAGGTAACCCTCATGAAGTTTGAAAAGGTTTAGAATACAGGGAAATTCAATTTATTCAGCAAACTTAATTTAGAGCCAAAATGATTCTGATTTTGTGCATCATCCTAAAAGGAAAAAACGAACAATTTAGTTCACCAAAGCTCACACTCTGGGGCAGAAACAGGTTATAAATATGCAAAAGGATGAAAAAGATGGTTTATTAAATAAGTCTGCATTCTTAACTTTTTGAGTGGGGTTCTTTGAGGGTCATGCAAGACGTTTTACATCCAAACTTGTAATTTGCTTGCGCACTTCACTGATTCCACCTCCAGTGGCTTGCAGAGCCATACAACTTTCAAAGCTGTTCCATCTCAGAGGGACTCTGAGTGCAAACTTTGATAAGTGCTATATGAAAAGTAAGCTTTCTTACCTCAAGAAACAAAACAAAAGAAAACTCAGTGTTTTCTTTCTGCCTGTCTTGTAAACCAGTTATTGTATCTTGACATCTTGTACAGTAATCAGTGTTATAAGTCTGATTATTAAGCATTAAAAAAAAGTAACTCAAGGGTGCCAGTTTAGCTCAGTGGGCGAGCAGGCAACCACATGCCGCATGGCCAGAAATCAGCGGCCTGGATTCGAGTCCGACCCGCAGCCCTTTGCTGCACGTCTTCCCCACTCTCTCTCTCTGCTTTCCTATCTTCACTATCCAATAAAGGCAAAGTGACAAAAAATAATATTAAAAAATAATAATAATCAAAAAGGCTTCTAACACATCTTCAGTATACCGATGCAACACTTCTCTCGACCTGTTTTGATAACAGCAAATCATGTTCACATGAACAAGGGTGTATTTAATATTGCAGACAGAAAAGCTCTTAGGATCACGAAAACAATGGAGGGTAAAATATGTGTACATGTAATGTTTTTTTTTTTTTTTGAGAAACATACTGTGTGCAAGTCTTTGAAACATATGGATTTAGTATATAGAGCAGAAACAGACTCGATACAATTCTAACAAACTCCAAAGTCAATATTTGGTATGACCGGGGCTTAAAGTGAGCCAAAAAAAATCCTCAGTGATGCTTCGAAACATTTGGATAATGAGCAATCAAATATAACTAGTTATTACTGTCTATTACAGGATTATTACTGTTGAATAAGTTAATCGTTCATGCACTGAAGCCTTGTGTTGCTTCCAGTGACGGCATGAAAATACTACATGGAGATAATGTCACTCATGGTCCTCTTTTCTTCACAAAGACAAATATATGACATTGCAAAAGTTGTCATTTTGGTCACAAATTTCCTTACATGAACTTAAAGTTTTGCAGTGTAAAGTCTTTTAGTGACATAGACTTCTTAGCATTTAACAAGACTATCAAACTACTGAACAGATGCTTTTTGAATGGGCCCTGACTTTGTCCCACCTCTGGTCCCAACATGATTATCGGCTCTGATATCCGTTTGTAACTCTGCAAACAATAGTTTTGAAAAGCAGCAGACAATAATCCATGGAGTTTTTGTATGTATGTCAAATATTTTGTGTTTCCCTCGCAGTCTGAACAGAAAAGAAAATTAATTAAAAAGAGTTCAAAAATGTATTTTAATGTGACACCTGACAGACAGGATGGCGGGACTTTTCGCTCAAGGCAAACGTGTAATCTCGGCTGATTTAAAACAGCGATGCTTACTACAGTGAGGACAGATAGCAAAGCCACTGGCATCCCACTGCTGGTTTGTGTCCCATAGAGATAAGAGAAGGAAAGACAGTCTGCCCACCTCTGTCAACCAATGAATAACAATATAGCCCAAGGTCACCATTCCACTGTGAGTGAGTGTGTGAGCGAAAACTGGAAAAGGCAAAATGTGTGTGCTGCATTATTAACGCCACGCCGGCGTTCAGCACACCTTCAGTTAATCATTAACCCGTGTCTGTTTGTGCGCATTTATATCTAGATATATCTTTTGTCTCCTGTAAAATAGCAGAGCACATCACATCAAACAAAATAAGCTTTATAACAGTACAGCGTGATGAGATTTTCACTAGAAGTTGCTTCAGGAACAAAAAAGTCACAGAGACGAAATGCTTTGTGCCGAAGCATATCCATCATGCTGTAAATCCAGTGATGATAGATAATGAAAGTTATGTCGCATCTTCAAGCACACTCTGGACCTTGACGACTTTGACGCTTCCTTGAGTCTGAGCGGCGGTGTTCATCCATTAATCACTGTCACCTTACTGTTTTCTGTTCTGCAGAACACTGACAAATCCACACAGAGCCTATCATATCTGCTGAAAAGATGATTATCTACTACCTGTTTTGCTTCTTCAGTTGCATTTTGATGGTAATACTTTCTGGTTGCACTGCATTGTTTCCGTTCTCCTCTTCAGAAAATTACTTCACCACTCCTGGTGGATAGGAGTGGTCTTTTATGGAGATAGCTGCCCCTCCCTGAGCCTGGTTCTGCCGGAGGTTTCTCCCTGTTAAAAGTGAATTTTTCCTTCCCAATGTTGCCAAAGTGTTTGCTCATAGGGGTCACATGATGGTTGGGTTTTTCTCTGTATGTATCACGATGATGACTTATATTGTATGTCTACTGCATAAGCAATGGCCAAAATACATTTTCAAAGCAAAAAAGTTTCAAACCAATGGGTCACAGAGGTTCCGTCCATAATTTAGATACAGGTTATGACTGCTGCTTGCTACATTTAACTGTAGTTCTTGCATTAATTCTGTGTTTTTTAAATATATATAAATACTTTTTTATATTTCAGTGTTACCTCTCTGTATCTGATGCATTGAATTCTTTTTTCAGTAAAAGTGCACCAGTGCTAACTAATCTGAATAACCTGATAGTATGAGCCTTAAAAAAAATAAAACCTTTTTCATCACTTTTTCGCTCTTTGGGATCTAAACTGATTTCATATGTGGTCTCTCTGCAATCCAATAGATCGAAATCTGTTGCAGCGGCAGAGAACTGTAATCCATGTGTGTGCTTCACTTTTATAAGCATTGTTTTCTTTCAAATAGATTGTCATGTCATGCGGTGGTTTATAAGGTCACAGCGCGGCGTGAGCCATTCAGTCCTAACATTGTAACGTTCTTCACTTTAACTATTTTGTTTGAATGTATAGCGTAATACACAGGAACACACAGTGCCTTAACATGCTGTGACAGCTACACGACATCATAGTGATAGATGAATACAATAATACTACAAAAAAGTCAAATCATCATTTGTTAAACTGTTTTTCTTTTGACCTACTAAACACAGGCAAGATTTCCCAGCATTCAACACTGCAGAGCCAGGCGTTCCTGGCCAGCTCCCTGTCATTACAAGGGATAAAGCAGACTCCACGCTTTGCATGCACACACATACACCAACTTTATGGGACTCGTCTAAACAATGAGATCATAGAATTTCATTCCCGTACCCCTTTAATCCAGCCGGCAATCTCACTGTTTCTCTCTTTTTCTTATGACACAGGCCTAATCTGATAGCGCAGACAACCCGAAAGAGAGGGAAGGGACAGTTCGAGGGAGGAGAAATGGACTAACATTATAAAACAAAGTGGGAACCAGGGAGTGTGTGACAGGCAGCGAGAGAGAAAGGTCAGGAGGATAAATGATGGATACTGGGAGAAAGGTTGTAAGACAAAGGTGTGATGCTAGAGTTGAAGATGGATTGAATGAGAAGGAGACGAGCAAACAGGAAAGGAAAGGGTCAAGTGGGGGCAAACGGGAGAAAGGATTATAAGTGAAGGTGATGAGAGAGAAGAAAAGATGAGGAGAGAAAAAAAGGCTTATACTTTTAATATACATAATGTAATGCAGGTCAAGATCCAGTGGGGACGTTTATTTAGAGATTTAGTGACAAGGCATGAAAGAGGGTCAACAAGCAAAGCCGGTATTTTATGCAAAGAACATCAAAAATAAATTTGTTTCAGCCACAGTATGTGGATTCAGTCCTTGTGGAGTTGGAAGTTTCATTAGATCTTGCTAGATAGGCCAGCCTTAGTTTCCAGCAGGAGAGCACCAACGGGTTCGAGTCAGCAGTTTGATCTACATTTATATGAAGTAAGTGCCGGTTGCTGCTATTGGTTCTTTACAGATTAATCTGTCAATTATTTTCTTGGGTAATCAATAAACAGTTTGGTTTGTAAATCATTAAAGTCACAAATTACATCTGGTACCAGAAACATCTGGTTTTATCCAGTTTAAAAAAAATGACACATTTATTATGGTGTAGAATGAATGATAAATGATAAAATAATCAAGCATAGCATTATTTCAGGCACATGCCTGGTCGATCGGGGGATCTCAGTACCAATGAGATCACCTGATCAGCATCAGCTGATGTTGCAGTATTATATGATACTATATACTGTTTAAAAATAATCTTGCTTTTTGCCATAACAAGTCATGGCTGATGCTCCATTTCTACTTCAGTGAGAAATCCATATCGTAAATTACAACCAAACCAGGAACCCCTGTTAACCTTATGCAGTAACCTTCCACGTAACCTGACATGAAATGGCATTACATAAAGGTCGATGCAGCCTGATATGACTGAATGACTTGGAAGGTTACAGCGTAAGGATCAGGGTTTCTGGTTAGGGCGTAATTTATGATGTAGATCTAATTTACCGGTGTACGCTCTACCTGACTCTGCTCGGATTATCTGGTTGTTGCGCTCATAACGTTCCAAACACGTGAATTACCGACAGTGAAGTTTGCAGAGCACCCTCTGGTGGACAAACTATGCAACATCAACAGAAAAAAGGGTGTTTCTCCTGTTTCCTCTTTTAATTTTTCAAGTATCAGTCATTATAAGTGCGTGCAGCAATACATCAGCAAATTTCAGCTATCAGCTGATATATTGGTCATGCTCTAGTACTGCAATTGTATCTTTACTTATCTGGGACCTGCGATGAGAATTAAGCCTTTCCTCACACCTTGTTTGCAATGACTTGCCAATTAATTTATATCCGAAAATATATTAATATAAACATGCAAAGTAATCAAAGAACAAGAAATTGATTGCAAAATAAGGATGACATTGGATGAAATCTCATTGGGCGCTTTCACTATGTGCATTACTGACTGTTGATCCAAAGGCTAAATCAGCAGATTAGCTGACGAGGTTTTCTAAACTGGATGAAGTGTTTAAACCAGACGACATGATTAATGAGCTTGTCAGCCTTAAGTGCCAGTACTTCCCAACAAAGATGGACAATTTAAACTAAAGATAAACTGACAAACTATTAATGACATTAAAAATAGAACATCTACAGAAAGAAACATACCTACCATTAACACCTGCTGTAGATTTATTTCTTAGGCATGTGAGGACTCTGTGCTGTATATTAAAGTTTGAGCCCAACATTTTCCCAAAGAGGCAGAGTTTTTCATCCACCTGGCACATCTTACGTACCTGGAAGCCAATAGAACCTTTCTGGCGCATTACATAGGGAGCACTGATTGCTCCATGTGGGCTTAGACAAATAAAACATTTGGCTCAAGTATGCTTTCTTCCTTCTACCTCTCCATCTTCCCCCTCTTTCCCCACAACTCCTGCTGTCAGCTTACTAAACATCCCTCTTCGATAATTGGGCTTGTCATAGACATTTAGGAGATAAGGAAAACTGGGAACAGCAGAAGCCATTTGTCACCTCTCAGCATATTAGCAAGCTGCCGACTGCGCCTGAGCTTTTAGAAGGGGTCGCTTCCACATAGGCCTGCATCGGCTGCAAAGCCCATAGAAAAAAAACCCATCTTCCTCTGGAGGGTACATCGATACCATGCACATATTCCCATAATGCCTGGTGTGCACGCACATAAATGGACACCCATAGTTAAGTAGACTGAAAAAATTGATTAAATGCTATTAGCTATTCTCCAAGCCTACCCTGACATTTAATTACACACACACTGACTGAGTATGAATGCTGACGAGCGATGTACTGGGTTTTGAGGCAGCCAACAAAGCTAATTGTCTGAAAGCCAAACACAGTCTCACACACACACACACACACACACACACACACACACACACACACACACACACACACACACACACACACACACACACTGTATACAGGCTTGTATTTTTAGGGAGATCGTTAGAACACTATATTTTTTAATCAGCTATATATAGTAACACCATAGAAAATTGTGACAGGAAATAAAAGCCCATGACAACACAAAACAAAGCAAAGCAGTTCAGTTAAAAGGAAACTAAATCATTGATTTCAGTCATTTTCAACTGGGGACGACTCATTTATTAGTTAAGAACTACTGCTTGGTGAATGTAGGGACTAAAAGTGTGCTTTCCAGGCCAAGGACCAATAATTGATGATGAGAAAAGGACTCAAGGGGTTTTTTATGTGTGTTTTCTTTCTTTTTTTGACATGGGCAATAATCCCAGTATTGCTAAACATAACTGGGCAATGCTCCCAGTGAAGAGATGGAAAAAAAAAAGTGTCACTGTAATGTTTTGGGCAGAAGAGGACATAATAAATAACAGCTTTTCCTGGAACAGAAGTCGAGAGGGCACATTGCAAAAAGAAAAATACAGCAATTTTTAAAGCAATTTTGCATGTTCAAACAAATTAGGAGTGTTAACGTGGAGAGCTACGTTGTGACAGCACACATGACGGAACTAAAAATAAAGATTAATTAAACATCATCGTAGCCAAGAAATTAAAAATTCTCTTTCAGAGACTACTCGCTCACTAGTCTTCATGCTGTTTAAAAATAAATAGCAGTCTCTAACCCACAGAAATATGCAGTTTTGGCAGAAAAACATCTCAGGTTTGCAAAGTTGCATCTGAACAAACTACAGGACTTCTGGAACAATCGCTTTTGCACAGAAGAGACCAAAGTTCAGATGTCTGGCTATAATGCAAACCACCTTTTTTGAGAAAAACCAAACACCTCTTGCTAACTGTGAAGCACGGTGGTGGAGGGGTAATGATTTGGGCTTGTTTTGCAGCCACACACCAGGGTGCCGTGCACTCGTTCGGTCAACTATGAACTCCTCTGTATACCATGCTTTGTATTCTAGAGTCAAATCAGAATCAGAATCAGAATCAGAATCAGAATGGGGTTTATTGCCAAATGTTGAGCAGGTTTACAACATTAGGAAATTGCTGCGGTGCTTCAGTGCAAGCATAGTGTCATAAATAGCACTTAAATAGACATGGAAAAAAATAAAAGTAGGGATAAGAATTAAAAGTGCTACGTGGGAAGATATGTGCATGAGATATACATGAGATATATACATGAGAATAAGAATTAAGAGTGCTACGTTGAAAGATATGTGAGGCCTTCTGCCTGACAGTTAATGGTGCTTTTATATTTACCACGTCGCATGGTGCCGTGCAATGACACTGGTGTAATTTCTCAATTTTTGTAACTCTAAGCATTCTGCTGTTGCCGCCTAACTAGGTGAAGACATGAGTGTGAAATTTTCCACAGTCCTGATGTGGTGGTATTTTCTGAGTGGCGACACCTAGAGTTCGGGAGAATACTGCAGCGGCTACTTGCGTCTTAATGATGAGCATAAATAGAAGTGGCAATGACATTACAGCAGCACAAGCTACAACCAATGCAGTGGCTGTAGTGTGGCCAAACTTGGCCAAAATTAGGTCATGCAGCAGGGCAATGATCCCAAACAGAGCAACAAATCCACAATAGAACGGGTGAGAAAGAAAAAAAAATCCAGATCCAAAGGACAGACCTCTGAAGCAGAACTGAAACTGAAGCACAGTTTTAAAGAAGAACTGGATTCGGCCACAACTATGTGAGAGTCTGTCAGAAAACAGTTACTTTAAGCTGTTGCTGCTAAAGGTGGTTCTACAGGCTACTTAATCACAGGCTGTGATTAGTTTTAATACTGCACACTGCAGTGACTGTTAAGTGAAGACATAGCAGGCGATAACATGACTCTGTGTAGGTCTTTCTTTTTGACATGGCTGTCAGACACCTTAAATGTTTATTAGGCAGACAATGCAAAAGCAAAAGAAAATAGAGAGCCGATAGACTTACCCAGGAAGTTTATGTGCGCTAAAAATGAGTAGATGCTGACTTTTGCTTTCATGCAGGGTTATAACACAGTTTTCCCAGTTGAAAGTCCTTTACTTAATCATTTAAGTAATTAGTTGGTTTTTTTTGTTTTTTTAAGTGTGTACACATGTGTGGGAGTTGGGTTCCCTTTCAGACCGCTTGAATTACAGCATCATAAAAGGTTATTATTCATCTTTTGTCCAGTGGCAGCAAAACGCATGTTGCCTACATCAGCTTTAAAAGCTATTGCTGCTGGTTGCTGCTGGTTCAGGGACAGGCTAATAAAAACTAATTGAAACTTCAGCCTGCAATCCAATTTAAAGTGCAACTTCACTTCAGAAAAACAAGTTGGTTTTTTTTTTCCCCCCAACTATTTGGGCATCAAGCATCAGAGAGTGTAATCTAATAAACAGCTATTAAGGGGAATTTAAAAAACCTGATGATCCAAATCTCATCCATCTGATAAAACTTCGTTTAACAGGCGCAGCTCAAAGCATATGCAACTGTGGGTGGCATATGGGTTCTAACTGTTCCTCCACATGTAGAGACAGAAATCCTGTGACGAATATAAATGTTCCTTAACTGGTTGAGTCGCTGCCATGTCTGCATTAAGTCATTAAGGGATTTGTGGCTTTATACATTAACTCATTTGATATTTGGGAAAGATATCTCACTGTTTGGAAACAGATGACGGATTTACAGCACAAATCCCCAGTTAGCGCACGGCTGGTCCGACACCACACATCCAGGTTTATATTACAAATGCTGTTCTCAGTAATATCGCATTTCTTTGCTTCTCTGGAGCAAAACCAAGACCAATAAATAACCTCAGAATTTGCATATTAACTATGGTTAAACATTAAATGATCTTCTTAATACATACTTACATTAGAATATCCATCACAAGTTCAGCCAAGCCGGGCTTCGACTGTGTGTTTCACGATGCCTTCCAAAACCATAGCTCCGTTTCCTTTTTCCAGCCAACAGAAATTTACATGAATTTTCCATCTGACAGGCGGAAGAAGAGTTGGAAGAGGACTAGACATTGAGCACCTGCCAGCAAACTAATCGGCCTATGACCGATTTGGCCTCGAGGCCCGTCCTGCCTGACCCAACCTATTCGAGCACAAACACCCTGCAGTGCGGCGGGAGACGCAGGCCGAGCGGCCATGTTTTAAAACCAGGGGAAGAACAGCTCGCAACTTTTCTTCCTGTGTTTGAGAATGGGAGAATTTGATTTGGCTTTCAGCAAAACAGCTGAAGCGTCTTGTTTCACTCAGATGGAAAAACTATGGTGTCGACAGGAAACCACTGAATTTCATCACATTCAAATCTTATTATAGAAAGTTTGTAATACCTCAGGATCTAATTTCCTTGTTATGTACAAGTCCAATGAGATTGAAATTGCAGAACAAATGGAAAAAAGAGATCACCCAAGGGATTTTCAGGAAACGTAGGTGCACTTTCAACCTCGGATGAATAATCACAGTCAAGAAATGAACAATGCCTCTCATTTCCAATGCTTATATCCTAGTTATGCGCCTTTATAGAATTACAGGTTAAAGCTGCAGTCTTAAATGTAATTTGTTTGGGAGTATTCCACTAAATATGCACTCTCTTGCTTTTGCATATGAACTAACAGCAGCAAAGGAAAGGGAAACTGTTATCTAATTACCTGTTATATCGGGTTTAAGATTTCCCTTCCAAATGCACAGTGTCAGGCCCAGTTCTATCAGGGTGCAAAGGCACCGATTACAGCCTTGGTTTAATATATTAGAACCTCTGCTGAAATATTAATAGCAAATGTGCCGCAAAGACATGCCATTAATTATACCAAGGACGTGGTCTTTTGTGAAGTATAACATAAAATAATTGCAACCTAATAAGCAATGGTCAACCTCTGGTGATGAAAAATTAGGCCAATGCAGAAGAGGCAAAAAAAACTGCAGTTCCACTAATGACCACAAGGTGACAAAAGGGAATCAATCTCCATAGAGTCCCAGCTTTACACCATTTAAAAGCATATTTATTTCCTGGTATAAAATACCGTTTTGGCCTCTATATAAAGTTTCACCCTTCACAATAACTGTCATGGTTCTCAAGATCTGGAGAGGTCGTGGTGTGTGTATTTTTTGTCTTAACCTCTCCCACCAGGGCGGAACTGGACCTTGGTTCCCCGCCTCTGAACCCACCCTGAACACACACCTGTGGCTCATTCACACTGATCCTGGCAGACTACTTAAGATGGCAAGAGAGGCTGCTTCCTCGCTGGATCGTCACATTACCAAGTGTCAGTGTAGCGTTGCCTATGAAAGTGTTCCTTTGATCCCCTAGAGTTTCCTCCTGACTTTGTTTTTTCCTCTGTGTACAGGCCTTCTAGACTCCCTGCCCGTCTTCCCTGCCGTCTGGATTTCTGTGGATGTGTGTGAGTGAGCGTGAGCTTCTTAGTGTGGACATTTTTGAGTTACGGATCAAGTGGAAGAAGAGCGTGTGTGTACCCCCGTCTTGGACCTTCCCTTCGGACCCCGCCCTACTCCCTGGAGCCCCGTGTTATCTGTTCCACTGTATATATGTATATATTCTCACTTGGTGTCACATTGCAAATAAACCCTCACCTTCTCTCTAAACTTCAGAATCCTGCGAGTGAGTCCTCTGCCTACTAATCTGTGACAATAACTCTTAGTTCTTTATAACTTATCAACGTTCATCCACTGTTGGTTGGTAGCTGTCCCAACACAATAATTTGGGTCAGTTCACTCTCTGCCTGTTCCATTTGGAGCATTTCAAGGGGCTTATCTGCGTAATATTATGGCTTGCTTTTCTATACAGCACATCCTAGACCTTTGTGCTTCATTTTTGATCAGTATAATTCTGATATTTTATTAAATGATTAGGCCATTTACTGCTACTACTAGGCAACTTAGCATTGCGCCGTACAGTTTGAATGTATCTTGCTAGCCAAGCTTGATAACACTGGCTAATGAATTAGCACTCCACTCTGCATTTCATATAAGCTAATTTCGAGCTACAAAACAAACAAAAGGAAAAAAAAAAACAATATGGCGGCACTCAAAGTGCCAACCTGACGCTTTAAAATCGTTGATGTCATGGTGGCTGTTTATTATGGCAATAGCTCTGCTTTGTGGTTGCAATACAACATTTTTCATCCAGATGTATTTTTATTACTTTGGCAGAAAAGAAAAAGTGCGACTTTCAGAGAAAGGGATCGGTAGTGAATACAGAGGGAGAAAGAGAGTATTGAGTAGAAAAGGGTGGGCAGAAAAATCAACAGTATAAATATTACATGGAAGATGAAGAGACAAGAAAAGAGAGAGCCTCTGGAATGTTCTGGAAAGCAGAGAAACAAAAAGGGATGCTAAGAAAGCGCACATATGAAACCACATTTTTAACCTCCAAATTTATATTCAAAAAATAATTTTTAAAAAAGGCATTATATTTTAGAGCTTGCCACATGGATGAACATAAAGTTTCTGTATTTGCGTTTTTAATCTAGATAAAAGCAGCTGTAGATGGCTATAAACTAGGTGATAATCTGTTTTTGGCAGGCCGCGATCACTTTTAGGTGTCTGCCCTTTGCACCACAATAATTTCACACGCACCTTAACTGATTTTAGGTTTGGAACTGGGCCTGTAGAACCTAGCCCTACATCCGAGGAAAACCCTTTATACTGCAGTAAGGGGGTAGTGGAGAAAAAGCACAGCAGATTCCCTTGGCTTTACTTGTCTCGCTCTTTCTGCAGCTGCTGAGTCAACATTCAAATATTTGCAATATCGGTGGTCAGAAAACCACGAACAGCAGGTGGAGAGATTGAAAGAAAATCAGTTCATGCATGTCTGTCTGCCTGACACAGCAGAGCCAAGTCTGAATCAAATTTCATTTGTCTGCTTTCTGGGCCACATGTTTCCAAGCCAATGACCTATCACCTTGTTGCTGTAATCCTTCAACAATGATGCTGCGATCTGGTGCTTCCTCAATCCTACAGTCCACTGCTGACCAACAGCTGCATGGGTTTATCTTTATGTAGGAAAAAAAAATTTACACAGACCCTGCAAACTCACATCTTCTCTTCTTTTAGCTTTTCTCACAGCTGTTGTAGCTTAAAGATAAATAAATAAATAACAGTGTTATGAAATCAAAAAATATCACTCAAATTGATTTGGCTCATATTCAAATGTGTTCATTTTAATTACCTGGATATTATTTAACACAACTTGCCATATATTAGGTTTAATATAGCAATAACTGTGTCTACCATAGGTCACCGGTTTCTTACTAGCTTCATACTAACTTCACTAGCCATTGCTAGTAAAAATTTCAACTATTTATACACTAATTTGAACTATTTTGGCTATATACCCTTTACTTTTCATAAAATAATACTTCTAAATTATTAACATAATTAAGTTTTTTTAAATCAGCCATTAAACCCTAATTTTCATCTACTTCAGTTAAGCTTTTATTAATATTAATCTTTTAATGTTTACATTTTCAGCCAATCTATCAGTGTGGTCGATTTTAACCATGCTAGCCCCACGTTTAGCTATTTAGCTATTTAACTTTAACTAACAGTTTCAAACATTTACCCATTATTGTTGTCCATTTCATAATAGCTGCTAAAAATTGTAACCATTTAGCATTACTTTGACCTAAATTTATTTAGTTACAGAAAGTTACAGCTTTTAGTTACATTTTGACCTTCTTTTTTTTTTTTTTAGCTTTTAGATAATTTACCCTTGTAGCCTAACAGTTTTAACCATTTGATTGCTAGCCTTAGCTAATAAGTTAAACGATTTACCCAGTACATTTGACTTCTTTTAACCACAGAGCCTTACTTTTAACTAATTTAACCCTTTAGCCAATAGATTAAGATTTGTTTGACCAGTCGTTACTTAAGCTTGTTCATACTATTTATTTTCACCATTTTGACTCTGCTCGATTGCTAATTAATTCCCATGCACCTAGTATTCAGCGTTACAACTGACAAAATTAGCAATTTTTTCATACTAGCTGACCTACCAGATAATATTTTAATGTGAACCTTGACAACAAAAGTACCTTGAGGTGTACAAATCTAGCAGGTGAATGTCACATCGTATTACATATTCATGGAAGGATCAGAAGCAAATTTGTTATCAGTCCAAGTAAAAACTTCACCAGGCTATTGAATAGACAACATTAAAACAACCTCCTCCTGAGCTTTTTTTACTCTCTACAGTAACTACATAAAACTCCTGAACTAGTATACAGTATTCATACAGTCTGCATGACCATACCATAAATGCATATTCAAGGCAAGCAACTTGTGTTCAAAATTTATGTGCAAAACCACATTTTAAGTGACCACAACCCACAAATACATGCACACACGCACGCACACTTCCCAGCAACCATATAGCTAAACCCTTCAATCCATGATGTAATCTCTAAGTGTGTTCAGTAATTACAAGGTCTCGGGTGCTTGGAGCCACCTCAGCCTTATGTAACTTAAGATTCACGTGCCGTTAATTCAGTGAGCGAGATTACAATATGGTTGTTCTAAAGCCTGCTGTGGGACGGTCCAGTATTGCATCCAGCTCCTTGCTAGTCAGCAGATGATGAAGAAAGCTAAAAACATGTATAAACTCTCATTCATAAGAGAAATCAAAATAAACTTTGAGATTGTTTGGCTAGGGATGCAAAATGGCACAAGCAAACTTTAAAACAATATGCATCTATGTCAAGCACATACTGTATTTAAGCTAAAGTCGTGTAGGCAGATTTTTGATGCCTCATAATTATAACAGCTATAGCCTGAATTTGATCCCTGCTTTGATCGACGTTTCTTCTTTAAAACATTTCACTGGATTAGATGTACAGATAATAGTCACCTCTGCATAAGCAGGATCAACACAGAGGTGACTTTGGCATGCAAAACAAATATAAACTTTATTCGCAGTGCACTTAATGCTCATATGCTTCAGATAAAAGCACATAGCGATGAGATGCCATCAAAAGCTCAAAGATTGAAAATGGGTCTTGAAAAATTGCAGGAGTATACATTAAAAGTCAGTGGCCCTGAGCCAGAGGCCCATAACTGGCTTCACTACCAGCCACAATCTCTATGAAAACCTCCCCCGGAGCTTCATCAACAAAGCCTTCACTGAAGAGCTTTAACACGCCAGAGGCTGAAAAGGGATTACTTCAAATCAAAGAACAACAAAAGCATGTACGGTACAAGCGGCGTCTAGGGGCACCAGAACTTACTGGAAAGCTGCTAACATTCCCAGTTCGTCGTCATCATCACACGGCTCCATCCTGTCAGCTGGACAGATGAAGGAAAGATCGGGTGGAGTGAGCGGAATGGTTCTCCCAGCCCCACCACCACCACCACCTCCACCACCAACAGGCTTAGAAAAAAAAGAGCTCCTATCTCGCTCCCTGAGTCCAAGTCCTCCTCTAAAAAAATCTACTTCCTCTGAATCTCTTTAGAAAAAAAACCCCAAACTCAATTTTCTGTGTGTGTGTATGTGTGTTTGCATATGTGTATATCTTTGTGTGTTCCTGTGTTTTTTTCCTCATTCCTAGCTTGGTGCCAAATGTTCCAGCTTAGTGCTGCTGTGCAGCACCGCTGGTGATGGATTTAGCCGGGGCATCTGGGCCAGGGATAAACTCCATTCTCACACACACACACAAATGCACGGACACCCACACACACATGGCATGCACATGAGTGTCATGCGAAATAGCAGCGGACAATGTTGAGACCCCCCCCTCACAAAACCTCAACAGTAAGATCACAAGATGTGAGCTTTACAGTAAAGACACACACACACAGACCCACACACTACTTTTGCACTCGCAGAGCATCCGCACAGAGCCGCTGGATCAATGCATGAACAGATGTGTGCCAACTCAGAGCTGCCACTAAGCGCAGACATCAGCAGCTGTACTTACACATGTGCATGTGTGCGTATCTCTTAAACCTTGCTGCTCCTGGGAAAAGATGCGTGGGACATATAGTAGGCACCTCACTACATTTATGTGTTTGTGTGAGAATCAGTGGCCATGATACAATCCTCTGTGGTCAGAGCAGACGGAGGTCAGCTGTGCCTGTGGGCATGCAGCAGACAGTGTGCGATTAACACAACAATGATGTATACAATAAGGACAAAACATAATAGCAAGCTCGTCCTTGCTGACTCGCTACAGAGGAGAAGCAGGGCCTGATGATAATAAAACCTGATCGTGTAAAGTGAGAGACAAGATTATTTCGGGGGCACCATCAAGTGCTGTTTCTTCTTTTTCTCTTTGAGGCAGATGTGTATAAAATCTCCTGTAAAGTTAACACGGGCTGATCTTCAGCATGAGTGTGAGTCTCTGATGTTTTTTTAACAGGGCAAACTTTCTGTTTTATAATTACAGGCCAGTCCATCATTTTACACTTTATATTTCTAATACTAACATATCTCAGGGATTAAGTGTGCTGCTAAACTTCTTTATACTAATAGAAAAGGGAGTGTCACTGGAGGCCCACTTAAATTAAAAGTGTATTTGGCCACAGCTGAGGGAGTTTGACACCCCTGCTGCAGATCTGACAGATAATCCTCTATTTTGTAAATCTTGGTCAATCAGTGTTTCAGAATAGACTTAATTTTTTATTCAGTAAGATCAGAAATAAGCAATTGAGCCCTTAAACTCAGCGCTAACAACCAAAATACGTTTTCCCATAGACTTTTATAGGACAGGAAGTCATTTTGCAACCAGAGCTATCGCCATCTGGTGGTCTTCAGATGGAATGCAGGTTCAAGGAACTAATGCACTTTTTTTTGTTCACTACATCCATGTTTTAGGCTGTCTATGATGTTGACAGCCACCAAATACTAGGTGTCCTGTGAGCTGAAAAGCATTATATAAGTACCAGTCCATTCAAACTTCTGAGATGTTTGAGATACTGAGATACTTTGTGTTACTTAGTGAGCTGGATGTTGTAGATGCAATTTTAGCTTTCAGTTTATTTAAACATAAAGTATTCATTATACAGCATTATTGCCGAATACTATCAAATAAGAAGTGCATAAGTCCTCTCTCACCAGATTGATGTAGAATGATGTAGTGGTCAGGATAAAATCACATTTAATGGGAAACTGGAGTCGAAAACATCATTGTCATTGGACATTGACTATATTACAATGCAGTGACTTCACATGAGCCCCAGGTGGCAGACTTCAAAAAAGTATACAGGAATGACTACCTGGTCATCATGTCTCCAACTGTTTTTGTATTTAAAGAGGATAATCAAGGCACAAGTTGTTCCAGGACTTTGCCACGGCGCTACCTGTGGACATCCTGACACACTGGTAAACAGTACTGGCTTTTCAAAAAGTGTATAGCGCCCAAGACACAGGCTCTAGGAGAAACAACTGGTGGCTTTATATGTCAAAACCTGTTATAACAAGCACTACCTTGATAACCTAAGTGATAAATAGGAACTACAGTCTTCTACTTTGTGACATCTAACAGCCTCTTTGAAGTGTTACCAGTCTGATAATCCTGTAGATTTATAATCGCATGTCGTGATGTCCTCTGCGGTCACACTTTGTGGCCGAGTAAATCATTCGTTTAACAGCTGAATTTGGCTTCGGTACACTGCAACATCAGTTTCTGTGTATCGCAATATGCAAATAACTGTTAAACAAGTTGGCAGTGACAGAAAATCATCGATATGTCATTATCAAAGGACAATGAAGTCAGCTTAAACTGCCTTTTAAGGATGTGGCAGGACAGTTTTGGCACTGTGATGACTGTTCTGCACATTATTCCAAGATATGATGCCATCTCTGCACATTCCAGTCCAGTGAAGACCAGCTCCGTTTGCTGCCTCTTGAGATGCCACCTGCTCCTGACTCTTGGCCAAGGATATCTATAGCCAACACTACAGGGATGTGACTACTGATTTGTATGCAGCCATGACCCTGTTGGTCTAATTTTACACCTAACATAAATATCTGCTTATGCAGTGTATTGCATTGATATGAAATATGAAATATCAGCCAGCTAGCATTTTTCACTACAGATATGGCAGGATCCTTTAATTAGTAAATGAAAGTAACCCTAAACACACATACAGGTGTGTATGTATGTACAAATTATACTGGAAGCATCTCCTGGTCGAAAGACCTCAGCCTTGTCCATCTGGAGGCTTTGTAGACTTTATGTAACCCTGCCTGTTTACTGAGAAAAGCGTCCCCTGAGTAAAGGCACTTTACTTTTTTATCCACTCACTGTCATGAGCTCTGTTTTATGCAATATTATGTGGATTGTCATGGGAGAGCAGATGACGGGGGAGGGTAGTGCAGCGGGAGACGCAAAGAGGACAAAATTAGGGGAAGACGGAAGGAAGAAGGGAGATATGCGGAAGGAGAAGCAATTCAGAGATGACTCATGAAGCAAATTACAGGATGAGTGATCTCATTTCGTCTTTAGGGGAGTAATAATTGGAAAAAATACAATAATGACAATCCCAATTCAGAATCAAAAGTAATAAGCTGTCATCAGTTCTCTTCATTCACATCTCATTCCTGGTGTCGTAGAAGAGTTGACGTGACACAGAGCTCAGTCCTGGGTGCCATATTACTTTTTCATTTTAAAAAGAATTTAATCACGCCCTCTCCAATCAGTCATAAAACACCACTAACTAACCAACACATCAATCTGGGACAAAAAAAAAAAACACCTTTTAAAAAGTACACGACTGGCATTTATCTTGTGTTTTATACCAAAGAAAAAAATTTGTATGCAACTCACATCCAGTCGTGCTTACAAATTCATCTGCTGCTGCAGTGAGGGCACTAAATCAAAGGTCAGAATTTTAAACTCGAATGTTATGCACTGTTGGAGTGATTTGGACATCTCAGCGCTGTGATCTTGTGTTCAAAAAAGTACCAAACCAACCAGATGGAGGCAGGACGCAGTTGAATTTTAAATCGGCCTCGCATCTTTCTGCTGTATTTTTTAGTCAGTTTCATTAGATGTCTCCTTTGTATTATGGCAGGACTCAGTCTGATCAATTCTGTATTTGAAAACCCGCTTAGATTTAAATCCATCAGTCCTTGCCACAGCCCGATTAAAGGAGGAAATTGAAACTTGTAAAAAGAATAAATTTATAATGAATCTCTGCATCACATTACCCTGAATCCCCCATTTTCTCTCTTCACATTTCCTTTGTATTAAGGTTGTGATGCTCAAAGCAACAAAAAGAAAAAAAGAAAATGACATTTGAAAATCTCCACAAAGCCGCAAATCTCGCTGAGGGCAGTTTCACATAGGAACTATTTTCTCTCTGCTCACTACATCCAGTATTAAAAATGAGAGACTCACCACGATGATTTGACAAACATCCGTGCCAGGAATGACTGTATGAACTGTTTGGGACATATTTTCTTTTGTTCTTGCTTAGATTTTGTAACCGTTAAAATATGTTGTTTTAGATGGGTAGGTATATTAAACTAAACCTTCAGCCAAGTTCCTTTCAGCCCCAATTACAAACAAATTCAGATAGAAAATGCTGTTGAACATTTGTACATGAATGGTAAATGGCCTGTATTTGTATAGCGCTTTACTTAGTCCCTAAGGACCCCAAAGCACTTTACACTACATTCAGTCATTCACCCATTCACACACTGGTGATGGCAAGTTACATTGTAGCCACAGCCACCCTGGGGCGCACTGACAGAGGCAAGGCTGCCAGACACTGGCGCCACTGGGCCCTCTGACCACCACCAGTAGGCAAAGGGTGAAGTGTCTTGCCCAAGGACACAACGACCGAGACTGTCTGAGCCAGGGCTCAAACCGGCAACCTTCCGATTACAAGACGAACTGCCAACTCTTGAGCCATGAATGCAATTAACTCTCCTCATAACCCTGATCTTCTAATGGAAATGTCTTATTCATTTAGACAGCATGTGCCTAACATGGAGTTTATTTGGCGAGGTCGGGGTCAACAAGGACAGCAGAGTTGTGAGCTGTAATACCAAAACAATGAGCTGAAAGCTGATAAAATGGTGTTTAAAGAGTATGATCACAATATTGTGTGGGCTTGTTACTTTGAGTGATACCTTTCATGTTAGAAATAACCAAGTCACAGTCAACAGCCACTTTATGAGGTACACCAGTTCAACTGCTTATTAACACAAATATTCAACTAGCCAATCACATGGCAGCAACTCAGTGCAACTTGTCTTGTAAACATGGTCAACTGTCTGAAGTTCAAGCTGAGCATCAGAATGGGAAAGAAAGTTAAGTTAGATTAGAACATGGCATGGTTGCTGGTACCAGACTGGCTGCTCCGAGTTTTTCGGAAACTGCTGATTTACACAGTCGTCTATGGAGTTTACAGAGATTGGGCTAAAAAAAGAGAAAATATCCAGCGAGCTGCAGATGCCTGGGCAGAAATGCCTTGTTGGTGTCAGGGGAGAATGGCCAGACTGCTTCGAGCTGACAGGAAGACAACTACAACTTGAATAACCCCTCATTACAACCAAGTTATGCAGAAAAGCATCTATGAATGCACAACACGTTGAACACCGAAGCAGATCACCGCAACAGGTGCCACTCCTGCCAGCTAAGAACAGGGAGCTGAAGGCAGAATTTGCACAGGCTCGCCAATATTGAACAACAGAGGATTAAAAAATTCATATTTGGTCTGATGCGTCTTGATTTCTGCTGTGAAATTTGAATGGTAGGGTTAGAATTTGGTGTAAACAACATGAATCCTTGTATTAACAGGTGGATGGTAGTTCATGGTATGGGGGATATTTTCTTAGCACACTTTAGGCTCCTTAATTCATGCTCAATCGTCCAGGTAAGTAAATCTCCAAACGTTGATTCTGTTTATAAGATTGGGGAAACCTGCAGTCAGCTGAGACTGAAGAAGTCACTTGGATAAGTGACGAAACGTTTCTCCCACAAAACGTTACGTCCAGATGAACAGAATCACCTTTTGGAGATTTAGGCTCCTTAGTACCAACTGAGCATTGTTGAAGCACCACAGCCTTGTTGTTAGTCATGTCCATCCCATTATGACCAAACTGTACCCATTGTCTGATGGTTGCTTTCAGCAGGATAACACACTAAGTTATATGGTTTATAGAACAACTCAGCTGGCCTACCCTGTCATCAGATCTCAGTCCAACAGAGAGAGCACCTTTGGGATGTGGTGGAACAGGAGATTATGCAGCCAACAAATCTGCAGAAACTGTGCAACACTATCATATCGGTATAGCCCAAAGGAATGTTTCCAGCATTTTGCTGAATCAGGATGGCTCAGAAGGCAAAACACAATTCACAATCCAGTACCAGTACTGTGTTCATAATGGAGGTGGAAGGTGACTGGTTCTATAAAAACATTGGGTTAGGGTTATGGGCAGCTAGAGGATTATGAGTGGTTTGTAGCTTGCCTCCACCAGTGTGTGAATGTGAGAGAAAATAAATCGTGGAATTGTAAAGCGCTTTGAGTGTTTAGAAAAGCGCTATATAAATGCAATCCATTATTAGTATTATTATTATTATTGTTGTTTGTAAGTTTGGTTTTGAATTGCATTGGGACAGACATTATTATAGTGTTGACCTGCTAGCAGGTCTGCTTACTGCCACATTAAATGCTTAATTATCCATTTACTTGGATAATTTACATGAAACATAAATTGCATATGTTCATATTTCCCTATTTTTAACACATATAGGTAAGCCTGCCACCATCCTACAAAGCAAAGCACAGCCTCACACTAAAGTCAGACTCGCATTTTATGTCAAAAAAATCACAGAGCTTGAAAGGAGTAGAAAATGCAGTTGCTACAGTAAGATAAGGAGGAGGGCTCCAATCAGAGTGTCTCCACCCAACTGTGAAAATGTCTGTTTGCCACACACTGCGCTTGCCTGGAGAGATAGAAACAACTTTCTTCAAAATTCTCCAGCTTCTGCTCAGATGAAATGAGGTGCAAAGTGCATGGGGACACGGAAACACACTGCGATATTTGAATATCTGTGCTGTGCCATACGTGGCTAAAATAGAAATACTTTACCCATCACAAGCACCGCAGCTTCACCGCATTCCACCTCTTAAAAATATATACGGGAGACATAAAAGGATGAAATGGCACTAAACACTATATCATATCTTACCTCATGGCTTAATGTGCCATCTTTTTGCAGCTCTCTGCCCGACTGTCTCCTAATCCTCAGGCTGCCACCCAGCAGGTCCCAGCAAAAACAATAACCTGAACTGCAGCAAAATTACTTTATGTTCAGGGTCAGTGGGGCTGGTGTGGAAAAGAAAAACAAGATGTTCAAAGTTGAGGAGCAGATGGGATGCAAGGAAGTGAAGGAGAAAAGTGAGCTGAGAAGAAACAGACGTGATTAGGATTGGAGGAAGCTGGGAGTCGAGGGCAGAGGGTCCAGAAGAGTGCTGATGGGGTCAGGTGATTCAACGGCAAGTGGAAAATCTCTTTATCTGCTTTCTTTCCTTACATCTCTGAAGCTCTCTCCGTCTCTGCTATGATTATCATCAGGCTGCCTCTCCTTTTTCCCCCTCACCCTCCCTCTCTCTCTTGCTCTCGCTAAACATCTGGGGATGTGATTATTACTTTTGCTCGGGAAAAAATCCGAACGAGGGCAAAGACATTAACACAGAAACAGTTGCTTATGTTTAGAAAAGGTAATCATATTCTTGTATTTATGTTATGTTAATACTATTGTGAGGGTAATAATGTGCATTAGAAAGTCTCACCTTAATTGTTTTCAGCAATTGTCATTACTGTCACTTCCAGCCACTTCCTCCCCTCAACCCCAACCGGTCACGGCAGATGGCCCCGCCCCTCCCTGAGCCTGCTTCTGCTGGAGGTTTCTTCCTGTTAAAAGGGAGTTTTTCCTTCCCACTGTCACCAAAGCTCTTCGGATCATCTAATTTTGGGGTTTTTCTCTGTATTATTATAGGATCTTCACCTTACATTAAAAAAATGCCAATGACATTTTTGGGGTAACTTTTTAAATGCTAAAATACCACTGATTCAATGTGAATAAGTAGCTTTACCTAAACGAATGATTGCTGTGGAGCAGCTGAGTAAGGCAAATGGCTTGGCTTAGCAAAAAGATTGATCTTTCTTCAGCAATATGAAACAAAAAATTTAAAAGAAGAGGTAAAACTATGGCAAGAGGAAAAGACCAGGAGCAGAACTGCAGAAATTGGACCAACACTGCAAAGGCTTAAAGCTACAGCGACACCTTAACAAGGACTCAGTAACATATCTTAGCAATTTCTTAAAGGTTTTGCAACACTACAACGCAAAGACTCATGGGAATTTAATGTTCATATATAAATAGGAGAATTAGCAGTGTTATTACTGGGTCTTCTTTTCCTTGACACCAGCTGTGAAATGTGTCAATATGTCTACTCTTCTCTTCCTCCTAAGAGTCGACATTTTTATCACATTTTCATGAGAAACAGGGATCATGGGAGCTCGTTGGACCGTTTTCCAGGACCAGATCAAATGTGTATATCTAACCTTACTGCACGTGGAGATTACTTCTGACTGGATAACTTCCAATTTCCTCCACCCTTTCTGCACAACTTAATCAATTCTGATTGGATCTTGTCTCTCCAGAATATTTCCCTCTCAATTTTATTCGCTGACAAAAGTCTCCATCATCGCTTTTGTCCTTGTGCATTAGTTTATATGTAGTTATCATCTTGTTTTTGTCAGAAAAAAAATGAAGAAGAGTAAATGAAGAAAAATATGATGAAGTTATTATTATTAGTCAATGAAATTTAAATTGTCCGACAGTGGACTCCTCTTTGTGATTATCCTGCTAAACCTCAATACTGCTGACCATAATATTTTATTACAGAGATTAGAGCATGCCGTTAGTATTAAACATACTGTACTGCACTAGTTTGAATCATGCATGTCTATAGACTTCAATTTGTTCATGTAAATTCATTTCCCTGCTATGCCATATACCCAGCTTTATCAATCCATAAATCAGATGACAAGCTGGGTCTGCCAGAAGTTTCCTTCTTTTCAAAGGGATTTTTAATTCCCACTTTCCATACTACTATATAAATAAAATTAAACTGAACTAAACTGAATCAATATGTTCAGCTAGCAATGGGCCAATGTGATTGACAGTATTGTGGTGAAAACAAACTTTTGGCCAGTGTTTACATTTGTTGTCAAATTTGTTATTATACAAAATATGTGTACAACCGTACGAAAAAGAGCAGGGGTGGGGGAACTCCAGGCCTCAGGGGCCAGTGTCCTGCAGGTTTTAGATGTGTCCTTGATCAAACACAGCTGATTTAAATGGCTAAATGACCCCCTCAACATGTCTTGAACACTCCAGAGACCTGGTAATGAACTAATCATTTGATTCAGGTGTGTTGGCCCAGGGTGAGATCTGAAACCCTAGGACACGGCTCCATTGAGGCCTGGAGTTCCCCACCCCTGTTGTAGAGCCACCTTTGGCAACGATAACTTAAAGTAAGGATAAGAGTTTTTGGTATGAATTTATCAATCCCTCACATCATGCCTGAGGTTTGCAGGCATTTGTTCATGCAGAACTCTTTTAAGGTCCCACCACAGCATTTAAATAAGGTTGAAAAAATAAGGTTTTTTCTTTTTCAGTCATTTCAGTTGTTTTCTGTTTGATGTTATTCTTGGGCTCATTGTCCTGTTTCAAGACACAATTTGGTCCCGGCCTTTGCTGTCATACATATGGCCTCACATTTGTTACACTTTGGTATAGAGAGGAGTTCATAGTCAACTCACTGCAAGGTGCCCAGGTCTTGTGGCTACAAAACAAAAGCCCAAATCCTCACCCTTCCACCACTGTGCTTAACAGTGGGCGTGAGGCGTTAGTGCTGATATGCTGTGCTTGGTTTTCACCAAATGTGGTGCTGTGCATTATGGGTAAGCATCTCCACTTTGGTCCATCCAGAGGACATAGTTGCATAAGTCTTGTGAATTGTTCAGATACAACTTTACAAACATAATCCATGCTACCATGTTCTTTTAGACGGAAAAGGCTTTCATCAAACAAGCAGTACTTGCTCAGTTTTTTTCATTAACTTTAACATCATGCTTGTAGAATCTGAGATATAACTCTTGGGTTTTTTGCCATTTTTTTTTGTGCACAGTCTGACCTTGGGGTGAATCAGCTTGGATGGAAGACTTTGGTAAAAATAGAGGTTTTGGGAGTGTGTTGGTCTAGAGCATTCAGGTTTAATAACACAATCATCAGCAGCTGGCTGCTACTTACCTCTTAATTCCTGTGGATTCACATAATGTTGCATCTTTGATATCTATACTGAACGCCATCTCAGTGAAGGCTGGAAAATTATAAGTGGGCTCTTTTCTAGCAGCCGTTGTAGCTTGTTAGGAGACTCACACGCTGATTAGCAGGAATTCAGAACCATGCTGCCTGAATGATTTGAGTTCATAAATATTTTTTGTTCAGTCAATGTCTTGATTGAAAACGCCTTCAGGTCATACCACAGCATTTCCATAGCAGTGGAGTGAGGTGGGCTGACAATGCCTTATAAAATATCTCAACACAATTAACTTTTGCCTTAACAATTACAAGAGGTTGCAAAACAGACCCAAATCATGATTCTCTCCCTACCATGATAATTGGTGTGAAATGCCTTTATTCTCTCATAGTGTTGTGTATTTTGGCCAAAGAGGTTCAGCCTTTGTCTCATCCATCCATCATTATCCCAGAGGTGATACCAAATGTTAACATTTGTAGTCAACCTTTATGACGCCCTTCCCGTGCCTACCACTTTCCGAACTGGACTGTGTCCTGTTGCTTTGATATTAGCAGAGCACCCACTTACTGTGTATGTATGCACTGATAAGCACCTATTTCTTTAGAAACGGTTTGCAGCTTTGTGCGATTCTTTGTGCAATGCTTCTTTACAACCCAAACTTCTATTAATTCCAACCTTTGTCTCGACATAGATTCTGGGATGGTCATTGTTTGTCAGGCACAGGCATTCATAAACTCCTTTTCTGGAATGTTTGTTAACTATTAGTTTAATCAGATGACATTTTTTTCTATAATTGCAAGTAATCAACGAATAAATCCTGGTAATTCCAGACGGCTGCCTTATTATATGCTCAAGAACAGCGGGGCATTTCAAAGAGCTACTGTTGTCAACAAGATTTACAGTCCAATTTGGATTTCTTCCCACCTGACTGTGAAAAATATAAAGTCAAATAGACATTTGCCATTCCTGCTCAGCTACCCGATTTGAAAGATGAAAAACAAGCTGCTGACAAAGACAGCAAAAGCATGAATGCATTTACATTCGTCAGCTGGCTCAGAAACACTCCTCAGCCAAAGTTTAATCAGTCTTCATGCAAAGATACTGAACACTCTGCGGGGAGTTTGGGGTGATTTAAAGACACGGCAAGAGTGTCAGCCAGTGAGTAAGTTCAGACATTTGTCTGCATGTGGAAGGCTAATTATATATACCAGGGCATGGCGGAGTGATGGAGAGTGGAAAGAAGGAAGTGAAACAAGAAAGGAATAAGAAAAGTAACACTTGATGCACAACACCCTGGTTTTTTCTTACTTGCCAGAGACTCTCAGTAGAATTCAAGGAGAAAAGGTGATTTATGGTTTCTATCCGAAGTAATGCAGGGTTTATTTTATCTGCTCTCGCAGTCCTGCTACTGGGAATCAGACTCCCATTATAGAACCGCTCGTGATTAAAGCCAGATGAAACAGCTCATGATTGCCACTGTAGGCTGAAAGCAAAGACTCTCACACACACACACACACACACTTGTGACCGTGTGCTATTGGTCTGAGCCTCTTCTCTCCTGCGTCGTTACTGTTATTTGGCCTTGCCTTACCAAAGAAAACCTCTTTTTTTTTTAAACATTCAATCAACTCGTGCAATGGTTTTATGAAAATGTCAATGAAATCCCATCCCAAGCTGAAAAAAATACACAACCACGTATTGATATTGCTGGCCTCGAGGAAAAAACATTGATTAGACCTTGTGTTTTCAATCAAAGTTGTCATATGTAAGAGTATAATTAATTTCAGTCTAATAAATAGACATTGCAAAATCACTGGATGGAATAAAATGTGATGACGTATCTCAGAGTGATGGCCTGAAATGGTACAACGGTTTACGAGTCAAGGTTGACGACTTTGGTCTGGTGTGACATTTCTAAAACAAAGCCGTGGGTTCTAACCTTGGTCATCATCGTGACTTTCCATTACAGTCTACAGCTATATAAATGCAGATGAAACATGCTAAAATCACATATTAGCGTACTGATATTGTCATAAAGCAAAGTTGCTAACATTTTTCAGCCCTACATCATGTCCCATATTTAAAAACGTGACAAATCACTCCACTAGTTATGGTACAATATATACATCTCCTTATATTAGCACTACTCTCCTTAAACAAAGACAAATACAGTGAAATAGTTCAAATTGGCTCTTCTAGCTTTAACATGAAATTGCCTCTCAGTCATTTTTAACTGTTGCCTGACTAAACTGCCTGATCCATTAACTGCAGTCAAGTACTTACTCGTCGTTTCCAAGAAAAGATGTCTCTCTCCACGCCACAGTTCGCACTTTACACAAGGCCGTGACTGAAGAAGACTTCTTTGGAAGCGAGTCCTCGAAGGGTTTGAAGCCGCTCTCAGCTGTTACTGGAGTCAAGATTTGGTCAGAGCTCAGTGATGTGATGTCACTGCTAATGTCAAATGATGTCCAAGAGGATACGGTGGACAAAGAGGGGCTGATGTCCACCGTCTCCCCTCTCAATGCGTGCCTTAGATCCATGACGCTAGAATGAAGATGGAAAGCGGTGGATGGAGAGAAGCAAGAAAGAAGAGAATGAAGAGGAAAACTGGAAGACTTTGATAACGGCTGGCGAGAAGACGTATGCATCATGTATGATGTGTCAATAAGACAAAGGTTTGGAATGGGTGAAAAGTGGAAATGTGGTGGAAAGCTCTCCTAAATTAGATAAGAGAATAGAAAGAGATACTTCCGCGAACTCCTATTGGCCAAAAGCGTCTCACTGTCTTCTCTCTGGCTGCAGTTAAGTACTGAAGTCAATGAAGAGATGAGCAGAAAGTCAAAAGACTTGTCAAAGCGAACATTAGACAAACGAGACGAGGATACAGATGTGAAGTGAAGAAAAGAAACTTGGGGACATAAGAAGGAGTGAGATAGAGAGATAGGAGAGTGGGATGGAAAAGCAGAGGCTGGCTTTTCCAAATGGAAAAAGGAAAAAGAAAAAAAGAAGCACATTCAGGTGAAAGGTGCCGGCAGCAGCACTTACAAGGTGATAGCTCACATCTCATTATGCCCCATTTCCTCCGCTAACAATTGAATCATGTGGTAAGCTGATAGAGACAACGATGGATGGGAAATCGAATTGAGATGCTTGAACTGGTGGTTTCTGTGGCTACGTGATAGCAGCAGGCAGAGAGTGCCGTATCAGGTTGCACTGATAAGCGGTTCATTACAAGAAGTCTGACCCAGTCCAAATACAATTAAGGTTCACCACTGAAACCCATTAGAACTCTGATACGGGGAAGCCAGCATAGCCAGTTTCCCATAGGTGCACTAGAAGTAAAGAGCATAACTCTGCAGGCAGTAAAGATGTGTAATGTATCAAAGAGACGAACAAATTCTCATTTTTATTTAACTCTCGTGTTGTTTTGCAACTGTAGATTACACAAGAAGAAGAAACTTGGCTGGTAAAAACATTTGTATCAGCCAAACCCTAAATCACCCAATATTTAGCATTTCTAGGATAAGTACTGAGTAAGCATATACACTGTCAGTTTTCTAAAGAGCTATATAACAATAATAGTCTAAAAATGATGTATAAAACTTTTTCATCAGAAAGACATCTAAAGCTTTAGATTAGAATAAATAAGGCTTGTGTTTTCACTTGTCTAAATAATAATATGTTAATATTCTGCTTTATAACAGCAAAAACAATTACAGAGGAAACAATTTTCTTTGTATGAGATAAAGAAGAAAGGATCAATACCACTCTTATTCCTATAAAGAAAGGCAAATTATCAGCTAATCTAGCTACATCCATTGATTGTGTGGGTTCAGCAAAGACATCAACACTTGCTAACAATTTCCAGAGAACAAGAGTTGCCAGACCTCATTTTTCTGATGTATGACAGTCAACTTAATTCTGTTTTCTTACTCCTCCTAGTTTGAGTGCATAATCTTAGCTATGGTGGCCAGTGTAGGACAAACATGTTTTAGTCTCTTTTAGCCATCTTTGAAAAGTGTAGGCTGTCAGTCCGGTGTTTACCTCAGCTGTCAAAATGCCGGTGGAGAAGCCGCTAGATGTCCTTTCCTTTGCGAAGGAAGTCTGTTATGAGTCACACTTCTGTTTGATGACAGCGATACTGAGGTGACTTGTTCAGGATGTCTTGCTATTCTCTCAGTATGCGGTGTGTTTTTTGCCTCTGTTAGCCTTTGTTAGCTGGCATTAGATCCACCTCAAAGTTTTATCCCCATAATGTTGCAAGAATGTAATCAAACTGATTATCAGAGAGAAACTGGAGTTGTATCGCTCTGGACCAACCAACACAACTTTGACTTCACTTATTCATGTAATAATTACTTTAATAGGAATTCCACATTTGTGAGAAAAAAAATGGATTTGTGGGTTGAGCAGCAGAGTTGAGCACTCTTCTGTCAAACAGCATATTCTGCTATTGACTCTTTTAGCGGTCAGTTGGTGTCTACAAGCATGCCGTGTTTGACTGATCTGCTTTGGCTCGTGCCACAGTGCAACTTAAAGCTTGTGTTCCTTTTTGTGCCAAGTTTATAAAGAATATACATACCAGTAAAGTGCTAACATGCTGCTGCTTCTTCAAACATTAGTGTTACAAAAACACATTTTGATTAGTTTTTGTAACAGTGAATGCACTCCCTGTGCTGCAGATTACAGCTCTGAAACATTAATGGTGACTAAAGGAAATGTTGACATTGATCCACTGATAAACTAAAGCAAACTGAAATGTTTAAATTATATGTCTGTTGTTTTAATTGATTGAGCAGCTGTTGGTGATAAATAGCCCGACCAGTTTTCTAATCCATGTTCAATATCAGCAGTGGAAGGGCAGATAAAAAAAAAAACAAAACAATTATCCCAAGCTGAATGTAAATTCCAGCAACAATCTGACATTTGTGATGTTGATAAGGCACATAAAAAAAAAAGCACATTAGCACAACAGGGGTGTAATGTGTAGATTCACAGGACTTAAAACAGACTAGGTAGAAGCACAAGGTTTTCATTATATTTACAATCTTTCACTTGCTCCTAACTAGGAGCAAGTTACGTGTTCAGGATAAGTTACCACGGCGACTTCGTTTGGTTTTGTAACACAAAAAAAAAAAAAAAAAAAACCTTTCGGTTTGGCATGGCTTACTAACCCACGCATCCCCGTTGAAGTAGACCCTTCAGCTACCTCCAGGGTGCATCCCGCCTGTATCTCCTCCCTGTGAGAGCCCAGATGTGATCCTGAATTTGACAAGCAGAAAAAAATGGCTTGATGGGAATTTTTCTGCTCTTACAGACACAGTGGCCCCTGTAAGCTCACTCCAATCCCAAGACAAAAAGCCTTGCGGACTACAGTCTTCTGACCTCATTCCTAAAATCCACTGAATGATGTGGTGACATTCCTGACTTCACTATGACAAGTATTTCCAACTTTTCCCTACACATTAAATCAAGTGCTGTTTCAGAACCCGATCTAAATAAGTGCCAAAAACATGGCCACCTCTTGAGACGAGCACTCAGAGCCTCATCCACATTCAGCAGACATCGATCGGACCAACAGTCCAGCTGGCTGTGGCAGTATCGTACACCATCAGTTAAACATATCTTCCCGCTACTGTAGTCATTTTATTCTCTCAGTCATTTTATCACCTTGGGTGACTGCCGGTGGTGCCACACTTAAACAGTATAAACGAGCACCAGGAGTTTCAATAAGGGTCGCTTTTAAGTTGCTGCGAGACAGAAGAGTCCTGTTGACAAAGACGGCGGAATCAAAATGTCAAGCTGTGGCAGCAACTTCCACCGCCTCAATTTTAAATCATCTGCTGCGTGCTGACAAGCAAGGTCGAGGCAGCTGATAAAATTCTCCTGTCTGTGTCCAAATTTAAAGTGCTCCATCACAATCCACTCGCATGCTTCCTGCTAATTCATCTTATAGTGAAAAAGGCACCAAGGTGCAAGAAGCGCATACACAAAACTGGCAGGGGCACCAAGTCGTCTCGCTGCCTCGCGCTTATGTAAATAAGCTGCAAGCCTTCAGAAAACGTCTTTATTTGAACTATGAACAGAGCTGGAAGGAAACAAAAGCGCTCAAATGAAACAGAAAAATTCAGACATCCTGTACATAGCGTGTGCGGCCAAAACAAACTGAGGTATTATTGGAGTGAGCCAGTGGTGTACAAAGAAATATAACATGCTGATGAACAGGCGTTTAGCATTTATTTACATGTTCACAATTTCACGAGTAAAGCACGTCGTTTCTTTTGCTGCATTAAAAATTGTACATTTGTACATAAAATTCAAAACTGAACTGGTCCAAAAAAAGCTTCAGGGTCTAGAAGAACTGTGCATTAAGACTACCCGTTAACTGAAGATGAGCTTTAGGACAAATTGCACCCGATTCTTACTGACAGGAGGGAAGAAACGATAAAAATCAGATGACTGACAGTTATCAGACATGCAAAACAAAGCAGGAAAGCAGACCTCAGGACACTGAACAGACCATAAAACTGTCAAGAACCTAAAGAAATCAGTCCTGAATCAAAGTTCTTGAACAGTCTGTGAATTTGATCAGCTCAGTGAAAGCAGGAAAACATTGAGGACAGGGAGAGAGAGTCCTAATGCAGCCTCAGGGAAACTGTATACAGAAGGTTGGTGGCAGCGTTGCCACAAATAGGACGGGGCTAAACTTAAAGACAAAAAACAAACAAACAAAAAAAACAAGCAAATCTGCATACAAAGCCCTTGCGAGTATCCCAAATGGGTTCATCGGGAAGGCAGACAAGCAGAGCACCGCAATGTGGTCGCAGCTCTGAACTAGAGTGAAGAAAGCGAGGCTTTGATGGTTAGCAGTTTTCTAAGATTTCAGTCTTACCAAGGGTTACAGAAAGCTGCCCTCGACATGAACCACAGCAAAGCGGCACAGGCGTGGCCTCGCGCGCGTGACATTGCCACACACAGAGCATAGGCGAGGGTTAGTGGGGACAGTAGAAGCAAATGTTCCACAGTACAACACCCAGAAAGCTAATGTTGGGCCAGAGGCGAAGAAATCGGAAATCCAGAGAAAGCTGACATTTAGTCCAGTAAACACGAGCTCAGACAGGTCAGCGCTAGACAAGCTGAGGGGGGTGGTTAGAGGTCAGGGAAGAGACGAGCAAAGGAAGAAGTGGGCGACCCATGTCTCCTTCAGTAAACCGGCCTCGGTTGTTTCATGCTGTAGTGAGCCTCAGATGCCGACACGTATGCAGACTCTGGAAAAAAATCCTCATGGAACTCGGCCAGAAACCTGAAAAAGAGCAAAAAGGAGAACAAATAAATACTCAGAATGAGCCATTTTTTTCAGATGAAGATGACATGACAGGCTTACACGACAACAGTGCAAGGATGGTGTTGGCTAGGGCTTAGTATAGTCACTGATTTCTATAATCGATTCAATTCTGATTTACAAGGTCCAAATTTTGACTCAGTCAGAAATATTATAATTCTGATCATTTATCAGTACATATCCATATTTTTATATGTATAAAAACAAAGCTGACACTTGTGAGAGTTCAGAGGTGTAAGCATCATAGCATGTGCCTTTGTGTCAAAGTAACTGAGGATAAAATATTTTTATAGCAGATAACCTTAGAAATATTCTGCAGTAGATCACAAACTGAAGAAAACCATGAATCAACATCACCTGATGCTGCTGAAGTGAAGCAGAGCACAGGTTTTAATATATACACAGCTAACCGTTTTGATATTTAAAAAGTCTACATTTCCTCAATATTGAACAGCAGAAATGAGACTTTGTCGGAAGTCATTTTTGAAAAAACAAAACAAAACCGCGGCCAACAGCGCTGTACACAAAGGTAGACTGGTGTACAATAAGCAAGCATATAATGCAGAAAACAGAGATTTTAGATGGGAAACTGTTCTTGAAGTACACAGAGAGTGAGAGCTGCGCAGGAAGTGTGATTTTATCGTGGTGGAAGCAAAACAGCGAAAGTAAGAGGGAATTAATGACAATGTTTATCAAACGTGAAGCGTAGTTTGGATCTTCTTTTGTTGCTAGTTCAGTGAATTTTAATCAGAGTGACAAAACCTGCAGCATCAGAATCTGTGAGATGTCGGCTTTCAGCCCCGATGGCATGTACGTGTCGTCGGGTGAACGATCCACACTTTGTGTTTACGTCTTTGTGAGAAATCAATTTACCTGCTCTCATTTGCAGTTTTAGCTGTTTGGTTGTTGGTGAAATAGTTTTGTGAGCTTTAACCTGAGATTCTGGCATTTTTCTAGCAAAATACATTTAAAAATCCATTCAGGATTTAATGAATTGATATCGCTTTATTCAAGCTAAAATAGATTTGAATCAGAAAATCGATTTTTTAAACCCACCCCTAGTCTTAGCTGACATCAGCCTGTGTTTTCCTAGATATCCCTGGCTGTGTTGCACATAAATCCTACACTCTGTCGCCTTCTGCCCTCAGCTTGGAGTGGACATTTTGGAGACAAAGCCCACACCCCACCAATCAATCCCTATAACCAATCAATGTGACAGAAAGACCAAGAAGACGACTGACGGACAGCCAGAGAGGGAAAGAGTGAAAAATCCCCCCACCCCCACCCCACCCTCCCATCTAATCAGTAGCGGGGAAAACTAATCTGGAATCTTCTTAGTATCCGCCACTCGGCCAAATCCTCTAAATCTTGCCATCTCATCTTAGCTCCACCGGCCTTCCTAATCTCAATGCAAACAAATTATCCTCATCAGAGCAGAACTTAAGAAACAACAAACAAACTAATGGGACATTGATGGGAAAGCGTGACAAGCAATCAAAGACTCTTTTGTCTTAAAAACTTTAAATAAAAAGAATAAAATCAGTATTAAAAAGCAGCTATTTGTTGCTCTGAAAAGTGTGGGGCCTCTTTTGTGCCAGAAATTTAGGCCTCGTTGTCATCGTTGGCGCTGGATCAGAAACGACACAGGTACATATGCCATGACGTGCCCCACACGTGCGCCCCACACTTAATCGTATTCGCACTAGCGGAGAAAGAGAGAGTGAGAGATCAACTGTGGCCAAATCCCAGAATGCAATGCACATCAGTCCCTGCGACATCAATCAGTTTTTGCCCGCTCGGCACAATCTGCCACAAGGCTGATTACAGATAAAAACAGAAGAAGAAAAAAAATATTCCACTATGTTAGTTTGTGTTCAGGGTCTCACTAACTGCAACATGGTGAACATATTAATTAGACATGAAGGAAACATCAGAGAGCAACACTGATCCTGGAACAGCTCCGTGCCCTTTAACACAACGATGATCCTTCAGAAAAAGAAAGAAGCGATCAGCAGTCGAGTGAATTAAGAGAACCTTCTGCACATGTTTACCCCACTGCTGATGGGATAGCCTTGCCAAGAGGCACTGCTAATGTTTGAGGTAATAGTGTAATAGTCACACTATGACAATGATGTTTGAGACAAGAAAAGGGGCACAAACAAAAACAAAAAGCAACAAAAAAAGTGATGCATCCCATCCTTTCCTGCTGCACGCCCCCCTCTCCTCACCTTGTCCTGACAAACTGACCGTCTCCCTGACGACCCTTTAATGACATCCATTTATAAACACTTACCACTTAGGTGATGAAAGAGGCAACGCCGGCTCTCAGGGCAGAGATCTGTTCCCGCTCCATGCCGAGCTCTGCTCACTGGCTCCACAGCGCTGCTTGATGGCAGAAGGCGGCACTGCATGCGTTTGATTACAGAACCAGAGGACCTAAATCCCCTCAGGTTTGGGAGCAGCTGAATTGAAGATCACTCGGGAGGATTTAAAGATTAGACTCCCGCGCTTGTGTAACGCCCACTCATCTCCCTCCCTCCAGCACGTGCTCCCTCTCACTCCAGCTTTCCCCTCCATGTTCTCATTTACTTGCTCCTCCTTTTCCTTTTTGTTCTCGTGATTCTCAGTTATTTTGGGCGTACTAGTGATTTGTCCATCCTTTTAAACTCTTGCTTTTGTGAACCAAGCAGAAATGAGCGTGAATCAGGTTTGCTGATCTAAGTCTCCTAACTAACAACCGATTACCTGAGGAACTGTTCCAGATGTTTAATCAGGGCTCGGAGACTCCTCTCAGGCAGCTGCATTTTTCCCAGGATTTCAGGAAGCTTCACTAAAAGCCAAAAACAGGGATTATGGGAGTGTTTCAGTGTGGGGAAAAGGCTAGTAGCAAAAACCGTGTCTGGACTGAAACTGACCGAAGAGTCGCAAAAGGTGCTGTGACCCATACAGGTAGGATGGCGGAGGAGGCTGGTCATTCAGAGGGTAGTTATCAGGAGTCAGCTTCCAACTCAAAACCTGCTGGGCAGAGCAAACAGAACAGCACAGTTTAGTGGAGTTGTGAGTGCAATGTTTCAACCTCCTGTCAACTGGGTGGTGTATACAAATCTACAGCAGCACATTACAATACATAAAATGATCCTAGTGCCTTTGAGCAATTCCCACATTCCAGATAATCACACAGTTTCATCACCTCATTGAGCTCGTTGTTTCTGCGGCTCTCCAGGCCGTAGAAAGGGCCGCTGCGCTCTTTGCTCGGGGTCAAAGGCAACGGGGAAGAGGAGCCACTGTGCACTGGAGTCTCTGCGGGACGGGGAAAATAAAAGGAAAGATCACTGCCAGAAAGACAGATCAGCTGATTCTGTTAATTATTCACATTTTCACAGCACGCTATCGATGATCAACAAAAACATTCAAAGGAAACGATTCAAACTGTTAGAGCTTAGTTATTGTTTTCATTTCATTTGGACCTGTTAAATTCAGTTTAGTTTCAGTTAGTTTCCAGTGTGGATTTTCTTATTACAGCTTAGTTTGAAAATGTTTAGTTTTTTAATTAATTTCACTGCTAGTTTTAGTCTTTAATTATTACGGTGTGTGTCAGAGGTACGATTTAGGAATAATAATAAAATCATTAAAAACGAACTAAAATAACATGTAAAGTTCACAAAATAGTTGTTTTTTATTTTCATTTTGTTAACTAAAATGTTTCTTTACATTTAACTTGAGTTCACTGTAATAACTTTATTGGCAGAGAGCAGCTCGCTGACTTTGAAGAGGGGAAGAATGTGGGAGGACAGAAGTGAGATAACACCACCTACTGGGCTAAACTGCTTACTACAAAATCAAAGTTAGCACTCAAACACAATCACTGTGCGTTTACAGGAAGTGCGTTATTCTGATCTTCACCCAATCAGGAAACATGGCTACAATAAAGCCTGCAGTGAGGAGCTCATGTCTCCCCCTTCTGGAAGTGAGTGTAATTATGCAAACATTCCCCTAAGAACATAAAAATTAATGAATCTGCATCTCTGAGGGAAAGAAAGTTTCCAAACTACACCAAATTTGATAGAGAACACCAACGATCCCTTATGAGCGAGCTGTTGAACCCAACTGGGAGCTGCTTCCACAGGAGCCCGAGAGCCGAAACCTCTCATTCTACTCTTGCAAACTCTTCTTGTTGGTTTTCATTTTGTTTAGAATTACATAGCTTTTAAATTTCTTGACGGCAGCTGTGTTTGTCAATTTTGGGGAGATTTTATCTGCACAGGCGACTAGATCAAAGAATACGGTTACAGATAAATGCTTGGTCTCATTCCTTGGTACTTGAGCATGCCGTGACCTGTGACAATACAAGCCTAGTAGAGCAATCGTTTAGCAGAGAGTTGCTACTATTGCCATTTTACACATAAAACCTGCTTCAGAAAGTTTAAAAGCAGAACGAAGAACCAGGTGAATACTTATCTACTTCTGTCTTGAAGCATTCTCAATCATCCAGGAAAGTAAATCTCCAAAAGTTGATTCCGTTCTGATTTGTCTACTTATGTGGACAAATTAAGGATTCTAATGAGTTAAATCATGAGTCAAATTTGATTTAGACTTGCAGGGAATTTTGGGGAGGTGCACGTCAGGTTACGCTGTAGGGTTTCAAAGAGGTTTGCAGCTACGACATGATAGTGATTTTTACAAACTTACAATCACACAGAGTACTTTCAGAGACGCGGAGCTTACTTTTGTCAAGGTTAAGGAAGAACTTGGGCTGCGATGAGGTGTCGACCACTCGCCGTTTGAGCTGCGGTGACGCCGTGGCGCTGCCTCCACCTATATCATGACATATGTTGCATTTCTAAGTTGAGTTTGTGTAAACACAAAGCTACATCAAATCCAGGAGGAACTTAAACTCATTACCGCCGCTGCTTCCCTCAGCTGGACGGTCACCTCCGGACGTGTTCCTGGTAGAGCGCCTCAGTGATTGCGACTGGTAGGAAATGCAGTCCATATCGGGGTGGCGCCGGCGCTTTGGGGTTGGGGCTGGAGTGGTGGGGGTGGTAGTAGAGATGTCACTTAGGGCTGGCTGGCTGTCTGTGGACTGAGGGGTAGGCGGGTTGTGCCCCAGTGGGCTTGGACTGCGTTCTCTTTGGGTGCTTTGGAAGCAAAGGCAAATGCATAAAAAATAAAATAAACAGCACAGCAGTTGAACGCAGTGCTTTCTGATGCGGCACAAGGGATTCATCGCAGCACACTTACTTGCTTGAGCAGGGGGAGCTTTCATTCATGGCCAGGAAGAGCCTCGAGGAGCTGACCTTCTTAAACTGGGCTTGCTCACAGGGGTAGAGAAGGATCATGGGTAAGGTGAAGTCAAACGTAATCCTCAGGCCGTCGACCATTTCCTTACACAGCTCCTCACTTTATTAAAAAACAGGAAGGAATAAGAGATGTAACAAGTGTGTGTTGATTATACAGGCCCCAGTGAAGGGAAGCTATTCGAGTGCCCTGTTTCAGTATAATTTCAACAAGATAAATGTTACTGTGGTTTACAGAGAACGGTCAGAAGAAAAGACAAATAACCACTCATTGCAACCAAGGTGCAAAGAAGAGCATCTCTGCTTCTGTAGCTCATCCACTTCAATTTTTAACATGTTGCATGTCCACACCTGGTGCCACTCCTGTCAGCTAAGAAAAAAATTGAGGCTAACGTTTGGAAGGGCTCACCAAATCTGGTTGGGGGAGGGGGATGTCCTTCAATGCACATATTAAACAAATATGTAAGACTGCTTTCTTCCACTTGCACAACATCTCTAAAGTTACAAATATCCTGTCTCAGAGTGACGCTGAAAAACTAGTTCATGCATTTATTACTTCCAGGCTGGACTACTGTAATTCATTATTATCAGGAAGTCCTAAAAACTCGCTGAAAAGCCTTCAGCTAATCCAAAATGCTGCAGCAAGAGTCCTGACAGGGACTAGAAAGAGAGAGCATATTTCTGCTGTTTTAGCTTCCCTTCATTGGCTTCCTGTTAAATTCAGAATTGAATTCAAAATCCTGCTCCTCACATACAAGGTCTTAAATAATCAGGCCCCATCTTATCTTAATGACCTTGTAGTACCATATCACCCTATTAGAGCACTTCGCTCTCGCTCTGCAGGCCTACTTGTTGTTCCTAGAGTATTTAAAAGTAGAATGGGAGGGAGAGCCTTCAGTTTTCAGGCCCCTCTTATGTGGAACCAGCTTCCAGTTTGGATTCAGGAGACAGACACTATCTCTACTTTCACGATTAGGCTTAAAACTTTCCTTTTTGCTAAAGCATATAGTTAGGGCTGGACCAGGTGACCCTGAATCCTCCCTTAGTTATGCTGCAATAGACGTAGGCTGCTGGGGGATTCCCATGATGCATTGAGTTTTTCTTTTTCAGTCACCTTTCTCACTCACTATGTATTAACAGACCTCTCTGCATTGAATCATATCTGTTATTAACCTCTGTCTCTCTTCCACAGCATGTCTTTATCCTGTCTTCCTTCTCTCACCCCAACCGGTTGCAGCAGATGGCCGCCCCTCCCTGAGCCTGGTTCTGCCGGAGGTTTCTTCCTGTTAAAAGGGAGTTTTTCCTTCCCACTGTTTCCAAAGTGCTTGCTCATAGGGGGTCATATGACTGTTGGGTTTTTCTCTGTATCTATGATTGTACGATCTACTGTACAATATAAAGCGTCTTGAAGCGACTGTTATTGTGAGTTGGCGCTATATAAATAAAATTGAATTGATTACTGTCTGATCCAAGTCTCCATTTCTGCCATGACTTTCAGAAGGTCAAATCTGCAGCATCTCTGTGAAACCATCATATCAACAAGAACCAAATGCCATCTTTACATGACGAATTAAGGCAGCGCTGAAGGCAAAAGGGGATCAAATATGTACCTAATAAAGTGGCCACTGAGTGGACAAATTTGTATGTATTAGAGCATGTTTCAGTTTTAATTCCCATTAACCATTTTCTATTGGACACTTGGAAATGAAGACTAAGTGGTTTGCGTGCTTGGATCGCCTTTTTTCCCCTCCTGTTTAAAGAACATCAATACTAACCTTTTCTCTGGAGGGATTGGCTGTGGACTGCCGCTCTGCGTGGTGCTCTGCTGACGCCTGTACCGCTCGTTGGCCATGAACGCTTTGTTGATCGCAAAGTGCTTGACGTAGGACTCCAGGATGTGCACAACGTTTGTCTGACAGGGAACCATCACGAGCTGAGAGAGGTAAAACAACACGAGGTTAAATACTGACACGCTTCAGTTCCATATCCTACAATTCTTTCCAAACACAAACCAGTGTCAGAAATCTTTGAGTCGTGCCCACCCGTCCTTTAGCTGCCAAGATAAATTATGATGGATTTGTAGAACAAAAACAACCAATGAGCTGTTGACATTTTGTATATAGGCTTTAGAAAGCGGTGTGTGCCCAGGATCTGCTGCCCGCACCTTCTTCCTCTTGTTGATGTAGAAGCAGTCATCTTCCAGTTTCTTCTTCAGAACATCGGGGATGTTGATGTCAACATGAATGACCTTCTCCTCATATTCCCTCTTGACATTCACGTCTGCCTCAACCCTCTGATACAAAAACAAATGTACAAATGGAGGATCAATAAAAACAATCGCGTAGATTTTCCGTGGCCAGAAATCCCTCCCACAACCACAGTTGAATTTATCAGCCACATATTACACATATCAAGGTCATTTACTTCAAGTTAAGCCTGACAGTGATGTTATCTAAAGGCCTGCAATGCAACTAGTGATCTACATGCCCTTGAACCTGTGCCGATCAACTTTTACCATTTTGTTGATGTCCTCAGAGAAGGTGCTGTCCCCGCTATTTGAAGACTCGGGGTCAGAATCGTCCCCGTCGCTGCTTTCCGAAGTTGAAATTAAGCCTGGAGAAAGAACACGTGGGGCTTAACTTGATTGCTGAGGGAGACGGGGAGCAAAAGACAAAGAGATGCAGAGAGATTTCTCACACGCGTCATCGCTGTCGTCCTCCTTTGGGAGAGTCTTCAGAGAAGATTTAGTACCAGACTGACGACGGCGCCTCTTTACCCATCCCTTTCTCTTCCTATCACCGAGAAACAAAAAGAAAAAAAAACTGTCTCAGACTTTTCTACAGACAGACATTCCAAAAGGTCAAATCCAAAACTTGCAGGCAATGAAATGAAATACACCACACTGGACTTTTTAAATCAAAATTTTTCAGAACTTCATCATCATGTAATTGCTGATCATCATCAGTAGACGATTAGAACGTGAACTTACATGCGACCTAGAGCTTTGCGAGCCAGTTTACGTTGTAATTTTCGGTTTTCCTCGGTGTCCCTTAGGACATGATCCTCTGCGGCCCAACGATCCCAGCTACAAAAACAGCCATATATGCAAAATATATCAATAATTAAAAGTGTGTGGCCTTGACAGCAGTGCTACATTACTGCTTCATACAAAAGCTGATGAAAGGAGAATTTTACCTTCTGTTCCAACCATTGAAATGAATCAGGTACTTCGGGATTCGTCTTCCATGTTCATCTGTACCTATCAAGACATCAAGGACCTGCAACATGAACACACAGTTAGCGCAGTCCTGCTAAACATCTATTCATATCTTAGCAAGTACCCAACACCACCATTTTCTGGGGTAATCATTCATTTCCAGTTTTAATAAAGGGTCAATAATCAATAAAGGGTTCAAGTACAAGAAGAAAAATAAGGAATTTGCATATTAGCATAACTAGCAGACCAACAAAGAGATTTTGTATCACTTATTTGTGGCAAGCACAGTGTACATTGTTGTGGTCTGCAGGTGGCACGGCATTGGCATTCAGGCGACCTTCAGATCAAAAGTGGCCCCGAGCACAACATCCTCAAGGTCTGAGCAACCATTTAGTCACCATAAGTTGCGCTTGCAGAATGTAAAAAAATACAATACAATCATCAGAAACCACTATTATTATAGCTGTAAAGAGATTTCTGTCTTAGTTTTACTTGTGTGACTGAGCCGTTAGCTTGACAAAGCTACCTCCTAATTCAGAGCAAGCAAAGTGTGTCCAGTGTTGGTCGTTTTGTTTGTTAACTTACATTAAATTGGCTCACCCAATATCATGGCTAACAACATAACCGGATGGTGGTGTACTCTTGTTCTTTTCCCAGGGTATTTTAATTTATTTAACAAAATATTGATATTGTAGCGATACAGGCACACCAGATACCGCCACGCAATATATGAGAATACTATCACACCCCAAGACATGATGCAAAAACTCCATTTGCTTAGTTATTACCTGCATATGAAGCTAAGTTATGTGTAATACTCAGTCTATTATAATTTAAAAAAAATCTCTTGCACTTGTTACTCTGACTGTTATTACTTTGCAAATCAGAATTTGACACTTGCAACATCTAGACTCAGCAAAATCTTGATGTTAATGCAATCAGTATCAATCACAAAGCTATGAAAGGATTAGACCATAGAAAGTACAAACAAGTGTAGATAAACCCTTTACCCTTGAACCTCTCATAATAAAACAGTAATTACCCAACTTATAACTAAAGCTAAATACTTAAAGGTTTATCAGGATAAAAAAAAATATCCACGTAAATCAGCTACATTCTGACACCAAGAATGATCATTTAATATAATATACTAAGACAACTGCAAATAAGTGTTTATGCTAACCACTAGCTAGCGCAGGTTAGCAACAGCCATGCTAGAGTGGAGTAAAGACTGTAGCTTTCTTGGAGCGTTAGCTTACCAGCTAGTCAGGCAGCAGAATAGCCACCAGTCTGCTGGACAATTTTAGCCCGCTTAAAAAAAAGCCAGCAAACAACTAAACTGAAATAGGCAGACAACTGTGTGTGCAAAGTTAGCAGCCCTGCTGTCGTGGTGCGCTTGTTGGTTGGTGTGTTGACATTAATCTGCTTTGCACGGCAAGCCGCCCGGGTAATAACTCCCTTACTGCTGTTTAAAGATGCTTCTAATGCTAACTGACTGCAACAGAATTTTCATGTGAAATTCCCCTTTCAGCAGCCTCCTCCACACAAACAAACCGGTAACATTACAAAACGTCAAGGTTGTGTTGACTTTTTTTTTTCTAAATTGTGACCCGCGAGCGACACACAGCTAATCAAACACACCCGGAAACCACTCGAAAAACATCAAGAGAACCTAGCCTGGGCGTTATTTGTGCAAGCGTATTTTCCTGTGGCCTAAGCAGCCATCCCAAGCTACATTTAGAGCCCCACACCTTAAAGAATCAACGCTGCTTCCCCCTTAGAATGAATTACACGTTTATACAAAGTCGAAAATCCGACCAGTCTGCATCTTTCTGCGCAAAACATTTACCTTAGCGTCATACAACACTTTAGCCTTGGTGGGGTCGGGTTCGAAGCACAGGACTCGCTCTCCTTTGTGAAATTGATATTTAATTCCCCGCGAATTCATTTGTTCATGGCGACGTGTGGGAGAGGAGGCATCGATCTGAACCCTGTAAACCCCTTAACCCTTTCGTTGCCAGACTCTTCCCTGTGAAGGCTCTTCCACCAAAACACACTGTGGAAGGATGGCGCTGTTGTGGGATGAGATGCTGCTAGTCTTACTGCTGCTGATGCTCTGGCTGCTTTCAAGGACCGCTCGTAATTTCTCTAGTCGACACAGCGCGGGACCACTGTAGGTCACGCGCTTACTTGTGGTTACTTGTGGATAACAAGTGCAGAGGCGGCGAGTCAAATGCATTTATAAACCCCCCTCCACGTACTTTCATTACAAACTGAAGCTGGAAACTATGGCTCTTGCACGTCAATTGCCGCAGCCTTGTAACTACAATCACAGTGAAGGCAGCATTTAAAAGCGCAATGAGCTTTTGAAATGAGCTTTCGGGGACACCGTACAGATAGTGTAGTTTCAAAGATTCACCAGAAGATGTCAGTATTTGAACTTTAAAAAAAAAATCCCAACGAAACGGACTTTGTTAGTGTAAAAGAATGGCGTTGTTGTAGCTGCATCCCTCAGAAAGCTTCAGGATTAGCACAGCAGTTTAAGGAAATAGGGTACAATGTATTAACTTAAATGCCTTTTTATAGGGTGCCCACTCAGCTGACTGATACACATGATTGGGAGGCTTTAAAGCAAATGAAAAACAAAGGCAATACCTGAAACAAATATCACTCACTTGAATAATTCCTCCAATGTACAATCGACTTCAGGAACTAAAAATGCTACACATAAGATACACATGCTGTAGAAATCCAAACGAAAACACCTGAACTCGACCTGAGCTGTCTCCCATTAATCCAGGTGTGGACAAGCAGGTGTGGGCGGATCCAAATAGCATCGGATCTCGAGGCTGGTACTGATATCAGATCGATGCTAGCGCAACTCAATACTTTGTTTCTATCTGCTAAGTTCAGTATGTGGCCCACTGAATTATATGAAATAAATGTTGGGGTTTTTTGTTGTAAAAAAACAGCGTCCAACTACTTTAAAAGGTAAAAGGTGTGTTTTATTATATTAACCTATTATTGTGAAAAGTAAAAACATACAGTGATTTAGTGTTCAGAATTTACAAATTAATTTCGATCATCTCATAAATAATGATGCACTGCTTTCCCCTACATAACCTACCTTTACATGTTAAAAGTATTAATATTGCTTTGGTATTGGTATGCAACATTGGCCCTATAGTTACTTGGTATTGGTCCAATACAAAAAATGTCATTGGTTTGAACTAATTGAGTTGAGGCTAAGTCCCGCACCCATGCTCGAGGGCACGGAGAGAAAGTAGGATTTTTCATTATGAAAAAAATCCCACGGATGAGATCTCAAAGATGAAAGCCATCCATGTATTAATTAAGTTCTGAACAGACTAAAACCACGTAGCATATAAAAAGCACAGCTATATTATGGACAATTTGCTAAGGTTAAATGTACTTTTAAGTACAAATTAAGCAAGCTGAGGATGGTACAGCCTTCCAGGGGTGCAGCACATGTAGTTTTTCATATTTGCAGTTTTGGAAGATCACTTAGAGTAGACTAAATGAAAACTTTGCATGTCTCAATAATGCTAAATTTCCCTTAACTGAACCAATGTGTTATCGCTTACGTACACTAACTAGTGTATCAATCTGCAGACATCATTTAAAAACGTGATTTATTTGTAGGTCTAGACAGATATTTACTCGTGGTACATATTTCAGCAGGGTTTTTTTTCCTGACCTTGTAACCTTTTCACTGAGGCTTATCTCTCTCTAAGAGCCTTGAACAATGAAATGTGAACTGATCCCTGGCACAGGAAACCATGTCTCTGCTGCTAAATCTGCACTCATTTTGCTTAAAATGGTTTCAGGCAATGCTGGTCTACTACTGTGGACCAAATATGGACAGCGTGCATATAACGCTGAACATTACCGACCAATGTGCAGCGCTGCTAATTTCCGCTCATTGCCTTTTACCCTGACTGCACGTGATATATTTTAACAGATGTGTCAAATCAGTTTCAAATCAAATGCTTTCTAGGATTACATGTTTGTAACACGAGCTCACTAATTCACAGATGAAGAGCTGGAAGACAGCAAAACATTAAAAAGTCAAAGATTGGTGTAAATGTTTCAGTGATGCATAAATTCCTGTTACATTTGGCAGATGAGGGGTGTGTTCAGAGCAGGTGCTTCTTATTTCTGTATAAAAGTGGACACAGCCAGCCCACAGACACCCATATCTGATTATTAGTGCTAAGCAACAGACAAATAAAATACTAGAATTTCACTCTATACAACAGAAAACTTCTTGGGTGGGCTATACCACACAGAAAATTCAAGAAAAACACAGTGGGGAGATCCAGGTCACTGACTGGAAATAGTGGAATTGAGGCCTAGCGAGCGCCTACAGGCTGCAGCATCCTGTGTTGGCCCACCTGCCAATCAAAGCCACCAAGGCCCTAAACTTTAGGCCTTACCCGTGTGATTGCAGTAGTTATTGAAAAGTTTTGGTATCGACCTGATACCAGTACCAGATACTGACACTTTTAACTTTGTGTAGGCAGCTTATATAGGGAGGATAAGTGTGTTGTGACTTATTTGATGAGTCACTGTCATTTTGCTAATTCTGAATAAATCAACTAACAAAACTGATGACCACAAAATCAATGTGATTTGTAGTTTCACTTTTACAACATGATTGTGTCGATCAGTACCAATACCGATGTTGGTATGCTTACTATCGATTTTTGGATTGTTCCGCCCACCTCTAGTTATTGTAAACCACAGTATCATAGGAGAAAACTCGAAATATTTATTTACATGGAGGCCAAAACAGTTTTTGTACCAGGCTGTAAACATCCTGGGGTGATGCTTTTTGAAGTTATGCATTTTAGCATGGGAGTCTTTGGGTTTGACTCACTTTTGAAAACAGCCTCAAGTGGCTACTAGAGCAATTGCAGTCTTTGGAGCTCCCGAAATTGATTTTTTTATTTTTGCTGTTTTTGCAGCTACAGTTGACAGTTGCCCCCAAGGCATTTCAGAAGTTGATGTCATAAGAAGTTATAAGGATAAATTCACTGTACTCAGCTCTAAAAATCTTACAAACTAATGACTACTGTAATTCTTTATTATTAAGTGTTCCTGAAAACTCCCTGAGAAGCTTTCAGTTGATCCAAAATGCTGCACCAAGAGTACAGACAGGGACTATAAAGAGAGAGCATATTTCCCTAATACTAGCTTCTCTTCATTGGCTCCCTTGTAAATCCAGAATCACATTTAAAATCCTTCTCCTCACATGAATAATCAGGGTCCATCTTATCTTAAAGACCCTACAGTACCATATCACTCCAACAGACCGCTTCTTGCTCAGACTACAGGCTTACTTGTGGTTCCTAGGATATTTAAAAGTAGAATGGGAGGCAGAGCCTTCAGCTTCCAGGTGGGTCCAGCTCCCAATTTGGAGTTAAAAGACGGACACCCTCTCTACTTTTAAGATTCAGCTTAAACTTTTCTTTTTGACAGAGCATATGGTTATTAATAATAACTCGTCTTCTCTTCCACAATGTGTCTTTTGTCCTGTCTTCCTCCATCCCCAGCTGGTCGCAGTGGAGGTTTCTTCCTCTTAAAAGGGAGATTATCCTTCCTTACTCACAGGTGATCCACTTGAGATGACTGCTGTTGTGATTTGGTGCTGTATAAATAGATTGAATTAAATGTTTGTGATTGTGCTTAGTGATTGGGGTTAGTGGTTAAACCTAGGGATGAGAGACTCGGGAATGCAGTATTATGGCTATCTGTCCTCACAAAGGTGCCATGTGCCCCTCCCCCTACACACAGAGTGGAGCAGGCAGCAGTCGGTGTACTGGAACGGTAGTGACAGAGAACGCTTTTAACCAATATGTGAGAATGACTGTAATCTGAATGACATCAGACTATTCAGTGTGCTTACCAGCATCCCTGGGAGTGTACCCACCAACTTTGTAGTGGACTGAATGAAAGATTGTCGAGAAAGGTGAAGAAAAAATCTCTAATCATGAAACAGATTCATGAACTGTCTTCTTCTAATTGGGACTGGAGTGTTTTTGTTCAGCCCGCGTCCCATTCTTTCCCCCCTCAGACTGTTTTTAGAAGGGTCAAATCTATCTCAGCTGTTATCAGTGTCATGTCACGCTGTTCTGTGGGTATCTGTGTGTGCGCATATGTGTATCTGTGTGTCATGCTGTGCAGCTTCATAAGCTCCTTTATCAGCCGGGAGACACCCTCCTCCCCAGACTCCCGCTGTCTCTTTTCATTTTTCCCATACTTTCACACACACGGGGCCACACATGCTTCTGCTTTCTCTCTCTCTCTATTACACACACACACACACACACACACACACACACACACACACACACACACACACACACACACACACGCACACACGCACTCCTTGTGCACACACAGCCAGCTTAACTCCCCCCTTTTTGGGCATCTGTGTAAACAAATGTCTCATGCACAGGTGTATAAAGAAAGGAATGGGTCTATTAATCCTGGCTTACTTATTGTTTGGCTAATAATAGCGCGCAGCAGCCTTTTGCTGATAGGTCTATTATTCCCAGACAGCAAGGTGGATTAATAGGAAGCTGGGATTAATACTCATCCCCAGCTAAATCACATCTACCTCTATGCATGACCTCCTTCCTGGCTGCTGATTGTCTGTCCTTGTCTTAATTACCTCTTATGGAAATGGGCTTTATAATTACAGAAAGTCATCTTACCCTTATTTTATTTTATTAAAAAAAAAAGTGATGTAACTTAACTAAGACTGACCTTAAAATGATATTTTTCTGGGTGTGTTACGGCTGTGTGTATTTGTGTGAGCGTGATCTGTGAGAGCCGCTTATAGGCACTCTTAGGCTGAAGCGGAAGGGGTGAGCCGCCTTTTTCTTTGGAACAGTTTTCTCCTGTTTTAGTTTTAGGGTTAGTATTGTCATTTGTTTGTTCTGTTTCTTTCTTAGGGTTGAGTTAGTTTTCTGGTGGGACTTAGTTGGTTTTGTTTATTATTTTGGCCTGAGTTCACCCTGGAGCTATGCTTCATTATCTTCAATAAAATCACCTTTTTTTACTCACAACTGGTTTTGGATGTTTGGCTTGGGAACCAGGGCGGGTATTTGTCTCTCTCTCCTCCAACCTTATGTGCGTCTCTACACGCCTGGACTAGGGGCGTAACAGGGTGGACTTTGGTAGAGGAGGAACAGTGCTCACCAGCTGGTTATCTTGTGGAGAAAACCAGCCAAGCCCAATGTATTTATTAAACCATCACCAAACATTCAATTGACTATTAAGCAAAAAATAAAAACAAGCGAGGAGGCATTCGTCTTACATTTTCTGAACCCCACCCCTAAGCGCACTCTCCCCCACCCCACCTTTCTAGGATTCTCGCTCCAGCTCCAGCACAGGAATAAGCAGAAGAGCACGGAGGAGGAAAAGAAGACTTTGTCCACGGTGTCTCCACTCAGATGCATCACCGCCCGGCTCTTTTAATGGGGCAGCGCTGAACTTTTAAGTTCGCGGGGAAGCTTCTCCGAAGTGCGCTAATGTGAGTTCTGAACACAATGTCAGCCGCTCAAGGACTTCTAAACAGCGTCTTTTCCTGCTCGTCCCCTGCCTCCAAAGCCATAACCAAACGCAGGCTACGCCAGACCCGGAGCCTGGACCCCGCCATCATCAGACACTGCGGCACCGGGAGCGATGGAGCGGCCGCAGACACAGGTGCGTCCGCCGAGCGCTTGGCTGTGAAGCCGGCTTTACGCACCAAGATCCCGACCCTGAAGGAACCTATAACCCCTTCCATCTCCTCTCCTTCCATACCTCTGGATGTTTCCCCGTCCTCCAACTTCCACTTTGACTATGACGTGGTTAAGCATGCCAAAAGGAATACCGCCGGGGATTTACCGTTTATGGTGAGGGGAGCTGGTGCCGCTCCCTCAGGGAGCACCGGCACGCTGTTTTCCCCGCGGAGGTGGCTACAGAAGAAAGTGCAGCCTTCCAGCTCTCACTCTTACGTCGTGTGGAAGTCAGAGGTAAACTCCCTTCCCAGGGTGACAGGTTTTTTTTTCTTTTGGTGGCCAAAAGGAACAGATTAAAACGAAATCTCACTCTTATCGTTCAGCTCGCTAATCAGTTTTCTTACATGAATGCATATGATACATATTTGTGAGAGTTATGTGCCCTCCAACCCCATCGCTTTCCTTGAAGTGCATTCTTGAGCGTCTGTGTGCTTCGGGGGGGGGGGGTGATAGGATCGATGCTTTGTTTCTAGCCTCTTAAGTTTAGTGTGTAGCCTGCTGACTTGTGTTAAATGCATAATTTAAAAAGAAAATATTCATATTAACTTCGTAAATGAAAAAATATACCTCAAACACGCTCTATCAAAAATATCTGAACCTCTTGTGTTGACTGTATATTTTATTTGTAGCCTGTAGCACATTTAAACAACAGAAATTGACCCAAAGTGCTTTAGAGACAGACAATGTAAATTCAAGGTTTCCAAAAACGCAGTTTAAAAAAGATGAAAAGCTAAAAGATGTGTGTTTTCTAATTTCATTATGTAATTATTGTGAAAAGTAAATATCACAGCGACTGATTACTCATTCAGAATGTGCTTTTATAAGGTTAAAGTATTGGTATCAGCAGTCCTGGCCCTGCATTTGCTTGATATCAGATCGATACCAAAATTGCACAATGCTATCTGAAATTCGACCATGACCTGAGGTAGCGAGATGTTGGAGCTTTACCTAAAAGATTTATGGGTTTTAAAAGACAGGGAATGTTTGACATCTGCAACTGAAAGCCCTACAGTACCAAAGCAGTCAGCCCATTTCAGCCTGGAAAGTGCTTTTTTTTCCTAGTCTGGCCCAAGGGCACATGGGTAATTAACTCAGGGGGAAGGGATAGCTCTGGTCCACCTCCCCCACCTGGATTTTTGTTTCTCCCTTGGCTGCATGGTCATTACTGTGTTTTCAGTCTTTGTGGGAGTCACACCTTATCCTGGGAAAGCAAAAGAAAATCTTACAGCACTTTGAGGATTAAATCACTCCAACAAAAGGTGCAATGAAGTGTCGATAGATTTTTCCCTCCTACTGTTGTCATCATTGGGCTGCTTTGGCTTTTGTCTTCATATAGATGTCAAACTGAGTGTGAATATGGGGCAGGCAGTAGATGAAATCCTTACCAAAACATCCTTGGGGGACTTCTTTTAAGTGTGTGTGTGTGTGTGGGGGGGGGTGCATAGTTGACACGAGTCCACCTGTACTCTGTCTGGAAAGGTATAATTTTCCTGCTTCTTTAAACACTTAGTCTCCTTTTCTGCATATTTTTCTTGTATTTGATTGGAAGTGTGTGTGTATATGTGGCGGTATGTGTGTGTGTGTGTTGATATGAGGGGCTTAAGGACACATGGCCGGGGACTTGGTTCTCACGACTGCAAGCAGTCACAGGGTCAAAAGCACGCAGCCATCAAACAGCTCCCCCATCATTTCCCATTAAAAGGAACGGCTCCAGCGCCGCTCTCTGTTTTACTTTCTTGCAGCACGCCTCTTCTTTCTTTCTCACACTCGCACGCACACATGCAGGCGTCCATACTCGCATTTTCCTCCCTCTCTTCTTTTGCGAGATGTCTTGAGGTTCTCAGAGAGTGGCGTTTCCCATCACTGTAAGCCTGTTTAAGTTGCAGTTTCCACCCCCCGATTGGGGCCAACATGAGGCCATCGGTATGGAGTCATTAGTGCAATCTGGACCGAAGTTATTGCACCTCGGAGTGTTTGTAAAATTACGGAGCCAAGAAAGTGTTACTGGTCTACTGGGATGTGTCAAACACCTATGGGTGTGAAGTAAAACTCTGAAATGAAGTGTAAGCATGTATTTAATAGTGGGAATCGAAAGAATTTTGCTTTTAACATTAGTTAAGATGCAATTAGTTAATTTCTTTCCAAGGTTGACATGACCGGGGGTGTTGAACATGTTAACTTATGGGGCACGTGGATAAGGGCCTAGTCACAAAGAGTTAGAAGCCATTGGGCAACCATCTGGCAACCACAAGGGAAAAATGTGGAAAACAACTTCAGATTGCCTTGGTTGGTAGCAGATTGCCACAGTGGCCTGTAGTTTGCACAGAAGATGCCAACTGGTCTGCGAACACTTGACAACTACTCTCCGAGTGCTAGTCAGGCTGTGAGAAGTGTGACACAAACCGGACACGGAGACTGCTTGCCTTCAAAATAAAAGTTGTGGCTTTTGAAGAATGTTGGCTGCAGCACCGAGCAACTTCAGTGCAAACTACAGGCAAGGATTGCAAGAAGGATTTTGGTGCAGCACCCTCTTTGCAGCCTAGCAACAGCCAATAACCACTCACCAATATTTCAGCTTAGTGACCGGTGGTTGCCAAGGGGTCATCAGACAGCGTTTGAACAATGTGCGCATGATGTCATGTGAGAAACCTGTATACTTAGGATTAATACTGAGGAGAGCCAAACTATGAAATTTGCATGATTTCATTTCAAATCATGACAAGTGTAATCATCACAGCTTAATGAAATCAATAACACATGGTTTTTAAATACCCAATCACCAGAGGAACTTCCAATTCAGAGAAATAGCAAAAGAATGAGTCATCAACCTGTCAATCTCAATTCCTCTGGATGTTTTTTAAAAAGCACTTACAACTTGTTTCACTTAAAAAATTGCAGTTTTAAAAAGATAAACATTTAAAAAGACTGAACATGGCTTGTCTTGACGGGTTGCCAGGAGAAAGCCTCTACTCTCTAAAAAGAACATGGCAGCACAGATTAACTTTTCAAAGTCTTCTGGATCAATGTCCATGGACATACAAGACCACAGTGGAGATGTTTGGCCATAACACACAGCACCATGTTTGCACTGACATACTGTGTTTGGTTTTTACAAAACTCATCATAACAATTGTCAAGCACAGTGGTGGAGGCGTGATGATTTGGGCTTTGTTTCCAGCCATGGGACCTGGCCATCTTACAGTCATTGAGTCAACCTTGAACCCGTCTGTATACCAAAGTATTGTAGAGTTTAATGTCAGGCCATCTGTCTGGTTGCTAAAACTTGGATGGAATTGGGTCATGCAGCAGAAAAATGATTCCAAGCACAGCAGTAAATCTACAATAGTATGGCTTAAAGAGAAAAGAATCACCTTTTAAGGTTGAAGTGTGCACCAGTCAGCTTCAACCTTATTCAAATGGTGTGGCAGGACATTAAGAGTGCTGTGCATAAACAAACATCTGCACACCTCAATAAAATGAAGCAATACTGTAAAAAAAGAGTGGATCAAAATTCCTCCATAACGATGTGAATGATACTAAAAGGGCATATGGTAAAAGGTTTATTTGGTTATTCTCAGGACTGCATAGATTCCCATGAAAATCTTCTTTGTCACACGTAAGTTCAAAATGAAAATATACCTTCAGTAATAAAAATAAGAAATAGTAGGCTGAGATAACCCTGACCTTTCGTCTTTCGTATGCCTCAGATAAGTTCATAACACACTGATTCCTGATTTTGAATGACGCAATTTAGACGCTCAATTTTCTTTTTAATATTTAACTGATAAATCAGATAACCTTGAAATGACATCACTATGACATCATCAGGAGAAAGCTCTCTTGTTAATTTTGTAAAATATTATTGTATTTAGAGTTAAATACACAATAAAGAGGGGTGTTCTTTTTAGGGTGGACCTATGTTGTCGATGTACCCCTCTGTTGTGATGTCTGTTTTAAAAAAGAAGATAGAGATGGCCAGAATAGTCAAATTAAGCCTTCATAATGAGACTTTACAGAACAACTGGTGACATCCAGATGGTTACATTGATCTTTCGTGTACAGTCTACGAGAAGAATTGCGAGGTTGCTGCTGATGCAAATGCACTGCATTAATATTATCGCATTACCTCTGATGGTTTAGCTCAACTATTTATAACGAAGTAATAGCTCCTGTATCTAACGAGGGCATATTTGTGTTGTTTTATTGTATGTATTAATAACATAATAAATGTTTAAAGATAAAGGTAGACCAGCACTGCAATATCAGTGATGTAAATGCAGGTGCCAGTTCATGCATCGCTATCTAGTCAAAGTTCAGACATTTGCCCAGATAGAGATCATTTGCACGTGTACTACTGAGTGTGTATGCATGTGAACAGGGCAACCTGTGCAGAATGGTCTCATGCTATGCCTTTTTAAGGAGGGAGATATGGACAGAGAGGAAGAATGAAAGGGTGAAACATAGACGGAGTGAAGCAAAGCCTGACAGTTATATTGGCCACGATTGCTTAACAGCTAAATTTTTCCACGGCCAGGTTGTTGATGCTGAAAGAGCAAAAAGAGATGCAAAAAGAAAAAGAAAAATTCATCAGGCAGTACCCTCTGTGTTATTACAGTAGGAGAGGGGGGTGGGGGAGCGGGGGGAGGTGGGGGGTGTCAGTGACTGGATGTGGTCCTTCTCGTGGAGTTACGGGCTCCAAAATTGGACACCGTATCAACACATGTTCTTGCAAAATAGCACGAGTATAAAAACAATGTAGGTTTTTATAGGCACATTCAGACATTGGTATTTGAAAGTTTAGCATTTGAAGCATACGCTGAACCTACACGTGCGCCGCTGTATTTCCAGGTACGCGCACAGAGACGCACACGCGCAAAGGCTCGGAGAGGAAACAGCAGTCGGCTAATTTAATCTTGCTTGTTTATGGGGCTCCAGATTGTTGACATTGTAGATCCTATTTTTAGAACCACTTACTCAAATGCTTTACAGAGGAGACTTAGTATGAAAAGAAATGTTACTAAATGATTGATAACAGATGACTTTGAGAAAGTTAGCGCTGGGTCTTTGAGGTAAAAGCTTTGCCTTTTTGGTGATTAACATTCGTAACTGTAATCAAAATGTTACATGCACAATTACACACTGAGCTCCTAAGTAATAGCAGTGTTAGAGGCAAAGTGAAGGAACGTGGGGTGGGGAGGGGCAGACTAATCTAAATAAAGAGACAATAAAAGGTGATTTTTGCTGTAATGTCTCACGTGTTATTAGCTTCCAAAAGTGACGATACACAATTGTGGTTGCTTACATTTGCACAAAAGTAACCACAGTTTTTGTGTTTTTGTTTCCTTACAGCATTACTGAATCCCTTGGCATGAGAACTTCAGATAAGGAGAATTCCCATTTGAATATTCTACTTCCGCTTGTGCTTATGAATTTTAACAAAATCTGAGGCATGAAAGTTTTATATAAGCTCTCAGATATGCAAGGTAAAAAACAAAGTTGGCATGCCTTATGATCTCCCCCAAAGGAATGCGAAGTTAGGAAATGGCTCTGTATTAGTGTTTATTAGTCTATCATTGTATTTTATCTCTTGATTATCTTCTGGAAAAATTACTGCTGCTTGCATCTAGTTGTTACCATTCTTAAAATTCTCGAAAGGCCCATGTGTTTATGCAACATCATCAAACTATGTCAGGGTGCTGAGCGCTCACCGAATAAGTAGAATAACACAACGAGAACCAGTCATTTGTTTGTCTTCTTAGAATAAGTCAATTTGTCTCGTTTTCTTTGCTGGTCATTTAGGGTGGCACACATTGGTGTGGAATAAAGTGTCTCAGCAGGATGTTGCCATTAAATACCGTACCCATGACATTTAAAGGCCCTGGAAGATGAGACCTTGGAACTGTAGGTTTTAATTTACGTGGGCTCATATCCAAGTTGCCTATGTAACCTGGATAAACATATAGGTCATTTGTCCCCATCCTCTGAAAGTGACCCTAACAAATTCATACATTAAGTTTATATCACAGATTGTATATAAAAGATGTACATAGCCCCAGTGAACTCTCTCAGTACTTTATGGACTTAAATCTGACATATGCACTGTAGCTTTTTGGCTGTCACCATCTTGTCTTTTTGGAACCAGAAGACTACATTTAGACAAGCAGCTGGAGTTATCAGCTAAGGCATGCTCAGTATGCATCCTTGGTAAGCTGCATTTTAAACACTGACACAGATAACCGGTAATCGTGTCACTAATCACTAAAATTTGACCCCTTGCTTTTTGGACATTTCTTTTCATTTAGAGTGCTAAATGATCAATTAACTCTAGCTAGCATGCTTGGTAAGGTAGAAGATACAGATAGCGAGAACTGGTAGTTCTAAACTAGAAGCAAAATGATAATGATGATCACAATACAACATTTTTAATTTATTTTATCAACTTTTCTTCTGATGATGCTGTCTTTGTTGAGCACTCAGTGGATCTGCGCTCGACAGTGCAGCCTAGGCGGAGTAGTCGAACGCAGATTCACTGAGCGCAGGGCAAGCTAGCGAGACAGAAGTTAAGCTCTCCTTGCAACATGGCAAATTGAACCTCCCCCACCCTCATTCAGATCTGGCGTTTGGAACTATTTTGTTTTTCATGTGACGTATGACCCTGAACGTAAGCGAGTCATGGACTAAAGTAAAACAGTATGTTGGATGTGCCACGCAATGCTCAATTACATGGGTGGGAACTAGTGTGTTAGCGCAGTTAGCTCGTTAACGTGTTGACGTCGTCCAGCCCCACACACGGGGCAATCCGCGGTAGCTCATTAACAGAGATTTGAGGTGTTGCGGCGTTAACGTCATTTTAACTAGATTAACGCTGACAGCACTAGTGGGAACACAACGAATATGACTGCACATTTACTCTGACATCATCCTAGTGCAAAGACAAGTGGAAGCAGACAAAAATAACAAGCACACATGCTACAAACTTTACCCGAGTCATTTAGACAGCCGTTAGCACATGATTCTCATTATGGGGACCTGATATGTTTAATATGCTGCTGAGAATATAGCCCAGAAGAAGCGTATAGTATAGCTTTTATTTTGGAAAGAACCATTTCTCTGTAATAAACTCCAAAGATGAGTGATTTCTCCATCAGATAGATTTATTTTTTTATTACTTTGTTGTTTCAGCAACATTAAATTTAAAAACTGTACTTTTGAGTTAAAATATATATTTATAATTTTAATAAATGACAAATTAAAAAGGCATGAACATTTTTTTTTGTATCGAAAAAATATTGAACCGTGACACCAAAATATCAAACCAAACCGAACCATGAATTTTGTGTATCGTTGCACCCCTAATATATATATATATATATCTATATATAAAATAAAATGTTCATGCCTTTTTAATTTGTTATTTATTAAAATTATAAATATATATTTTAACTCAAAAGTACAGTTTTTAAATTTAACCCTAACCCTTGTGCGTGTTTTTTATTTTGACAGCGAATGCGCACCTGCGGACCACTTATGTGCAGCCCTGGTTATTTAGCTCATCATATCGCAGCCACAGAAATTATTTTGTCCATGAAACCATAAAGCTGCACTTTCTTTTTGCCTTATAGTCTGATTTGTCATAACTTTTCCGTTTTGTGGTAAGCTTTTCTTTGGCTGTCACTTCTTCACCCTGACCTGTCTTATTTGGCTCAGCAGAACTGAAATGCTTTTACACACGGACTCACATAAGCTCAGCGATTCTCTGCGCGACCAACCTCTCACATGTTTAAGCTTGCTGCGGGAGATTTCACTTGTCATGTTTGCATAGTAAGCTAACGATTAATAAGACAATGTCAGAGGAATTGGTGCACAAATTATCATCACTCACAGATCAGTGCTGTCGCTCTCTATACACAGTTCACGCGATTGCAAAGTGAAAGCAAAAAAACAAGCGCAAATTCAAACGCGATTTCAATATGTCACATATTGACAGTGGCTCACCGATGCCAATGACATAATTACCCAGCTACATTTCCGAAAGAATGCAAAAGCATTGACATATATTTTTCCTACAATAGCCGGACGGGCAGGGCAGAGATAGATTTTGGTAGCCCGACTGGAAAAATCGCTAGCCCCGGGACGTCGGGCTACCGATTTTGCGAGCCCTGTATCTGATTGAGGAATCACTCATCTTTGGAAAAGAGAGTTTATTACAGAGAAATGGCTCTTTCCAAAATAAAAGCTATACTATCCGCTTCTTCTGGGCTATATTCTCAGCAGCATATTAAACATATCAGGTCCCCATAAGGAGAATCATGTGCTAACGGCTGTCTAAATGACTCGGGTAAAGTTAGTAGCATGCTTGTTGTTTTTGTCTTTGCACTAGGATGATGTCAGTGTAAATGTGCAGTCATATTCGTTGTGTTCCCACTAGTGCTTTCAGGTTAACCTCGTTAAAATGACCTTAACGCCACAACACGGCAAATCTCCGTTAACGAGCTACCCCTGATCGCCCCGTGCATGGGGCTAGACGGCCAACACGTTAACGAGCTAACTGCGCTAACACACTAGCTCCCACCCATGTAATTGAGCATTGCGTGGCACATCCAACATACTGTTTTACTTTAGTCCATGACTTGCTTACCTTCAGGGTCATACGTCACATGAAAACCAAAATAATTCCAAACGCCAGATCTGAATGAGGGTGGGGGAGGTCCATGTTGCAAGGAGAGCTTAACTTCTGTCTTGCTAGCTTGCCCTGCGCTCTTCCTTCTGACTATGCTGTCTGTGTGGAGCGCTCAGTGGATCTGCGCTCGACAGTGCAGCCTAGGCGGAGTAGTCGAACGCAGATTCACTGAGCGCTCCACACAGACAGCATCGTCAGAAGGAAAGTTGATAAAATAAATTACAAATGTTGTATTGTTCGATACATATGCGTACCGAACCGAAAGCACTGTATCGAACGGGGGAATTGTTTTGTATCTCTTAAGCCATTCCTGATATACAGTCTTGTGAAAAAGAAGATTTAATAGGAAACTGTTCAGTCCCGTTGAAAACTGAGTACAACCTTAATGCTTCAGTTGAAATTAAGAGGGTAAGTAGTAGCCAGCTGCTGCTAATCAAATGCACTTGATTTACTGATCATCAACGAGTCTGCGCACCTCTATGGAAGCACAAGTTTTGGCATTTTTCTGGTCTGGGACATTCAAGTGTATGTTAACACAAGGCCACGATTTTCCTAGGAGTGCCCCAGGAAATTCACCCCAAGGTCAGACTGAGCAATGATCAGCAAAATACAAAAGAGAAAAGTTTAAAAAGAGGTCAGTCTCAGACCCTACGAGCCTACTTAGCATGGACAGGTACCAGGAGAAAGCCTTTTATTCTGTAAGAAGAGCGCTGCAGTATGATTTAGTTTGCAAAGTGGCATCTGAACAAACCACCAGGCTTCTGAATTTATGTCCTTTGGACAGGTGAGACAAAAGTGATAACAAAATACAGCATATCAGTGCAAACACCTTACGCCAAGCACAGTGGTAGAAGGGTACTATGAGTTTGTTTTGTAGCAACACAACCACAAAACTTGCAATCATTCAGTTGTCCATGTAGTCCTCTGTATACCAAAGTATTCTAGAGTCAAATGTGAGGCCATCAGTACAACAGCTTAACCTTTACTTAAAAATCTACAACAGAATGGCTGGGAAAGAAAAGAATCAAGGTGTTGCGATGGCCCAGTCCAGGCCTTAACTAAATCGAAATGCTGTGGCAGGACTTTAAGAGAGCAAATACCCACAAACCTTAATGAACTTGGGCATTGTAAAGAAGGGTGGGCCAAAATTCCTCTACAATGGTGTGAGAGACTGATAAAGTCATACAGAAATGGATTTCTGCATCATTCTGTTATTGGGTGCAGTTAGTTTATTGCAGGACTGCATAGAGTGCTGTGAAAATTGACTTTTCACAGCTGTAAAATACAATATGAAAAGGTGTTTAGGCAGATACAGAAATATCAACTCGACAACAATGAGAGCTATACTTCAATTAATAGTCACCTATTAAAGTATTGTGAAGCAAAAGGTAGAGGAAGAGTGAAAATGTTTCCTTTAAAGGACACAATATGTAATGTTAATAATGTTAAAGATGAAATACAACTGTTATTAGGATCCCAACATTTTGCTGGCTACTTGGTAAAATTTCCCTTTTTACATTACTGTGATGTACTGTGATAGAATCGCCCACAAGGTATGTGAAATATCTAATTAAAAAGCCTTTGTGTTGCATGTTTTCTGAAGCATTTAAACTGCTGCACATGTTTGCCATTGCTTACGCTGTGAACCATACAAGGTGGGGAGTTGACACGGGTCATGGCTCCGAGCCAGGAGGCAGCAGTTCTTGTTCTTTTCTACCAAATGGGTTCCACGCTGTAGTGTTTATAACAACAATAACTCTTCGGGGCTTTTGCTCCAAAGCTTTAAGTAAAGGACAAGACAAGTGTTTTTTCTTTTACCTTAATGATGCAAACTGTTCAAATTACTTTTGGGTTGCATCCCTGAAATTCTTGTGCAGGACACTCTAGACTGAGAACTGAAGGCAATCATACCTTTGCCGTCAGCACTCCAAGACTAAGAGAACAGGCTATCCATGTTCCTAAAATGATTACTTCACCAGTGCTTGGGGTATTCGACCCACATGGAGCCCATTTTAGCTGAATATCATGATTCAGAATAAAATACATTTGCTACATTATGTTTAACAACTGCATGATCAATCATAAGGTCAGGATTAGACACAAAGAACTTCACACTTATATGCAAGTACCCATTATTTTACTGTGTACATGCTAAACAGCATTCATTATATAAAATATGACAGTTGTGGTGTATGAAATGTAAGCTCTAAAGTATAATACTGTCAGCTGTTTAGCTGCCATTATACTGTTGGTGTGGTGCTGCTACCATAATCTGTATGAAAACACACACATATAAGTTGTTTTGTCATGTTATTCTTTTTATCTTTATGATATATATATATTTATTCATATTCTTCTTTGACAGCTACATATTGATTGTATGAGGCAAAGTAATAAGTAACTGGCAGTATAAGCATGTCACTGTTTGACGAATAGTTAATTATAGATATTCATTTAACACATTTCAGTGACCCCCAACATGCAACTGAATAAAAAATAGTTTACCAAAATGTGCTTACGAACATCAAGGCACATGTAATGCAGATGTAATATTAACAACATTTACAGCCAAAATAGTAAGACAGATTGTACGATACATTTTTTTAATTGGGAAAAGTGCAAGAGAGCAGCCAGAGCCACAGACAGTTAAGTCACGTTAGTAACAAAGTTAACACATCGGTGCTGTGATGATCGAAACAGTGTTCACAATCAGAACCACAATCACTTTTATTTCCAAATTTGTACACAAATGATGAATTTGTTGTGGTGTTATGGGGCAATACAGTAGTGGTACACATTTCTATCTAATGTATAGATTTCTATCTGTAAAAGGACTGTTAATAGATGCACAGGAAAGTACTCATGATGTCGCCTTTTTAATAAATATAATTTGTAAAGATCTGAGTATTATATAAATAATTCCCTAAAGCTGTATTGATGATAATCGTGGGACCCTAGGCAGTTTATATAATAGGTTTAATCCCAACTGATTAAGAGGAGTTAGGTAACAGACATACACAATATGATGTATATTTACAAACTGCATATTTTTTCAGGTTAAATGGGATCCCAGTCTGCAGCTTCTTGTGCCCTGAATTAACTTTCATTTCTTTTCTGAAAGCTGTCAACATGTACAGCCTTCAACTGTATTGACAAAGAGTAATATCTTATAAAATTTACAGTATTTTTACATCAGTTTGTTACACACCAACCCCAATAACAATTTAAAATAATAACAAACATAGTTTATAATAGTGGCGGTTCAGCCATCTATTTGTTCGCAGTTGATTCTTTTACATGCTCCAGCAAACAGAGAGGTTTGAACTTGTGAACCTTCCTGCCATCCATTTTTCCCTTCTTACTCCCTGATTTCCTCCCTAAGTTCCCTCCGACTGATGAAGCTGCATTGGAGGAAAAAGACTTTGATGTTTGGACATCTTTGGAATGCTCATACGAAAATTGCGCATGCACAAACGCCCGCACAGAAAAAAACTAAACAAATTTTTGCTGTATCAGTGTTTTAAGAGAACAGTGGTATCGGTTCATAATGTGAAACAGAGTGAAGGAGTGAAACAGACGATGTTGTCACAGTCTTGCAAGAGCCTTGATGAAAACATTGAAAGTGTGATGAAATGCATGTGGATTTTTCTTGGCTCGAAACAGAAGGTCCTGGAGCGAGTCACAGCTGTGTTAAAGTTGTAGTTGGACCTCCCATCACCCTGAACTGCGATAAAAGGGCGTCCTAGTCATTGTCTGTATAAAATGCAAAGGTAGTTTGTATAGATTAGATTAGATTAGATTAGATAGAACTTTATTAATCCCTCGGGTGGGTTCCTCTGGGAAATTCGATTTCCAAAAAAGCACAGCACCGACAGAAGTTACAGAGTTACAGAATATTATATATGTATATATATATATATATATATATATATATATATATATATATATAAATACAGAGACAATATAAATAAAATATACGAAGGGGATAAATAGAATAAATAGGAATAAAAATAAAAATACAAGTGAATTGCACATTTCAAGTATTGAGTCTATTGCACCGTTGACTATTTACAAAAGTATTGCACAAAAGGTATTGCACAGTGAGGTGAAGAGGCACTACAGCTTAGTTGTTCCCCCCTCCTTTGTCCTCCTGTTTCCCCTCCCTCTCCCCTCCAGGGAGGAGTTAAACAGTCTGATGGCGTGTGGGACAAAGGAGTTTTTAAGTCTGTTAGTTCTGATAGCGCAGTGTTTAAGAAAGTGATAAAGTTTTTATTCAGTCAATTCTAATTGGTAGAGACACTACAAAATAAACACAGTGACAGAAATGAAATGATGATTTTACGGTGGATTTTTGTTTTACTTTAACCAACTGAAATCATGTTTTCACTTCGAAGACTACAATCTGTGCTTATAACAGAATAAATTAAGATGCCCTTCAAAATAAAAGACCTGTTTCGTATTACATACATACATTCCTGGTTATAATGACCTCTGCAGCATTCTCTCCTACAGTCTCCCCTCTTGAGAGGAGGTCTGCATGTATGCATGTGGGCCTGCAAGGGGTATTAGTCTGATTATGATTCTTATTCAATTTAATAGGCCTGGTTGTCAGCATTAAACTGATGGGCCAAGATTTTTGTACACAGGGGAGTAATAGAAACCCTGTAAGTAATGTTAAACATGTCAGCTTTTGCAGCTGCAATACTTGCATCATACCATCGCATCATTCTTCTATAATGAAATTCTACTTTCTGGGCAGTATGGCAGGATTAGTCTCCCTAAAAATGGATTGCTTTTATTGCACTTTGAATTACACAGACTTACATTGCTGTGGAACTGTTTTAAGTGACCCTTCATTTCTTGATATTTTGCCTCCAAGCACCCAGAGTTTCTTGTAATTTGAAAGTGGCCTTGATCAGTGGTTCTCCAGGCTTTCTGAAGGTCTTTCTTTTACATCTGCTGTTCACTGAAACCTCATCAGAAATGGTCTCAGTGGGAAGGGTCGCTGTCAAAAAGCCATTCTTAATGTAGGGAAACAGAAAAGGATAAAGTATCCCAAATTACACAAAAACTGGACTGAAAATCAGTGGCAACAGGTCCGATTGAGTGATGAAACATTTGATTAAAACTGTCATTAATAGGTCCAAAAATGATCAGGCGAGAAGTACAACAACAGTAAGTCTCTACAGCCATCTGGAACAGCGGTCCACAACCTTTTTTGCGCCACAGACCGGTTTATGTCTGACAATATTTTCACGGACTGGCCTTTAAGGTGGCGCAGGTAAATACAACAAAATAAAAAGAAGATTTATTCATAACACACGGGAAAAGATCCAGGGAAACCGAGTTAATGATTAAAACAGTAAGAAAATAACGATAAAAAAAAACTATAAAAACCCTGAAAACCCTAAATTTCACACCCGAGCCTCAACTCTCTTGGCCCGGTACCAAACGACTCACGGACTGCGTTGAGGACCGCTGATCTAGCAAACATGGAGGAGGGTCTGTCATGGTCTTGGGTTGCATTTCAGCCAGTGGTGTTGGAGATCTTGGTTGATGGTATTATGAGTACAAAAAAGTACCATCAGATTTAGATCCAGCATACAATAGCACGTAGAAAGCAAAAGCGGCAACAGCTTCATTTTTTTTAGCATGACAATGATCCCAAACAGACTGCCAATACAGAAAAAGCAGAAAAAAGTGGATAGAAAAAAACACATTGGAGCACTATCGATCATGGATTAGCCTCCCCAGAGCCAAGATCTTCACATTGTTGAAGCAATGCTGGATCGTATTTACAGAAAACAGAAAAAAGGCAGCCAATATCCAAAGAAGAGCTTTGATTGTCCTTTGAGAAATATGAAGAACTATTCCTGAAGACTACTTAAAGAATTGACAAGAAAGCTGCCTAAGAGAGTTCAGGCTGGTCATCGTACTAAATATTTACTTTAAAGCTCATTACAATTGTGCAAACTCTGTTTTTGAATTGTTAGTTTGCACTTCATTCAGTAAATTGCTGCACCTATTCCCCATTTTACTGGCAAAATATGAAGAAATAAGGGGTAGCTCAAGACTTTTGCACAATACTGTACAAGTTAAAAGTAAAACTTTTATGCTGAAGTAAGTTAGTCTAATTCACTTCAGTGTAGTGCTGGATTTATATTTTCTAGCTTCATTAGTTCTGCAAGACATACAGCACAGGTAGTGGCATCATCAAACTTAGTATATTTACATTTATTTCTTATACGCCACTACATGTTAGGAGGAATAATGCAAGTTTTGCTGTATCATATCATATTTTTATGTCAGTTTATCAAATGTTAACATTTATAGAATATGAAGGGTTAGATTCAACTGTACATACCCAAGCAAGTGTACACGAACATGTCAGGACTGTAAGAAATTGATTAGAAACTAAGTTAGAGTTTTAAAACACAGGTCAGCTTTTTAAATCTGAGGCTTTTCTTTATTTGATAATTGAAACAATTTGGAGGTTTGAACTACTGGTTTAAGACAAGATCTGTCAAGGAGGTACATTGTTCTCTGTGTAATCAGGACAATATATTTTCAAACAAGCCAAATTTTCCCACTATAAAGCATGAGTACAGTTGACAAATCCTTTTTCGCTCAGTAGCCCGTTTTTCTTCATTCTGCTGTAACGTAATATCTTCCTTTTGCACCATAAAGTAATCAGACAAACCTAACCAGCAGATCACAACATAAGAAATACAACTTAGAAGCCAAGAGGAGATGGTATAAAATACAACGTGTTTAAGAAAATGTGAACAGAAACACGAAACCGCACCGAGCAATCTTTTTTGACAAGTTTCCACGATATTCAGTTGAAAAGAAACACACAAGGCTATGGGGTTTGTTTGGTAGTATTTTGGTTTAGCATTCTCACATCTCCTTTGGGACGTTTCTCAATAGAGAGGGAGACGAAGGCGGCTTGAAATAGAGACGACTGAAAAGAAAACATTAATTTCCGTAGCCAGAATCTCCCTGTCTGTTGCAGATTAAAACTCTCCTTTAGTGAGAAACCAGCAGTGTTGAGTTACTTTTTTTTGTACAGAGGATTTTGTGCATGTGTGTGGGAGAGAATCCAAAAGTAGGGTCGATGATCTAATTGCGGACTTTCAAGTCTGACGGCAGTAATGTCTGTCCCCTCTTTTACTCTGTGTGTGTATTACGGTGACCCCCATGTCCGCTAACTTTCTCTCTAATGTGGTTTGTCACAGGCCAGAGAGGAAGCACGGATAAGTCTCACATAGGCCACGGTGTGTTAAGTTTACAACTTCCCATTTATGTATTCATTTCAATCACTGTATACTCTGGTGATATGACCCTCACAGTGGATGAAAACATTTCACAACATCTCAAAACACAGCTGGCCTCTGCCTAATCTTGGAACAGTTACAGGGAGATAGAGGCTGAAAGAATTTTTAACTGTAGTTTTTTTATGATCTCAGAGTTATTTATAGTTAGTTTAGGTTCTTGCAGAAAATTTGCTATGAGGAAAGCGTTAATCTCACTGTTATGCTACTTACTACCAGCCTGGAATTCACATTTGCGTTTTGATCACTACTGGTGGATAGCTGCAGATATACGCACTTTCATATCAGATGTTTCTTTTTGATATGCCCTTGATTTGATACTCCGAACCAAGCACATTGGTTTTTAACCATTTTTTTTTTGAATGTTCCTTAGCACTGCTTAGTAACTGTCGCTCTAGCCAATCCTCCAATTATTTACATGATAACAAAGACTAGTTAACAATGATCTTTTGTATACAGTCTCTGGAGTCACAGACTGTCCTTGAACATGGTACAGGTTTAGTTAGGTGGGTTTTTAGTGGTTGGTAATTCGATTCACTACAATTTAGTGCTGTCAGCATTAATCTCGTTAAAATGACGTTAACGCCATAACCGCGGATCACCCCATGCGTGGGGCTGCACGGCGCTAACTCGTTAATGACCTAACAGAGCTAAAGCTTTGACTCTGTGCAGCCCCAACTAGCTAACGGAGATTTGCCCCGTTAATGCAGTTATGGCGTTAACGTCATTTTAACGAGATTAACGCTGACAGCACTAAATTGTAGTGAATCGAATTACCAACCACTAAAAAACCACCTAACTAAACCTGTACCATGTTCAAGGACAGTCTGGGACTCCAGAGACTGTGTACAAAAGATCATTGTTAACTGGTCATTGTTATCATGTAAATATTTGGAGGATTGGCTAGAGCGACAGTTACTAAGCAGTGCTAAGGAACATTCAACAAAAAAATGGTTAAAAACCAATGTGCTTGGTTCGGAGTATCAAATCAAGGGCATATCAAAAAGAAACATCTGATGTGAAAGTGCGTATTTCTGCAGCTATCCACCAGTAGTGATCAAAACGCAAATGTGAATTCCAGGCTGGTAGTAAGTAACATAACAATGGGTGTGGCTGCAGTGACTCCATAGCGTGCTGGCAAAAGTATGGGACGAGTCTGATTATCATATGGACATATGGTGTGCAAACGGAGAGGGGCACATTGAGCACTGAACATTGTAACTTTTGTACGTAAAAGTTTATATTAATCCATGTATTTTAAAATTTACAGCAAGCTTCTATGTCCATTACTTAAAAAATATATATAGCGTTATGAAATTGAATGATTATTTCACATGAATATTTAAAGGATAGCGTTGTTTTAAATCGCTAGTTCCGCTATCTGCTGGATGTTGAGAATATTAATAATAATAATAATAATGGATTGGATTTATATAGCACTTTTCAAGGCACCCAAAGCGCTTTGCTATGAGGTGCCGTAAGGGACATACTGAAACGCTCTCACACACACAACTGAAACGCTCTCACACACACAACTGAAACGCTCTCATGCACACTACTGAAACGCTCTCACGCACACTACTGAAACGCTCTCACGCACACTACTGAAACGCTCTCATACACACTACTGAAACGCTCTCACACACAAAACTGAAACGCTCTCACACACACTACTGAAATTTTAGCTCTCACACACACAACTGAAACGCTCTCACACACACTACTGAAATTTTAGCTCTCACACACACAACTGAAACGCTCTCACACACACAACTGAAAAACCAAGACATTTCAGTTAAACAGGAAGGCATTTCAGTTGAACAGGAAGGCATTTCAGTTAAACAGGAAGGCATTTCAGTTGAACAGGAAGGCATTTCAGTTAAACAGGAAGGCATTTCAGTTGAACAGGAAGGCGTTTCAGTTAAACAGGAAGGCATTTCAGTTGAACAGGAAGGCATTTCAGTTAAACAGGAAGGCATTTCAGTTGAACAGGAAGGCGTTTCAGTTAAACAGGAAGGCATTTCAGTTGAACAGGAAGGTGTTTCAGTTAAACAGGAAGGCATTTCAGTTGAACAGGAAGGCATTTCAGTTAAACAGGAAGGCATTTCAGTTAAACAGGAAGGCATTTCAGTTGAACAGGAAGGCGTTTCAGTTAAACAGGAAGGCATTTCAGTTGAACAGGAAGGCGTTTCAGTTGAACAGGAAGGCATTTCAGTTAAACAGGAAGGCGTTTCAGTTAAACAGGAAGGCATTTCAGTTAAACAGGAAGGCGTTTCAGTTAAACAGGAAGGCATTTCAGTTAAACAGGAAGGCATTTCAGTTGAACAGGAAGGCGTTTCAGCTGAACACGAAGGCATTTCAGTTAAACAGGAAGTTAATTCTTGACAAGGAAACTGAAGGAAAAAGTGTTAGATTTCAAACAAACCACTACACAGACGTCTACTCAGCAACGTGTTAGTTAGGGGTGGGTTTTTATAATCGATTTATTGATTAAAATTGATTCTGGCTTGGATAACGTGAAATCGATTCATTAAAATCCTGAATCGATTTTTTAATATAAATTTATTTTGCCCGAAATGCCAGAATCTCTGGTGAAACCTCACAAAATTTCAACAACCACCAAACAGCTAAGACAGTAAATGAGAGCAGGTACACGTAAACACACAGCGCGGACCCGCGGATCAGAATCAGTGAGATGTCGCCTTTCTCACCCGACAGCACGGACACGGTCGAGGCTGAAAGCCGACAGCTCGCTGACTCTGATCTGTCGGCAGGTCCGCGCTTTGTTTTCACGCCGTTTTTGCGCCGATTCTAAAGCTGTTAGTTTTATCTCTCTCCAAACAATATTGACTGAACCAGCAGCAAAAGAAGATCCAAACTGCGCTTCACATAAACATCATCAACGTCATGAATTCCCTCACTGTTTTGCTTCCACCACGATAAAATCGCACGCAATGCACAGCCCTCTCTCTCTCTTTCTCTCTCTCTGTACTTCAAGAACAGTTTCCCGTCTAAAAATTTGTTTTCTGCATTATTCGCTTGCTTGTTAGGCACAAGTCTACTGTTGTTTACAGCGCAGTCGGCCGCTGTTTTTTTTTTTTTTTCATTTTACATACTTCCGAAAAGAAAACCTAATTTCTGCCGTTCAATACTGAACAAATTTAAACTTTTTAAAATTATGCAAAATGCAAAACGTTAGCCGTGTCTCTAATAAAACCACTGTAACGTCAGAGGTAACGTTCATATGTTGATTAATGGTTTTCCTTCGTTTTTGATGTACTGCAGAATATTTTTTATAAAATCCCAGGCCAGGAAAACCACCTTCATGCTTTTATGTGTTTTATCTTCAGCTACTTTGACACAAAGGCATCTGCTGTGTCACAGGCTGGGTCTCTGACCCAGCGCTCTGAGTTCATGTTTGTATTTGTCTCATTTTGTTATGTGATTAGTTTTGTGTCATTTCCTCTCTGTCTTTAGTTTGGGCAGCTTTTGTTTATTGTTCCTCTGGTTTTCTATGTTTTGGGTTCTTGTATTTATTCATTATGTATTAGGTCTGTTAGTTTGTGCTGTCATGTCTAGTTTTAGTGTTTCCTGTTTTATTCTGACAGTGTCATGTGTTCTTTGTTTATTGTATTTAGCTTTCCTCTCCTGGTCCTGTCATTAGGTTTATGTTAGTCAGCTGTTCCCCTCATGTGTCTCTACTTCCCCTGATCACCTCTTGTATGTATTTAAGCCCTTTGTTTTCTGCATGCCATTGTCGGTTCGTCTGTTTACCTCACCTCAGTCATAGGTCTAGTTTTCGTCTGTTATTTCCACGTTAGTCATAGTCTTAGCCTGTTTATTTCCACCTCAGTCATAGTTATAGTTTAGGTTTTGGTCTCAGTACCGTTTAGTATTTTGTTTCTTAGTGTCTTGTCAGTTTACTTTGGTTTCCTGGTTTACTCCTGCAATCATCCAAATAAAGGATCGCTTTCTGTTTAAACCTGCAACACCTCGTCCACATCTGCTTTTGGGTCCTGTTTCAAAAACACACCGGCGCACCCCGCCGTGACATGCTGTGATGCTCACACCTTTGACAAAGTCTTGCGTGTGTCAGCTTCCTTTTTTTTAAATACAAAAATATGTAAATGTACTGATCTGAATTATAATACTTCTGACTGTCAAAATTCCCCATAATCAAATCGAATTGAATTGAATCGAATCGTGGAACAAATTGATTCTGGACCTTAGTGAGACAGCTGCATTACTTAACAATATATTAGCCTCAGCATAAGTCAAAATTTAGAATAGCGCGAGACGTGCATTATCCTGGCTATTTTTTTGGCATATGTGCTTTTTGTCTTTTTTAGCAAAGAAAAAAATATCTTAAAATCATCAATAAAACCAGGGAGAGAAGGCTTAGCGTTCCTCCATTTAGCACAATGGATATGATATTTACTCAAAATAATGTTAATAATGTCTGAGACATCCAATGCTAGATGATCCATATAAAAAAAATTATGATGTAATTCAAACAGTGGCACATCATTAATATTTAGGGAAATCCAATTTTTTAAGTTGCACCAAATACATTGTGTGATAGGGCATAGAAAAAAAAAAGATGTTCTAGGGTTTCATTTTCATCAGTACAAAAAGAACACTGATCCACCTCAAAGCCAAATCTCTTTTTTTTTAGAAATTCTGCCACAGTATTAGTTTTGTTTAAAGTGTGTTTCTTTAACTTTAGGTAGAATAGGCTATTTCATAAATTTTTAGTATGCTTTATCCAGTGTATATGAAATAACTAAATTAGAACCATGCCATGTAACCATTCTGTTGTAACTATGAAATATTTTGTCTTTGAAGAAACTACTAACAAATTTCTTATTGCATTTTTATCAAACAGCTGACATTGCCCTAGCAATAAATTTGGGAGCACTGATGAGAAATTATTGTATATCATAAAAATTTTAATCAAATGAAGCAGAGGCAGTGGGACCAGTTCACAAAATTTGTTATATTCTCTTTGAGAACAGTTTAGACAATATTTTTCTGAAAAGTCTGTGTAACTTAGAATGACACCGTTATCATCCAACAAATCTGTTGTGAATATAATCTTTTTGTTCAAACCAGTCACTCTTGAAAATTGATTTTTGATTAAGTGTTATTACCCTATTATTCCATAAGGTTGAATTATGGGGAGAAGTTGTGGGTAAATCTCATTTTCCCAAAAATGCAACGTCTGTTTTGGAAAGTTTGATATCTTTATGGGGATTTTATTTGCCGCAAAATCACATTTCAAAATAAAGTCTAATCCTGTATACTATTTTATTAAACAAGAATCATGGGATGTGGAGCTAAGTAGAGTCTGGCTGTGACAGACAAGATTTTAACCATTTAATTCTAAGGGTGCCAACCATAAATTCTAATTCTGGAGTTTTGATACCACCTTTATTGTATCCCTTCACAAGCTGAGATCTTTCTATGTAATGGGTTTTATTCCTCCACAAAAATTCGAACACATTTCTATTTATGGTTTTCATGGTATTTATCGTTTTTTTATTTTTATATCGTTTACGTGGTGCAAAAAAGGTTGGGGACTGCTGTACTAGCAGGTTGCTGAGTAGACATCCTTGTAGTGTTTTGAAATATACCACTTTTTCCATCAGTTTCCTTGTCAGGAAACAACTTCCTGTTCAGCGGAAATGCCTCTGGTTTCAGTGGTGTGTGTGAGAGCGTTTCAGTAGTGTGTGTGAGAGCGTTTCAGTAGTGTGTGTGAGAGCGTTTCAGTAGTGTGTGTGAGAGCGTTTCAGTAGTGTGTGTGAGAGCTAAAATTTCAGTAGTGTGTGTGAGAGCTAAAATTTCAGTAGTGTGTGTGAGAGCTAAAATTTCAGTAGTGTGTGAGAGCTAAAATTTCAGTAGTGTGTGTGAGAGCGTTTTAGTTGTGTGTGTGAGAGCGTTTCAGTAGTGTGTGTGAGAGCGTTTCAGAAATGTGTGTGAGAGCGTTTCAGTTGTGTGTGTGAGAGCTAAAATTTCAGTAGTGTGTGTGAGAGCGTTTCAGTAATAATGTCCCTTACGGCACCTCATACTTTACAATGCCACTATTCATTCACTCTCACATTCACACACTGGTGGAGGCAAGCTACAGTTGTAGCCACAGCTGCCCTGGGGCAGACTGACAGAAGCGAGGCTGCCATATCGCGCCATCGGCCCCTCTGGCCTCATGCATGCACTCATTGGCATTAAGGTCTGCTATAATAAAGTGTCAGTTTAACATAAACACTGAACCAATAAAAGAATCTATCCGGTCATTAAGTCTGACGTCACTAACCGTGTCTGGGCCTAAACTCCGCTGCAGGTCCATATATCAAACGATCATGGTATTACTGAGAGTTGAAAAACTGTCTAAAGTCTTTCATCTTTAATAAAATGATTAGCGTTCTGCTCTACCAGGTGTAACAATTGAGTTTAACATCCAGGCATCCGTGAAAACGGAATTTATGACATTTAACGGAGTTAGAAGTTAGCAGGAAGTTAGCTCGCTAGCTTCTATCTAAATACAATATAGCATGTCCTGACTGCGGGGTTTTGGAAACAAATTAAAACGTACAGCTCTGTTATCACTTCCAACATAAATGAAGACAGAAAACTAAACAGCAGTGACGTTTGTAGGGTTACTGAAGTTTGGCTAGCTAGTATATAATGATGTGCTACGTGACCGCTAGCGACACAGCTATGTTAGCATAATATAAACAAGCTAACTCTTTTTCCACTCGATAAAAGTTAACGTGAGTGTTCTCGGTGGTCAGGAACAAATGTAATCGCATGGCAGGATGCTGTAAAAGGACCAAACTTCAGCCAGGAGAACAACTGAGATAATCCATCCACAATATGGGGTTAGTCATTCATACACTGCTGCATGGGCTGGGCTGTAGTTACATCCTAAGTAGGGATGGGTATCGTTTAGGTTTTATCCGATACCGGTGCCAAATCGGTACTTTTGAAACGGTGCCGGTGCTCAAACGGTGCTCAAACTGGTGCTTAAAGAATGGAGAACACAAAATTGGTCCAAAAACCTCTCATGTTCAGCTGTTTTTTGTAAAAAGATAACAATGTTAGCCTTTTCTGCAACTATGGGGCATATATGGTATCACTCTTGGCTGGAAGCAGTGCTTAAACAATGGAAAAAACACAAACTTTGTCCAAAAACCTCTCATGTTTAACTGTTTCCCACTTTTTCTTTGGTCATTTTAGCCTTTTTGGCCAGGGTGAAGGGAGTATCTGCCATCAAACAAGAAGACAGCCGCATGTAGATATGATGATGTTTGCTAGTTCACCTTACATGCATTAATGTAATAACGTGGTTAGCCTACTCAACGTAAATTACACACGAACAACATTAAGCTACTCACGCAGAGAAGAACGGCTGATGCTGCATCATCATCCTCATCATTTCTGCTACACTGGCAGGGCTTTGGGCCAGGACTCTACTCTTCGTGTTTTTGGGGGATGTTGCATAACAGGCAACCCACCCGCAGTAGATGTGCTCGGTGTGAGGTCTCGCAGCAAGCTATCAAATACGGCGCATTTCTGGGCTTTAAAAAAAAACGCTATGCGTCGCCAGGTGTTTCATCGGATTTGAGGAGTTACCTCCTTTGACAGTATCACAGTATCAGCTTAAAGCACTTGTTGCTGCTGAGTTTGCATATTTTGCTGTGAAGTACAACCAGACTTTTGACCGCTTCGCCTTGGAGATTTTAATCTGTAGCTCTGCTCTAAAAGAACGTACGTACCTGGCCCCGCCTAGTATCCTCGGAAACGTAAAATGATTGGCTAGAAGTGTATCACAGCTCAGGAAAAAAAAGCACCGAAATAAAGCACCGAAATGTGCGCTGCTTTTCGGTCTGGTTACTACCGTTTATGTCAGAACCGGTGCCATCATGGCACCGGACACCGGTACCCATCCCTAATCCTAAAGTTTTAAAAACTGAGCTTAAATAAATGATTAGCGGTAATAAAAGCCGAGGGAGGTCAACAGTGATCACTGACTATTTTAGGAGGTTTTTGAGATTTAATAGAAGAAAATACAAAACATTAAACATGTTAACAACACAAAAGCCATATTAAATGCAGACTACTTTAGGCCCGGAAGTATTCGTCACGTCATCACTTAACGACCGGATTGCTGTTAGCTAGCTAGTATTAGCTTAGCATTAGCTATGTCCTGATAAGGTGCATTTCACTACCCGATCTGTACCGGAAACCCGATCGGTACCCCGCATGCGCAAATCCTACGTCACTTCCTCTCTTTGCCAACATTGCGACATTCAATATATTTGAATGATACGGTTAGCGCCCAGTTAGCTCCTAGCATTTCTCAACAGCTCTGCCTCCTTTTCGACTGCCCGGGACATTTAAACAATGGATAATCCGTATACAAAGAAATTCATGCTTTTCTCCTCAACAGAGAGTGTCCCCCGATTGAGCAACAGCGCCGTAAAATAAGAAGAATGGCGCCTAATTACAGAGTTAATAATGCAGACTTTGTAATATCTCACGTGTAGATTCATCAGCCAGATTAAGGCAAGGCAAGGCAAGGCAAGTTTATTTGTATAGCACAATTCAACAACAAGGTGATTCAAAGTGCTTTACAGAGACATTAGAAACAAGAACAAATAAAAAGCATGATTTAAAATTGATTAAAACAAGCAAATAAACTAACTAACTAATTAACAAACAAACAAACAAAACAGTATATAAAATCAAAACAGATAAAATCAGAACAGTAGATAAAATCAGTAGTTAAATGTAAGTTTTGAAATTTAAGCTTAAAAGTGTGGATTTGGTGCTTTATTCAAATGCAGCTGAGAACAGGTGAGTCTTCAACCTGGATTTAAATGAACTGAGTGTTTCAGCTGATCTGAGGCTTTCTGGGAGTTTGTTCCAGATATAAGGAGCATAAAAGCTGAATGCAGCTTCTCCGTGTCTGGTTCTGACTCTGGGAACTGATAAAAGACCGGATCCAGATGACCTGAGGGATCTGGAAGGTTCATACTGGGTCAGGAGTGTTTAAGTGTTTACTGACAATTGACAGTGATAGCGCACATCATCATCACTATTCCAACAATCCTCTCCTCACAGACAAGCATAAACACACTCGACTATTGCTAAATCAAATTTAACACACGTTTGTAATGACGCTAATTCAGTTTATAATAGGGTTTATTTGCTCGGTCAGCAGGTGGCGGTATCCTCGTACACTGGGGAGTAACTGCCATTAAACGAACAGAAGAAGAAGAAAACATCTGCACATGCGCGGTACGGATCGGGTAGACCCGATTTGTACGGTCAGACTTTACACATGCGCAGTAAGGATCGGAGAGTCCTGATCCGTAACTTTCTTTTTATTTTTCGTTTTTGTCTACATTGTACTGAAATGCTTCATTATTGCAAACATTTTAAGATATACTTGTTATTCTTAACATCTTAACAGATACTCTGACCCATAACTATCGTAAAACGCTACGACCGGAAGTAGAAACCTTTCGCGCATGCGGGGTACCGATCGGGTTTCCGGTACGGATCGGGTAGTGACAGTGCACTTCTTCTACTGGCTGGAGACTGATTACACAGAGGAAAGCTAGCAACCACCAAACAAAGTGGTGATCATTCTGGAAGACGAGTTTACAGAGTTCCACGCTCATTTTTCTCCACTGTTGTGTCCAGTACAGCATCTGGACACATGATACTGTATGAAACTATGATATTCATTAGCGTAATCCACTTCAAAATAGCAAGTTTAAGAGTATGCAATATGAGACAATAATCAAAGTCCAGTACCTGTGGTACAATATAGAGGAGGCTAAGAAAGCATAAACCCCATATATTTCACAAGGGTACACATTTTTTCTAGAGTTGTCTTTGATATAAAACATTTCCAGTTACAGATTGAGTTTAGTAAAGCTTAGCAGACTGTGTTTTTCTGTCATGTCATCTGTCTGCATATAGCATAAATATCTGTCTTCTATGTGTGCATCATCCTCATAAAGCATATCAAAAGGACACTCCAAGTTCATTTCCTGTCCTACTGCTGAAAAATGAGCCCAAAGGAATAAAATCCATTTTTAAAATTTTAAATTTGATCAAGCTCTGCTGCTTTGTTTTGCTTTTTAAAAAAAACAGGAACGAGACTTGATTTGAAACTTGAGTTGTACGGAGGGCATCTTGCTTATAGCCTCACAAGTATTTTCAGTAGAATTTGTCTTTGTTACAACTCTTATGTTTGTACAGCAGCTGTGTGCATCATTTTTCATGTCTATTTATTACAGAATAAAATCGTTTTGGTGCCGTGTTTAGTCCAGATTAACTTCTGTTCTCACTCACACTCATGGAGGATTCAGGCTGCTCCGAGGGCTAAGCTTTGAGAATTAGTACTTGTGATTGTGTGCATTTTTATGTATTCGCGTGTGTGCGCATGTGTGTTCGTGTACGTATTTTACCTTGTAGCCTTATCCAGTTTCCCCATATCAAATAAATCAAATACTTGTTAAAGTAGTTTAAATAAGCCGTGGATTTAGAGAAAATGTGAATTTTGCTGGGTGTACCCCGTTCTCGTACGTGTGTGTGTGTGTGTGTGTGTGCTTGTGTGCGTGAGTCTCTCTCAGTGGGGAGGTTTAGGGAATTATTTATTTGGAATTCCAGGTCAGAGCTTCATGCCGAGGTCCCGGGGCTCCTACTGAAATAGGGCTGGCGGCTGACTGAGTGACCCCCGACTTCCTCTCTACTGCTCTTCACTTTCTCTCTCTCTCTTTTTCCCTGGTTTTATTTTTCTTCAGAGAAGCTCACTCCCATCCATTCTTTGTTTTATTGACTCACTTTTATGGACATGCCTACAAACCCCTCTGCTTTCCAATCTGCAACCTAAGCTACATGGAGCCACTGAAGGAAACAAAGATGAGATCACACCAGTTTGAGTTTAGTTTTGAGAACCAATCTGGGATGGCAACCTGAGTTTGTTGGATAGGTCCAGTTTCACCTTTCCAAGTACTAGAGTGACGCCATGCAGCAATTTGTTCTCTGACATAAAGATTCAGTGTCATTTTTCAGATATCTGCACATTTCGTTTGCAGTTCTCTGTCAAGTTTGTGTCTACCTTTGCTGACTCATCTGTGTCAAAAGCTAGCTGCCATAAATGACTGTGCTGACTTTTATGGTTCCCAGAGGATGACTCACTCTTCCTGATCCCCTTGTAACTTTGAATCTAGCTGTACCACCAGGGTCAAAACAAACGAAAGTTCACTTAATTCAGTAGTTGCTCAACATCTTTTCTGGGAGACATTACATTTAAATATTTACATTTAAAGTTTCTGTGAAACTTTGTTTTTACATATACAGTGGGGCAAAAAAGTATTTAGTCAGCCACCGATTGTGCAAGTTCCCCCACCTAAAATGATGACAGAGGTCAGTAATTTGCACCAGAGGTACACTTCAACTGTGAGAGACAGAATGTGAAAAAAAAATCCATGAATCCACATGGTAGGATTTGTAAAGAATTTATTCGTAAATCAGGGTGGAAAATAAGTATTTGGTCAATAACAAAAATACAACTCAATACTTTGTAACATAACCTTTGTTGGCAATAACAGAGGTCAAACGTTTACTATAGGTCTTTACCAGGTTTGCACACACAGTAGCTGGTATTTTGGCCCATTCCTCCATGCAGATCTTCTCGAGAGCAGTGATGTTTTGGGGCTGTCGCCGAGCAACACGGACTTTCAACTCCCGCCACAGATTTTCTATGGGGTTGAGGTCTGGAGACTGGCTAGGCCACTCCAGGACTTTCAAATGCTTCTTACGGAGCCACTCCTTTGTTGCCCGGGCGGTGTGTTTTGGATCATTGTCATGTTGGAAGACCCAGCCTCGTTTCGTCTTCAAAGTTCTCACTGATGGAAGGAAGTTTTGGCTCAAAATCTCACGATACATGGCCCCATTCATTCTGTCCTTAACACGGATCAGTCGTCCTGTCCCCTTGGCAGAAAAACAGCCCCATAGCATAATGTTTCCACCCCCATGCTTCACAGTAGGTATGGTGTTCTTGGGATGCAACTCAGTATTCTTCTTCCTCCAAACACGACGAGTTGAGTTTATACCAAAAAGTTCTACTTTGGTTTCATCTGACCACATGACATTCTCCCAATCCTCTGCTGTATCATCCATGTGCTCTCTGGCAAACTTCAGACAGGCCTGGACATGCACTGACTTCAGCAGCGGAACACGTCTGGCACTGCGGGATTTGATTCCCTGCCGTTGTAGTGTGTTACTGATGGTGACCTTTGTTACTTTGGTCCCAGCTCTCTGCAGGTCATTCACCAGGTCCCCCCGTGTGGTTCTGGGATCTTTGCTCACCGTTCTCATGATCATTTTGACCCCACGGGATGAGATCTTGCGTGGAGCCCCAGATCGCGGGAGATTATCAGTGGTCTTGTATGTCTTCCATTTTCTGATGATTGCTCCCACAGTTGATTTTTTCACACCAAGCTGCTTGCCTATTGTAGATTCACTCTTCCCAGTCTGGTGCAGGTCTACAATACTTTTCCTGGTGTCCTTCGAAAGCTCTTTGGTCTTGGCCATGGTGGAGTTTGGAATCTGACTGTTTGAGGCTGTGGACAGGTGTCTTTTATACAGATGATGAGTTCAAACAGGTGCCATTCATACAGGTAACGAGTGGGGGACAGAAAAGCTTCTTACAGAAGACGTTACAGGTCTGTGAGAGCCAGAGATTTTCCTTGTTTCAGGTGACCAAATACTTATTTTCCACCCTAATTTACGAATAAATTCTTTACAAATCCTACCATGTGGATTCATGGATTTTTTTTCACATTCTGTCTCTCACAGTTGAAGTGTACCTCTGGTGCAAATTACTGACCTCTGTCATCATTTTAAGTGGGGGAACTTGCACAATCGGTGGCTGACTAAATACTTTTTTGCCCCACTGTACTAACTGCATATTAAATCTTGCATGCACTCATTCGCATAGATGTGCAAAATAAGCACCTACATTTGTCTTTTGGACCATTTCGCTCTATTAATCTGAAAGGATATATCTTACCAACAAATTGAGGAATCTCTGTATGTCTCACTCTGTTCTTTGCCTACTGTATCGTCACTATGATACATTCAGTCTACCAGAGGAACCAGAGAAAGTGCAGTGTTGAGTCTAAAGATGTGTGGGTGATGTTGCTTGGTTACAGCATCAAAGCTGGTAATGACATTGACATGAGTAGACAAAGCACTCAAAGAAACCTGGATAGAAATGTATGGGATAATTCTAAAATGTTAACAGAGGCAGACCTCCTGGCATTGCCTCCAAGTCAAAAAGGGAAACAATTAGCAAATCATGTTTTTTGAACTGACACGTGTACACTGTTTCCACTGTGTGTGGTCGCTGGCATTTAATTTGCTGTCTTAGAAAAAACATGTATTAGGATGCTTTTTTAAAAAACTCTTTTGTGTCTTATTATATCCATTAGGTGAGTTAGCACGTCATTTCTTCATTGCTATGGATTTTCAATGTGGACCCACACATTCCATCATACAGCACACCCTAACCCTAAAGTAGATTTTATGCATCTGCGAGTCCTCTTGTGATGTAAATTTGGAAGTGTGAGGGTTCGCATAGATGTCCACATAACTGCCTGTTTTTGTAGCTATGACTAGTCAGCAGAGAATTTGCACCCAGATACCAGATTTCAAGCAGACTTCAAAGAAGTATAACAGGAATGACTACTTGGCCATTGGGTCTCTAGTTGACCATGTCCATGTCTGCTGCTGAGTATAATTCAGGCTTAACCAGAACCCTGTCCTAACCCTGACCCCACCCTGACACCAACACCGGGCTATCAGATATCAGATTGCACATTTGCAGCTTTTTATTGTATCTGATATCCCCGTGTTGGTGTTGTTTCTGCATCATTATAATTAATGTTGGCCGTGTATAAACACTGAAACTGACCAGTCATTTTGCAATGATGTCATAGCTTTGTTCATACAAAACTATATTCTGATTCAAATCATGTTGGTTTGCAAGTGATATTTTTTATAGCATTTGCTACCTTCTTGCCTAATGCTAAGTAAATGCTCAGACGATTGGTCACCTGCAATTCTGATCCTGGACCAACACCGTTATGACAATGTAGGAACAAAACCAACATGGAGAAATGAGACTGTGCCAGCTTTTATCTCCTACTGAAACTGAAAATTGTGGCTCGCTTCCCACTCATTTACACGTTCCTTCATTGCTGATGAGTTGCCTCTAGAAGGACTTCGATGATATCATGAGCTAATAAAAAAAAAAGCCTCTATTGTGACATCTGCCTTTGCTTATAAAATCTGATGTGCACTTTCCAGTTCCCAAATAACAAAAGAAGAAAAAAATATCACCCTCCTTTCAGCCATAACCAGTAAACCCCTGATAGTAAGGGCATATTTCTAATTGTTTTTGTGATTCATTTAAGAACTGTTTGGCTTTTGGTCTGAACCTAAAACTGTGACATGCACATTGTATTGTTTACTTATGTTTTACAAGTCAATGATGGGAAAAAAAACCCCCCTAAAACTAATCTCTGGGTGTTTTCCTTTTGTGATTTTCCCACAGTGTTGGCTATCGTCACAAAACACTGCTCACTACACAGTCAGCCATCTTCTTTCCAGCAGCTTATCGTCTCCCTGCTTTCCGCACATCTCTTGGCCACCTCGGTTATCTGCTGGGAGTACACTCAACAATTGGCTGAACACTTAATTCAATTGGGAACGTCTTAGGGACTTTCTCTCAAGCAATGTTGATTTGTCCCTCACTTGTGTCACTAAGCATAGCATAAACATTTACTCATTCTTTTTTTTTTCATGCATAAAATACAGATGAGAAATATCCATGCTGCTGATGAACTGAGCACTGAGTTTGCTGCATACATCTGCTGCAAGTTTCTTTTTGGGGCCAATAGGTCAGTAGGGTGTAAGCACTAGAAATGAAGTCACATTGAGGCAAATACTCAAGTGACACCCACAGATCATCTTACTAACAGATCTATTATAGGCTGAACCCTTTTTTTCCTGCCCAGCTGATCAACCTCTACGCAACTCCTTATCATCCAAGGGTGCAAATCAATGGTTGCAGTGCCTGAAAAGCAAAGTGATTTAAACCAGATGACCCCCCTTCACCCCATCAAGCCACAAATCTGTCAAACAGTAGGGAAGCAAAACAGAACGAGGCAGCGGGCATTTTTTTTTGACACAGCCGGAGCTCTGCGGCTATAAATAGAAAAACAGCTCAGCAGAGGAATGGGTCGAGGCGCAGCATATATCTCCAGTTAAACAACGGTGTGGATATTCTTAAACTCAGACTTTATAATGCAGAGTTTCTGGTGAGGAAACTAATATTGTAAGTTAGTTTATCAGAAAGGTAATGTAATGGCAATGCTGACTGAGAATCTGCATCAAAATGCCATCTAGTGGGCACTTTTGTTATTAAAACACAAGCCGTTCACCCCTAACCCACACACATGGTACCCAGACAAATTTTTTCAGTGCTTGCTTATGTTAAAGTCTACTCATATAAACACTGAAAAGACATTGAAATCCTAAAAAATGCTCACTAAAAGTTAAAAGTGTCTGAGCTGTGACAGATTAAAGCAATTGAAACACTATTTATATTATAGACTCACTCCATGTGGTCCACACTTAAGGACAAACCACAGTGAAAATTTGGCTGGATCCTTCAGGCTGTTTTCTGGCCTCCAGAGCCATATGTTTGACACTGCTGGTCTATAGCACAAACTTCTGTTTGTGGATATTGTGTTCTCACACACGTACACACTATTGGAGTTGTAATATATTTCATATTCCTTTTTATTAAAAAACAAAACAAAAAAACAACAGCAAAGTCAAATAGACTCCAACTTAATAAAACACCAACAAATAGAAAAACACAGAATCAGCACACAAAAAACAATGAAAGTTAAATAAAAACCATAGAAGTAGAAAATAAAAATAAAATCACAGAAAATTCAGCAGAAGTGTTTCTGGAGAAACAATAATGTGACGGACCAGCTGAGGAAGTGACGGAAACCAAAACATGTGAAGAACTGCACGGAGATGAAAAAGAATAGAAAAAAAAAGAATTCTAATGTGTGTTTTAATCGCATGAGACATATAATACTGTAGATACATAATGTAGATACGTGTTTGCTATTAGCTAGTCATGAGTTGCTATTGTTACTGTCAGCTCATTGTTTCCGGAGCAGTTCCATCGCATTGTCTTCTCAGCAAAAACACTTTAGTTTTTTCTCTTTCCATTGTGTTTTATTCAACTTCTGTTGTGTTTTGTGTGTTTTTACAGCAATTTTCTATTTGCTGGTGTTTTCTTGAGTTGCAGTGCGTTTGACCTCTCCAGGCCACCATACATATGGCTTGTTGGGGTGCAAGTACAGGTAGAAATGTACAATCCCACAAACCTGAATCATCTCTATTTTTGTTACCTACTGAAAGTCAAGCTTTCTCTTAGTGCAGGTTTCCACAAAAAGCCAAGAAAGAGAAAAACGTGCGGAGATAAAAATCATGTTGTGATGGCTCAGTCACGCTACAGTTAAACCAGGGCAGCAGCCTCCTTGTAACGAGTGATTGGTGATTGCATGGAAGTTTTTCGCAGTCAGCAACCAATTGCAAGTAGTTGCAGCCACTGAAATTTCTCTGCAACCTGTATCTACACAATTGCAGTCCGACCTGAAGTGACTGTAATTGCTCTCAGATAGACTTGTGAAGGTTTGCAAATAATCATTTATTAATTTATGTTTCAGTCAGTCTTAGTCAGTCTGTGCTGATGAGTAGAAGCCATCTGGTTGTAATCTGATTATATGAAAGCAAGATTGCCAAGCACCTATGTAATTCTGTAATTCAGCTACTCCCTTGGGACAAGGGGTCGCTACAACAGGTAGAACCACTGGTTTTGATTCGACGGTTTTATGCCAGATTCCCTTCCTGACACAACTGGCTGGAATCAAACCAGCAACATTTTGCTTGCCATGCGACTGTCAGCCACTGCGCCATCTTCTGGCTATTTTAGCACCATCTTGACGCACCAAAGTTGCTTTGAAGACAGACTTCAAGTGGTTCCCATCTTTTAAGCCACCATTTCAAAGGCAACAAGACCGCAAGTTCATTGCACACAGTTGGAGTAATTCTGGAGGATCTATGAGTAGCAGCTGCATGATACCAACACTGAACCAGTGCATTTAAACTTGTTCTGTGCCGTAGATTTTCTATCAACACGTCTCCACCTCCAGTTAATGAGAGACCCCTGAGTTCCTTATTACTCATTACTAAAACAAATATTAATAAATTTAGTCAGTTAAAAAAAGACTTAGCTAGAGCTTGAGCTTTAAAACAAGAAATTTCCTGTCATGGTTTGTTAGGAAAGAGGGCCCGATATGTAAACACAAGCAACAGGCAGGGGGTGTAAAAGCAAGGAACTAAGTAGAGTTGAGTGTTTCAATCTATGCATGATAGGAAACAATGGCGATTCAAAAAACAGGAACGAAGAAAGAAACAGACACACATGGGAGTGATGGATAACACACAACATGTAAACTCAATTAAAAATTCATGACATCAGAAAAAACAGCATCAGCTGAAGACTGGGGGTTTAACCAATATCATTAGGGCAATATTTTTAAGCCCTGAACCTGCCTTTCTGAGGATATAGAAATGCCATTATCATCTAAAAATTCAGGACAAACATCATCAGTAAAATGCGGCCATGTTTAAATTAAATGTAGAAATTTTTTTAGCCAGCAGAGGGCACCAGCAAGCTTCTAATAACCCTTTTGGTTTGTGGACAAACTTGGGGAACACTGAGCTGTCTCCTGACTGTCTCACATGCAAACATGGACACACACACACACACAAGATGAATCACTGTAAAAATGTGGGTGGGCTGTGTTGTGGCCAGTCACAGCTGCACACATCTGTCTCTTCAGCATTTCTGTGTCATAAGTATCTTATAAATACATGACAATAGCTGATAACGGCTGCAGGCAGAGTGTATTTCACAGCACTGGGGCCAAATAAAACCTTTAATAAATGCACTGGACAAGGAGGAAAAATCCAGCGATTTGATCTGAGTTCCCGAAACATGTTAACTCCATAAGAATGTTTTACAGCCCTCAAACATTTAAGCCTTATTTATATAGATGATGTTTTCTTGATTGGTTGTGGGCTGCAGAGCACTGATACAATCACGTCCCCTGCTGTTAAAGCTATCTGAGCAATAAAATCTTCTGGTAAATGTGGGTATGTGTTGTTCTTATTACACACTAGCTTAGTATGCTCATAAGGTAACTGCAGCCGAATGGAGTTGTTTGTACTGTCACCAGCACACACATTATCCACACACATCCACACACACACAAACATAACAATGTGTGTTTGTACTGCTTTAGTAGGGAACAGCGTCACTTCCAAGCAGAGATCCTATTCTCTCCTGCAGCGCACCTTCCCAGAACATTTTGGTGTGTGTATCTGAGTGTGCGTGTGCATGCTCATATATGGGATATTAGTTTTTGAGGTCCAGTAGTCCCAGAAGATTCAAAAATTGTTGACCTACCTTTTGGATTGGAATGATAAAAACACGTTTGCTTTTACAAAAAAAAGAAGAAGAAAAAATCATAGGAAAACTTCATTTTTGTAAAATGAAGCTTAACCCTGCACTTTGCTGACTTTTCCTATTTAAATAGTCCTTTATCTACTCTGAACAGTCTTTAGAAAAGCCCTACTAGCAATCGCCAATATAAAAAGTTGTATGTAGCCACAAGGCATCACCCTCTAAATTCTTGACTCATTTTCAAATCATTTTTATTATTTTTGGCCAGTGTGACCAGTGTACTCTACCTTCTTTTGAAAGAAGCTGGAATGCTCAGTTATAAGCTAATGCTAGCTAACATAGCTAGCATGCTAAAATAATTAACCCTCTGTAGCCCAACAGGATTCTATTAAAAAAATTTCCAGATTTATGAGAATTCTAAAAGAACGAGGAAATCTGCTAAACATTCAAAATCTCTAAATATAGCTAAAATGTTGATTATATTAGTTTTAGTAATATAATAACTTATTTAATAGCTTAGCTTATAGATTATTTATTTTCTGATATTGTTATTACTGATTTTCAGCAGATAAGACATGCAACCCTTCCAACAACTAACTGGCTTTAGCTGGCTAAACAATGATAGTTAGTTATAAGCTAACATTATGCCAGGTAAGACTCAAGTTTCCTAAAAAAAAAAAAAAAAAACCCACACACTTTTCCTCTCAAAGACAGTTTGATTACATTCACAAATTGAATGAAAATTTATTCGCTAAGTGTCCGAGTGTGACAACGTCAGAGTCACTTAAAAGAATGCTTTCGTTTCTGTTAGCGGTGGCTAACAGCAGCTAACAGAGGCTAACCAGTGGCAATTACTGACACAATCCTCAACAACACACCTCCATAGCGTTGTTATCGGACAGCTTCATTTGATGAGGTTCACTCAACTTGTATCGGACATATTTCACAAACTTTTACCTGGTGGCCACGTCCAGTTCAGCGACTTCAGGCCTAGCAGACAGTTATGGGCTACGGCTGTCCATGTTGCACATTTGTTAATCTACTTTACATTTTAACAGTATCCAAGTGGATGAATTTTGTTTTATTTATTTTTTAAATTATGTATTGTACAGCAAGTTGAAAACTGTCAATAGAATTTAATATTGCCTTTTGTAATGCCACAAGTGGCCACTCCAAAAACTGCAGTTTTTGGCACTACCTCTTTGGCTTGGCATTTTTCAGTCCTGCAGGCTGCTGTTTGGTCTTTCTTGCATTTTTACTTTCCCCGTAGCAGAAATTTTTATTTTTTTTTTTAAAAAGCAGAAGACGAGACAGAAGACTGACAAGTGATGAAAACTTAGCAAAAGTGTAAAGAACACAATAGAAAGCAATAGCAATAGCAAACCTTGCATCTATTTTTGTCTCTCACTGCAAAATAATTAAAGTGAAACTTAAAGGCTGAAGAAGAAAAAGCTAATGGAGGGACCTCAAGTAGCAGGTCAGATGTCAATTAGCATGCAGGGTTTACTTTTGGAGGCCTCAAAACAAAGGCAGACAAATTATTTCAAAGAGCTAAACTCTAGAGCTGAGCATGAAGAGATGACTGTGCTTAATAAGAGTGTGAGGTGTGTCAGCTTGGTTTCCCACTGAGAGCTGCAATTTGCCTTAATTTGACCTAATTGGAGGAGGGTTTGCTGTTGTCAAGCTGCCAGCTTTAAGCGAGAATGCTGAAAAAGAGGACTTTTGCTAAATTACCGATATGAAATTGAGAAATGTCTAGAGAGTGAGAGATGGAGAGAAACTAAGTAGGAAAATAATAGACATGCCAAGAGAAAATAGGGGGAAAGAAGACATGAGGTAAAAACAAAAAAACAAAACAAAACCAAAAAAAAAACCTACCACAAACACACACACACCTGTGTCGGATTAGCTCTGGCTAGCAGGGAGGCTGTGTGTTAATGGAGATTTAATAGGCTCTGAAATGACTTACTGCAGTCATACAGTGTGTGTTCAGACGTGCAGTGTGTGCTTCACTGCGTGTTCTTTAAAGGTTCTCTGTATGCTTTTTGGCTTCATGAAGTTAGTAAATCTTTCCATTTTGATTTCTGTTAAACATGTAGACACTCAGCTATTGTAAAGAAAATGTGGGGTATGCTGGCTCTAAGATAGCTGAATGTTTAGATTTGGTTGATAGCCTGTATTTACAGAATTTAGATTTTATATTGAGCCACAGGAGACTAAACCACAGGCTGTATAAAAAAGATGGACATAGCCAACATGATGTCACCAGCTGGTTACAAAACTCTTAATTTGAAACCTCAAGCTGAACTTTTTTTCTCTATCTCAGCATTTTAAAGCTGGACATCAAGATTAAGCAGCAGATCTGACTGAAAATTAGGGATACTGCATAATCATTCATTAGCAACTTATAATATCATGTTGTTTTTAATAAGACATTAAAGCAGATGATGTGAGGTCATAGAGCTAGGGACCCGTGAGCTGTTTCCTATTGACTTTTTTTATATAACCGGATATCTTTTTGCAACCACATGTGTTGCCTCTGCTGGCTACTAGTTAGAATGCAAGTTTAAGTCATGTCCACATGTCCATCTTCTCTATACTTTCTATATTTTCAGCTTTTTATAGGTTGATGTCTGTCTCTATGTTAGCTTCTTTACATTTTATTTACTTAATTCACAGATGCATTCCCAATGAAAAGGACAATAAGACATTGTTTACTGCAATTTATTAAGAAAAACAGCTCTAATCCAATCGTTTAGGTGTTTTTTTTAGATGTATTACCATGTAGAACTATTGGTCAAACCAAAGTGTTTATATACAGTTAAGTGGCAGATTTGTTTAGAATGTTTGCCTCTCATCTGGTTTGTTTTGGTAGGGATCCAAAATGAAGCCAAAGCTGAACTGGACTTTTAACTTTGACTGTCTCCCCAAGTGAGGCACTCCCACAGAGTATTATGTTAAAATGCCCAATATTAAAAAGCCTACCTGCTTTGCCTGAAAGCTAGGTCGATGCTAAACTAAATTGCCATAGTTGCTAGCTGTCTGTTAGACGAGTAATTTCACCCTACCGGACCTCTCAGACATGTTATTGGAGCTCGTGCCTTTTGGAAAAAAATTGCAAAGCAATCATGTGACAGATAGCATGACTTGACATGTGACTAATTTTACTTGCTTATGCTAGTGTTAATTTGCTGTGCGAAGCATCCATAAATTCCTTGTTAACCAAAATAACTTGACCTATAAGGTGACTTGTGTTTCTAAAAAAAAAAAAAACAAGATATAGGAAAAAGGTGAAGCTTAAGGCAAAACAGTACAAACCACAAACCAGTTGGTGATTTCCATCTTTTATTTACAGTCACTGTTTTAGAACTACAGCTCATGCTTTTTACTTACAAAATGTGACACATATTTCACATTTCTACCACATTATGCTGTCTTTAAATCATTTGCTATAACATCTGAGCATCAGCATTTGCCAGCGGACTTTCAAAGAGGATATGAAAGCATCTTAGAAGAAATATGCACACACAACTAATTACCGTGCAGATTCTGTTCCTCTTTTGCTTGTTTCCATTTTACTTTTCAAGGACTTCAAACTCCAACTCTGCAGACTCTCTCCTTTCTGACTGTTCTGTCTGTTGCCACAGCAACAACTCAGTGATGTAAACACCGCCGCTGACCCTGGCTGTAGGAGTGAGAACAAAGAAAGCGTCATTTTTTAACGTAAGCATTAAGCGATAGTTTATATGTTCAAAGGCTCTGACGCAGTCAGTGCAGCTTCTCAGCAATGGAAAAATCAGACAAGAGGAAGATGAACGAACTAACAAATACAATCAAAGTAGGAATAGAGATGTGAAGTGAAAAATGCAATTTACCTTTAATGTCCTTCATATCTAATGTAATGCTATGCATAGGCATAAGGAAGTGCATATTTATATTTCCGGCAAACTACAGCACAAGCACAAGGTTATGATTTCTATTCCAGTTGTTAACATATAACTGTACCCGTGCTCTCTTTACTTGGAAAAAAACCCCCTAAATCATATGATAATGATTCACAGCAAAATCTCCAGTGTTAAATTAACACTGGAGAGTATCTATATGGGTCCACACCTCTGAGTGTTAAATACAACACTGTTGAGTGTTAAATTAACACTTTTGACAGTGTTATATGTTTAAAAGTAACCTAGTCAGTTTTGAAGATTAACAAAGACTAACACTGAGCAGTGCTGATTTTCTAACACTGGAATATTTCTAACATTTTGAGTTATTTTCCAGTGTTAGAAAATCAGCACTGCTCAGTGTTAGTCTTTGTGGCATGCCATGGACATATTGGGTTAGTACAACATAAGCAACTTTACCAACAATTAGTATTAATGTTGATTTTGATGTGTTAAATGTCTTAGACAACTAAGGTAATTTTTGGCTCAAGATTGCAAAACACCAATATATAAACAGCCACAAAGCCAACAGACCAACAGGTTAAGTCATGGCTATCTCCATCTCTGCTAGAGAGTATATGCCTCAGGTATGAAGGCTTATTAGCAATATTTCATACGTACATGATAAATTGGTTGTGTGTAAATGAAATAAGCACCAATACCATGAAAATTGTTTCTGTTTTTTTCATCTAAGTAATATAGTCAAAATATCATGTGTCATCACTGATGTTTTACCTAAATTACTGAAATCTGTCCACCAAAAGCTAAAGTTTGGCTAACAACCTGGCAAACATACTTTCCAGTCAGTGTCAGGCAAGTGCTCTGTTTCCAGTTTGCACACACACAAAGGAGGAGGAAAGGAGCGTGCTTTAAGCTCCACATCAACTGGAAAGATTGGAACATTCAATTTCTTATTTTACGGCTAAAGTGACACAACAGAAGTTATAGCTAGCGCAAACCCAGCATGTTTCTGTGTGTACAATGATACAAGGTGGTGGGAGTGTGGGTGGAGCCAACCAGGGAGTCTAGCTTAGATTCCAGCTGCATTCCAGAGAGAGAAAAAGACATGGGAGATGGATCTGTCAAACCCCACCTCCTGTCTTCCTTATACTTTTCTTCGTCCTCCACCTAAACACACATACACACAGTCACTGCCTGCTGAAGCTCAGGGTAAACCGCATATCAGTAACTGTCTAGGAAATTAACCTTCTCAGAACATAAAACCTTCATGTGTCTTTGGGTGTATGTGCCTAAAAAATCCCAAGTTTATTCTGCTCTTCCATATTTAGATGTTTCAGTGGTGAAATCCAAATCAGACAAAGTAAATGTTTAAAGTCATTGTAGACAAGTTCTATTGGAAGCATTCTTACTGGACAAATTGTTAAAGCAGCTGAACAATTTACAAGTGGAGCATACCAATGTGCTGCCAGAATAATGTGAAGAAAATGCTGAGACTTTAAATTGCCTGTTATTGGGAGGATGACTGGAAGGTCAACTTGCTGATGGATGAGACTGGTGATAATCTGCATTTTTATTATTGTTAATGAATCCCATGAAAGACCAAACCCAGTGATAGCCTGATATGTTTATCCCGATGTGCTTTAGAGATTTGATTCCTACTGCTGTAAATACACTTTAGAGGCATACTGTATGTTGATCTTTAACTGAAAATATTGCCTGAAAAATATCCATGTTTGAGTTACATTTGCTAAATGGTTCAGTTAACACTCTTCTATGCATTTGATTGAGATCTGTCTTATATAAACACCTTAGACATATTATATACACTGCTGCAGCCTGCCTGCAAATGTTGCAACATCTGCACGCCACTTTGCAACCTACCTTGATACCAGCCATTCCCATATTAAAAAGATGCATTTATTGTGCATTATTTGTGGGGCGACCGTGGTTTGTGGGGAAACCGTGGTTCAGGGGGTTGGGAAACCCGTCTGATCCCCAGCACTATCTGTTGTGTCCTTGGGCAAGACACTTCACCTACCGCCTACTGGTGATGGCCAGAGGGGCCGTTGGTGCGATATGGCAGCCTCGCTTCTATCAGTCTGCCCCTGGGCAGCTTGCTTCCATTCAGTGTGTGAATGTGAGAGTGAATGAATAGTGAAATTGTAAAGCGCTTTGAGCGTCTCGAAAAGCGCTATATAAATGCAATCCATTATTATTACTATATTGTAAAGATTTACATTGTTAAAGGCTTAGTTCTACTAGAGAAAAAAAACATTCACATGAGATTCACGTCTGTTTCATGCTGTGATTATCCAGCAGTGCAGAGTTTGGAAAAAAAATAGGGATGGAACTTTGACAAAAATGTCTGCTCATTGTTTGTGTATATGCAAGTGCAACACTATGAAACACTTGATTTCTGATGGAGTCCAGCACTTTCCAGTACTTCTACATACCTGCAAAAATAAAATATAAAAAAGTGTTCCCTAGAAACCCAGTGCAGGAGAGTATTCATGTTTACTTCAAAGGTTCAGCCAGACATAGCTGACGAAAAGAGAGCAAATTAATATAAAAATTCTACAATGCATTGGCTACAAAAACACACTTCTTTTCCACTGCAGGGACAGGGCTAAAGGAAACTAAGATCAGCCTATGTTACTATAGTATCACTCAACTGAAAATAGCTGTTTCTAGCTGTTTCTATATAAAATGGCAAATTTTTGTAATGGTTTTGTAATGTTGGGAAACTCATGATAAGAAACAAAAATCAGTAGATTAAAGTCCTGTAAGATTTAAATATCTGTGGAAATGTAATATTCATTTTGAACATTATGGAGCTGTCATAATTATTGTCAACACACAATTTAATTTATTTGGTAAAACTTTCTATATCAATTACTTTTTATTTATCATAACTGGCAGTTAGCTATCTTGGCAGTTAGGATAAATAGTCATGAAAATGAATGAATTTTTTCCATTTTCATGGACATGAATTGGGATTTTTTACACATCAGTGATCAATTAAAATAGAAAAAGGACCTCATATATACAGTACAAACTGATATTTAATTTGTTATGTTTTTTTGTGAGAAGGCTCAATAAACACATCTGAATGACTAGTTAAATTATTATTATTATCATCATTATTATTATTAATAATAACCAACCCCATCCATCATTCATTCATTCTCTTCTGCTTGTCCTTATCAGAGGCACGGGAGGCACAAATCCATTAAATGTGCTATGTCTTATAATGTCACACAGGACGTTATAAGACATAGCTCACGCTGCAACATATCTTCTTCACAGTAGTATCTGTGTGACCTGCGTCCTACAAACTGCACTGTCCTAAATTATTGTTCTTTTCCTAAAAAGATACTTGTAATTCTTTAATAGTTAACAGAAATGTATGCATCTGTAGGACATCTTAAATAAGCTATAGACTGCAGACAGCACAGTGGCACACTGTTGCTACCCTAGGCGCCTTTCTGCATGGACAGGCGTATCAGGTACTTCTGAAGTGGAAATGCTGAGGGGAAAATCGATGTATTTCTTTAGGGCAGAATTTTACAACACTCCGAGCTTTCTTTGTGTGGCGAATTTGGATCGCACATAAACAAAACGGCATAATATCTCTGATAATGCCTGATAATTTGCTAACAGTGTAGCAGAGACACATACTTAATAGCTGCACATGTTGAATCAACAGTTTTGTCTTTCACCCATATTATCAGTAAAAGGATAAAAGCATTGCTTTCATTTGTGAACAGCACATTTCTCAAACGCTGCTGTGTTTATACAGCAGGCTAAATATTTATACCATGAACTGAGAAGAATTGAGGCCGCTCGCTCTGACTTTGGTAACCGTTTGATATGCTTCAGGCCAGGTGACTTCCATGCTGCTCTGATCACACACGTCTATGTTCTGTGTATCCAGCTATGCAAATATATACTGTACAGGTCATATCAGCATGTTCTTTGATCCTGCAATCCTGCAAGTGTAGGAATGCACACATAGTTGTAAAAAGGGAATATTGGAAAAATGCAAAGAATCCAAATACATGCAAATGCACACACTCTCATAAACACAATTGACGGGTATGCTAAAGCAGTGTCACTTGTGCTAATTTGTTATTAACATAAGAGTAAAACTGAGTTCAAAGTCCACAGGAGGCCTAACCAAAGGGAGAAATCTGCAGCTTCTACTTTTATCATCGCAGCAGACTCGATTAAGCTGGAGAAATTTGTCTTCTTGTGGCTTTAATTGCATTTGTGGCATTGCTCTGCTTCATGCTACCTGTTGTTTTCCATTCTTCAAATGAAAGAAGCTGCTGTCGGAAGATGTGGGCCAGGGTGTACTGCAAACACAGCACACAGAAGAGAGATGGATGACTTTAAACACAAAGAAAGAAGATGGTAGGCGTGACAGAGAAAGAGATATGACTCCAGGGAGGAGGGAGGGAAGTATTTCTCATCTCAACAGTCTCTAAGATACCTCCTTGTTTTAGCTCCTTCACAGAAGGCTTTGGCCTATTCTGGCATAAACAAACACCTGATACCTTCAAATTTATGAGACAAATTGATTTGCATGGGAAAGTGCGGCAGTGACCAGACTGAGCTGATTATCATAGTGGTGAAAATAAGCAGAACAATACAGGCAACGGGAGCCAGGTACAGTATGTTAGTAACAGCCATTCAGCTCCTTTTTTGTCTGTGTCCGTGCTTCTGCACCTGGTGCTTGTATGATTAGTAATTCAAAAACCAAATGGAAACATTAAGCAAATACATTTGCAGGCAAGGATCAGATTGGATGTTAACCCCACCAACACCCAGGGTATACTGCTAAGTCATTATAAGAAATACAAAACTGTTTAATTTGATTTCATTGTGTTTTGATGGCTGAAATGGCTCTCTACTTGCAGATTTGGAGTGCAAGATGTCAGACAAAGAAACTGTTTAGAGAAATTTTGTTAATTTTCAGTTAATAGCTGTTTTGGAACACCTTGTTGGTGCAGAAATACTCTTTTATGGCTTATTTTTTGTAAATTCAACATGCTTTGCATGCTTTTGCAAGAGATTGCTTAGTCACTTAGACTTTGCCTAGTTATCTGCAATGTATAAGTGGCCTTGGCTCAAGAGGTAGAGCATGGCAGCTACTAATTATGAGGTTGGAGGTACGATCCTTGGTTCTTCCAGTCTGCATGCCAAAGTATCCTTGGTGAAAATGCTGAACTCCAAGTTGCTGTTTGATGCAACCATGTAAATGAGACAAGTTGTATAAAGTCAGTTGAGTGCACAAGTAGAAAAGTACTAAGTAGGAACCTGCCCATTGTATAGATTCAAAACTTTTATCCCTTAAGTAAGTACATTTTTTATCCTTGAATGACACATGGATTAGTGTCCGGTGGCGTAACAGACAAAGGAACATTCCTCTGAAAATTGTCAGGTATAAGGACTGGACTGAAAATGAGTATAAAAGCTGCCAAAGTCCAAAGAAAAACTTTGAAAGACCTTCATAAAACCTAAGGACTGTTGCTCAAGACCACACAATTACAAGAATGTTTAGATCTTTGGAATGACAGGGGATTTGAGGAGACTCAAGAAGACTTGAGAATACTTTAAAGCATCAGGACAGGTTTGTTTGTGTGAATTCATATAAAACGAGTTCAAACGCTGTCCAAACATCCAGTGTTTCAGCTCTAACAGATCTCAGATATCCATGATGGCAGAGTCATACACACAAAAGCTGGTGCACAAATACACACAAGGGCCCATCCGATGTGTTTGGATAAATGTGCAGAGAGTGAAGCTATCCTTCTGCTGGAAGAGGCTTGAACAAACACACTTGCGTCACATCAGTCAGTGAACATTTTATTCTACTATTCAAGCTATTCCAAACCCTCCTCTCGAGCGTCTCTGGATATTCGCTCGCCGGAGAAAATCTCCTTAACGGCTGTTAGTCAAGAGCCGGTCCGAACCTCCCACGTCAGACAGAACTGTGTCAGCGACAAGCGGCAAGAAGACAAAGTAAGGTTTTGCTATGGTGGCTCTCTTGACGTATTATAGCACGCGTGGGGCTGCTGTTTTCTTCACGTACTGTCAGCTTCTATAAAAGAAGAATGTTTGAATTTGTGGGAAAGTCTTTCGAACACCCAAAAAAGAGAAAATATGTGATATCGTAGTGTTCATCGCTCTCATGTGTGGTTAAGAACCACCGCCAACCCTGTGACTTTGTATCTCCAATCTCAGCCCATGTGAGCATGCTGATGTCATGTCACTCTCCCAGCGTCCCATAATGACCCAGACGCTTCTACTGTGGCGCTATGGCAACAAGTGCAGGCTATTTCTGACTTTCCTGCAGCCACCAAATACATCACACAGCACAAATTTACAGAAATGTATTCAAATACAATTACCTTGTGAAGAATCACAGCACATTATTGGGTATAAGCTGCACTATTAGACAACATTAGCGCGTCCTATTATATGCTGACACATGCGTATAGACGATATCACAGAAACACACACGTCCCTGTTATTGTCCAGCGCAGCGGGCGAGCCGAGACACCATGGCAACTGTTGTGGCAAAAAACATTAAGGAGGCGTGGGAGGTGGAGGACAGCGTGTCTGCTGGTGTCCGCGTGCGTGCGTGTGTGCACGTGCGAATTAAGGTGGAGGAGCTGAAAGACAAAGTATCTGTTTGTGAGATAGCAGCCTTTATGATACAGAGAAGGATTATACTCTGCACTTGAACAAACAGGTTATGTTTTTGTCACGGATTTGAGCACTGCGTGACCGCTGCCGGTTAACATAAAATCAGAAAAACTGAAATAATAATAACTCCAATGTAAAACAACAGCGTAGAAAGTGCAGCGCACTGGCTAATCATTTGAGTCATACTTCTAAACAGATTGTGTAGGTAACTTGTGTGGACATCTCACTCTGTTTCATTATGTTTTCCCTTCTTCCCTGCAAACCTCAACTACATAATGCACATCAGAATTGATCAGTAATAATGTTTATTTTTTATAAGTAAAAATATCCATCATATCCTATGACCTACTTTGCTTCTCTTTCCTGTGCAATGGGAAGTTAATATTGAAATGACTCACTGCAGTAAGAGTAACTCTACTGTACATCTTTATTAAGGAACAGTGGTTTAGGGTAAATGAAATAAAATAAGTCAGTTAAACATCAGGGACACTGATCTGACAGTTAAATAACAGAAGAGGTTGTTAATCAGTTTCAGCTGCTTTGGTGTTAATGAAATTAACAACAATTCCACTAGAGAGGCAACACTGACACAACTCCAAAACAGGAATGGTTTTACAGGTAAAGGCCCTCCTCATCTTTTCTGACTGTTTTTTCACTAGTTTTACATTCAGCTGGGGTCAGTGTCACTGGTGGCAGCAGACGTTGTCAGACATGCAAACAAGCACCATTTCGTGTTGCTGCAATGAAATTTTAGCAAACTGGACTAGCGTACCACATCGTTTTTCACCCTCTGTAGGTTGAATCATTTCCATCAGTGTGAAATCTTTTCCCAGTACATATTGGTGCAGATATCCAGCATGATTTCTTCCCATTCACATTTGATTTGTTCAGTGTTGGGAAGGTTACTTTTAAAATGTATTCCACTACAGATTACAGAATACATGCCCCAAAATGTATTCTGTAACGTATTACAGAATATGTTACTCAATGAGAGTAATGTATTCTGAATACTTTGGATTACCTAATATATTATGATGGTTTTTTACAACTAATGAATGTCCTATTGCTGTGTGATTTATTACTATTGCTGAAAGCTACTCGCCATACCAGTAGCAACTAGATTTTTAAATCTTAATATAAAATGAGTAACAGTAGGGTGGACATTAGGTAAGGCTGCACTTTTTGCAGTGATCTCGTATAGAAAACTATTCAGTATATATAAAACAGGTCCGCGGCTCCGAACTGTAGTAAAGGGACCTCTGGCTAATACGTCGGGTTCGTGTCGGGCTTGTAGCTGAAAACTAGCTTTACTTTGTTGTCTGGGTCAACTTTACTAGCGAGAGACAGAGAGAGGCGTTGAAAGGCTGCTCCAACGGAACTTATTGTTTCAGAGGAAAACACGAACACAGTGTACAGTCGAGTCTTAATAGCTTACCTACAACTGGGCTCGTCAGGCACTCTTTTTGGCTGCAGTGGTTATTAAATGCTTCCAGCTCCCGTTTCTGCTCGGTGACAACTAGAGCTGGGCGATAGAACGACAACGATATGTATCGCGATATAACTTTTTCTCGATAGAAAAATTAACCTATCGCGATAGACCTCGCCGCTCTTGTCCTCTTAAAAAAACAAAAAAAAACAAAAAAAAAACAGCCAATCCAAATTAAGTAGCGCAGAGCCGAACCAATCACAGCCGCAGCGTCACGCCACGTGACTTGTTACGTACAGCACAAGTGCCAAGCCGCACATGTGTATTTGTTTGGGAAGCAGCCAGCCACCGTACCGCCCGGGTAATGGAGGAAATTAGTGTGCCGACTAGAAAAATCAACCGAGCGTGACCGAAGGTTACCGAAGAGAAAACAGATGATGGTTCCAATGCCGGAGAGATTGTCAAACGGAAGAGCCATAGAAGTTCCGTAGTGTGAAGGTATTTTGGCTATTTCAAGTCTTACAAAAAACAGAGTAGCGTGCACTGTAAATTGTGCCGAAAGCAAGTCTGGAAATACAATAAACTGGTGCATGCGCTACGTCCACACGTACCCGGGTATTTTTGAAAACGCAGATTTTTCTATGCGTTTGCACCTTTCGTCCACACGTAAACGGCGTTTTTGGTCACTGAAAACGAAGATTTTTAAAAACTCCGGCCAGGGTGGATATTTTTGAAAACTCCGTTTTTGCATTTACGTGTGGACTAGAAAAACGGAGAAAACGCAGCGTCAAAGGTGTGCGCATTTTTTGACGTCACACTGTGCGCCACGTTATTGTTTCGGTGAAATGAATTTCTACAATACTGTTACTGTTAATTCTACTCTCTGCAGTGTTTAAATGCTTACATATACACACAGTTACTGTCCCTCCACACATACCACTCGGTTCTGCTTCTATGCCCCAGCTTTGTTTACTTTTTCCCACCGAGGCTTCTAGACTTCTGATTGGCCAACATTTCTGCACGGTTAGGAATCTAGCGCCACCTGCTGCTTTGGCATGTTCATAGCAGCGTTTTCCTTCATTTCTGCCTTTACGTGTGGACGGGATTATTTTTTAAAACGAAAACGGAAAATCTCCGTTTTCAAAAATACCCGTGTACGTGTGGACGTAGCCTCAGTCTCTGACTGGAAGCGCTAATTCGTCATTCGGCTTTTGTCAGACTAAAGTAACTGTTAAAACTGTTTGAAAAGCTAAGCTATACAACAAGGAGAGATTGAGAATTTCCTTTTAGTTCTCAGTTTATTTGATATTGACAAAAGTTAGTCAATTTTGTCTGTTCTTCTGTAAAACAAACTAAGATTTATTTTTAGAATTAATATTTTGTTTCTAAGTGGAATTGACAATTTAGTCGTCTGTTTCGTTTGTTCTATTTTGAAACTTAAACGCTTTAGCGGCTGCCTTTTGTGTATTTTGCAATATTTGCCTTTATTTATCTGAAAAAGTCTCATGTTCCTTAAGTACATCTACCCTGTTGAACTTATTATGGGAAATAAATATTTAAATAAAAACAAGCTGCTGATTATTTCACATTTTACTTGTGAGCAACGGCACATTTAAATCTTACAAATATAGTTATTTGGCTTATATCGTGATAGATATCGTTATCGCCTGAAATGAAAAAAACATATCGTGATATGAAAAAATCTTATATCGCCCAGCTCTAGTGACAACTCGTACTTTTCCACTCTCTTTTTTCTCCCTCCCTCGCTCACAGACACATAACAGGTATGGCAGTCCATTCTCCCTGCAGCACGGACTGCACTGCCCATGAGTAGGGATGGGTATCGTTTAGGTTTTATCCGATACCGGTGCCAAAACGGTACTTTTGAAACGGTGCCGGTGCTTAAACGGTGCTCGAACCGGTGCTCGAACCGGTGCTTAAAGAATAAAGAACACAAACTTCGTCCAAAAACCTCTTGTGTTTTTATTTTCCCCAGTAATTTTTTTAAGCAAAATTATAACAAAGTTAGCCCTTTCTGTCAATAAAACATAACGTCTTTGGAACCAGTGCTTAAACAATTGAAAACAAACTTTGTCATGAAACCTGTGATGTTTAGCAGTTTTTTTGCAAGAAGATAATCATATTAGCCTTTTCTGGAGCTATACGGCATCGCTCTTGGCTGATGGCATGCCCAGCACAAGAGAAAACTCTTTCAGAAGGCGTTGATGAGGCTGGGACACACAAGTATTTTTCTGATAGGCCAGATAAATTGGGGAGTGTATCCCTCTTACTCCACCACCAGGCCACAGGGTCTTGTCCAGAGGTAATTCCTGGCAGTCTTTTGTATATTTGAAGCTCCTTATGTACCTGCTCTGTGATTGAGGGGACTCTACCCGCTTGAGAAGCAGCCTGTTGAAGCTCTCTGTCTTCATCCTCAAACAGCTTTTCTAAGGGTGACTTTTGGACCTTACTTAGCTGAAAAACAACAAAAAAAGATGTGTGAGGTTTGCAAAATAAATAAAGATCACTTTTAGAATGTAGTGGTTGTGTTAGAAAAAATCTGAAATTACATATTTTTCTGGCTTGTCCATGTCAGCATCATCCACCTCGCTGTGTGCTTTGGGGTCCTCAGTGGGAGGCTATGGACACACAGATAGTAAAAGAGCATTCCTTCAACATAGAAACTACATCATGATGCAAAAGGACAAGATTGTACACACACAATGAAAATACCTGCGCAACTGCTACTGTGGCATTTGCAACTGCTGCCTTCTCCAACCTGTCCCAGATGTCAGTAGCTGCCTCACCATCTAGCCTGCCTTTAAAACGTGGGTCCATCATCGTGGCCTCCTTCAGAAATTTCTGAAGGTTTTCATCCTTTAAGTAAAACAAGATATAACATAGGAGCTGATACTGAAAAAAGGTAACCCTATTTTCCATGCGCATTGACATTGTCTGCAAATACCTGATATCTTTTCTGCAGACTACCCCAGACTTTCTCTTTTATTGAAGAGGTGAAAACACTGTCTTCATCACATCGGCTGAAATGTGCCTCCAGCTTGGCCAGGATGGGGATGATTTGGCTGCATGTGGGTGACTTGTCACTTGAGACACACATGGTTGACGTGTACAGGACTTGCATGCACTTAATAAACTCCTCTGCCTTGATTAAATCAGTGTGCGTGAACCTTTCTAGTCTGTTGAAAAATTTTCACAATGTTAAAGGTAAATGACGTTATTTAGCTCTTGCAAGTGATGCTCATGTCATTCACTTACTTGTCCTTCTCCATAGGCTTCCTCAGCCGTTGATCCAGAGCAGCTGCTTGGATTGCATCAAACTGCTCCATAAATCTCTCCACCATTAGGAAGAGAGAATTCCAGCGCGTCTTAACGTCAAGAATTACATTATGCTCTGGCAAATCTAAAGCACAGATAGACACAAACATATTTTAAATTACTATAAAAAAGGTAATATGAATAACAATACTTCTTGATATGTAACTGCATGTGCTACTTACTCAGGATTCGCTGCTTTTCTCTGAGCACAGTTTTGCTCAAGGATGAACGTTTGAGCCACACCACAACTGAACGGATTTTGGCACACCAGCTGGAAACTGCAGGAATGTCATACACCTTTTGTGCGGCCAGGTTGAGGGTATGAGCAAAGCATCACACTTTTAAAAAGTCCAATTTTTTCAAAGCAACATCCATGTTGCAGGCATTATCTACAGTGGCAGCAATTATTTTCCCTCCCAAGTGAAATTGCTCCACAACGCTTGATATTTCTTTAGCGACAACTGGACCTGTTTGTGACTCATAAACTGCTTCAGTGCTGAGCACATTCTGCTTCATTTTGCCTTTGTAGATGTAGTGAACAGTCACTGTGAGGAAATGGTCCTGAGCAATACTGGTCCATCCATCACAGGTGATAGCGACCTTGTTAACCTGTGCCAAATTCTGGATGAGGTTTGTAGCGACTTCCACAGTCGCTAGAGGCCGGGGATGAAGCCTGCCTATTTGCCTGACGCGCTGTCAACTTTACGCAATAATGCGAGAGGTGGAATTGTTTGCTTGTTTATTAAAGTGCTTTGCGATTTTTACAGAGTAGTATCATCGGCTCCTGATTCAGACTCTTACAACGTCACAGGCTCTAATATAACGAAGCGAAACATGTTGTGCAGCGGTCAACAAAAACTACGGCTACCCAGCCCTCCTCTCTGTCAAAATCAAAACCAGTGAATGACAGACTGACAACGCCCATTTATGTCACCGCTAGCACCCACGTGACTCCCATAACAACCAAGCAAATAAAAACCCAGTGATCATCAGAATTCAATACATTCAATTAAGGCTCCTACACACCAGCCCCTAATTATTAGGATCCCTTCTAATAATTACCCATAATTAACCAAGTAGGAGACATAAAACATGCAGAGAAAAGTCAAGCATTTACTGTATTTCAATATTACCCGCAGGAATCCTATAGGTAATCTTAAAGTCTATCTTTAAAGAAAAAAAATGAGAGACATTTTATGTCCAAATACAATCCAAGTCTGATAATTGGACCCAGAAGTCTTTGACTGTGATCTGCCTCCAGCAGTAGACACAGTTTGGTAATAGGTCGATCCAGGCAACTAGTCTGAGTTTTAATCCGAACTTGACGAACGAATCCTCTTCGGTCAGGAAAAGTCTTTATCACACGTCCCATTGGCCAAGAGTTTCGAGGTGCCGAACTGTCCATGATAAGAACCAGATCTCCCACGATGAGGTTCCTTTTTACTCCAATCCATCGCTGACGTTCCTGTTGCTGTAGTAGGTATTCCTTCACCCATCTTTTCCAAAACAAGTCAGACATGTATTGGACTTGTTTCCATCTTCTGTGTGTGTACATATCAGTGGAATGGAATACTCCTGGTGGTAATATCGGTGAGGTCTTTAACAGAAGAAGATGATTAGGGGTCAAAGCTTCCAGGTCGTTAGGATCCATTGAGGCTTTGGTAATTGGGCGGCTGTTAATGATGGCTTCAACCTCACAAAGTACAGTATGAAGACCTTCTTCATCCAGGTTTTGTACTTTCATTATGGAATTAAGTACTTTGCGAACCAGTCTTATCAGTCGCTCCCAGGTTCCTCCGTGATGTGAACCTCCAGGTAGAAAAATGTTTAAACAAGCGAGTAACAGAATTTTCTCCAGCTTGTTCAACACTCACTGTGGCAACTGTTTTTACCTCAGGATCATCAGATGCAAGCAGACTGATGTCATCTGGGTAGACAGGCCATTCACTCCTAGATTGTAGAAGATACTGAGGCCCAGACAACCATTTTGTATTCTTCATAAAAACATCGACTTTCACTCCTCTTGAGGCCATATCTGCTGGATTACTGGCAGTGTCCACATATCTCCATTGCGAGGAAGATGAAACTCTTAAGATTTGTGAAACTCGGTTGGCCACAAAAACCTTGAATCTTGAAGTTTCACTCCTGATGTATTTAAGAACAGAAGCACTATCTGTCCAAAACACAGAATCCAGAAGTTCCATCTGCAGCTCTTTCCTCCAGAGTACATCCAATCGACTGGCCATGGTTGCTGTAATGAGCTCCATCCTCGGGATGGTAAAGGATTTAAGAGGAGCAACACAAGCCTTTCCCATAACAAACGCACAGTGTCGTTCTGAACAGATGTTTTCAATCAGCAGGTAGGTCACTGTGCCATACCCATCCTCACTGGCATCACAGAAATGGTGCAACTGAGCACTCGTGATTTCTCCAAATCCATCAGGTTTCAGACAACGACTCACTTCAAACTTGCTCAATAGCTGGAGCTGCTGGAGCCATGTTAACCATCTTTTGGAAAACAGCTCTGGTACGTTATCGTCCCAGCCGATTCCTTCCTGGCATAGATCTCTTAGGATTTTCTTAGCAGTTAAGACCACAGGACTTAGCATTCCAAGAGGATCATAGATAGAACTGACAATTGAAAGGATTCCTCTTCTGGTGAGCGGTCTGTCCTTGAGCACAATCTTGAACTTAAAAGAGTCTGATTTTATACACCACTCCACGCCCAAAACTCGCTTGATCATTGAGGAATCCAATTCCATGTTCAACTCTTTCATTCCTGTGGCTCTATGACTTTCAGGAATTGATTCCAGCACTGCAGGCTTGTTGGTGATCCACTTTTTGAGCAGAAATCCTCCTTTGGCACACAAAGAAACCAACTCGTGGTACATTAACACTGCTTCCTCATCAGTTTCAACGGACACAAGACAATCGTCCACATAAAAACAGTGCAACAACTTCTTCACAGCTTCCTCACTGTAGAGATGTCCGAAGTCATCCGCACACTTTCTGAGTGCAAAGTTGGCACAACTTGGTGACGAAGTTGCCCCGAAGAGATGTACATTCATCCTGTATTCAGATGTTGGTTGTTCCAGATCACCTTTAGGCCACCAGAGAAATCTCAATAGATCTTTATCTTCAGCTGGAATCATGACTTGATGGAACATGGATTCAATATCTCCCATAACTACAACTGGCTCCTTCCTGAATCTTGTGATCACTCCTATTAAAGAGCTTGTAAGATCAGGTCCTTGTAAGAGTTGGGAGTTTAAACATGTTCCCTGATAACTCATTCCACAGTCAAACACAACTCTGAGTTTCTTCTTGGTCGGATGGTAAACACCATGGTGTGGTATATACCACAGCTTGCCATCATTGCGATTCATCTCCTCTTCCGGGACCTTTTCAGCATAACCTTTAGCCAGAAGCTCATTCATGAAGACTTTGTACTCAGTATGAAACACTGTGTCTCTCTCAAATCTCTTTTGTAGAAAGCGCAGACGTTGTTGAACAACTTTCTTATTGTTTGGCATACTGATACTGGCATTCCGAAAAGGTAATGCTATCTGGATATGACCACCCACATATTTGGCAGAGTTAGTCACTATTTCCAGAAATCTCTGATCCTCTCTTGACAATCCAACCTGCTCATCAACTTTGCTCTCAGGAAAGTCATTCTTGAACTGTTGCTGCCAAAGCTCCTCCAGCGTGACAACAGAAATTCTGTTGACTGTAACTTGTGGATGCTTCTGATCACCTGTAGCTTCACAGTTTCCTGAAAGTGGTCCATTGATGGTCCAGCCAAGCCTTGTCCTTACGGCATACGGTCCTCCATCAACACTACACACCACTTCCAGAGGTTCCAAGGCTTTGGGAATGTTCGTTCCAATCAGAAGTTCGATTCCTGCATTTATTTGAGGCAAGGTTATGTGTTTTAAATGTGCCCATCATTCAATATCTCCTGGTGTTGTAATATTTCCTTTATGTACAGGCATGGACTCCTGTGTGTACACTTTTGGCAGTTCCAGAAATTCGTCACCACAAAGAGCGGCAACCTCCAGTCCTGATAAAGTGTTGCTGCTCACAATTCTTTCCTGGCCCATGGTTCTGAGGAGGATGTTTCCTTTCCTTCCCTCAAGGTGAAGTCTGCGCATCAGACTCTCAGTGCAGAAAACTGCTGTGCTCCCTTGGTCCAAAAAAGCATATGTTGTAATAATGTTGCTTCCTTTCTTTGACTTTACTTGGACAGGCACAATGGGCAGTTTACAGTCCTGGTCTCCAGCCCCTGTAAGACCACTCGACACCAGTGTGTTCACATGCGGTTGCATGTTCCTGTCAGTCTTTTCAGAAGGTGAACTTTCTTTGTGCAGGATGGTGGGATGTTTCCGGCTGCATTTTGAACAGGAAATCCTCTTACGGCAGTCTTTACTGATGTGTCCTATACACAAGCAGCCAAAACAGATGCCATTTTCCTTTAAGAAGGTTATCTTCTTCTCATGAGCCATTTTTCCCAACTGTGCACAGACGTCCAACATGTGTCTTCCTCCACAACAAATACAGACGTTCCTTCCAACCTGATTATTTTTCATTTCCATTTCCGCAGGCTTAGGTGTACTCTCCACAACTTGCATAGTGGTGGCAAAGCTTGTTCCTTTATTTCCAGGTCTGCCTTGATACTTGGCTTTACTCATTCCTTTTGTTGGTAAAGAAAGCGGAGAATCTTGTATATTACCGAATACAGGATCAGTTAATATTCTTATTTGCTTCTCCAAAAAGTCTGCAATATCCATAAATTTGGCTCTTCTTTTATGCCTTTCTTGCAGGTCACAAACATGGCTTCTCCATTTGTCCCTAAATTTATACGGCAATTTTTTAATAATGTTCACCATATTAGAAGGCATGTCCAAATCACTCAGATGCTGCACCACCTCCATTGCATTACAGCATCCCCTGAGGAACAAACTGTAGTTCTGAAGAGCTTTTACTTCCTCTGTTTTAATTGATGGCCATGAAAGTGCCTTGTCCAGATATGCAGCTGCGACCTTCTGTTCATCACCATAGTGCTCCTTTAACAGTGATTTTGCCTTGCGATAACCATGATCTGAGTTCATTTGTTGACCGCTTCTCACCAATTCCTTTGCATGGCCTCTTGTGTACTGTTCCAAAAAATATAAACGATCGCTGTTATTTTTCGTATTGCACTCAACTGCATTCTCAAATGCTTTAATAAATGAATAATATTGAAGTGGATCTCCATCAAAATGAGGTATTTCTCTCTTTGGTAAAGAGAAGAGGCTTTGTTGTTGGATTAAGAGTGTTGTTATTTCATTTTGTTTAGTCATTATTCCAATAACATCATTTTGTGGTTCCGGTTCCACCATACCATTTGTATAACAGTCATTTTGTCCATTTGCATCAGATGGGTTTGAAGGAATAACTGAATATTGTCGAGGATGCTTATTTTGAGAAGATTCAGTCAGCACGGCTTGTTGCATGACACATTCCTGGGTTTTATCTTTTCTCCTGTTTTGAGTTTCAGCATTAGTCAATGAATTTTGTTTTGCAGAAATGTGAGGTATAAATTCCAATGCATCAACATTAAGGGTTTGTTTAGATCTTTCATGGAAAATGTATGAATTCATTCCATCTGAAACTTTTAAAGATCCTTTTTTGCTTGTTATACTTTGAGCTTTAAGGACATTTATTGTAGCCATTTTTTCAGCAATTTCAGTGTCCAATTTTAGCCTTTCCTTTCTTTTACGAAGACGTTCCTCCTCTTCTTCCAGTACATGTTTCTCATCCAATAATTTCTGCTTTATCATTAAAGCTGCCAACTCTGCCTCAGCTTTCATACGAACAGATGAAGTTGAAGATCCTGATGAAGAAGTTTTGTCGCTTTCAACATTTGAAACACTATCACTTGGCTTGATATCATCCTCCACTTCTGTCTCAGTATTTGATGCAACATTGTTTTCCAACAAATTGATTTGCTTTGGACGAACAGCAGGATTTTGTTCTCTTTGATTTATCCAGTTCTGAATTTCATTTAAAAACACATTGGTGTATTTCATGATACTTGAAAACCATTCCTCTTGTTTTATTACTTCCTCCTCTGGCACCAAAGACGACACCTCAACATGTGAACTTGAAGCCTTTTCACACAGTGCCTTTAAATCCACCAAATACTGCTTAATTTGAGAAAGATTTTCATTGTGTTGCATGAGCGCTTTCATTTTTTGTATTAGTCCTTTCATTTTATTGACATAAATTTTGCATTCATTTTGTAATTTTTCGATTTTATTCAACAATGCCTTTCCAGTCATTTTTCTTTCTCTCTTTTCTCCCAAATGATTAGAGGAACAATCATCACCACCTGCTTGACTCATGATTTTTTTTAATTTATTTATTTTAATCTTCAGTGATCATCCATTAAAATATATCCACTGGAAGCCACAATAGACTTTGACCATAAAATCCTTTCAACGTAACGGCACTTTAATTGTCCATTTGAACGTCATCCAAGCAGCATAATTAATAAGACGCAGCGCAGACATCATTCCAAGGGCGCAGCCAAAAACGTTGCACATTTAACCAACATTCATTCCATTCAGTGTCTCCTCTTGAACATCTCAGCGCTAATGCAATGTGGCTTCCTTTTCCACAACCAGACATGCACAGGTATTCTTACCTGCGCTCCTCAGAATTGCGTCAGGTGTGTCGGTGCTGCTGGGCTCACTCATTCAGATCCGCTGCACTTACTTGGCGTCTTTCAGGTTCCTTGATCTGATTTCTTTTGATCCTGCTTGCGGCTTGCTTCTCCAGAATGCCGTTTTTTGTTGACTAAAGATGTAGCGACTTCCACAGTCGCTAGAGGCCGGGGATGAAGCCTGCCTATTTGCCTGACGCGCTGTCAACTTTACGCAATAATGCGAGAGGTGGAATTGTTTGCTTGTTTATTAAAGTGCTTTGCGAATTTTACAGAGTAGTATCATCGGCTCCTGATTCAGACTCTTACAACGTCACAGGCTCTAATATAACGAAGCGAAACATGTTGTGCAGCGGTCAACAAAAACTACGGCTACCCAGCCCTCCTCTCTGTCAAAATCAAAACCAGTGAATGACAGACTGACAACGCCCATTTATGTCACCGCTAGCACCCACGTGACTCCCATAACAACCAAGCAAATAAAAACCCAGTGATCATCAGAATTCAATACATTCAATTATGGCTCCTACAAGGTTGCTTTTCTCCACACAATACCAAGCAGGTATAAGTGTGTTGGATAGATCATCCCTGGATGGGGGCTGATACCTCGGATTAAGGGCAGAGGACATCTCCCTGAATTGAAGAAAAATAACAAAACAAAAAAGAAAAAGAAACATATAGCTCACCTTTTATTCAAATATAGTTTACTTATAATATTTAGAGAAGACTTACAAAGCTAAGCAGCTATGAACATATTAACCTTTACAGTATTATGCAGTCTATTTTTTATGTCAGAGTAATACAACATTTTTCACCTGAATGATGGTGACTCCACCGTTGAAAATGGATGGAGATCTTTGACTATAAATTTTGTCACTGCCCTGTGAATTTCGTCCACTTTTTCTTTCGTCATTTTAGCCTTTTTGGCCAGGATGAAGGGAGTATCTGCCATCAAACAAGAAGACAGCCGCATGTAACTACGACGGTGTTTGCTAGTTCACCTTACATGCATTAATGTAATAACGTGGTTAGCCTACTCAACTTAAATTACACACGAACAACATTAAGATACTCACCCAGAGAAGAATGGGTGCTGCTGCCATCATCATCATCATCAGTTATCATTTCCGCTACACTGGCGGCAGGGCTAGGGGCCGGACTCTCCTCTTCGGGTTCTTGGATGTTGCTAACTCCGAGAACAGGCACCGCAGCAGATGTGCTAGGTGTGCTGTCTTGCTGCAAGTTATCAAATGCGGTGCATTTCTCGGCTTTTAAAAAAACGCTATGCGACACCATGTGTTTCATTAGATTTGAGGTGTTACCTCCTTTGCACATTATTACCTTTAAGCACTTGTTGCAGGCTGCTGAGTTTATATCTTTTGCTGTGAAATACAGCCACACTCTTGAGCGCTTCGCCTTCGGCATTTTAGCTCCGCTCTAAAGAAAAAACCGTACATACCTGGGCCCGCCTACTATCCTGGGAAAGGAAGTGATTGGCTAGATTTCTCAGGGAAAAAAAGCACCGAAATGAAGCACCGAATTGTGCGCTGCTTTTCGGTCTGGTTACTACCGTTTATGTCAGAACCGGTTCCACAATGGCACCGGACACCGGTACCCATCCCTACCCATGAGGCTACATTCTTTAGGGCATAGGTGTCAAACTCTGGCCCGTGGGCCAAATTTGGCCCGCAGCCTAATTACATTTGGCCCGCGAAGCCATACCAAATTACTATTAGAGCTGGCCTACTGGTATTATACAGCTAATATTAGTGATGGGTCGTTCGCGAACGAAATGGCTCTTAGAGCCGGCTCTTTGACGTGAACGACGCGAGCCGGCTGCTTATCGCGAGCCATCACGTGGGTTTTTTTTTTTTTTTCTTTCTCTCAGCCTCTCTCTCTCTCGCACTTTTTTTCCGTTTCACTCTGCACGCAAGCCTTGTGCTTTACGCTGGGCAGAGGGGGGAGGGGCGGTAGTTACACTCAGTAGCACAGGAACAGAGCCAGAGAGAGAGAAAGAGAGGCAGGGACAACAACATTAGAAAGGTATAGTAATCATCCACAACTATTTTCGGTTGCAGATGATAAAGGATTGAGAAAGTTTATTCATGCAGGTCCATATGACAGAGAATATGCATGTTCTTTTAGTTTTCATATTATAATTTATATTTAATTGTGTTGTGGTTTGCAGTGTTTTGTGTTCTTTTCACTTTAAATTTGTGAAAGGAAAAAGCTGAAAATTTAAATAGTTAAAAGTTGAAATGTGAATAGTTGATTTTTGTATTATATGATTTATTTATTACATTTTATGTGGAGTGAATAAATAAAAGTATATTTACGGTGGCCCCTAGAGACAAAGCACATACAAACTGCAAAATAATGTACGAACTCTGAAGCATGTACAAACTCCAAAACACGTAAAAACACGTACAAACTCCAAAACACGTAAAAACTCCAAAACACGTAAAACCACGTACAAACTCCGAAGCACGTAAAAACTCAGAAGCATATAAAAACTCAGAAGCACATAAAAACTCAAAACACGTACAAAAGACAACAGAAGTGCTCCAGGATGCTGGGCGCAGTGTTGAGCCTTTGTTATCTTGTGGCTACACAAGCCAGCAAGTACCAACGACCGGATTTGGTGTGTGGTAATCAGAATCAGAAAGGGGTTTATTGCCAAATGTTGAGCAGGTTTACAACATTAGGAAATTGCTGCGGTGCTTCAGTGCAAACATAGTGTCATAAATAGCACTTAAATAGACATGAAAAAATAAAAGTAGGGATAAGAATTAAAAGTGCTACGTAGAAAATAACAGGTAATAACAGGTAAATGAACTTTTTTTTAAAATTATTTGAATATATATATGAGTGCCTGTGTATAAATACACAAACAAATACACACATGGTTTCAATTGTGTAATTTAAGTGATCTAGTAGCTCTGCTTTGGAAGTTCAGTTAATGCTAGAAATGTGTTTTGGAGTTTGTACGTGTTTTGTCTCTAGGGGCCACCGCATATATTTATATATAAACATATATAAATAAAACCACTTGTTTTTACGTTAGTAATTCCTTTTGTGCATAATTTTATATTATTGTTAATAATAAATTAATTAAAGCAACAAAACAACCTGAAGAGCCGGTTCGGAGCCGAAAGAGCCGGCTCTTTTTAGTGAGCCGAACCGAAAGAGCCGGATCTCTAAAAAGAGCCGGAAATCCCATCACTAGCTAATATATATATTGTTTAGTATTAAGCTTTGCTTGTTCCATATTTTTACAGTTTTTCATATAGTTTTTCAGCAAAACGTGTTTGAATCCATAAGAAAAGATTCATTCTTATATCTGGAGGAATAAATATATTTCAATAAATATTAACGTTAGCCCGCGACTTTGTTCCAGTTTTGAATTTTGGCCCACTCTGTATTTGAGTTTGACACCCCTGCTTTAGGGCGATGCCTGTAACACTCTGCTATTGCCTTCATATTAAATCATTGTAAAAAAAACTTTTTCACGTCATTATGAGACGCGAGATTGAGACACGGGCATTTGAGCCTCTTAATGTGTGTTTTGTTTGGGTTTCCACCGGCGTGGAATTACCAAAAATAGAGCGAGCATAGCCTAACATATGAAACAGGAAAAAACCGCAGTGTAATCCATTTATTTCAACAAAGTAACTGTATTCTAAATACCACCTTTTTAAACGGTAACTGTAATGGAGTACAGATACTCATATTTTGTATTTTAAATACGTAACGGCGGTACATGTACTCCGTTACTCTCCAACACTGGATTTGTTTTCAAAGTGTTCCTTTTATTTTTTTTGACAGTGTACATATGTAGTATGACTCTGTTTTTTACTCCTTGCACAGGGACTATGGATGAAAATTAGGAATATGTCCTCAAATCTTACATTGCTACACAATCTTACAAGGTCGACTGAAATCCTGATTGAGTTCCATGAACCCGCGTAACACTGAAAGGTGAACTGAATGGAAGAGTGTTTTCATCTAAAGAATGTGACACTCAGAGGAGTGAGAGCAGAGCCAAAAACAACATTAAATCATGTCGACATGGCCACTGCTGGTTCAGACAATGCAGATGCCGGTAGTACTAAGACAACCCTCAGATGAGATTCTGACAGAAATGAAATCCATAAGCCTTCCATAATCCGTAAGAAATTTCACCACCACTTAGCAGCACTCTTGGTCATTTATTTTGAAGTATTATTGAAATTTAATTTCAGTGATCACCAGGACATGAAAATAGTTTTTATACGTTGACCAGCCAATAAATCTGAAACCTCACATTGAGTTGCAGCATCTGAAATTCTCTGTACTTAATCTGTGAGTGATTCATGATTCACGATGAACAACAAATCATTACAAAAGCTCATTACGCCGAGTAAACCACCACAAACGTTCCTGTGGGGCTGTTTTACATTTGTTAACTGATCTGGGTTTTTTTAATAGTTGCACTGCTTTATGACACATTTTGAGTGTGGTGGTAAAGTACTAAGAACACATGCAGTTTTTTGTTTTTCTTCTGCCTGCAGCGGTTAATTTCGTTCAAGAAGCGACGATGATTGGAGGCCATATGAGTTATTTTCTGAATTTAAGTCTAAGATGTTTAAAGGGAAAAGTTAGCCTGTCAGCTATAAATGTGGGCCAGTTTAATTTAATCTGGGGAAAATGAAGTTCAAAGTACTGGAACTGCATGCAGCATCTCTGCAATGTACCCTGCTATTACAGAGAACTCATAAACTGCACAGTTAGATACACAAGAAAAAATTGTATATATATATATGTGTACTCAAAACCATCCACCTTTTCTTTAAGTGTCTGAAAATTAAATGCACACTGACTATCTATTTTAAATACACTCCTATGATTTATGATTAATATTATTATCTTCAGTACCAAGGCCCTAATCAAATTATTTGTCTCTGGACACAATATTTATGGTATTTTCCCAACATCAATTTCCCACCATTATTTGTGCCTCTTAACACTATTTTTCATCTGTTCCCTTTCATATGTACTGATTAGTGTCCATGTACGTGACTTTTAAAGGATGAACAAAGCATTGTTTTGATGTTTGAGTAGGTGGTGGTGGAGCAAATCATTTCGCCGCTCATACATATCCTAGATTTTCACACTTCGTTTAAGCTATTTTTTAATATTTACTAATGAAAAACATGTTTCTTGGTTCGGTACCACCTCGTCCACCTAACTACCTGGTTAGGCAAGGTTATAAAAGCTACCTTGTTGGGGGCAGGGGGGCATGACTTGATTAGGGTCTTCTACTTTTGGTTGCTCCCTTTAGCCTATCATTCTGTCACAAATCATGCCTGATTCCTCTTCTCTCCCATGCATACCTCAACTTCTCCAGTCTTTCTTCAAACTTCTCCCTACTTTCACTGCAGATCATCAGTCAGCCAGTTCACCTAAATCAAGGTTGATTAGGATGAGACATTAAAACTGAAGTGTTAGTTTTACAAAAATACATTTTGTAGCTCTTTTCTTGGTTGCCATGCTGAAATATACCCACTTTATCTGGACAAAATAGGTACTGCTTACAAGAAACAGACTAATAAAAATGTGACTGCAAACAAATATATATTGCTTTTTTGTGACTGCTTCATGATTTGCTATGAAACTGGGCTCTGTCCCTGACACTGTTTTATATCTACTGGACTTCTGTCATAGTTCTAGCTTGATCATTTTTCTAAGGTGATTTCAGCTATTTTTGGCATTGATCCCTGATGAATGAATTTGAGGATTCAAAGATAACAAAAAATAATGTATGTATGCCTTTAAAGCACCTGACTCGCATATAGACAACCTAACCAGTATTACTTATAGATGCACAGAGAGCAAGCTGTCAACCAAGTGACACAAACACGCTGACAGAGCAGCAGGTAGAAAGCTGGACAGATGGATGGAAGGTTGGAAGGTCACATCAAGAGAGAGACAGACACAGATAAACATGTACAGAGATGTGCTGACAGACTGAGACAGAGAACATACTTCACCAAGAAGAAAAACTGATTTATTTTGTCAGTGTGGTGACGCCACTGAAAGCTGGGCAATTACAACACCCAGGCTTAGAGGAATGCATATGACTTGAACAGCACATGCCATGCACACATTCAAAAAATAGAAACCTGTGCTGAAATCAGTGTGTGCGCACTCTGATATGTAAGCATGCTTTGATATCAAGATGTAAAAAGGTTTTGCAGGAGTTTTATTTGCTTAAAGCCAAACTTAAAGTGTATGATAATCACAAATGAACATATGTTTGCTTCTCCTACTTAAATCTTTTGTGAATGGCACTATTAGAGGTCAAGCGCTGGCCTTAAATCAAAATTTCTGAGGCTGATACGCATGTAGTAACCCACTCAGGCCATTTACTTTCTGACAGAATCAACAATGGCTGGTTTGCAAAAGAGAACATTTTAACTGGAGCAAGACCAAAAACACACTGGCCATCTGTAATTGTTTGGATATTTTTAATCTGTTTTCTAATAAAGAAGATTAACATGTAGATGTCGACACATGTGCAATCCCCGGCATGTTTGGATAATTATTCATGTGGTGTGCATCAAACCAACAACTGGAAATGTCCCAGTAAAAAACAACAACAACCCAAAAGCATCTGTTTCAAGGAGGGAATGCTGACATGTGATAGTGAGAGCCTGTGTTTGGAGAGCTTGGTGTAATAAGAGGAACTATGAGTCAAACAGCATTAAGAAAGAATACAGAGGCTTGGAATGTGTGCAAAAGCTAAATCTGAACCCACCACTTAATTTAAATCAATCAGTCATCAGTAGCTACCAAAACAAATGATGTGAGATTACTCAGACCTAATTTATGTACACAGTAGATTGCTTGTCTTATGTTTCCACCCAGATGATATTGTTTCGTTGACAGTCTAATAATAATTTACAAAGAAGTTTTCATTATATTATGGTGGGGGTTTTTTTTCAATTTGAAGAGTGTTTAATGGGCAAAAAAACCTGTAAGTGAAATCACTATCTAACCTTTGTATTGTCCCTGTATTACACTAAGTATAGCATACTTTTAATTCAATTCAGTTTTATTTATATAGCACCAACTCACAACAACAGTTGCCTGAAGGTGCTTTATGATGTAAAGACCCTACAATAATACAAAGGAAACACAGAAAACCCCAACCATCATATGACCCCTTTTGAGCAAGCACTTTGGCGACAGTGGGAAGGAAAAACTCTCCTTTAACAGGAAGAAACCTACAGTAGAACCAGGCTCAGGGATATTAACACCAAAATAGTTCAGGTATGTGCCTTTGAAGAAACAGTGCCAGTTGTATCCCTCTGCCTTACATCTCTGTTTTGCTGCCTGCCAGTCAAGCTAGTCCAAAGTAGAGATGGCACAATACCACTTTTTTATGTCTGATACTGATACCGATATCATAAATTTGGATATCTGCCGATACCGATATGAATCCGATATAGTGTTTTTAATCAACAAAACTGTTTTTTTTAAATATCTTGCTGCATTTTATATAAAGTTCATACTCAAGTTTAAAACAACAACTACACTAAAGCTATTCTGTTATACCTGTATACAAAAAAAAAAAATTTCATAGTTCAGCAATACTGATCAATCTAATAAACTTAAACCTACACCATCCTCCCTATTCTGGTATTTTAAAGAGTACTTAGCGTAAATATTAAGCAACCTAACTAATAGGGTTCCAACTCCCAGCAACAACAAAAATAAATAAATAAAAAATAGGGAACCACCCCTCACGCGCCACCTCATGATGCTTAATCGACGTAATCAACCTTAATTTGATGCAGTGTGAAAAAAAATGCACAGAAATCAATTATTTTTCAAGAAATATTAAATAGATTCAACATCTTTCTTCAACAAAATTGCAGACTGCACAGATGGTACCTTCCCAAAGGAAAAAGTACTATAGCTTACTAGGGTATATTAGACTTAATAGTCACTATATACAGTAATGGACTTCTATATATTTTACATCAAATTAAAACTTTGGGTGTCAGATAATTATTTATTAAAAGCTAGACATTTTAAATGAGAAAAAAAAAAGAAAAATATGTCTTTGTGCCCCCTTTTCCCTGTTCATGCCCTATCGGCCCCCCCTGGCTAAACTTTGTTAGATCTGCCCCTGCACAGTTACCAGCCGTCAGCTGCATAGAAAAAAGATCCTCGAGTAGAAAGTAATAATAAATAAATTCTAACAACAGCTTATCAAGCTTAAACGTGCTGCTGTTGTTTATCCACTGGTTTCCTCTTTCTGGTGCAAAGTGGGCCAAAAATAAACAAGAGAGACGGAGTCACGACAGAAAAGCCGATCAGCTGATCATTAAGCAGTTTCATGATTGAAGTAGCAGCAAGAAGAGGCAGTCGCTCCATATATCGTTTGTTAAGCTTAACGCAGGAATGCTTTACAAACATTCAGAGATGGACTTACACACTTGCTTTACTTCTCTCGGGATAACTTTGTCGGAGATGAAATGCCGGGTTGCTAGCGAAGCTCCAAATGCTATCCAGACCACCGACAGGTCCCGCATGCCACAGCCGCTCTATCACGTGATGCATACTGCTCCGACGTGCTAACGTTCTGAGGCGAGTTACGGCGTGTTGCAAGTTTTGTGAGGTGCTTTCGTGATATTTAACGGATCGGATTACATTTTTTATTTTTCTCCGATATCCGATCCAGTAATTTAGGTCAGTATCGGACCGATACCGATACGTAATATCGGATCAGTCCATCTCTAGTCCAAAGTAGACGAACATACACCTCAATTAAGGCCCTTCAAATGTCCACATGCCTTTCAATCTTCAAATGCGCTTGTTCTGCCAGAGGTTTCTTCATGTTAAAGGAGAGTTTTTCCTCCCCCACTGTTGCCAAGTACTTGCAGATATGGAGCAACTGAGGTAGTGTTATATCTCTGAGGCTGTTGGGTTCACTATTGTGAACCGGAACTATATAAGAAATAACTGAATTAAATAAGTGGACTGAATTTAAAGGATCACCACTATTCCACTCAGTCCAGTCTAATGGCAAATTGTTAAAAAACGTGGAAAATTTGTCTCTTCAGCCCTTCGTCCTTTTAACCTCTCAGTGCTGAAATGCTAATGGGGTATTGTTGGGACACTGCTGGACACCCAACTTTATGAATATGATAGCTCGAGAACAAGCCAATGGAGGAAATCATGTCGCAGGTCATTTCAATAGATACACCATAAGTTCATCGATGACTTTGACTATCAGTCAAGTTTTCCAGAAATCTTGTGCAATAATTGTGACCTAGGTTTTTAAAATTGACACTGTGGCAGACCACCAGGTGGCTCCACTCTCACCCAGGGTGAAGGGAAGTGAGGGGGTGAAGGTTTAGGCGTTTTCTATGTTCAGTTGTGTAAAGCAGTGATTAAAGTTGGAGGGGAAAATTGAGATCTCTTACATACCTCCACAACACCATAAATTAATCTACTAGAAGGCTAAGGGATAGTGCAAGTGGCATAATATTAATGCCCACTAGAAAATGAGCATTCAAACAGGGTGTTTGTGTTGCATTTAAAACCAAATCCTGATCTTTTCTTGAAACTTACCAAGTAGTTTGGTGCTGAAACATAATGAATCAGCGCAAACGAAAGTAAATTGCAAAAATAATACGGAACCATAAAACTAGTGAAGCTCAAACTGTGGTTTCATGTGAATATCCTGCCATCAAAAAAAACTTTGTGTTATGTCTTTTTTCTCATTGACACCATTTTCAGGTCACTACAACTTGTCCAAGTTTGGAGATTTCCATTGCTAGGACACCACAGGTGAAAGTCTGTCTCCATAAAATCTGTTAACTTTAGGTTAAACAAATCTATTTATGTGTTTGCATTTTCTTGTTTAAGTTTATTTTCATTTTTTAATGTGTTCCAGCTGTTTTCTTGTGCTTATGCAGACAAACAAGCGTCACAAACACAAACCAGTGGATTAAATTTTGTGATGATTGCACAAGCAGCTCTGGCACTGTGTTGATTGATATATTCCTCATGAGAGATAATGGTAGAATATTCTCTTAAAAAGGCAGCCTGGATTCATTATTGCAACTCATTTTAAATAAATTGCGCATAAATTGCGCAATTGCCATAAACCCCCCAGGAATTACATCTTCCGCACTGGCTAGAAATATTCTGGGAGTGTGTATTATCTAATTTTGAATGTATCCTGTCAGGACAAACATTTCCACGGAACAACAGTCCTGTCCTCCCAGTAGCTTTGAGCATGCTCTGATGGAGGTGGTATGGAGATGAAAGCTAAAGCAATGCACAGCTAGTACTCAGAATACTTTACATCCCTCCTTTCTCCCCCTCATTGGCCCTCAGGACAGAGTATGGTGATTTAGGACAAGTGGGTTGGTCTGTTGATAGAGGCCTCTAGATTGAATCCAGACCCATGCTGTCGTCACTTTGTGTGTGCAAGTGTGTGTGTGTGTGTGTGGTTTTGGTCTATGTTGAGTGATCAATTCCCCTTAAAAACAACTTTTTGGTGTGTTTTTTTTCACTGCCGGATGAAGATCGTCTCTAGAGTTTAAATGTGGTCTGAAAACCCTTGACAAGATATAATTTGTAAGTCGTTTTTGTTTGTAAGTGATTTCTCTATTTACCTCCTGAGTGAAGGGATCCACGGTGCTGTCTTTTTCTCTTTCTGTCTCACACACACACACATTCCCCAGTTCTGAGGTCATCCCCTGGAGCCTCTTTGTGCAACTCCTGCTGTAAATTCGTTTATGTGTGCCCAGGTTTTTACCCCCACCCGCTCCCCTTTCTCTCTCACACCTTCATCCTTGCAGCTGAAACTAAAGGTGAAAGATCAGCATCTGAAAGAAAGAGAGAAAAAACCTTAAGAACAACATGTAATTAACAATCAAAGTGGTGATTGTGGACTGAGTTTTTCACGTTTTTTTTTTCTTGTGCTGTTGTAGTCGATAACTTTTTTCATTTCCTGTATATATTTTAGCTAGATTTGTAAGTATGCAGTATTATTTTAGTTGATTTCTTTTCCTAAAGTCATGTTTGTATTTTATTTTCAGCTAAATGTTTTTCTCAAACTTTCTTTTGTACTCACTCTAACAGCCGTGGAAAATGGCTGCCGGTCCCTTAGCCTGGTTTTGCTGGAGGTTTCTTCCTGTTAAAGGGGAGTTTTTCCTTTCCACTGTCGCCAAAGTGCTTGCTCAAAGAGAATCATTTGATTGTTGGTGTTTTCTTTTGTCTTTTTGTATCATTGCAGGGTCTTTACCCTACAATGTAAAGCCCCTTGAGGAAACTGTTGTTGTGATTTGATGTTATATAAATAAAAGTGAACTTAATTGAGCTTTTAGTAAAGTAAATCACCTTAAATGACACAGCTGGTGTTGCATGATGTGTAACTGACACATATATTTGCAAACTAATAACATAATACATGTAAAAAATGAAAAGAGAAGAAAACTAAAGATAAATTTAAGAAATATGGAAATAAATAGAGTTTGTTAACATATATATAAAAAATAAAAAAAAAACACCCAGCACGCCCCTGCGGGCGGTTTAGCCTTCAAGCTCGGGTCCTCTACCAGAGGCCTGGGAGCTTGAGGGTCCTGCGCAGTATCTTAGCTGTTCCCAGGACTGCGCTCTTCTGGACAGAGATCTTCGATGTTATTCCCGGGATCTGCTGGAGCCACTCGCCTAGCTTGGGAGTCACCGCACCTAGTGCTCCGATTACCACGGGGACCACCGTTACCTTCACCCTCCACATCCTCTCGAGCTCTTCTCTGAGCCCTTGGTATTTCTCCAGCTTCTCGTGTTCCTTCTTCCTGATATTGCTGTCATTCGGAACCGCTACATCGATCACTATGGCCGTCTTCTTCTGTTTGTCTACCACCACTATGTCCGGTTGGTTAGCCACCACCATTTTGTCCGTCTGTATCTGGAAGTCCCACAGGATCTTAGCTCGGTCATTCTCCACCACCCTTGGGGGCATCTCCTAGGGCTGGGCGATATATCGAGTTTTTTAAAAATATCGATATATTTTCATACGAGATATAAGATGTGACAATATCGTTTATATTGATATAGTCTATGTTATGTTATAATTATACTTGTGGAGCCGCAGGTTTGCCTCTCTTTCGTCCACTTTTGTCTCTACGCAACGTTACTCGGCCTCGCCTCTCCTTCACTGAACACAACTCCGCCTCCCCCATAGCTTCACCTGCAGGCAATGACAAGATGAAAGCGGAAAATCTCCGTTAGCGAGTTACCGTGCGTGGGGCTGGACGGCGTCAACATGTTAGCGAGCTAACCGCGCTAACGACATGCAGCCCGGAGGGGCTGCACGGCCTAAAATCCTATCATTTTCTCAAAAATCGACAGTGCGCCTTATGTATTAATTCTGGTTGTGCTTACTGACCGCGAACCGATTTTATGTGGTACACAGCGCTCAGCAATCTGTCAAAAAATGTTTTAATATGACTTTGCTAAGCTACGGAGCTGCACCGCTTGATGGATTGTCGGAGGATTACGGCTACCGAGGAGGAGCCTCGCGGAGTGATACGTACTGTGTGTGTATAAGGACCACAAATGGCACCTGTTCAGAGACGTGGTGCAGCTGTGAAATCTGTCTCTTTGTTATTATGCTCAGCGTCTATTAGTTTACATTTTGACTGCACAATTGTGAGCTTTTTGTTATGCACAAAAACAACATTGTTTTCTTTTATTTATGGACCATGATTATTTAATAAATGCTGATAATTTATTTTTGAGTAATTTCTTCATGTACATCTACGCTGTATGTAAATAAAAGTGCCCGTGTGACATCTGGGACACAGTGTGACTAAGAACTCTCTTTTTGTTCTTAACTTATGGCTTTAAAAAAAAAAATCGAGATATATATCTTATATCGCCATCCAGCTAAAAAATATCGAGATATGAATTTTGGGTCATATCGCCCAGCCCTAGCATCTCCCATTTTGACCTTGGGACTTCCAGGTTATACTCGGCACAGATGTTCCTGTACACTATGCCGGCCACTTGGTTATGGCGTTCCATGTATGCCTTGCCTGCTAGCATCTTGCACCCTGCTGTTATGTGCTGGATTGTCTCTGGGGCATCTTTACACAGTAGTGATAGGATTTCCGGCTCTTTTTAGAGATCTGGCTCTTTCGGTTCGGCTCACTAAAAAGAGCCGGCTCTTTCGGCTCCGAACCGGCTCGTCAGGTTGTTTTGTTGCTTTAATAATTTATTATTAACAATAATATAAAATTATGCACAAAAGGAATTACTAACGTAAAAACAAGTGGTTTTATTTATATATGTTTATATATAAATATATGCGGTGGCCCCTAGAGACAAAACACGTACAAACTCCAAAACACATTTCTAGCATTAACTGAACTTCCAAAGCAGAGCTACTAGATCACTTAAATTACACAATTGAAAGCATGTGTGTATTTGTTTGTGTATTTATAAACAGGCACTCATATATATATTCAAATAATTTAAAAAAAGTTCATTTACCTGTTATTACCTGTTATTTTCTACGTAGCACTTTTAATTCTTATCCCTACTTTTATTTTTTCATGTCTATTTAAGTGCTATTTATGACACTATGTTTGCACTGAAGCACCGCAGCAATTTCCTAATGTTGTAAACCTGCTCAACATTTGGCAATAAACCCCTTTCTGATTCTGATTACCACACACCAAATCCGGTCGTTGGTACTTGCTGGCTTGTGTAGCCACAAGATAACAAAGGCTCAACACTGCGCCCAGCATCCTGGAGCACTTCTGTTGTCTTTTGTACGTGTTTTGAGTTTTTATGTGCTTCTGAGTTTTTATATGCTTTTGAGTTTTTACGTGCTTCGGAGTTTGTACATGTTTTTACGTGTTTTGGAGTTTGTATGTGTTTTTACGTGTTTTGGAGTTTGTACATGCTTCAGAGTTCGTACATTATTTTGCAGTTTGTATGTGCTTTGTCTCTAGGGGCCACCGTAAATATACTTTTATTTATTCACTCCACATAAAATGTAATAAATAAATCATATAATACAAAAATCAACTATTCACATTTCAACTTTTAACTATTTAAATTTTCAGCTTTTTCCTTTCACAAATTTAAAGTGAAAAGAACACAAAACACTGCAAACCACAACACAATTAAATATAAATTATAATATGAAAACTAAAAGAACATGCATATTCTCTGTCATATGGACCTGCATGAATAAACTTTCTCAATCCTTTATCATCTGCAACCGAAAATAGTTGTGGATGATTACTATACCTTTCTAATGTTGTTGTCCCTGCCTCTCTTTCTCTCTCTCTGGCTCTGTTCCTGTGCTACTGAGTGTAACTACCGCCCCTCCCCCCTCTGCCCAGCGTAAAGCACAAGGCTCGCGTGCAGAGTGAAACGGAAAAAAAGTGCGAGAGAGAGAGGCTGAGAGAAAGAAAAAAAAATAATAACCCACGTGACGGCTCGCGATAAGGAGCTGGCTCGCGTCGTTCACGTCAAAGAGCTGGCTCTAAGAGCCATTTCGTTCGCGAACGACCCATCACTATTACACAGCCTGGTGTGATAGACCCCAGCCTCTATGGATCTTGTACTCAGAGATTGTTCTTGTGCTGCCATGATTAGTGCCTTTGTGCTGTCTTTCAGTCCAGCTTTGTCCAGCCACTGGTAGGATTTCTGGATATCAGCCACCTCCTCTATCTGCCGGTGGTACATACCGTGCAGGGGCCTGTCCTTCCATGATGGTTCCTCGTCTCCCTCCTCTTTCTTGGGTTTCTGCTGCCTGAGGTATTCACTGAGCACTCGGTCAGTTGGGGCCATCTTCCCAATGTATTCTTGGATGTTCGTTGTCTCATCCTGGACTGTGGTGCTGACACTCACCAGTCCCCGGCCCCCTTCCTTCCGCTTAGCGTACAGCCTCAGGGTGCTGAACTTGGGGTGAAACCCTCCATGCATGGTAAGGAGCTTTCTTGTCTTTATGTCAGTGGCTTCTATCTCCTCCTTTGGCCAGCCTATTACCCCAGCAGGGTACCTGATCACGGGCAGGGCGTACGTGTTGATGGCCCGGATCTTGTTCTTACCATTCAGCTGACTCCTCAGGACTTGCCTGACCCTCTGCAGGTACTTGGTGGTTGCAGTTTTTCTAGCGGCCTCTTCATGGTTCCCATTCACCTGCGGGATCCCCAGGTACTTGTAACTGTCCTCTATGTCTGCAATGTTGCCTTCTGGTAGTTCAATCCCCTCAGTTCTGACTACCTTCCCTCTCTTTGTTACCATCCGACTACACTTCTCCAGTCCGAACGACATTCCAATGTCATTGCTGTATAGCCTGGTAGTGTGGATCAGTGAATCGATGTCTCGTTCACTCTTGGCATACAGCTTGATGTCATCCATGTACAGGAGGTGGCTGACAACTGCTCCATTCCGTAGTCGGTATCCGTAGCCAGTCTTGTTAATGATCTCTCTGAGGGGGTTCAGGCCTATGCAGAACAGCAGTGGGGACAGAGTATCTCCTTGGTAGATCCCGCACTTGATGGTGACTTGTGCTATGGGCTTGGAGTTGGCCTCCAGTGTTGTACGCCACATCCCCATTGAGTTCCTGATGAAGGCTCTTAGGGTCCTGTTGATCTTGTACAATTCTAAGTATATATATATATATATATATATATATCTATATCGCTGTCCTGCAGGTTTTCGATATCACCCTGGGTCAACACACCTGAATCAAATGATTAATTCCCTAACAGCCTTAGGCTTCTGGAGAACTTCAAGACATGTTGAGGAGGTAATTTAACCATTTAAATCAGCTGTGTTGGATCAAGGACACATCTAAAACCTGCAGGGCGCTGGCCTGGAGTTGGAAATCCCTGGTTTATGTGTAGCTCTCTTGAGGGCCAATCTTAGCATTCCAGCACCTTCATTCATTGGCCTGTTGCATGACCCAATATCAGCCAAGTTATAGCTGTTGGGCAGAAGGCCTCACATTTTGACTGTAGAATACTTTGGTATACAGAGGAGGTCATGGAAGACTCAGTGACTGCAAGTTGCTCAAGTCCTGTGGCTACAAAACAAGCCCAAATCATCATACTTCCACCACCGTGCTTGAGAGTTGTGTCTGGTATTTGCCAGTTGTGAATTTAATAAGTGCCAAACATTAACTTTGGCCTAGTACATTACGACATTATCATGAACTTCCACACCTAACATGCTAACTGAGGCCTGAGAAGTCTGAGATATCTGAGCTGTTGGGGTTTTTAAAATTTTGCATTACACAGTCTGACCTTTGGCTGAATTTGGCGGGATGTCCACTCTTGGGAAGATTGTGACATCATGTTAACACACACCTGATCTGTTAAAAACCATGTTTTTTTTTATTATTTTGGCTTGATTCATTTAAATTATTAGACTTCACAGAGGCATATTTATTTGTGACTAAATTTTAATCAGTTGATATTGTATTTATAGCTGAAGTCCATTCAGTTTATGCAGATCAATCAAAGAATGCAGGCTGAAGGTCCTTCCTCATTTGCTTCAGTTTATATACATAACGTGCATGAAATATCCTCTGCTTTTAAACCTGTTTTTACCCAGCATCCACAGAATGAGGCGATGCAAATGCCTCTATCGTGTGACATCTATTTTGTGAGTGTTTATTAAACAGATCGAGGCCTCACAGGATTTTCTCTCTCTTATACTGGATCGTCTTAAAGCACTTTAACAGAACACTTTCCACTTAATGGAGTGATTTCACAACTCAGGCATTCAGGCTTTTGGAGGGAGGGCTCTGCTCCTCCTGAAATAAACAATGTAAACATGAACTTTTGCAGTTTGCAAAGCCATAAACCATATAGAACTGGAATTATAGTCCGGCCTCATGTTCTCTCTGTAAAATATTCAATTGCATATTGCATTCAATGTTTTTTGGGTTGTTTTTTTTTTTTTTTTTTTACTGTTTTGGTGTTTAATTTGCTTGAGAATAGGCATACAAAATCACAACATAAGTATAAATCACTGAAAATAATCCTCGCCGTCTGTTCTCTCACCCCAAAATTTCAAGCCGTTTCTTCTCGAGATCGACTTTTAATCGCTGAGACATTACACATCAACAAAAACACACCGAGCCAAATTCAACAGTGGAAAATCTGGAGCGTGCTTTGAAGGTGATATATAATCACCTGCAGCCTCATTTTCAGCATCCTTTTAACAGTTTAATGATGATACGAGGAGCGATGGTTGGCTCAGGGGGGACGTGTAGAGTCAGGCTTTGCTCTACAGTGTCCTTCGTGAACAATTTAATCTTGTTCTAACATGCAGCAGTAAACTGAGCCCCACCAACTCACACTGTGCATACATACATTAATGTCCGTCTATTTCTGCTCTCCTCGCTTTTCTTCTTCCCCTTTGCACTGCCTCTCCTTTAGCATCTATCACAGGCTCAGTGCATTTTTGTGTGTGAGCCACAGGACCACTGAAATAACATTTTACGAGATAATAGGCTCCTCCTTCAGGGCCATTAAACACAACTGTGGTGCTAAAGACTGAACTTCCCTTCGTTAAAATGTGTTAGATCGTATAGTTCACCTGTAAATCTTTGCCCCTCCTTTAATCGTGTACATTATTATCAAGAATCTAGTCTGATATTTTATAAATATTCAATTTTATTTTCTTCCTGCGTGGGTTTTCTGACACATTCTGGATGAAGACATTAAACACACACCCACACATATACACCAGGGCCTTCTTGCAAATCAAAGGCCTTTCTGTTTGGAGTTCCTCCCACACTATTGGCCTAAGTAATCATTCTAAATGACTCTAAATTCACGAAAGGTGTGAATGTGTGCGTAAATTGTTGTCTTTGTGTATGCGTGACAGACTGGTAACCTGTTCAGGGTGTACCCCGCCTCTTGCCCTGTGACCTTAAGTAACCCTGAAATGGATAAGCAAAAGAAAATGGACAAATAAAATAAAAGAGACAGAAGGCAACAATGTTACTAATTCTTAGTAGTAATGCTAAATATATATATATATATATATATATATATATATATATATATATATAAACTAGCAATTTAACTAGTTTAGGTTAGGTGTACTTAAGTTACATAAAGATTAAACTAACAAAAAAGGGGATATGATGATTTATGAACATAAAAATACGTGGGCAGAGTTTGACCATAGACTGTATCTAAACAATGTAAACACGGCCATAACAACTGCTACAGAATCAGAATCAGAATACTTTATTGATCCCTGGGGGAAATTATTTTTTGTTACAGTGCTCCATTTTAAACCAACATTAAGACAAGACAGACAATACGCTAACTAAGAATAGTACAATATATACATATATATACATACATAAGTCACTTATAAATAAATATTTGGAAAAGAAACATGTGTAGTTGTAGCAGCAAACAGTGTGTTAAGTGGATGCGTTGTACAGGGAGATGGCCACAGGCAGGAATGATTTCCTGTGTCGTTCAGTGGTGCTTTTCGGTAATCTCAGTCTCTCACTGAACGAGCTCCTGTGACTGACCAACATGTCATGGAGTGGGTGGGAGGTGTTATCCAACATTGTCTTTATCTTGGACAGCATCCGCCTCTCCGACACCACCTTGAGGGAGTCCAGCTCCATCCCCACAACATTGCTGGCCTTACGGATCAGTTTATTAAGTCTGTTGGCATCTGCGACCCTCAGCCTGCTCCCCCAGCATGCAACAGCATAGAGGATCGCACTGGCCACCACAGACTCATAGAAAATCCTCAGCATTTTCTGGCAGATGTTGAAGGACCTCAGTCGCCTCAAAAAATAGAGACGACTCTGGCCCTTCCTGTAAAGTGCTGTGGTGTTTTTAGCCCAGTCCAGTTTATTGTCAATGTGTACTCCAAGGTATTTATAGTCCTCCACAATGTCAACACTGACCCCCTGGATTGAAACAGGGGTCAAGTGTTTCCTGGTCTTCCTGAAGTCCACGATCAGTTCCTTGGTCTTTGCCACGTTGAGCTGCAGATGATTCTGCTCACACCACGTGACAAAGGAGTCGACCACAGCCCGGTACTCTGTCTCATCATCCCTGCTGATGCATCCAACCACCGCAGAGTCATCAGAAAACTTCTGAAGATGGCAGGTCTCTGTGCAGTGGCTGAAGTCTGTGGTGTAGAGGGTGAAGAGGAAGGGGGAGAGGACAGTCCCCTGTGGTGCCCCTGTGTTGCTAATCACCTTGTCAGACACACACTGTGGGAGACGTACATATTGTGGTCTTCCTGTCAGGTAATCAACAATCCAGGACACCAGAGAAGCATCCACCTGCATCGCTGCTAACTTATCACCCAGGAGGGTCGGCCTGATGGTGTTGAAAGCACTGGAAAAGTCAAAAAACATGACCCTCACAGTGCTCGCCGGCTGGTCCAGATGGGTGTAGACACGATTGAGCAGGTAGATGATGGCGTCCTCTGTTCCGAGACGAGGCTGATAAGCGAACTGAAGGGGATCCAGATGTGGTCTTACTATGGGTCGCAGCTGGTCCAGGATGAGCCTTTCCAGGGTCTTCATGATGTGGGAGGTCAGTGCCACGGGCCTGTAATCCTGGGGGCCACTGGGACGAGGCGTCTTTGGTACAGGGACGAGGCATGATGTCTTCCACATCACCGGGACCCTCTGCAGACTCAGACTCAGCATAAACAGTTTATGAAAGACTCCACACAGCTGGGGGGCACAGGCCTTGAGGACAAGGGGACTCACTCCGTCTGGTCCAGCAGACTTGCCTGAGTGAAGTCTCCTCATTTGCATCTCAACCTGGTATTGAGTGAAGGTGATGGGTGGGGGAGGGGTGTCAGGAATCTCACAGGAGGCAACATGTGAAGAGAGAGGCTGGCACAGTGGTGTGGCTCTGGATTCCAGGCTGACTGCAGGTGAGGTTGTGGGGGTGGGAGCAGACACTGTGGTGTCGAATCTATTGAAAAACAGATTCAACTCGTCGGCTCTATTCTCACCTCCCTCAGCTCCCCTGCTGTTGGTTGGCCTGAATCCAGTGATGGTCTTCATGCCCCTCCACACCTCTCTCATGCTGTTCTGCTGGAGTTTCCACTCCAGCTTCCTCCTGTAATTGTCCTTAGCCTCTCTGATCTTGTCCTTTAGTAACACCTGGACCTTCCTCACCTCCTCTTTGTTGCCCCCTCTGAAAGCCCTCTTCTTGTTGTTGAGGAGGGCTTTGATGTCCTTAGTCACCCACGGCTTGTTATTTGGGTAACAATGAACAGTCTGAGCTGGAACAATGGAGTCGGTGCAGAAAGTTATGTAGTCTGTGATACACTCAGTAAGCCCATTGATGTCCTCGGCGTGAGGCTCACAGAGTGTTTCCCAGTCGGTCACCTCGAAACAGCCCTGTAGTTCCGCTATTGCCTCCTCTGACCACCTCCTAACAGTCCTGGTGGTCACAGGTTCCCTCCTCACAATTGGCACATAGCGGGGGGTGAGGTGAATCAGGTTATGATCTGACCTACCAAGTGGGGGGAGGGAGGAGGAGCTGTATGCATCCTTGACGTTAGCATACAGTAAGTCTAAAGTTTTCTCTCCCCTGGTGGGACAGTCCACATATTGTTTGAATGTTGGTAGTGTATTGTCCAGTGATACATGGTTGAAGTCACCCGAGATCACAATAAAGGCACTCGGGTGCTGAGTCTGTAGCCGAGCTATGGCAGAGTGGATAGTGTCACATGCAGCTGTGGGGTTAGCAGAGGGGGGAACATAAACAGCCACCAAGATGACGTGAGAGAATTCCCTGGGTAAATAATACGGCCTGAGTCCAACAGCACACAGTTCACACACTTTTAAGCTGTAACATGATTTATTCATTTATTTGAGCAAGAAATTGCAGTATTTTCATCGAGAAGGTGGAGTGTGGATTTAGCAACTATTGCTATCTATCTTTGTTAGCAAGCCGCTTCAATAGCTGCTATATGTCAAGCTAAATAGTGCTAACTACTAGCAGATTCTCTCAGCTACACCTGATAATGCCACATAGTTGATTTGTCAGATTGTTGCATCAGATGCCGTTCGTGACAAAACCACAACCTTTCATGCGTTGGCAAATCTTTAAACTGCTAAGCTACGAAGACACTAAATAACAGACTAATGAAATACTAACACCAAGAACAATAATAGGCCATATTATTTGTCCCACAGTTGCATGAAATGCTATGGCTGAAAAGTCCAGTTTGCTGACCACACAAACTATCTGCACTGTCAAACTGGCCATTTAAAAGAAAAAAAAATCTCCCCTGTAACGTTATTATAGAAGAAGACATAAGCTCCTGATTGACTCACTTTTGCAGCTGCCCTCAAGTAGCCGTTAAAGGAACTGTGGTGCTAATGTTATGGGACTTCTCCTTTGGTTTATAGCAACTTTTGAAATATTTGTATTACAGATTTATCAGTGAGGGAGAGCATCCAGTGTTAATTTTAGCAACCTTAAAGGGGCAGTCGGAGCTTTTATTTGCAAAACAAAACACCTTTTTTATTTTAAACACTGAGTCACTTGTTTAGTCATTTTTGGTAAGCAAGTCTCCTGCCAGGAGTACTTACAGCTGCAGTTTAAATGACTAAAACCTGACCAAACGTTTGAATTAGAACATTTGCCTATCAAAAAGTCATTCACTTATGGCGCTCCTTTTGTGTTCTTGGTGCTCGTCAACATTCCAAACACAAGAGATTTTACAGATAGAAATGTGCATCTACCTGCGTTATGCATGCCAGGATAGGCTTCAGCGACTCTGCAACTCTGACTCAGGACACGTCACAAAAAAAGACACACAGCACAAATCATAAGGTGAAATTTCATCAGCTACACGCACAAATAAAGTTCATTAAAAAAAAGTGCAAATATGTGAATGAAAAACCACACTGCTGATTTCATTTAATCCAAAGATGATTAACGTGTCGTAAACAATAAACACATCTCATTCAAAACCTTGTGGAGAAGATCTGATAAGCAGGAGTCTATTGTCTGCAAGAGCATGTGTTTTTTTAGCTGGTAACTTTATATCAGTGCAGTGTCTTGATGATTCTTGTGTGAGATACAAAGTATATTGTACACCACAGCACCTGCTTTAAGGCTGAGTCAGTCTTCGGGAGTTAAGGAATCTGTTATCTGCTGATTTTAAAGTGAGTGCTCCTATGAACTCCTCGGCATTCTTTAAAAGGTACTATCTGATAAGAGAGGAATCCAGTTTCTCATTTTTCCTACCAACCCGTTCACACGTTCTGTATATAAGATTAGAAAACAGATATTTCTCAATAACACCCACAGAGCAGCGCAAATATGTTTTATTAACTCTTGCTAAGGGTTTGTTTATGAGCGCTTTGATAAAACCACACTGTGCTCTTTTTGTTTCGCTTTACTTACTTTGATATCTATTACTAGCCTTGATAGACTGTATATAAAAGATGGAGTTAGCTGTTGGGTTTAAAAAGCAAAGCCAGTGCAGAAGTGCTTTTATTGTGCATTCTTTACATGGCCAGCAGAGAGGGAGTCTTAGACGTCTGTGGCTTCCAAGACTGTGTTTTTATTACCTTTCCAAGCATGTTAACTTTTTTCATTTATTGTTTCAAGGACTTTTTAATTTTGCGTTACTTTGTTTTTCTTTTTAGTTTTCAGCTACATTGTAAAAATACTATAAAAATACAGACATTCCATACACTAATTTTCAGGGTTTTAAGACAATTTAATGCTGTAAGTGCTGATGCCACTGAGGGAAAAATGAATATAAATAGCACACTATTGGATATAGCTATGGTAGATTACAATACTTTTTCATTAGTGAGTGCAAAGACTCATGGGAATATGAACGTTTATTACAAATCACTGATTTAAACCTTTTGATGGTTTAATATTTTTCTCATTTGGACTCTGATAAGGATGCATGAGGGACTTTCCAGTGTATGTGTGACGAGAACAGTGTTAACATTCAGCCAGCATCATTTCTAGTGGCTAGATTCCATTTTTTAATGGTTTAATCTGAAACTGCATCAAAGCTGATAGACTGCTGTGGTTTAAAAAAAACACACCAGCCTAAATTCACAGTGAATGGATGACAGCCATATACAGTAAATTGGACTTAGATATGGTAAAGGCAGCCATAAAGTTGTTTTTGGACTATTTTGAAGCTGCAATGCTAATGTTTTGGATGCTGTCATTTTGGTTTTTGGAAGCTAGCAGTTACCTTATACTGATGATGTCATGATCCTGGGTCCTTTTGACCCAGCGTTTTGTGTTTTCTCTTCTTGCGATTTTGGTTCTGTTCTTCCTCTGTTTAGTGTTTACTCTGTTCTGCCCGTGTGTTCCTGTATCTAGTCCGCGTTTCTTAGTTTGTGTCCTTTCATGTGTAAGTTCCTGTTTTATTGTGAAGGTCTGCGTCTTATGTGAGTGTTTTCAGTTTGCCTCCCTAGTCTCGTCACATTAATCACTCCCAGCTGTGTTCCCCACCTGTGTGTAATCTCCCTGTGTTCTCTGAGTGTATTTAAGTTGTGTCTTCAGTCATAGTAGTTGCTGGTTCGCCTGTGTTGTTTCCCCTCGGTCTCCCTGCATCTCTCCATGTGTATTTCTCTGGACCTCCCTGCATCTTCGTTTCTGGTTTGTTTTGTTAGTTTTACCCAGTTTAGGTTCAAGTTTCATGTTCCCAGTGCCTTTGTTGTTTGTATTTCCTTCGTTAATAAATACTCACGTGCACCAGAGCTGCCGCGTCCTGGTCCTAAATAATTCCACACGGCTTGCCCCGGCAAACCGTGACAGATGAACGGTTGGAGTTCCAAGTTAGCAGCTAACGCTGTCTAGCAGGGTTAGCGATCTGCACTCAAAATACTTATGGGTTCAATTTTAGTATAATAAAATCCTAGAATTTAATTTACCAAAACTGAAGCACAGTCTTCTGGGATGATCTGTAGCACAAAGAAAGCCATCATATTAGTTATAATGATCAGCTAAAAATACTCCAAATGCACAAACAGTGCACACACAAAGTGCAGAAATCCAGTTTAATGTCAAAATACGTTTTGTGCTCTTTACTGCTGTAAAGTTGGACGTTTTGACGTGGGAGTCTTTGGGGACTGACTCCTTTTTGGAACCAGCCCCAAGTGGCCATTAGAGGAACTGCAACTGTTGCCACTCGAGCGTAATAATGTAACTCTTCCACATCTGAGGTTGACCCTTGGTGAGGATATGCTGTTACATTTTACAGTAGTAAGCTATTTGTGGATATTGCTGCAGAAATACTACAACAGAACCAGGGCAATCAAACAGCTGCCACTATTATACTGCAAATTGTGTTTTCCGAATAAAACAGTACTCTTGACATAACTTTCCTGTAATTTAACAGTGAGAATTTTCCCCTAAACACATCTGGCTTCCAAAAACTAAGTCTGGCAATGGACAAAATGCTCACACCAGTGCTTCACAACAGGACTTTATAAACAATGGATGACGTCATGGTGGCTACATCTATCGTTCATGCAGAGTCTGAGGCAGTATTCCTGTAACATCATTTTACAAGTAAGCTGACAGGAAGCAACGGGTTACACACTGACGCATGTAAACAGGAGGATTCAAAGAGGCCTGACAAATGTTAATAAAGTAGACTGAGTTGGTTAAACATGTCTACCAAGTGAATTGATGGAACAATAACAGCAGATACTACAGGATGCAAGTGGAGTAGTTTTGACACAGATTGCTCAACGCTGGTTCCACATTAAGTATTTCACAAACTTATTTGAAATACACCAGCGGGGAGGGTGGAGAGGGGGTTTGGTGGCAGGGCGTAGGGGCACTTGCCTTTCATGGTCTCTCTTGAAAGCATATTTGCAAAGGGGAAAGCTCATAAACAAAAATTACTACCAAGTGTTACAATGGAAGCACTCGATCACAGTTTCAGCTCTGCGGTCCATCTGTTACACTCTCGCCTCTGTGATTTATTTCTTTTAGTAATTAGGCTTACAGCGAGCTATTTGTCAATGCTGGAAGAAATGTTGCATCTTTGACATGCCAACTTTCCCTAAAGGAGTTTGTTTTTAGCTTGACCAACAAGTTGATTTGTTTTGTTTGTTTTAATTTTCCAGTGAGGATGGCAGAAATGAATCTGCTGTCAGGAGATTTTTTTTTTTTTTAAATTATTATTATTATTTGTTATGATTCAACTTTTATCAAAAAACAGTGAAGTTTTGCTGGGGAGTATTCTGCCAGCCTGATTGCAACAGCACGTATAGCTCCATATTATGAGCTATCCACAAAGAAAACCCTCCCAGTATGGGGTTTCTTCAGTCAAATCTTATAAACTGTGGAGCTCCATTTGTGGGTCACTGACATGAAAACATTTGGTCTACCCTGCTGTTGATAATCAAAAGCTTTTGCACTGCTGGTCCTCCTTCTTCAGAGCCCCGCCCATCCTTTGCTTTTCTCTCTCCGGCTTTAAGCATCGAGTACCCAGAAAAACGCTGAATAGACCGGAAAGAGGCGACTTTGTGATCAAAATAAAAGCACATATATGGTTCTCATGAGTTAAAAGTCAATGTACTGGTATAGTATAAGCTTGCCTGTGTAGTTATTGTGTTTTTTCCCCCTTTGATTTGGAGTTATGATTTATTTATATAGCACATAACATTATGGGCAAACTCAATGTGCTTAACACAAAAGATAAAAACATAAAAAAGCTGTGTAGGTTTACTTCGCTTTAAGACAGGGATTAACATAGAAACACGTTTCTCCAGTCAACAAATGAACTGCAGTTTGTTTAGTTTGTTTCTGGTAATACAGTATCCGTAGGCCAGGGTTAAGTCTTAGTTTGAAAAACTACGCCGGAAGTATCAGTTAGTAGCGTTGCCAGCTTGATGTAGGTCTCTGCTCGCTGTCTCGCTTCTCTTCGCTCTGGTTCAGCATCTGTCTTCACAACAGTTTGCGGGGCGCGCAGTATGGATCCGTTACGCGTTACGCGCTATGGTGTCCCTTCTGGCACAGAGCGTTTCCTGACACGCGCTTTTCACTGCTGTGGAAATTCTTAAAAGGGGTTCTGTTGTGACTCGCAGTCTCCAAACTTCCAACATCTTTCGCTGTCTTTTAATGTGAGAAGAAGCAAAGCGCACAAGTGACCTGCGGACACATTTCCTGACGCGCACAGACACTTTTCTTTTTTGGAGGGGGAGACTTGGGATATCATTTACTGAAGCTGCATTATTTACTATATGTGGATAATTATTCGGGACGATGGGAGACTCCGTGTTCTTCGACAGGCAGAATTCCTATCTTGTAAGTACCCCCCCTCAGGTTTATTAGCCGTGGATTAATGACAGCGACTGGAGCGTGCACTGAGACTCGAGGGCTTACATCTTGTAGTTTCTGCGCGCATGCCTGATAAAGATGTTCATTTCCTGCACGATGCAGTTGTGTATCGATATGAAGCCTCTCTCTCTTTCCTCATATCTGAGATCATGCATTAAAAAAGAGTGCCACGGAGAATTACCGTTATTTTATCAGCAGCCACTCAAAGCCAAATTAAAGCCCAATTCTGCACCAGCTTTTAGAGCTTTCACCTCATAAACGGCACTCAGTCGGTGTGAATCAGAAATCTGAACCTAAGCAGAGCAAAGGGGCCTCAACATGCCAAAGAAAAAAAAGAAAGAGAAAAAACTTCCTGTGATGGAACTTTTTTAAGTGGCATGTGGTGCGCAGAGCGCGTACATATGCACACACGCACACAAGACCACACATGTTTCCTGGTTTTTGAAAAGCAAGTCAGAAAGACAGAAACCTGTTGCCAGCTCGCTGTGGAGAGCCACAGGTGTTGTGTTTGACATTCTACACCTCGAAGAGCCGTGGCCCAAATGAAGGCAAAACACACAGATATGGGTCAAGGCCGTGTGGAGCGGTGTGGGCTGCTGTGAGAACTGCACCTTCAAAAATGTTTCCATCAGCGGTTTTTTTGTTGTTTTTTTTGTTCCTCAGTTTGTGTTTGACATGTGTTTGACAGATTTCTGAATTCTGAAGATCGCCAGAAGGTCTGGTGAAGCAGCCACTTGGGTTGCTTTGCAGAACAGGTTCATTTTAACTGGATCGGTTTTTGCTGTAGACACCGATTCCTCAGCCACCCTTTCTCCTGCCATCTGCTGCCCTGTCTCATCTCAAGTGGTGAGGAATCCTCCGCTGACTGCTCCAGCGGTCCGCCTGCTCGTTTATGAGCAGTGTTTTTGTGGCTAGAAGCCCTCATAACGCTCAGAGCGCTGATTGGAAAACAATACAATTTTCTTTGGCTCGGCTGGCCATCGCGCTGTGGTCTGGATCGGTGCTTTGTAGCAGGCCCGTGTGGTGTGAATGCCATCAACACATGGCCCACAGTTACGTGCCTAAAATTCACCCAGCAGAGGCCAATGAGGCTTTGGTGCAGTGACCAGATAGTTAAAGTGGCTGCCGTCTGTCTAGAGAAATGAAATCTGATGTAACTGGATTTGTATTTGTTTATTGAAATTGTGGTCTGCATCTGTGAGCCCAATAATAAATGGCTGAAAATCATACCGAAAGCCCTCAGAATGACTGCTCTGATTGGAGCAACACAAACAGCTTTTAATAATTGTAAAGCCACAATAAGGGGACAGCATCTTTAAAGTCATATTGATGGCTTAAGTTCTTGTTTGGATAAAAACAAAAAAACAATAGTAGTGCCCAAAAGAATGTGATCCACAGTACAAGCATCTAACATGACTTTCCTACCACCCTTAGGGTCAGGGTGAAGAGCTCAGTAAGTGGCATTCCTATTGAAGTTGCATTCCGACTGAATGCCACCCTGTGGACGTTTTCCAGTTGAGTACAACTGGGAGGAGATCAAAGGCAGAGCAAGAGGAAGTGAAGAAATGTTTATCCTATAGATTTGATGTCTTTTTGATTTTTGATGTTGAGCACAGGGAAGCTCGTCACAACATAACACTCATAATATAGCAGAGTGTTTCTCCTGAGTCTTCTTTACTTAGACTCAAACAGTAAACTTAAGACAGTTATCACATTAAGCTAAAGTGGTATCAAGTAAGAAAAGTTAATAATGCTAGCTAGTAAGGTTATTAAATCCATAAGGCAACTTAAAGATTGTGGCTTATGTTTAGAAATACAAATTTATTCAGTGTTTAGACTCAGCATGGTAACCTTGCACATTACCATTTTCCAAAGGTAGTTACAACCCGTTGGTTGTCCCAAACCCAAAGATAATTCTTAAGCAGTTAAGTTTCGTGTCATTTTTTTTTAATAAATGGCGCTTAATCATGTAAATCCTACATATTAACCTGTTTTCTTGTCGGTTTTGACCGTTAGGGGCACTATGTAATCAGTAAGCCTTGACTCAGAAGAGTAGATGATAGTTTCTCATTAATTAAAAGCCACCACTGAAGGAAATGTTTGTCCGGTAAAGACTACATATGCTAAGTGGCACTGGAATGTCAGAGTTTCTTGTAAACATAGCTTCGTCTTTTGCCTCGACATTGTTGCAGTTCTTTTATTTTTATTTTTCACTTCAGCTTGTGCATGAGTATGTGGGTTCACTGAGGCTGTATGGACACATCTGGCATAGTTTCTCTAGATGTTCTACACTTAATAAAAGCAAAAATAAGCAAGTTTCGGAGTTGGGCACAAGAAGTTGAAGTGAAATTCATTCAGACAGGATGTATTGATTGTTAACATTTTAAGTCTTTCATTCGGAAACTTGGACATTGCTGTATTACAAAAAGCAGCCGGTAAAGGCATAAGAATTACATCCTGACAGTGCATCACAACCAAATACAAGTGAGTGTTCAGCCAGGATGTGCACTGTCGGCTCATAAATCGTAAACGCTTGGTATGATATGATATGACAAAGAAGTAATTCCAGATGAAATTGAACTTGTATTAATGGGGGCATTATGCCTCTTCAAGCTGCTTCTTACATGCTGCTGATAAACAAATCTGTTATTTTTTTTGTTCATGCCAGACTAGATAGATGGGAGGAAATTGTTTTGTAGATGTAGATTACAGGTTTTACGTGGTATTATGAGGATTATAACAATGATACACAGGCAACCCTTTTAGTCAACATAGGCAAGATTCATCACCCACAAAGACTCTAAAAATGTTAAGAGGAACAAATCACTCTTGATGTAATGGTTTATCAGCACTGAAAAAGGAAAAATACACAGCTGAGCTGCTTAAATACACAGCTGAGCTGCATAAAAGCTTTCTATCTTTAAGACAGCACTGCGTCTAACTTTCCTTCCGGCCCTGCTAGTTGTCTTTTAGGTGTTACTACTAAACTGCTAGATCCCATCTTATCGCTTAACATTTTTTAGTCTGGATAACAGGATAAACATGAATGTATATTAAATATTGATGTTGTAATTGTTAAAAAAAAATAACCAGGCTTTCTTAAGTTCTCAGTCAGTGCTTGCTAAGCTATTTGTATTGTGTTACAATTACTTGACTTTTTATTTGTGAAGTGTTATACTTCACACCTGCAGAGGTCGCCAGTTTCGCTGTGGTTTGTAAAGGAAGGGGCTTCCAACCAATTTTCAGCCAGTAGGAAGAGAAACATAAACCCCACATGACGCTACTGATGCTAGCTAATGAGCTAAGAGCACCATTTTTTTTGGTCAGGAATGCATTTTAAATTGTCTTCTTAACTGTCGAAGATTGATGTTTGGTCAGACGGTCAACAAGTTATAAATGGTAGCACAATGCGGCAGCTAGCATAACGTTTCAGGTTTAAAATGCATCTTTATTTCTAACTAGTGTGAAGTATAGGAATTCACATACTACACTAATAGGCATGTCACGATATCAGAAAGTTAGAAGTTATAGCATTAGTTATTTTACGCTAGTTTAAGCATGCATGTAATGTTGCAAATATTTTAACCTACAAAACATAGTTGATTTCATAAAAACAATATCAGCTGTCACTTTTGCCATCTTCCCCATGTCGTTTTTCCAGTGTCCTTCTTTGGCATTAATAATCACCTAGAACAGTTGTAGGGATGTGTTTCAGCAGTTAAAAGTATTGTTGATATTATTTCAAGTGGCATCCCTACTAGGAGGTATACATTTTAGATTTACATTACATTTATATTTTACAAAGTGTACTATTTGGAACTATATTAACAGAAGCAGGAACATTAAGATACATGTCAACAATGCTAACAGTCTATGATTATGCTATTTTGTGAGTTAGTTATGCTATTTTGTCTAAGTGAGTTAGACTAGTCATTATATAACATTAAAATTATGTAAAACTGAAATTGGTAGAGGTTGTTGATATTTTTTTAACCTAGTTCATTAAAAGAAACACTGGACAAATTACCATCTTGACCTTAAACTCAACAGCCACAACGTGAAAAAAAAAATCCTAAAAAAACAGTAATATTCCGGCAGCTGGGGCGCCAAAATAATACCAGAACAGAAATAACAGAAAATAACTTTCTCATGAAAATACGGTTATTTTCAGTAATGACAATACAGTTTGTTGCCCTAATTTTACATGGGATTTTGCTTTTCTCAAGTGCTTTTAAACATTAAATTAGGAACATTTTAATGTGATTAAACAATGAAATTACCTATAAACAAGGTCAATGAATGCAGCAATATGAATAATAATACTTAAATGTACAGAAATATACAGTTAACAGTTGGTTTAAATAATAATGGATTGCATTCATATCGCGCTTTTTGAGACCCTCAAAGCGCTTAACAATTCCACTTTATAATTCCCCTCTGGCCATCACCAGTAGGTGGTAGGTGAAGTGTCTTGCTTAAGGACACAACTACCGAGAGTGTCCGAGCCAGGGCTGGAACCGGCAACTTTCTGATTACAAGGCAAAACTGCCAACTCCTGAGCCACGATTGCCCTAAACAACAACAACAACAATAATTATTTGATGTAAAAAAAGTTTATAAGAATCATTTTATGTATTTTTCCATAGCATTACATTTGAGTTTAACAGTTCAATCTTTCAAATAACGGACAAATATTTGTGAAATTATGATACATTTGTGAATGTATTTTAACAATATAAATATGCATATGTACAGACAAATACATGTAAAAAACAAGAAAATTATGTTTTATTACATTTACAGTGATTTTACATTAATTTACATTTGAAATGTAAAATCAGTCTATTTATGTGAATTTAATGATATTCTAGAAAAACAGTACAAAACTGTAAAATACACAGTAAAATACTTGTATGTTACAATTGTTTTTACAGTGCATATTATGGTGGTCCCCTAACTCGAGGACATTTTAGTAGATTAAAGTAAGTGAGATCTAACAGTCTAATGCTATTCTATCCAACAGTTAATATAATTAACTGGTTATTTCTTGTCTCACACTCTTAAATGTCGTTGAACAAGTTGAATAAAAGAATCAGTGGTCACTGAATCAGCTTTTGGAGCCAAAATGTTTGTTCAGTCCACTAGACTAGTTCAGTCATTTATTTAGCAACCACAGTGATTGAACACATAGGCTCAAACAGGACAATCAAGTCGTGTGTGCCACATCAGAAGATTAGTGTCTGTTTTGGTTTATTTAACCTACTTCTGTTGGGTTTGGCCCTATCAGTTCAATATTCCATGACAAGCTACAGGACTGGTGGGTTTAACTGATTAAACTTTGTTAATGACTTGTGAGTTTAGCTGTGGGTCATGTGCACCATGAAGCACTACGTTGTCTGGATGTCATATCGTAGCAACGGAGAAGTGAAGGAACAAGGAAGTGTCAGAACACGAGTTTGAGTGAGCTAATCTTGGACAACAGCCAGTTGTAGCGCCAATAGTTTGCCAGTAGTCCAATAATGATTGTCTTTGTCTTGAATCTTTTTTTGTATTTGCAAGTGTTAGCAAGCGATTACAAGTTTTCCTCTTTAAGAAGGCCACAATTCAGATGAGGGGGTATTTTTAGAGTCAGAAGTCTTGATATAGTGAAGAAAGATCCAGGAAGTCTTGTTTTATTTTAATTAACTATACTTTAAGGTAGCAGCTCTTGAGTTACACTGAGAAGTACAAGGGCAGACAGAGCACAACTCAAAGGAAGCATTGATTAAATGATTGATGAGACTCCTGCATTAGCTTTTTAGTCTTAAACTCTTGGTGTCACTGATCAAATAAAAAAAAAAAAAACACTACATCTTCCTCAAACCACCCAGAAATACTTGTCAGCCTCAGACTGCTTAGACATCCTCCCTCTTCTTTTGTATTCAGCTCCTCTCCTCATTTTCCTGCGTGCCATTGTTTTCAGGAACTTGAAATTCTTCTTTCACCTCCTCCCTCCACCTCTCCTCCTCTAATTTAGAAATGCTGGGAGCAAACATTTTTATAGCACTCTTCTTACCTGCCGATGTGTGACCTTGTTCTATCTTGGAAAGTTTGTTTGCTTTAGTCCGCTGCCACTGCCACTCCCAGTACAAATAGCCTTGGGAGGCACAAGCTTTTAACAATGCCAATTGCAAAAGGTCAATTGCAAAATAAAGAGGCTTTTTTGCAGATTGGGTGTTTGGACGAATGGCATCAACTATCCGTGCAGCTCCTTACTCATCAGCAGAGTGTGTCTATTTACTTTGATCACAAGTTTTCCAAAGCACACCCCAATCCAGACGGAAAACTTAGCGGGAGTGGAGGTTTTGTTCACGGGAGTGCACTTGGTAAGAATGCACTGAGTCGTCGGCTAAATTTGCACTTTTGAAGCAATAGTTTGCCAATCAAAGCTATGTGAAGGTCTTGTTGACCTCTTGTAAAGTAAGTCATGAGTTGACACTGCACATGCTCAATAGCATGGCACCTTGTGGGACTTTTGCACGGATATGGCAAGTGTAGAACAGTTGCAGCGTGGCAGAAAAAAGAAAACCCACAAAGGCAAAAAAGAAAAAAATGGCCTCTGTGCGTTCCATTGCTGTCACTTTTGGCTCGTCATGACAACACTGTCAGTCCCTCGTTTTTCTTCCTAGACCCATCAGGGAAAGGCACTTGTTTTATTATCAACAGCGAAAGAGAAGTCCGCCCTCCACTAAAAGTCTTGTCTTTTTATGGAGACGTCGAAGGCTGAGCGGAGGAAAGCAGAGTGGAGGAAACACAGAGGAGAAAGTTCTGGCGAGATCTGATCCAATGTTTGGAGGCAGATGTGCTCGAAGAGGCAGGAGTCTGTCTCTGAAGCTGGATAAAATATGTGCTCTAGATGTTTTAAGGAGTTTGATTTACCACTCCTGCTTGCCTTTTTCATTAGCTGATCCAGAGGTGTGTCTTTGTTCAGCCCGACCTAAGGGACTTGGCCAGTAGGCTCCAGTAAAGGTTAGGCACGTTTCCTGGTTGTTTGCGCACAAATCCGCCAGTGTATGTTGTCCGTCATCGTGTTGCTGTGTGAAAGTGAAGAAGCATTACATCATAGTTTGGGAATTTTAAAGAATCCCAGCAGTATGTTGCTACGAGATGGCGTAATGAGCTGGAATCAAGGGAGAACTTATCCTGGGTTTCAAGTTTTGAGATGTTTTCATACACACAAAGCAGAGCTGAATTCTAAATATTAACAGATTGTGCTGCCCCACTGAGAAATCCCTACTTATGTTTTCAACACCTCAGACAGCTGTTGCTCTCCGGATAACCTAAAGGAGTTGGCTCTGCCAAAAAGCTGTTAAGTCTCCTTGCTTTGCACTTTCTAGCATCAATAATAGTGAATTTGTGTCGCATAGCAATCTGATGAGAAAAGTAAATGCTTGCAGACTTGAGGTTACATGGAAAAAAGTGACCCTTACTGCTTACATGGGGTTAAAAATACAATTTAAAGTCAATAAGTAATAAAGGTAAAACTAAGGCTACTGTTGAGTCATTCTATCGAGCATGAAGTCTTGTTTTGCTGCTTCAGTGTGTTGCTGAAGGTTAAAGGGCATGGGGGGAAAGTGTGTCTGTGGGTGTTTTTCCTTTAACAAGGTACATCTGCTTTTCTCCGACAAAAATGCTCATGTACCAATCGGTTCCATGCTGTATACAACATGACCTCACAGGGGAAGTCTTAGATTAGATAAAAGAAAATTCCATGAGTCACATAGTTCATTAATTAAAAAGATCAAATTATCATTCACATGATGGGCATCCGACTCAGCATCACATTTACTGATGAGAGCCAAAGTCCTGATGTCACATTTAGTCTAGCTGAGTCTTAACTACCTCAGTACAGTTGTTCACTGAGGTTTTTGTGCTCCACGTTCTCTTTCAGGACACAAATAAGTCCCTACAACAGCAACTATTTCTTTTCTTTACATTTTTCCAGCATTACTAAGTGTACCATGTTATTTGTGGCATTGTGAAAAATAATTTCCAAGTGGTCCAGCAACCAAAGATTGCTGATATATCTGCGGATGTATGTGAAGCTTACGCCCCAATCACTGAAATCTAGAGATCAATTGGCGACCCCTTGGTAACCACAGGTCACTAGGGTTGGCAAGTGGTTGCTGGTATTTGCTTTGGAGCTTTAGCAATCAATTTCAAATATTTCAGTCTTTGAGACCTGTAGACCAGTCAGTGGCTACAGAAAAAATATATTTTCCCTAGTTTATGCGCGGTGCTGTAATTTATATTGAAGATAACAACTTGTCTGCAAACACTTGCCAACTATTTGCAGAGCACTTTTCTGTTTAGTGCCACAGCTTTTTCAAGTTTCACCACCACTCGACCAATAATTTGCCATTGCTTGCACAAGTTGGAATCTTCCATGCAAACTACCAGGAACTGCACCGATCTGCTGAAGGCCAAAGTAACTGCTGGGAGGTGTTTAGTGCAGCATTCTCTTTTTGACCTTTTTTATCAAGCAACAGCCATCATCCTTCAGCAACCATTCATCAACCAGTTGGGGAATACACATTTTTCCCTAGTGACTGGAGGTGGCCAAGGGTGTCACCACCCAATCTCTAGGCCTGTATGACTGAACCTTGCCTAGCATGGGCTCCAGGATAGATAGTTGGCTTACAAATTTTGTAGGAACCGAAGGTGATGGCTTCCAGATGATGCTTAACATCGACCATATAGTGCCAGGTCCCCCACGGCTATGAACTCTGCAGCCAGCAATATTCACAGTCAGCCACAGTTCAGATAAAAACAGCTGAAGTACATTGACCAACTCTATTAGAGGCATTAAGAGCCTATAAAATGTAACCAGCAACAATCTTGGACATTTTGGAAATTGTGTTAATTTACCAAGTACAAGGTAGTAAAAACAGAGTGTTGACTATATCTTTATAAAAAAAGCGGCAGGTGCTGTGCACAAAACAAGCAAACCTTTTTCTTTGCACTGCTAACAATGCCTTAAGTTTTTGAGACTAAGAATAGAATAGCCCTTTATTGTCATTGTACATGAACACGAAATTGTGGGTGCTCCACAATCCAAAGGTAGGTCTGATTTAGAACTGTGGTACCCAAAATGCCTCATTCTTGGTGATGTAAAAAGGTAAAACTGGGACCTATAACTAGGTGGTGATTCTTTTGCTTTTCTGTTCAATGCAAGGTTGGAAAAATTGTATGTATTTATGATAATAATGGCAATCTAGATGAGAGGGAACTAGTCAGTCATTCACCTTCCATCAGAATGAAAAAACTCAATAGTATGTGCTATTGCTAAAGCGTCAAAGCAAGATAGGATAAACAAGATAATGTCTTGCTATATCTGTACATTACAATCAGTTGCATAGTAACACAGTACAGAATACGCAGCAGCTGCAAAGGGCTGTTTTAAAGACAGCTCATCAAGATCTTACTATAAACGAGTGTGAACAAGTAGCTTCAAGGTGAAAAGCAGCCTAGCTTTACGTACAGTAAGCTGCCTCATTCTCAGTCTGTCGTGTGGTGAAAGCTGCCTGTCATATTACCAGTGTGTGAGTCTACGTGACCTGCCATCATGTGCACATTCAATTGATCATCACCAGCTTTGTCATCAGTCAGATGCTGAGTCAGATGGACTGATAGCATCAAATCGAGAGGTGGAAATCTGGTGACATCTCAGAGATTCTCCCTAAAGGAAATCATCTTCATCTGCCAAGATGGTGCCAAGAATAACACACAGATTTTTGTGACGTTAATAACGCACATTTGGCGCATGCTTGCATGGGGTGTGGGCATCCATGTGTCGCTTGGTATGCATGCACAGGACGAACCCTTGCCATGTGCGTGTCCATGCTTTCAGCTTGTGTGCAGACTGGTTAGAAGTGCGACCCAGGAGCTCAAGGGGCTTTTTTAGTGAGACAGGATTAGCTGCTCTCAAGGCTGCCACTGGAATGCGTGGATCAACAAGTCTGTTGTGGCAGTGCACGGTCGAACACACGCACACGTCCGTTCCGTCGTGGCACATTCACTATTTATCTTTCAGCCCATTACTCTCTATTAATATGCCTGCTTTTCTTTCCTTCCTCTTGCTTTTCACACCGGGAACATAATTGGAATTTGATTTCAGCAAACAAGCTCTGGTGACATGAGCAAATGCGTGGCTGATTTTTTTTTATCTCATTTATCAACTTGTGGATATAAATGAGGATTAATGGACATTTTGCTTCCCAACTGTAGAACATGTCATGTGTACAGCGTAAATTCTTTAGTTTCATTCAAAAGCTTCCTTTGCCACAAAAATGAAATGACGCCATCCAAGCAGGTGAGCGGAGACTTACACGTGCTGATTGATGGATTAGCGCAGAAGTAGCTCTTTTGGAGTGTTTACACGGTGACTTATGCATGACTGCATCTTCAATCATTCACTCAGCGTGGCATCACTTGTTGGATCTGAAAATCCTTGTGCAAATAATTAATTTCCACACATTTTGAAACCATCTGAAAGCTGGAGAAAACTTCTCTTCAAGACGGTTTTATTGAAAGCACAGCCTTTGTTTATTTACCCCGTGTTGTCCCTGAAGGCGATGCAGCGGCGCTTTAGACAAATAAAATTGCCATTTCGCGGCCGGGAAAAGAAAAGAAACACTGCGCTGACAGAGAGTTGGCTCTTGCATGTGGCATTCTTCAAACTAACTTCAAACTGTCTGTTTCTTGCCAGTTATATTTATTTTTCTTTTAAATGGCAGCTTTTATGAAAACGGTGGGAGATAAAAAAAAAAAAAAAAAGGTGTTGCCACACCTGGGTCCACATTGAATAATGACTAGATCCTTGGCACCAGCCCTAACCATGAAATGTTTCATGGGGGTAAATTCAGGAGTGTGTAAAAATGATGGTTTTACCAACAAAAAATCCGTCAGTCCATTCACCTAAATTAGTTAGTTTACAAAAAGTTAAACACATATGCCTTGAAGACCACATTACTCAGTTACAGTAACCATAACAGCTCTGGTCTGAGAGATTGCTGCTCTCTCTTACAATCCTGTTTTGACTAATGTGGCCCAGACAGAATTCCTATCAATCCATCCATCCATCCAAGTCTGTATCACAGGGGCAGCAGTCTAAGCAGAGATACCCAGACCTCCGTTTCCCCAGCCACCATGTATAGCTGCACAACCCAAGAACTCTTGGTTCAAATATAGAAAACAGCTGAACTGCCCGGTAAACATAAAGTACCACTGCTTATCTTGTTGATTCTGGTAATCACCACTTCTGGGCCACGTAACTTTAAAATGCGAGAGAGCTGAACTATATAAAGGCACTTTTTTCTTTGTTCTCATGTTGTAACATTGAGACCTATAATTTAGTCAAGGTGCAAGTCAAAAAGCAGCTCTAAATTCCCTAAAAATAATTTTCACACAGCCCCTTATCTGTTGCACACGTCAAAGTGCTCACAAAGCACTGCGTGCTGTCAAGGCGGGAAGGCGATAAGTAGTTTAGTGTGTTCGTTAAACACCCCATTACCACTTATCAGTCTCTGTTTAAATTGTTCAGCACCTCGTCATTATTAACACTTCATAGCGTTGTTCACTGGCACATGCTTGTACACATTTTATAGAGAGCTGAAGGTCGGCTGCTTTGGAGAGCAGGACAGCAGCGCCGAAACACTGCTGTTCATTCTCTTTCCGCTGGGAAATCAATAATAGACCAGCTGACCCAGAGATGACCCGTGTTACACGTGCACACGTAAACACATGCACTGTCACATCCACTGTGCCGAGAGAACAAAGCATCGCCGGGCATTGACGGGAGTGGCGCTGGGTCTCCAGGAAGTTACACTTGGTTAAAACTTCCTGGAGTGAAACAAGGCTGATGGGCTTTAAGTGTTGATTTTGTTAGTTTTAAGGAGTTCTGTCCTCTGTCCTCTTTGGCTTACTTGTCGATCAAAATGAGATCAGATATTAGTCAGTCATGGCTAATAAATGCTCAAGCAGACTTGGAGGTAACTTTCACGTCTTTTGCACTGTAAGTGGAATTTTTTTTTTCTTTCCAGCCATTGAATTTGGCTTTCTGGTGCTGTTACCATACCATGCCATAGCACTTTATTTAGAAAGTACTTTTAAAAACAACACAGCTGACCAAAGTGCTGTACAGTAACACCAAATATAAAAGACAAATGCAGGCCAGAAGGTAAAAGATATAAAAGCTCAAAGAAGCTAAACAATAAACGAGTACATAAAGGGAACATAAGATCACAGACATCTCAAACATCAGGGATAGATGATGGCTATTGAAGACTTCAAAGAAAGTAAGCGAGGATATCCAACGTCAGTTAGTACTCGTTTTACCAGAGGCATGATAATGATTTAGTCCACGGCTTGATGATGAACTGAAAATAAACTCCATTACTCTGATGTATTTCTGAAGTCACTCTGTAGGTGAACCATCATTAAACATCACTGTTTTCACCAGGCATTAACAGCTCCATCTGGATAGCATATCATTATATAATGTATCTGACTGAAGCTTTTTCTCAGCCACTATTATTCATCCCCAACACACATCCCCTGGGAGCTGAGGGTATAGCAAAAGAGGAAGTAATAACACGAGGCAACACATGCGTCAATCAAGACTGTAGTGTCATTTCAGGTAACTTATATGTAATCTAAAAATGTAAACTTTTGTATTAATGATTGTTAGATTAGTTCCCCTGATTCTTCCCTGCATATGAAAAGAAACTGGCTCCCAATTTTATTTAGGATGAAATGACACCATTTAGAAAGCATCATCCTATCATATTATATAACAAGGCCCCTAGTGGGATAGCTATACTGAATGACTGGTTTCTGGATAACTGATTATCTGCAGGGCTGTTCTAATAATTGGATTGGAAATAGATCCAGTGCTGCCTCAAACAGTTGCATTTGTGATGCTGCTCATCAGCAGTAGTGCTGGTTACTAGAAGGAGGGCTAACATAGCATGAAGGAGGCAAACAGCAAAGATTAGCAGAATTTTGGATGTATTTTACATTTTAAGTTGATAAATTTGCTGTTTGCAGCTTTGAATTACCTGCAAACGGCAGTCAAACAAGACCTCGGTCACATAGGCCTAAAGGCAGCCCCAAGGAAACCTCCAGCTGCTGTAGATAAAGTGTATTTCCTTAGTAAATGGCAGAAAAATGTTTGTTTAGTATAGAAGTTGTAGGTGACCATGGTAATCCAAAGAAACAGCAAAGACGCTACGTCCAGATGAACAGAATCAACTTTTGGAGAAACAGCAAAGAGGTTTGCAGAGTAGCACTGTCTTCTTCTTTGAAAACAGTTGCACCTTGTAACTATAAGTAACCTCCAGTAACCACATGTCAACAGGTTGGGGAACACATTTTTCCCTAGTGTGTGATTGTATGATATGCTATCACAGACTTTCTTAAGTGCTTTAGCAATTAATTTCACAGTGACTGCCAGTATTCTCTAGGAAACATTTGCAGCCGCCTGGGGAATATTCATTTTTTGCCCATGATCAGTAGTTGTCAGCAGTCTCAGCAGGGGCTTAGATTGAAAATAAGTAAAAAGATCCATCAATCATGCTTTCCTTGTCTTCCTTGGTAACTTGACTAAAGTGATTCCACTGTGCCTTGTCTGCTTCTCCATGTATGTGTTGAAGTGCACACACACTTGAGACTGAAAGAAAAGAAAATACATGAAAGCAAAATGCAACATATACATATATCTTGGCTGTATTTAAAGCCATGGTATGCAGTTACAAGAATGTAAACGCTCACTAGCGGTTGAGCCATTAGTAGCCTTCGGTGCTGAAATCTGCTTTGTCTCAGCCCGGTTGTACATTTAACTCCAGTTGTTGAATGCTTTCAATCTCCATCGGTGTGACTGCAAAGGCAGTCCAGACTGAACCGACTCTTTCTTGGAAAGAGCCCTAAAGCGTTTAAAAAAAGAAGCACTTAAGACGTTTAAATCAAAGATAAAGATAAACAATTTGTTCACACTGTCACACGTGGTAAAAATAGAAAGGAAACAAACTGGGGAAAAAAGCACAGTTTTGGTCAGGCGTAATGAATGAGTCACAGGAAATCGCAAGACTATTTTTACCGTTGCATGTTTCACTGCAGTTGTTACGCGTCAAGTACGTATTGTTTAAAATAACCCCAAGCAGAACACACTTTTTTAGGGTCTTTTTCCTCCTCGTAGAGGCTGCGCGCACAATTACACTGTGTCTAAATGCTTGCATGTGCCTCATAAAGTGACCGCAGGTCTGTTTTAAGTCTGCCATCTTCTTCGCCAGCATCATCCGGATTCTGAGGAGCTGAGCAGCATGTATAATCCCTGCTCTTTAACTACCTCGCGGGATTAACGTGGCACCCATGTGGAAAATAAAGAGCCTTAGTGGAGACTTTATTCTGATCCCACTGTGTTAAATGGTTACGGTGGAAGAAACATCAAGAGGGAAAACCCAAGAGAATGTTCTGTACTTTCTTTTTTGTGTGTGTGGTTGGGTCACGTTCTCGCCACTGGTGTGAAAAATAAACAAGCCGTTTTTGTAATAGGATCAACATATAATAATATTGCTTACATGCACGGAAAAACGCTGAAATACGAGAGCAAAGGGCATTCAGATGGAAGCTGAACACTGTGCTTTTGAAATGGTTCCGGGAGAAGACAGTCATCTTAAATGGCAGCCGTAACCCCAGCTTCCTTAAAAAAAAAAAACCCAAAAGACCAACGGATCCAATGTGCAAATGTTTATTTGCCTGGAAGAATTCAATTAGGAAATCTTCTTGGGCAAGGAGGGGGTGAGGGCCATGGTTGCAAAACCACTCTTCAAATGAAAACTTCGAGAAGTGCGGTCGGTGAAATCAAGCTTGTTGTGAAATTAGACGAGCAGAGAAAAAAATGGCGGGCTCTTGGGAAAAAAAATTAGAAATGGTCCTAAAGACAACATCTGTTCCAGAAATGACAGATTAATGACAAAAACAGCTTGGAATTAGAAATTAATTGCCAGAAATTCTTTGTACAATTTATTCTGTGCTTTGGCACATGCCTTAAAGCTTCTGGGAAACTCATAAGGCTTTCTGCATGAAGGAGAAGCTTCTCATTTTTTGAGCGCAGTCGTCGTCGTCTGCGGGAAGAAAGGGGACATCGTTGTCTGGTTGTGGGTGCTACACATTCATTTTTGTTTGTTCCCGAGATATTTTATTGAAGCCTTGGCAGCCTAGAAGGTGAGGATGAAACCTGAGTAACCATTAGTGGAAGTAGCAAAAAAATTACAGTGGGAATACTAGAGTCCTACTTCACATCTGAGGCCCTGGCACATTATGTCGTTTTGGCACAGATGCCGGTTCTAATCTCAGATTTCTTTTTTATAGTACATTCCAGGATTGATGGAATGACACAGTGTTTCTCTGGGAGTGGTTTGTGTGTGTGTGTGAGGGAGCCAATTCTCACGGTGCTGGCATCGTAGAACGCTTAGATTGCAGAGTTCGATGGGAACCTAATGCCCATGGGGCCACTTACGCAACCGCTTTGATTGACAGATAAATGGCACAAACTCACATTCAGAAACTCTTTAATAACTTCATATGTTATTATCTTAACTGCAATTAGCTGACATAAATAGAAATGAGATATGCAAAGAGGGTCTGACTTTTGGACAACCGAACACAGTTTCAGAAATACCAGCTCAGTCTCATGAAAGCTCTTTTAACTTCTATTCCTGGGCAAGAATCCATCGTACCATCCATGGACACATTGTAAAGGTATTTATTAAAATTTTAAGGGTGATGACAAGTAATTCTCATGAAAACAGAGGACAATTTGTGACTGTGTGATTAAACATTTTCCTGTGAGACCAGGCTTATAATAATGTGGGTAACCACAAAACTGAGATGTAAACCTACTAGCAAAATATTAAAAAAAACATAGTTGGAACAGTATTCTTTGATTTGTAAGGAGACAGGATCCAAACACTGGGCAGGGTTAAAGTTCAAAACATAAAACTTTATGTCCTTACACAGGAGGAAACAGGTCATGAGGTCATTACCCATATTGTATGTGCATGTGTTCCCTATTAGCTGTTTACCGTCAGCTTGTCACTTTCGCAGCTGTTCTAACCCCCGTTAATTATTGTGATATACATATTTATGAGCTTCCAGATTATTTTCACAAGTTGCAGTGTGTTTGACCTCTCAGGGCCACCGTGCAGCCCACACTGCTAAAGTTCATGATTTTTTTGATAACCTTGAATTAGAAAGTTAAAAAACAAGATACTGAGAAACACATGAAACTATAACAGGAAAACACTCGGGATGCCACTAATGGGATTTTATTTAATTGGTTATTTCATTTGATTCTAATTAAAAAAATATTATGAAAATGTATTAACCTTTGTATTAAAGTGCTTCAAAAAGTTTATATCCAGTGTAAATCTCATTTACTTGTGTTTTATGACAGTTTTGTGAATATCTTTGAGATTTTGGAACGTTGGTCCAATAAAACCAAAAGCTAATTGTATAGGTCTTTTCTAACTTTCTGGAAACTTTCAGGATTTTATATGTTTACCAAGTTATCAATCAGGATAAAATCATTCTATTTAGTAGCTAATTATAGAGGCACATACGGGCACAATCTGTAACTTCTTGTCCAAGGTGTAAACCCCATTAAAACAGCAGAACCTGCCTGGGTTGATGGCCCATTTTTGATCTCCATCGTTTAAGTCTCCATCCTGTGTGTTTGAGTTATTAAAAAAACATTGTGAAAATGCTAGATGCATGAATGATATGATATGAGCAGATCTAGGAAGACAGTGAGCGATCATGGTCTTGTTAATAGACTTGTGACTGTGTTTGGTGAAGGTGTCTTTGTAGAGGATGGTACAAACTGTAAATTATTAATCTGAATTAGAGCAGGGCGATATGGCCAAAAATATTTATCACGATATATATTTGAAAATTTGCGATAACGATATAACTGACGATATAATTTATGCGAGACAAAATACAACTCCACAACATTACTAGCACAAAAAGACAACCTTCCATTTATTTTCACTTAAACAGGAAGCTGGTTTTTATGTACATTAAAGCTTTATAAAAATGTAACAGTGCAAATGCAAATTCCTTGCTGAAAGTTTAACCAAAAGGCATTTCCAGTAGAAATGGGCTGACATATCCTGAGCATAACCATGTATAATATCCACTGAAGTTAAAAAGAGGTGCTTTGCAACATTAAACTGCAGTGTGCAGTACGCATTTTTCGGACCATAAGGTGCAAGGGATTATAAGGCACATTAAGCGAAACAAAGCAGTCAGATAAATCAAACTTTATTAAACTCAATCTTCTTGCTTCCTCCACTTCTGTACCATTGATTCATTAATGTTGAATTCTCTGGCAGCTGCTCTATTCCCATGTTGTTGCAGTATATTAACTCATTCACTGCCAGCCATTGGCAGTGAATGAGTTAAACCCATTGACTCATTCACTGCCATTGACGGCTATAGACGTCAATGGCAGTGAATGAGTTAATAACTAACCTCGTATTGTGGATGGATTATCTCAGTTGTTCTCCTGACTGAAGTTTGGTCCGTTTACAGCATCCTGCCATGCGATTGCATTTGTCTCTAACCATGAGGAACCTTCACGTTAACTTTTATAAGTGGAAAAGTGTTAGTGTTCGTCCTCCAGCTTCACTGTTTATGTTATGCTAACATAGCTGTATCGCTAGCGATCACGTAGCACATCATTATATACCAGCTAGCCCAACTTCAGTAACCTTACAAACGTCACTGCTGTTTAGTTTCCTGTCTTCATTTATGTTGGAAGTGATAACAGAGCTGGACGTTTGAATTTTTTCAGAAATCTCTCAGTCAGAAGATGCAATATCATGCTTAGGTAACTAGCGAAACTAGCGAGCTAACTTCCGCTAGCTTCCTGCTAACTTCTAACTAAATGTAATAACTTTTGTTTTCATGGATGCCTGGAAGTTAAACTTCATAGTTACACCTAGTAAAGCAGCAATGCTGATCGTTTTATTAAAGATGAAAGAATTTAGACAGTTTTTAACTCTCATTAATGCTGCAGTGCTGTTTGACCTGAAGAATACAGAGTTTAGGACCCAGATTACTCCCAGATTTAAGAGCATCTTAGTCCGACAAATACGACAATAACAACGGCCGCTTGCATGTTCTGCAATAAAAATGTGCTTTGTCGTGTATCTGACAGACAAACACCAAACCAGTTCCACATCACTGAAGTTAAACCATTTTTACAAACCAATTCTGGTTCATCTGTTTCACTCAACAATCGGCCACGTCCGTATGAAAACAAAGGCACTGCGCATGCGCGTTTTACTCCCAATCTATCGCGATATCTCATTTTCCTATCGTTGCCTAACATTATACCGGTATTACCATGAACGGTATAATATGGCCCAGCCCTAATCTGAATAAATACTGATTGATGGGAAATTATAATATACCAGTATCATTCAAATGAACATGAAAAGCTTTATTTTTGCAAATTGTCCTACTCCCTAATTCACACTGTAAGTGTCTGGTGACCGCAATCATCATCTTTTAGTCGCTGAAAGCCTGGACTGGTCTGTTTGGCAGTGATGAGGTTACCGCTGAGTTGTGACCTTAATTTGAGTTTCACATCACTCAGTAGAACGCATAAAGTCCTGGTGGAACTCGCAAACACGCCTGCATGCACGCAAAGGACCGAGTACTGATTGCTCTGACCATCTCTGCTGCCATTAGGCTCTAATCACTTTGTCTCATTTGAAATGCAGCGGGCGATGCATTTCTTCCGCTTATTTATGCTAAAAGACACATGATCCTTACCCCTCAGTGCACGCACACACACACACACACACACACACACACACACACACACACACACACAGAGCAATCACTGTAATGCTCAACTCTCCACACTGGATTAGTAATGATTAACCAGCTTTATTAGCTCAGCCGGCTAGATTGGTTAAAGAGAGTGAAGGAGAATTTACCGACTCATATACAGTTGGGATTACACACATTCCTCGGCTAAGGTTCCATTTGCATCTGTGCGTGTGTGTCTGTGTGTGCAGCTAAGAAGACAAAATGCTGACAGTGAAGACAGGGTGACACTGACACAGAAAAGTTACCTGGCAGGCAATCTCCTGGGTAAAAAGAATAAAGAACAGCTTTTCATTTACTCAAATTGCTTAATTTTTATTGCAGAGCTACTAAGAGGATTTTTAGACTTTAGTCAGAGCATCACAGTGGAAACGTTACAGCAAAAGAGGGGCAAAAATAATGATGTTGAACTTGCTTACTCAAAATATGACCTTGGATATGGAAGAGAAAGTGAAGAAAGGAGATAAAGTAGGATGGAGAAAGGGAAAGAGTCAAATTTTCCATTGTTTATCGTCTGGCTCCTTGACCGTCCCAAGCAATTTGAAGATTTCCCAACACACACTGAAAACAAATTAATTGTTTGCAAGGCAAAGCAGAGTTGAAGACCTACTCTTAGCATTTGAAGAACAGCTGCTACCAATCTGCTATCAAAAACGATCATGGTGTATGCTATGATTTAAGACATTGCATGCAGAACAAAGGCTTAATAAATAAAACATATTAATTATTCTATTAAAAACGCTATTTCACTTTGCACAGGTCTCATCTATAGAGATAGAAAAGGCGACATTACAGCAAAAAAGAGTTTTACCATAATGACAAAATAAGCATGAAGCGTATGTCATATAACTGGCAATTGTAATTTTAACATGAATTCAGGGAAAGGGTGAATTCTCTAAAGTACTTTAATTTCTGCAAGTACAAAAACAGAATTTAATACTATGGGAGTATAATATTGCTTATATAATCTAGTCTGCCAGTGATAGCTGTGGTGCACCTGAACACCCAAAACATTGCACTTCATTAAATAATGTAGTGTACTGATTAATGTACAGGGAGATAAAGTTTTGATTCTTTGGGTGTACATGGACACATACATAGTACATCATTGCTATTTTGACCCAGGGTTTTGTCTCAGTGCAATAACTCAACATGAACCATGAATTTGGAATTGCAGAACGCCATTTTTAAGGCATTTGTGTTGGCAAGAAGTTTAAGCTCCGATTGTTAAAAGACAACTTTAGATGAAAAACAATGAATAGTTTAACACAAGCAATAAACTGTGAGACTATAAAATGAGTGCGATGTGAAAGTGGGAAAAACACATGAAATTGGTTCTTAAAGCTGTGCTAAAATGCTCACGTTTACAGAAAAGTTTTTTGACTTCTATGGACAGTTTCCCTCTTCATAAAACCTTGATTGAGATTTCAATCATCATTTTTAGTGTGGGTTCTGCTAATTATAGTCTCTGAACTGGACCTGCCCAGTTTTTGAGGCACCAGACGAATATTTCTTGTTGTGCGATACAGCCCTTCCAAAAGTATGGCTTTACTTTTTTTGATTTGTAGTATAGCTTACTATGGATTAACAGTTATAATGAATGTAGCTTGCTTACTACCATTAATCATGAATAAAAACTCCACCCTTAGCTAAGGGCCATATTTTTTTTTTTCTCTCTACAAAACAGCAACGTGGCGGTGGCTGAAATGCTAAGGGTGAGATTTCAAAATGCAGTCTACAAGAAATGGATAATGCCACGAAAGGCTACATGGTGGCTAGCTAGCTAGCAAATCATGTTAGAATTAGCATAAGGATGAAGTTAAAAGTCAGGTTGACAGAACAGCATTTCCCTATTTTAGTGGCCTCTTGACCAAAAATGCAACTTGACAGAAGGCCCTCTATCACTTTTTTCATTTTCTTTTTTCTTAAACCACTCATCTACCAGTTTTTCCTCCGTATTTGTCAGAGAAAATCTAAGGTATTGGGGGGGAAAGCAAGGGGCAGGCATAAAAACACGTTCCATAAAAAACATTAGTTTGAAAGTAGTGCTGGATGTCCATTTGGACAAAAACATAAATGACATTTCCTGCCATATTTACCATGAGACCAGGTTGGCCTTCTACAAGCGAGTACCGCATAGACACTCATATAAACACACACATTACCTCAACTTCTCGTTCTACTATCAACCGTGGTGTTGATACAATACCTGATTTCCTTTGCAGATTATGTAACCATTATGCAAGAACCTAAGTCTTGAAGGTCAGGCCTCATTACTACTGCAGGCCTTTCATATTAATCTGTCTTTAAAATGTTTGAAGTTCATTCGAGGCTTTAGATGTGCTTGCCAGTGATTGGTGGCAATATTTGGAGCATGCACTCCAAGTTGCTCATTCTTGTGGCTGAGCCAGCAAGGCCTCATTAAATGCAAAGGCAGACCAGAAAAAACAATATGAAGTGAAAGCTGATACCCATGTAAGTGCTTTTGAACCACTTTCAAAATCTGTTATTTTTTTGCTAATGTGTGGTGGCAACTCACAGCTAGAAAAATGTCGATAACCATTAAAACTATAGTTTATGGCTCTTGCTTGTTTTTTGGCAGTGGATGTTATTATTTTAAAAACACTGTGATTCCTATATCATATGAAACATAAATACCAGAATAATTCCTTAAAGTGCATATTAAACTGAAAAAAGGGTTCGTAAACTAACTCAAGCTGTGCGTTTTTGGACTAGAGTGTGTTGTGTAGTTCTTCCATGATACCAAGTGCATTAAACGTTGAAAGTCAACACAAAAATTGTTTTGAAAGGTAAACTGAGCCAAGTTTTCCATTTTGGATCCTTTTAGAAAGAAATCTCTGAGGGGGAAGTGTTGGACAGATTGTCATGTGAGTGCTTTAAAAGAACAACACTGTTGTGTAACTTTGCTAGTATGTGTATTTTGTTCTCTTTTGGTTTGATGGACTTGCATTTTACTAGAATCTATTACATGTCTTATTAAGTTCAACTTAATAAGAAACAAAATCTGAACTTTTCTGCAACAAATGTTAATGATCAGTTTTGAAGTCAAAGGAGCTTGCAAAGAAAAGCGTCTGGACTTCTTTAAGTTGCTTGAAGACGTTTCACCTCTCATCCGAGAAGCTTCTTCAGTTCTAAGGTCAAATGGTGGAGAGTCCCAGATATAAACCTAGTGGGAGTGACCCCCCACAGAGGGACAAAAGGACCCCTTGATGATCCTCAAAACGCCCAGTTTCCCACCTTGGCTCAGGCGATTAGAGGATCATCAAGGAGTCCTTTTGTCCCTCTGTGGGGGGTCACTCCCACTAGGTTTATATCTGGGACTCTCCACCATTTGACCTTAGAACTGAAGAAGCTTCTCGGATGAGAGGTGAAACGTCTTCAAGCAACTTAAAGAAGTCCAGACGCTTTTCTTTGCAAGCTCCTTTGACTACGATGACCTGGATGACTGAGAACCTTCACAGACAGATCAGTTTTGAACAATTTACTCTGTTGAACTTTTAATTTTAGATGATGTTTAATCATCAGTCGATGTAATGATGTGGGATTTTTTTTTAGATACCAATATCTGGTCATTTAAAAGTTTAAAAATCCAATATGCTGATCTGTTTGCCAATATTTACTTTTTCTTCCAGACACATAAAATATGGAAGAGATTTCTCTAACATTTGTTATGTGTATTTATGTACCCATTTACTCCAAAAATGTAAATGTCATTACATGTGTTTGTTACTCATGGCTAGGGATGGGTATCGTTTAGGTTTTATCCGATACCGGTGCCAAATCGGTACTTTTGAAACGGTGCCGGTGCTCAAACGGTGCTCAAACCGGTGCTTAAAGAATGGAGAACACAAAATTGGTCCAAAAACCTCTCATGTTCAGCTGTTTTTTGTAAAAAGATAACAATGTTAGCCTTTTCTGCAGCTATGGGGCATATATGGTATCACTCTTGGCTGGAAGCAGTGCTTAAACAATGGAAAAAACACAAACTTTGTCCTAAACCTCTCATGTTTAACTGTTTTCCACTTTTTCTTTGGTCATTTTAGCCTTTTTAGCCAGGGTGAAGGGAGTACCTGCCATCAAACAAGAGGACAGCCGCATGTAGCTATGATGATGTTTGCTAGTTCACCTTACATGCATTAATGTAATAACGTGGTTAGCCTACTCAACGTAAATTACACGAACAACATTAAGCTACTCACGCAGAGAAGAACGGCTGCTGCTGCATCATCATCCTCATCATTTCTGCTACACTGGCAGGGCTAGGGGCCAGGACTCTCCTCTTCGTGTTTTTGGGGGATGTTGCATAACAGGCAACCCACCCGCAGTAGATGTGTTCGGTGTGAGGTCTCGCAGCAAGCTATCAAATACGGCGCATTTCTGGGCTTTTAAAAAAAACGCTATGCATCGCCAGGTGTTTCATCGGATTTGAGGTGTTACCTCCTTTTACAGTATCACAGTATCAGCTTAAAGCACTTGTTGCAGGCTGCTGAGTTTGCATATTTTGCTATGAAGTACAGCCAGACTTTTGACCGCTTCGCCTTGGACATTTTTAATCTGTAGCTCTGCTCTAACAGAACGTACGTACCTGGCCCCGCCTACTATCCTCGGAAACGTAAAATGATTGGCTAGAATCTAAAGTGTATCACAGCTCAGGAAAAAAAAGCACCGAAATAAAGCACCGAAATGTGCGCTGCTTTTCGGTCTGGTTACTACCGTTTATGTCAGAACCGGTGCCATCATGGCACCGGACACCGGTACCCATCCCTACTCATGGCCATTATAAATACCAATACCAACACATTACCCAATACCTAATATAAACCCATCACTCATATAAGTCAGTCTCAATACAGATCACACTGTTAGTCAAATTACTAGTTCTCTCAAGTTTAAAGGTTACTTTTTACCTCTAAGTGAAGCTTTAAGGTAAATTTCGATTCAAAGTGTTTTGTTTTTTTAGTCAGCAGTTCAACATGATAAATGCATTATACAAACGAATTTTAAATAAACAACATAATAAAAATCTTAATTTTAAGAAGTCAAAAGCTTCAAGTTTTACAGAAGAACCCAAACAGAATGGAAAACTTCAGTCTGGTTAATGCCAAACTAATAAGATAAATAAATTGAAATTGTTTACAAGAAATATACAAAAAAATCAGGCGAGCTTATTTCATAATACTTATGAAATGAAAAAAAAAAGACTTTTTATTGTCTTATTGCCCAGCCCAAATTTCATTGACATGTTTAAAAACCTGTTTTTCAAACCTTCTGCGTTCTTTTCCAACTACATATAGACAGTTATGTCCTAATCGCAGCAGCTGACCCTGTCGTTGGACTAGACTACATGGTATGATAATTGCATTTACTGCCATAACTTGCTGTTTTTATCACTATAATACTCCATCGGCATGAGCCCCCATACTGGAGGCTTATAATCTAATGTTTTAAAACTGCTGATTAGCCTGCTACTACTAAATTCCTTTGCCATGCACTATGTAAACTGTGTAGTGATAATAATTCAGTAGGTATTTTCCCTCAGGTGAAATCACAAGCAATCCAAAACAGGTGGAAAAACCCCTTAATTATCCGTGTGTGATGAGTACACATGCAAAAATGTCCGCAAACACACTAACGGCATCCACAAGCTGGGCTGTCTGGTAATTGTCTGCAGATGTGAACTTCGGGATTCAGGTCAGCAAAAGTAATGTAATACAATGCTTGAAGCCAATCTGTAGGCTTATAAACCATCAGACTGTTGAAAAATACTCATGCATTCCTCTAGTTCGGTGTTGTGGCACAGAAACTCTGCTTAAGGGTCATTTAAAGCCAGCCACTAACACCGAGGCAAAAGAAAACAAATTGAAGTAGCCCACGATGTGAACATTTGTGGAATGTTCCTTTATCGTGTTTATATTCGCTCTAAGTGATCTCACAGGCCTTTGGTGCCTTCAAGGAATATTACTGCACTTATTCCACCATAGCAGTTTATACAAACCTGCACAAATGTCCAGGATAGTTTGTACATTTGAGATGTGTGTGTGTTGGTGTTGTGTATTAGAGAGAGTGATTGTTGAACAGTTGGTCCACGGATGTTCACAAAGACCTTCGCACTCAAATGGACATAGGTACCGTGACGTCACTAACTGGTTTCTGAAGTGCTGTTTTGAAGCCTTGAGATGAGCATTTTCGGCCTTGCCAACTTGATGATGTTTCAAAAAGTAGATGCGACATCTGCAATCAGCAAACCCCTGATAACCCTCCTTTCTGACACATAGCATGACCAAGATTTAGAAAGCTGATTTAATCTTTGTTCAGTATGACCGAAAATAAGTGACTAACACCATAAACTCTGCAGTGTTTCTAGAGGTCAAATCAGAAAACCTTTCTATAGATTTCTATTGGTATTTTGCAACCCGTGGAGCTACGTCCACCTTTTATACTCTAGACTACTGTGTTGTTATTAGAATTATGTTTAAATGAGCAAAGGTGAGAATCACTAGGCACCCCACAATGTAATATTATTATATAGCATATACTGCAAATCATCACCTTTTTTTAGCTGCAAATTATGTCTTCAAAGTGTATCAGTATATGTTTTGTCTAATAATATACAGTTATCTCACTTTAGTTTTTTTTAATTCATTTATTTTGCCATAAATATTGCAATAAGTCGGTCTGATATCAGTCTGCGATTGGATGGGACCAAGATAGTAACTACATGCAATCTGCTTTTGATAGTACAGCAATGAAATGTAATACATTTTCAAAAATCACGTGTCTCTTGCTGTTTACATTGACCAAAAATCACATTTAACAGAAATTCAAAATTAACTATTACATTTGCACTCAGCAACCTTCATGTTCTACATGAATATAACCGGAATACAACCAGCCGGCAACCAGCCGAGTTGAGTCTCTTCACTTGTGCTAGTTGACAAGGACTCATTCAGACTGATGGCAACATGTTGGCAATCTGTTGGCAATTAGGCAGCAATTATCTACAAAGCTTTGACATTTTTGATAGTGATTGCAGTCATTCCAAGTCAGACTCCAACTATTTGCAGAAAAGTTGGCTTCTTTCAGGTGACCTGTGCAATCACCTTCGGATCAAAAGTGGGTGAGCAACATCCTTAAACTCTGGGCAACCATTCAGTCACCACAAGATGTAGCCAGTTGCAGAATGTGGGAAAAAAATACAATCACCAGGCAACCATCGACTTTTATTTATTTTGACGCAAGGAAGTTAATGTCCTATTTTTACTTGTGTGACTGAGATGTTATCCAAAGTTACTTCCTAATTCAGCGCAAGCTAAGTATGTCCAGTGCTGGATGGTTTTTCAGTTGAACCAATTTAACCTCCTAAGATCCGAACTCTTTCTTGGGATGCATTTTTAATGTCTCTTTGCTATTTGGGCTGATTGGGACCTGATGAATGTAGAAACAAAGAAATACTCGATTTTTTATTTTTACCTGATTTTGTTTCTGAGAAAAATGAGATCCACATATGAGGACATTCGCTTTAAATTTTGATAGGACAGTGGTAGTATAATGTTCTCATAAGTGGATATCAGGCCCTTGTAGAGCAAAATTTAGTATTTTGGTCTAGGCAACCCAAAATGTGATGTCCACATATGTGGACGCCAGGTCCTAGGAGGTTAATGTAAGTTTTCTAGGCTAAATCTTTGCTCTCAGCATGGTGATTCATGAGATGAGCCCTCTCATTCCCAGAGTGTTTTAATTTATTAAACACTCCCCCCCCCATCCTTAGAAATGAGTGAGTTTTTAAATATCGTGCTTTATTTGTCTGTCAGTTGTGTGTTGAATCCAAAAAGACTTAGCATGATAAAATAAATAAAACCACACAACTGAAATATGAACAAGGGTATGTAGAGAGACACTCAGTCCTTAACATTCAGCCTCTTATACTAAGGACACTGTCAGTAACCCTTGTGGACATGTGTATGCATACATTTCATTGATGACACACGGTCACAAGTCAATGGGAAACCAATGAAAAAAAAAGAAAGCTACAGCAGTTTTTGTAATGCCACTTGCTTGAGGCCAAGAATGGTCACACTGATGCCTCTGTGGTATTGTAGGTGGAGTTGCAGTGCTCAGATTCTGCATGCACTCATGCATGTATCCAGGGACACACACAATTCTTATTACCTGTCCTGTAGTAAATCGATCACAGATGACAGAATTCTGTGAGACATATTTTCTTTGAACCCCCCCCCCCCCCCCCCTCCCAAACCCCCCCCCCCCCCCCCCCCCCCAAAAAAAAACTAGAATGAGTCACCAAAAGTACCTGTGGTCTGGTCCAAGTGATGTTTGGTTGTGGTACTAGACAGAGCAAAGAGCAAGTCATGTTGTGTATTATTTAGTAAATTATAGGAATATATAATGACCAAAATGATCCAGTAATGCAAAAACAATCCAGTAGAGCATCAATTATTATAACCCCAGTCTTTATGTTATGTGCCACTAAACCTACCTTTACACATTCTGCATAACTTTCATGATGCATTTAATTAACATCACATTGTGAGTGCACATTTGCAGGGTTATCATAACTGTTTCACCATGGTCATGGCATCTAATGATTTATGCAGTGCATCATAGCAACAAGTGTTCCAGTGCCTGAGTGTGTGCATGCGTGTGTGTATCTTCCAGGTGCGTTACCATAGTAATATTTCTCTCACTTCCTGGCTCTTTTGAGTTCTGTATGTATGTGTTGCCAAGGAAACTGACATAGTCTATTGCCTGAGGTTTTGCGCCATTTGTCCCATTGTCTAAAATAGAACAGAAACCACATGCTGCAGTTCAGTGTATGTCCAAATGGTATTAGTCATCTAACTGCATAGTGCTGGCCCAGTCAGCAGAGTCATTAATCTTTCCAGGGTAAAATCTGTCAGATGGGAGCACAAAGCAGCAGTAACACTGATAGCATAGCATTTGCTGAATCCAGTCCTTAACAGAAGCGTTAAACTAAGGCCTGCACACTTAAAAATCTCTTGATGCTTGGTCTCATACTAATCCTTGTCTTTCTTCTTCCTTCACATAATATATTCAGTCATTTCTGCTGAAACAACAACAACAAAAAAGTAGTAAATAGCACCCGTTAAACTTTAAATTATCTGATTATATCTGCCCAGCCATTCCAGCAAACAGCCAATTGGAGGCTTTACAATACAAGCCAGCATGACAGAAGGAGCTGGGGTAAGAGGTGGCTTGCAAAGTGGCTTGCATCAGCTGTGCACAGGCTAAAGCTGCTCATGCTAGACTAAAGGGTGATTGGCACCTGTCTCCAAACAATTGTGGTCTGACTCAGACTGACTGCTGTAACTCAGGTAAATTGCCAACATGTGTCCAGCCGCTGATTTTTTTTCCCATAATTAGCAGACTTTGGTGCACAACGGGGAGGGGTAATAACTGACGTAAACATTGAGCTTTTTTTTCTTGGATTTTTGTGCCCTGAATGGACTTACTATTCTACAGATGGATATCAGATGGATGAATATCATCACCAAGGAATTGGTATTCCTTTACCTCAATGTTATTTAAGCATGGAAAATACTAAAATAATTTAAAGTTACTATTAATTTAAAGAAACATGCAGTGTAAATAGATAGAATTGATGCTGGTGCACCAGTTTTGGTTGGGACATATTCAATCATTGTTGGCCAGAAGAGTGGCCAACCATGAGCAAGAGCATCAAGTTGGAATTATGGTTAAAAAGAAAGTTTTTTAATGATGTAGATGGTAAGAAAATTCAACGCACATTTACTATGTTTTTTTTTCTTTTGGACACATTAAACAAACAGATTTATATTTGTTATTTATAGTTATTTACTTACTCGTTTACACTCTTACAAGTATTAGCGTATTATGCTGAAGTAAGCATGTCTTCTGCAATCTTGAATTCTTTGAGCAAAGTGTTAGACAGATTGTCCTGTCCTGTGTGCAACACTATTGAACAACACTATTGTGTAACTTTGCTATTTTCTGAGCGTATTTTGGCGTGCTGGCATGTTCAGCTTAATAGGAAATAATATGGTCAAATGTGGTCAGTGTGGAATTCATATTCTGCAAAGAATAAAACCTCTTTCACTGACATATTCTCTTGATTAGGATCACTACATCTACTGTCATGGTTTGAAGACCAAAACTCCCTAAACCCAGTGTGTGTTTTAAAGTTAAAATTTTAATTTTCTACAACGAATATTAAATACAAATTTAGAGAGACTTTCTCAAAACAAAGCTGAAGGGTGTTTCTTTTGTCTCTTTTTTACTAATCGCCTATTATAAACGTGATACCGATGAATTGGCTAATAGCGCTAATATTGGCAGATAATACAGCCCTATAATGTACTTTTACTACTATAAATGCACATACACAACATATTATCTTATTTAAGAGTTGAATTGTACAAGGCACTTTGGTAACAGTGAGCTGACTGCCTGTGTGTCATTCATTCAAAGGTATAAACCAGAGTCCAGCAGTGATAGCAGGACTTGGTCTCCCTCCCTCGGCTCTTCTGTCAGCATTCCACAGTTTTCGACACTTAAGAGCCGAAGCTCATCCGTCTTGTTCAGAGATCCCGCTGAGCAGAACCAGCTCGACCGAGGACAGACCTCTTTTTTTTTCTTTACTTTTTTTTATAACATCGTTCCAACAGCTTGTCTTTTCTTTTGTTGTATGTGTGTGCCCTCTGAAGTGAAGCGGGCTGAAAAAGGGTTTCCTCAGTCAGCGATAAGGAATGGCGGTACACAGGCGTGCACTGACAAAAAATATGCAGAACAGCTGTGCTGGATAAAATGCTTTCTGAAAGGGGGGCAACATGCAACTCGCTTCACTCGCTCACTCGCACACAAAGTCATTTGGCTCTCCAGGTTGCCTGTATCCACATCATGTTTTCCTTCCATGGCTGAATGATGGCTCTGTTGCCTCACTGCACTGACTGGGGTCAAATAACAAGCGAGCTGACAGCAGGGAGGGTTGAATGGCTTCAGGAAAATATTGTTGATAGAGGCCCAAATATGAAAAGTTAAGTCTTCATGGTGTCTCATTTTTCTTCTACATACCATGGGTAAACATCAATCAGATGAAAATTTAAACAGGGATCTAATAAGAAAAAGAAAATGCTCATTCTTGCATAAATGCAGACACATTGCACACTGTTAAGCCCTCAGTCTGGTTAAGACATTAGGTAAATTGACACAGAGGAATGCATGAATTGATATTCAGGTGGCTGAAACGTTCAAAACCAATGCTGTCTCAGAATCTCCAGTATTTAATTACGTTTTACATCAGTTCAGTTTCATCCTGATCGCAGATAAAGCCCAACCTGGAAGGTAAATATGCTCATTTTGAATCCAGGGCACATATTGTAGATCCATCAGTATAGGGCCAGCTTAAGATGTCCCCAATTGCTCCTTAGAACTAGAATAGAGGAGTGTCTTCCAAAGCACGTGGTGTCTTTATTCGTCTTTGTAGGCTACATCAGCAGTACAGTAGGTTTAATCAGCTTCACATTCATTAGTTTTTAAACATTTGGTGCTAAATAAACTAAGTCCCATAAGACTTAATTATTTCCATACACAATCAGGGATCAAGACATTTTACCCAAGTAAAAAGGTTTTAGAGGTCCTTCTCCTCGAATAGATTAAAACCTTCTGTAAATCTACAAATTAGTCCACACCTCACACCTCTGCTTCTTTTCTGCAGCTTGCTGCTGCCTGGCTCTTTGCGTCTGTGAGCCCGACTTCATCACAAGTTGGCTGACCACATCAAAGAAGAACAGCTCTGTTTTGCATTGCTAAAGTGTGCTTTGTAAAGCAGGAGAGGAAAACCCGGTGAAGTGAGCGTTAGTTGGCAAGATTAGTGAGGTGGAAGCAGACATGGAGCGCACCAAAATTATAGAAGATATTTTAATGATGCAATTTTATTTATATAGCACCAAATCACCAAAACAATCTGTGCTTTATATTGTAGGGTAAAGAGCCTATAGTAATACAGAGAAAACTTCAACAATCGGGCAACCTCTTTTGAGCAAGCGCTCGAAGACAGGTGGAAGGAAAAACTCCCTTTTAATAGGAAAGAGGAGAGGAAGACAGGAGAAAAGGCATGCAGCCACTGAGCTGACTGCTTGATTCACTTGTATCTCCTATCATATGAAAACATACTATATGGAAAGTGAATAAAGTTAAGAACAGGATTGTCACTGGAGGGTTCAATCAACAATCGAGTTACCTGACGAGGAACCATATTCGATACACATAGATACTGACAGGATGGCATTTAACCCCCAACCGCAGCCCTAATCCTAACCATATGATAACTTATGTCGTAACTTCTCTGACCTGGACTTGCAACATAAAAATTGAAAATTGGTGCATCTTTATATGAAAACCGATAAAAATCAGCAATGCAATGTAAAATGACATGAAATGGTTCCATGTTCCCATACTGTTAATATTCCTTTTGGTATAAGTTTTGTCTCACTTGTTCTTCCCAGGGGGATTTCACCTGGAGCAGCCTGTCGGGGCGGAGCGTGCGTCTGATGCCAGTTGCCATCCAAAGCCTGTCAGAGCTGGAGAGGGCCCGGCTACAGGAAGTGGCCTTCTCCCGTTTACACCAGGACTATGACTTGGGATGTCAGATAACCATGCCAAAAGGTGGGGATTGTTTTGTTCTTTTTAATGCATACTGTAGACTTGAGTTAAACAGCGTCACATCATTTTTATGTTTAAATCAGTATATCCAATCCATTCAGAGCTCACAAAGTCCTTTGGATAACATCAGGGTTTTGAGAACCTGACAGTTATATGACTGTTACCAAACCAAATGCATGTATTATTGCCTCCAGGACTCTTCTGTGTTACATGCGGTACAAACTGATATGCTTGACCTGGGTTTGTAGTGCAAGCTTGTCCAATCTTTAATTGTTCCATAAAGTACAGCCAATGCTCAAGTCCCTGACCACATCCCTCAAGTGTATTGAAGGGAAGTCGTGTATGGTCTATGTTTGGAGAAGTTGTGACAACACACGAAAGATATAAGCCTTATTTCACATAGGGATTGGTTGCTTCCTGTTCGCCTTGGTATCTGTTGACCTCCCGTCCTCATAACGACATGAAACTCCCTTTCCGCTGTGGCAGAGGCCAAGTGCAGCCACTGTAAATGCTATTTAAAAAGTCTTAGGGTGTGCACAAGAGTGATATAGTTGACCTTATTGTTCCGTGTTTTGCTCTTGTAAACCAGATAATTAAGCTTTTGCTAAACTTGGATTAATTTGTCAAATTTTCTCATTTTCCGAACACAGACAGAGCACTGCAGTGAGACTGCTGGAGTTGGTGGTTTTCCACTGGCCTCGCCCAGCCTAAAAATGTCCACATGCATCATTTTTTAGATATCAGAGAAAACAAATATAATCCCACCCAATTTAGGAAGATAAGTTTGCAAATTTTAATAAATGTAAACCCTTACTGAATTTTTAAAAGTGGACTTGTTAGTGATGTAATTTTAGCTCTGTAGTCCTGAAGTTGATCAGTCTGGAGTTCAGAAATACGCAGATATGCAGTCCTGTTAAAACTAGGTACACCTTTACTGTTTCCATAGAAATTAAGTGGAGAAGTGGCATCCAGGTGCTGCTAATTAGATGCATTTTCTTAAGTCAAGGGTGTCCAACTCCAGGCCTCAAGGGCTGGTGTCCTGCAGGTTTTAGATATCACCCTGGGTCAACACACCTGATTCAAATGATTAGTTCATTATCAGGTTTCTGGTGAACTTCAAGACATGTTGAGGAGGTAATTTAGCCTTTAAATCAGCTGTGTTGGATCAAGGACACATCTAAAACCCACTGGCCCTCGAGGCCTGGAGTTGGACACCCCTGGCTTAACTGATCATCATCAAGCCCTCTATAAAAGCAGACGTTTAAGCAGTTTTAGCATTCAAGCATGTGTTAATATAATGCCACGATCTTCCCAGGAGTGAATATCAAAGCAAATTCATCCTATGTTGCCTATTGCAGCCACGGGTTCTGAGCACCTTGCAGTCATTATGCTCACCATGAACTTCTCTGCATATTCTAAAGGCCATGTGTCCGAAGGCTAAAGCTCGACTGAAATTGAATCATTCAACAGGTCAATGATCCCAAATCTACAGCAGAGTCTTTTATATTGCTGATAATGTACAAAAAATGATTAATTCAAGTTATTGCTGCTGAAGTTGGTTCTACAAGCTACTGGATCATGGGTTGGGCTTAGTTTTTCACAACACTGAATGTTATTTTTCACATGGCTGCATAACATGAACGCAGCTTTCATGACCTCACCCACTAATTCGTCAAGGCTCGCCTTGAAAGATTGGGCAATGTCTTTTAACAGTTGGTCTGTTAATGTTTTTAAAGTAGTCGTGTTACTCACGTATACGGAAGGTCTTACAAACCACAAAGTAGCGAGTCCCTAAATTCAACCCTGCTTTATCAACTTTTTTTAGTATCACGGGCACCACGATTACCCAATTAAGAAGTCATTCGTCTTTCAGTTTCATCAGCTTGCATATTAACTCATGCAAAAGACACATGTTAAAATTGACCAATCCCCACATTTCTTAGTTGACTCTTTTTGGGGCAGCTAGCACTTTTTTTTTTTGCATTCTGCTGTTCTTTACAGTTACTTTAGTCTTGCAAGGTAATAATCAATAAAAATAACAGCTAAAACTCACAATATCATATGACATCTGAATTTTGAATCTGTTTCTGCTACAAGCTAAGGTGCACAAAGGGGCACAGTGAGGGTAGCATTGTGCACTATATCAGTTGAGTGGGTGCCATAGCAGCACTATAGTGCAGTGAGTGGATTATCCGGGGCTTGCATTCCAGCTGAAGGTTAAACCTCTCCCCAGCATGATTTAATACGTACTTGTCTGCGTTGCTTATGAATTCCAGAGCCCCTGACGGCCGCCATGTGGAAGCAAGAGAAATATTTCAACTGTGTGAGATTTTGTGTGCGCGCCCGATCGCTGTTTCGGCTCCGCTATAACGTGCGTTTTGTGTCTGATATTTATCCGAGAGGCAGGGCTCGTGTTTCTAGGGTTTCTTCGAGAACAAGGAGAGGATTAAAGGAGGACAGAAGCTGGGAAGACAAGGAGGGATGGGATGAGAAAAAGGCAGCAAAGGTTCATCGTACGACTTCACAACTGGTTGCGAGCTGAGGAGAGGAGTGTGCCGTTTTCGGGGGGATTTCCGCAAGGCTTTTGGAAATCATCTGTCAAAAATCCAAACCATTTCCTCTGTCTTCCTCTCCCTTCTCACTCTTGCTGCCCCCGCTTTCAATCACAACATCTGCTTTCTTTCTCGCGGTGTCTCACGCCCCTCACTGTTTTCACCTACTTTTCTCCCAGACTTTGTGCTTCTGCTGCGCTTAAAGTTTCAGGCCAGGTTAAATGGATCAGAAACCTGACATAAGCTGCCAGCACCACCATCAAGCACATTATGTGCACTGGATGCAGTTCCCTCATCCCCCCTCCAAGTGACTCATTTGACACAGCTGTAAGGGAACATCTGCGGTTCAAACCAAGGTTGCTACACCAGCAGATCGAGGCTCCGCGAATTAGCCCAGAAAGATCTCACGTGTTAAAAGGACTGCGTTTTTATAGCAGAGTGACAGAACGATAACATTAAAAGTTGCTGAGGTTTCCACAAAACTGACATTCCTCGCCACAAGATGAAGATCCCAAGACTTTCAAGTCTCACGTGGCGCAGCTTCCACAGTTTCCTGATCATCAGTCAACAAATTCAGGAGCCATTCATCATGTTGACGGCCGACAAAACGGCTTCCTCTTTTCAAAGAATTGCGGTGAAATACCTCGATGGAAAGCTCACATGTGGACATTGATGTCCTTTTTAGGATGGAGATTTTTTTTTTTTTTGTTAAGTTAAAGCCCATCAGCTGCTTCTCTAAAGATCACTATGAAAGTAAATGCAGTGAATGGGGGCAATGCTGTGCTCTTAATGCAGAAAAGGTTTTTTATTAAGATAAACCAGGCTAAGAATGTGTATATGCGCCCATATATGGTGCTGTGACATGTACTGCTGTCTGAGGTAAGAAAAGCCTTACATATACTTGGTAATTTAGATAAAAACTATAAGTGATTTAATGTGTTTTCACAGTCATTTTTTCCTGTGCTGACTACTACTGTTGCTGACCCTGTCTGACAGCTCCATTAAATGGATTTGAGTGCATGGATACCTCACCTCCCTCCCCCACCACAGAAGTTAATTCATGTCTGCATTCCTGACATAAGCTTATTAAATATAATAATCCAGATAAGAAAGAGCAGATATGGGAATCGTTTGTTTCAGGTGATTTATTTTGGCCCTTTTTCCCCCCATGTGCAGATGGACAGAAGAGGAAAAAGTCGCTGAGAAGGAAGTTGGACTCGCTCGCAAAAGAGAAAAACAAAGACAAAGGTACGCCAACTTCTTTTAACACCCACTCTGATATTTTGCCATTTCCCTCTGCGTCTCTTTGCCTTCAGGTGTTGTCACGACTGTCTCCATCCCCCCTCCCTCCCTCCACCCAACTAGTGAGACATAGGGGTCCAGTCTGTGGTCTCCACCCCTCGGGCAGGTGAACAGGGAGGTTACAAAAACAGTTTCTGTTTACTGGACTTCTACAGTTTATATTTAGCTTTAGTGGAGCGACTCCTTGTAAGGGGACTGGCTCTGAGGATCAGCCACTGTGCTGCGCTAAGCAAACCCTGCATATTTGGCAGGAAGAGCAAAAAACATAGTCTAAGACAATAAAGTGGAGAGCGAAGTGAACTGTAAAATGAAAATGGGATCTTGTTACAGAAGGTGTGAGAACACTTAATGATAAGGAAAAGTGCTACTGTTAAGGTGATATATGAACAAAGCTAATTACTAGCTAATTAGTAATGACTAGGGTGACTAGCAGCAAGAAAACATGTTTATTTCCACTGTAAATTTGGACATTTTAACCTAGGAGTCTATGGGGTGGCATTTGGAGTCAACCTCCTGAATGAAAAACACACCTGAGTTTATAAAGCTTTTTAAATCAGAAACAAAAAACACAATAAATTTACTCGTAACTGCTAAAGCCAGCATGGCAGTGCATAGTTAAAAGATGCAAAACAGCAGCCAAAACACAAAAATGTACATTTTTTCCAGGTTTTCGAGAGTGAGTGTTAGGTTGGCATGTAAATAATGCACATGCTTCGATCAACGCTTATTGCTTATAACGTCTGTCAGATGTTATAAGTAATATAGCGTTATAAGTCCGGTTGTTATCATGGTGGTGGTGCATGGTGGGCTTAGCTTTGAACTGAGCCCAGAAGGCTTGATTTATGCATGGTTTCAAGCACAAAAGGATTCTAAGTCCTCTCTGCAAGAGAGAAACAGAGGGGGAAAAAGAAAATTGTGTCTCTGGTGATGCTGCTGCAGTAATCTGATCTGTAGACATGTGATGGTCAAACACCAGCCAAAACTGCATTTGCAAATGGATTAATAGCTGCTACAGTCTCTTTTGTTAAAAGCGGATGTTTTACCTCAGACAACATCCAGCAACTTGTCATTCTAAGGAAAAGACACACTAATTGGTCTCAACTATGTCTTGCTGTATTGTGCTGAGTTGAGCATTTACTACTTCCTGAAGCTGTGAGATGACTCCTGCATGAACTTAGACCAGTTGTCACTGGTGACGTGAAAAACCAAGTGCTGAAAATCAAGTGTGTGTTCCTGAGACGCCAAAGGTCTGAAAATGGAAGATTTATAAAGATCTGACATGGCTTGATGAACATGGTTTAGCTGCTCATCATGTCTATGTTATGGGGTTTAGAGACTGGATATAAGCACGTGTGCTTGTGTATGTGTTGGATATTTAAGCGACTGTAGAGCAAACTCTTTGTGCCACAGTGTTGTTCATAAACCACAGCCTTTCACTTGTGGTTGTGGACTACATTTTGCTTTCCCTCTCCTCTGTCTTCCTTTGCCTCTTTTCTTCACTCCGGCTCTCTCTCACACACACACACCGCACAGCTGGACAAGTTTTTTTTCTTCCTCCCCCCCTCAGCTGTTGGCTCAGCCCTTAGGATTGTGTGTAAATGGAATATATAGCCTGCAATAGCCCAGTATGACATAATTCCTCTCTGAAGGCAGCACTGCACGTAATTGGGCCCTCGCATGTGTGCATCCATCAGAAGTACATGAGAAGCTGATGACTGTTTTAAACTTTAAAAACGTTAAAGCGAAAATCTAGCCTGACTCATCGGATGCTGACTGTCGGCATGACCACCAAGCATTTCTCTGTGCCAGCTCTGCTTGCAGAAACGGCACAATCCGTCACAGCAAACGACATATTCCGAGAGGCAGCGTTACAACTGGACCATCAGAGGAGCACGTGAATGCAGGGTTGCTATTTTGCAGTTGTACCATCACTGAATTCTGGGCTTATGTAAGACTAGGGTAAATGGAGCAAAGGAATAACAAGTAACCATTATTCATATCGAGTATGTGTCAAAGCTGCGCACCAACTGAAGTTAACCTCATTGTGGGTGAGCGTCATCAAAGTTGTGTTATTTCTGTCAAAGGCCCCTAGAATTAGTGGGCTGTTGTAGCCGGATTTACGTCGGTTGACTTTCTGTGATGTCTTATTTTGGAAAACAGATGTAGTTCTTTAGTAGTGCCGTAAAAGTTTTACTGATATAGTTAATGTGGTTTGAGATGCCTCCATTGCATGTGTGTAAAAGGCAGGCTGCAGCAGAAGTGATAAAGCTGTTAACTGTTTATGCTGAAGAGCTATTTTTGGATGTTGGTAAGGAGCTTCTTTTTCCCATTTCTTCATGGAGCTAATATTAGTTCAGTTACCCTAACCTTTTTTTTTGTTTTCTTTCCTGTTTTTCCCTCTCTCGTCCTCCAACATCTTTTGGCTCTTTTTCACAGAATTCATACCCCAGGCCTTTAGTATACCCCTGTCCCAGGTCATCGCCAACGACAGAGCTCAAAGGCAGCGACAGGATTCTTTTCGTCAGGACCCTCCACAGCGGGAGGAGCACAAAGACTCCTCAGACCTCGTATCGTCCATTTTACAGGTCCGTCAGCTCGTCTGTATGGCTCTCCTTCTGTGTGTTCAGTCTTGTAATTCCCATCTTCAATCTTGGGAACATTTGGGACAAATGTATTTGCACTCCAGAGAATAGACTGAATTCCTAAATCATGTGTCCTGCAGTTTGCCACCAAGCGGCCGTCCAACAAGGAGTTATCCAGCAGTAACTCGTCGCTAAGTTCCACATCAGAAACGGCTAATGAGTCAACATCGCCCAACACCCCTGAAGCTGCCCCACGAGCGCGGAGGAGGGTGAGGCATTGAAATTCATCATAGCCTGAGCCGCCCGCACAGATCAAGTGGAGGTTTTTTTTTTCTATTCAGCCGGGTTTGTTGATTATCCTCTAGGGAGGCATGTCAGTGGACTCCATCACAGACCTAGACGACAACCAGTCCCGCTTGCTTGAGGCGCTGCAGCTCTCTCTGCCAGCTGAAACGCCGAGTAAAAAAGAGAAGCACAGGGACAAAAGGCTGAGCCTGAATCCCATTTACCGTCAGGTGCCACGTGTCGTCGATAGTTGCTGTCAGCACATCGAAAAATATGGTGAGCAGCTGCTTAATCGCTTAAACAAACCCCCCAAAAATCAGGATCCTGTTTGAAATGTAAATAAAAAAAGAACGCAGGAAATCTCATAAACCCATATTTTAACCACGATAGAACATACATATTTAATGTTTAAACTGAGAAAATGTACTATTTAGGGGAAAACAAGCAACATCAATTTGACTTGGATGGCAGAAACATGCCTTAAAAAAGTAGGGACCGGACCATGTTTTCCACTGTGTAGCATTACCTGTTCTTTTAACAACAGTCTGTAAATGTCTGGGAACTGAGGAGACCAGTTGCTGGTTCAAACTTGGTTCTTCTTTGTCGTATGTTTTGTTTTACGATACCCTAAATGTTTTCAGCTGGACTTCAGGCAGGCAAGTTCAGCATCCAGACACTTCTACTTTGACGCCATGCTGTTGTAATAAATACAGCATATGGATCCTCTTCCTGAATTATGAATTTATTATGAATAGGGCTTCCTTGAAAAAGATGTTATCTGAATGGGAGCATGTGTTGATTTAAAACCTGTATAAGCATTTCTGCAAGTGTTCCTGAGCTCATGCACTCCAACACAGAATAATACAGTTTTTTTAATGCAGTATCACCTGAGGGCACAAGGTTCAGGGGCATCCAGCATCCAGTAAATTTTCCTTGTTCTTTTACATGCAGAGTTTTGTACAAATTCTAAGTCTTAACAATTTCACATTGAGCAACATTAATCTTTCCAGAATTTATAGATGCAGACTAAGAAACTCTCTCTTTTTACACCCAATGATGTTACTGGCCTGTTGCCAATTAACCTAATTAGCTGAAAAAGCGTTACTTTTCCAGCCTTTTCTTGCAACTATTCCAACTTTTTTGAGACGTGTTGCTGCATCAAATTCAAAATGGGCTGATATTTTTCATAAAACAGTAAAATGTCTCAGTTTAAACATTTGATACGTTTTCTGTGTCCCTGCCTCTTCAGAATTGGGACTCTACATTTACCAAGCCGTGTCTGATTTCTCTTATATCTGCACTTTTAATTCTTCAGGTTTGCACACTGTGGGGATCTTTAGAGTTGGAAGCTCCAAGAAGAGAGTCCGACAGGTCAGTATTCTGTCCATGTAGTAAAATATATTCCTTCATGTGGTATAACATCTCTCACAGGGCCTTAATTGGGTTGTTTTATACTCATCAGTAACCCATTGTCCTTTATTTGAAAGTATCATTTTATGACATCCACAAACAAGATGCAAAGCGCCATGCTAAAAAGCCCAACAATAAATCAGAGGCCTGTTTTGTAGAAAGTGAAAGTTTCTGGTGTGAAATGTTCTTCACACTTCTCTTTCCTTTCACAAGAGTCAACACCAACAAACAAAATGTTGTTGCCAAGAATAGAACGTGTTAAAACCAGCACATTGCACTAAAATGTGCCATTTAAGCTAGCAAAGCTTGATCTACTGAATTTTCCAGCCTCACAGTATACAAATACAGTGATCCAGCAGAGTTTATTCTCATTATTCAAGCAAATATGAAGTTATTCTACAAACTCCTACACCGCTCATTATCCGTTACCTTTGACTCGAATGAACACACAGTGAAAGAATGAATAAATCGGGGTTAAACGAAATGGAGCAATCAGTGTGGGTGGTATAATTTTTTATATAATCTGTTGCGTGTTTTGTTGGCATGTAGTTGCACTTGTAGCGGTTACAGAAAACTAAAGGCACTTAGGGAGGGGAGGTTACTCATTCACTGACAGCCTCTGAGAAAACATCTGTGACTTTCAGGTCTCCATCATAGCAGAGGTGTGGTGACTGAGATGAAACAAATGCTAGCTTTGTCGTAAGAATTTTTGCTAAATGTTAAGCTTAAGGTACAATGAGCAGATGTTCGACGCTCTAGAGCACAATTAGCTAGTTTGTACATCAGCTAAGTTGCACTTTGCAACCTGTTCTGCAAGTCACGTGATGGCTAATGATGGCTCATCGCGTGATACAATAAGTTTTTCAAATTGACGGTATCATTGTTATGGAGACCAGCTAACAAAAAAAGAAAAAAAATATATGCTTTTTAAAAAATAAAGTATGTTGCCATTACCTATAGGGTCTTTAAGCAATGCACAGGTTTTTTAGTGTAGGAAGTGTTTCAATTTCTATTTGTAGTCTGTCTATAGTTTGAGTGCTATTGACCAATCACATTTTAGCAGACTGTAAAAGACAAAAGGATTTATTAATTTAATTTGCTGTATATTTCGTGTAAAAACGACCACATTAGTGAATGTGCAGACAACCCATTGTCATGGCAACAAAATAGGCTTTGTAATTTTGAAGAAGTCTGTAACAGCAGTCTGGCGAGGAAGGAGCGGCTAGCCGGTCCAGCGGGCATGTGGTGTGGAGGTTAGCCGGATAACACGGAACCAGTCGGTTAAATCCAATAACAGACCTTTATTCGCCGTCAGCAACATTACACTTTATAAGCCAGGTCTCCTCGGCTGTACTCGTCCGAACCTACATGCGCGGGGATTGGTACCACCAGCGCCAGCTTGTCACAACAGTAAGTAAGGTGCTTTCTTGGAGCATGGAACATGAGCAGCATGAAATGGCTGCCGCTAACAACTCACACACCCACTAGGAGACCCCCACAGCTACTACAATAGTTGGGCAACCCCCCCTAGTGGTGCTATAACCCAAAAGGTTTGTTACATCACCCCCCTGGCAATTCGCAGGCTGTCCTCAGCCGGACCCAGGTGACCCTCCTCCCGCTACCCTTCTTCACTATACATAGTTACATTAGGTACTAAGCAGGTTGTGGAGGAATTGTTAGACACCCTTACCTTATAGCATTGGTACAGTCAATAAACAAAATTAGTGCTTGAAGCAAACAATATAGAACATGCAGTATTACTGCCAATCCATCTTCCAGAGATGGTCATAGACAAGGGAAACAGTCAGACATACAACACAACCGGTCACTCAAATCAGTATAACAGAAAACCAAACAAAGGCTCTCACGGGCCACGATTACCAGGGCTCAGTGGAACAGAACAAGTAATCACCCCTTATGAACAGAACAATTACAGCATGTACATGTATGAAACCAACCCTCAGTCAACATTGAGTCTGTCCGTATGATGACGGTTAGTCCACCTGGTAGCAGTCCAACCCTCAGTGATTCTGGGGCACCGGCGGGGTCTCAAATGATATTGTTCCCCCTTGGCCGGTGGCGACTCAGAGGCGCCCTCAGCGGGGTGCCCGCCTGCTCCGATATCCCCTGAACTCGGGAATGAGGGCTGTTCCCCCGTTTCAGTCTCATCCAGGCTCTCCTGGGACGAAGTCCGGTGCCCTGAAGGAGATGTGGAGTCCCAGGAGTAAAATGGCTGAACGTTCACGACGTGGAAGACTCCTGCGTCTTCACCAGTGTCAATCTTGGCTAATCTGTAGTTGACCTCCCCAAGCTTCTGAGTAACCCGGAGGGGCCCTGTAAACAAGGGTGCCAGCTTGGCCGTGAAGCAAGATTGAGCGTCCGATCGATGATGAGCTTTGACTTTCACCAAGTCTCCGACTGCATAGGTCATCGGCCGGCGTCTCAGGTCGTAGTAGCGTTTCTGCCTAGCATGGCTGCGAGCCAGTGTCTCCCTGGCTCGATCGTGGGCCTCCTGAAGCGACGCTTTAAGGGTCTCCGGATAGGGCATGGATGACTCCTCGCTCTCTCCAGACGGCTTAGTAAGCAAGTCAAGGGGTGTCTCCAGCTCCCTACCATACAACATCATAGCAGGGCTGAGTCCTGTACTCTCATGGGGGGCTGAGCGCAGCGCGAAACAGATTTGGGACATGAACTTATCCCACGACGCGTGCTTATCGCCCACGTATGCACGGATGGCCGTTTTGAGAGTTCTGTTCACTCTTTCGGTCGCATTAGTTTGCGGATGATACGCCGTCGTGAGGCGGTGGGTGGACCCAAGAGTGGAGAGAACAGAATCAAACAGCTCACTGACAAAAGGTGAGCCCCTGTCCGAAATAAGGTACCTAGGGGCCCCATGCCTAGCAAATACCTCGTTAATGAACTTACTGGCTGCCACTCGAGCCGTCGCATCCCGAACCGCACACACTTCGATCCACTTCGAGAAATAGTCTACGAAGACCAGTATGTACGAGTTCCCCGAAGCGGTGCGAGGTAGTGGTCCGACAAAATCGACCCCTGCGTATTCCCAGGGTCGCTGGGGCGAAATGGGGACCATGAAGCCCGCTGGCTTTCTTTGACTGGGTTTTGTGAGTTGACATACTGGGCACGACAAGACGTAGCGTTTAACTTCCGATGCCATCTTGGGCCAGTAAAACCTAGACTGCATTCTCGCTAGTGTCTTAGCAATCCCCAGGTGACCTGCTGTAGGGTGGTCATGATAATAACCGCACAGGGTACCCCGGAGAGCCGTAGGAGCATACAGCTTCAGCTCCTCCTGGGGCCGAAGACTGCGCTTATGTTTCGGGCCTCGGTAATAGAGTAGGCCGTCATTGACCACCAAGGACGGTGAAGGACTGGCGTCCGAACCCAGATTGGGGGAACACTCCAGGTCTCGGAGCTTTGGACCTGCACCTGGGTCATCTAACTGCAGCTGCCTTAGTTGTGTTCGGTCCTCTAACAAAAGGGGAGGCTGGGCACGAAGATCCATGCCCCACATGACAGCATGCTCCGGCAAGATTTCAATAGGAGGACCCTCTGGTGCAGGCAGTGGGTTGCGAGACAGAGCGTCTGGCACCCTGTTGTGTACCCCCGCCTTGTGTACGATGGTAAAGTCAAAGTCCTGCAAGCGCAGGGACCACCGCGCCAACCGGCCAGTAGGGTTTGGGCGTGACATCAGCCACTTAAGGCTGTTGTGGTCAGTCAAGACCGTCACATGAAGCCCTTCCACATAGGGACGAAAGTGTTCTAAAGCCCAAATCACAGCCAGACACTCCTTTTCTGGCGTAGAGTATGGTTTCTCTGCCTTGTGAAGAGCTCGACTTGCGTAAGTGACCGCTACTTCCCTACCCTCTGCATCCTTCTGCATTAAGGCCGTCCCCAAGCCAAGGTCACATGCATCCGTATGGATGAAGAAAGGCCGGGAAAAGTCAGGGAGTGACAGGACAGGCGCTGTCGCAATGCTCTGTTTCAGGAAGTCCATGGACTCCTGACACCTGTCATCCCACTGAAAGGTAACATCCTTCCTTGTCAGGGCGTGCAGAGGTTCTGCATGGCGAGCATATTCCTTTACGAATCTGCGGTAGTATCCGGTCAGACCGAGAAACTGCCGCACCTGTTTCATTGAGGACGGAGTTCTGAACTGCATCACAGCCTTGATTTTGTCATCGTCCGGTTTAATGCCATCCGGGGTAACCCGGTAGCCCAGGAAGGTGAGCTCCTTCAGGCAGAACTGGCATTTCTTAAGCTTCAATGAGAGACCCGCAGACCTAAGTCTCTCAAGGACCTCCCGCAGGTCCAACAAATGCTGTTCGAAGGTAGGGGACACAACCACAATGTCGTCCAGATATACAGCACATGTCTTGTAAACAAGGCCGCTGAGGACGTTGTGCATCAGCCTCTGAAAGGTGGCTGGTGCGTTGCAGAGGCCGAAAGGGAGCACGCGAAACTGAAACAGCCCACAATGGGAAACAAAGGCTGTTTTAGGACGTGAGTCCCCTGAGACCGGCACCTGCCAGTAACCCCTCGCCAGGTCCAATGTTGAAATGAATCGACCTCTCGCTAGGAAGTATGAGTCCTTCCGAGTCACCTGGTTCAGCCCCCTAAAGTCCACACAGAACTGTGGGTCAGCGCCCAACCTGTTAACGATCACGACAGGTGCGGCCCAGGGGCTCATGGACAGTTCAATTATGCCATCTTCCAGCATTTTCTGGACCTGCTCTTCAATGAGTTGTTTCTTTGCAGGGGAGGTGCGGTATGGGGGGAGGTTAATAGGCCTCGCATCTCCCGTGTCGATCACATGTTCAGTTAAAGACGTGCGGCCCAAATGACCATCAAACATGCAGCTAAATTGTTCAAGGAGGACAACTAATAGTTCTCTCTGACTATCTGTTAGGTTTGCCTCCAGAGCTTTGGTCTCCAGCGAGGGCTCTACCATGTCAAGCGTCATAATGACATTATCATCGCTCAACAGATCAACTGAGCAACCCTCCTCTTCATCCGCGCCTGGGCATGGACTGTCGTCCATAACTACGGTTCTCGAGGGGATGTGGATTGTCAAAGAGGCCCTGCTCATAAAGTCCATCCCTAAGACAAAGGGGGACGACAAGTTGCGGATGACAGCAAACCGGTGATAAAACCTTTTGTTCAAGAACCCTATGGGCAGCCATGTAACACCCTCCGGGAGACAGCGAGCACCGTCTACTAGGCTCACCGGTGGACCCATCCACTGGTGGGTCCTGCTGGGAGACAAGTTGTTCTCCAAAATGAGTTCAGCCCGCACAGCAGACAGGGATGCCCCTGTATCTAGCGTAGCGTTCACTGCCACCGAGTTGAAGTTAATTTTGGCTTTCAGTGGGGTGTTCCAGTGTGCTCCAGACTCTACATCTTCCATGTGCCCCACAATGCCTTGCACAATCTGGTGGGCATCATGCGGGCGAGGCATACTTTGTGAATGGGGGGAGGGCTGCCTCATTAAAATGTCCTCCCCCCCCGGGGGTTTCCCGACTGCTGACTGGCCGCACGAGCTGCCGGCAGTGAATCCAGCCCCTCAGCATCGGCCAGTTCCAGGCCCGGTGGTGGTCCTGGAAGAGGTCGGTGGGAGGTTGCCCTGGGTCTGGCAGCACCTCGTTCTTTTGGGGCAACCCAGGTGCAACTTGGGCACGTGCGTGTGGTAAACCCTGGGCGGGAGCATTTAAAACAATGTGGTTCTCTCGCGCTTGCAACACTAGGAGATGAAGTAGGGGTTGAGCGGCCAACTGGACCTAAGGCTGTGTGGAGCTCGTGCGCGCGAAGCAGTAGGTCCATAACCGACGGGACCGGCGTACCGTACAACGCAACCCGATATTTCTCCAATGAATGTTTACATATGAGCTCGATCTGTTTATGCTCCGGCGGCGGGCACCTTAGCTTATTAAACTCACCGAGCATGTGAGCTACAAACGTTGGGAGGGGCTCCTCTAGTGATTGGACGCGATCGAGGATGCCCCGCCAAACGTGCTCTTGGTTATCAGCTGACACAAACACTGATTCAAAAAGTTGGTAAAAATGTGCCCATGTAGTAATGTGAGAGCTGAGGGCCCTAAACCATTTACTGGGCTCTCCCTTGAGGAAGTGAGGGAGCTCACTCAGAACCTGCGAGTCGGTTAGGCGCAGCGACGATCTGTAGCTATCCACTGATTGGAGCCACTCCTCCGGTGACACTCCGCCGTCACCAGCGAACACTGGGGGCTCCAGCTTGGCCTGGTGCAGCGCTGCGGCGATCATCCTCGATGTATTGCAGAGTTCCGCCGACTGACACTGGAGAAGCGGAGGGGGCTCTGTGTTAATCCCTTTCTGCGTGAATGGCGTGGAAAAAGCCACTGGGTTGGGGGTTCTCTGAGGAGGTGTTTGCTCCCCCGGTTCCCCTCTCGCGCCACCATCCAAGTGCTTCAGAAGGCTCTTTTGTAGCTCCAGCGAATCGTGCAAGCAGACTCGCAGTTTCTCCACCTCTTCTTGCAAGCTTTCCACCTTAAGATTGAGGTCATGAGGGGTAGAGCGAGGGATGATGTACTTAGTCAGGCTGGGAGCTTCAGCATCTGAGTCGCAGCCGTCTCCCTCGCTGCCTGTGTCTGGGTGGGACGCCATTTCAAAAGTATGGCCGAAACCACTCTCTCTCTCACAAAAGTTATGGCAAAGTGAAAGAGCGTTCCCACAGAGTACCTAAGCGTTAATATCCATCAGACAGAGAGCGTCCGTGCACACTCTGATGCTTCACACAAAACAAAACGTCCCTCTGGATGAACACCGAGTCAAAGTCACTGTAGCGTTAGCCTTAGCTTTAGCACCGCTGATGTCGTAACGGTCCAATAGCACTGAGTTAGCGGTCCGACGGACCGTACAGTTACTCACGGAGTGCTCCCCCTCGCAGGCGAGCGTGTCAAGCGATGGGTCGGCGCTCTTCCATGCCTGCAAATGTCGTTGAAATCCCGGGGGGTCGGCTCCTTCACGGGGTCCTATCGGCCCGGCCAATACAGCCAGACGAAGAGAAAAAAAAAACACGCCACCTCAGCCGAAGTGTCGATCGTTGAAAAACACGGGAAAAACATCCGAGCCCACCGTCTGTCGGTCCAGATGACGATGAAGATCCAGAGAACAATGTTCGGGCGCCACTTTGTAACAGCAGTCTGGCGAGGAAGGAGCGGCTAGCCGGTCCAGCGGGCATGTGGTGTGGAGGTTAGCCGGATAACACGGAACCAGTCGGTTAAATCCAATAACAGACCTTTATTCGCCATCAGCAACATTACACTTTATAAGCCAGGTCTCCTCGGCTGTACTCGTCCGAACCTACATGCGCGGGGATTGGTACCACCAGCGCCAGCTTGTCACAACAGTAAGTAAGGTGCTTTCTTGGAGCATGGAACATGAGCAGCATGAAATGGCTGCCGCTAACAACTCACACACCCACTAGGAGACCCCCACAGCTACTACAATAGTTGGGCAACCCCCCCTAGTGGTGCTATAACCCAAAAGGTTTGTTACAAGTCATCCAAAGGTCAGATGGAAGAGATTTTAATCTGTACTGGTAAAACGAGTTTGAGCTGAGAGTCGAGCAGGTCCCTTGGAGGACCAGAAGGAAGTGAGTTTCTGTGGGTGTGTGCACTACCTAGAAATAATGTCCATTGTTGTGTGCAGAGGATGTCTCTGAGTGCCCCTTTTCCTTTCTTTCCCCTCGGCCTGTTGTTTTTGGTTGTCCTTCAGCTGCGAGAAGAGTTTGATCGTGGCATTGATGTGCAGCTAGACGAGGAGTACAGTGTTCACGATGTATCTGCTCTGCTGAAGGAGTTCCTAAGGGATTTGCCGGACCCTCTCCTAACCAAGGAGCTCTACACGGCCTTTATTAACACCACATGTAAGTGTCTTTTCGCACCCCTCCCACTTTCCCTTCTGTTGTCTCCTCATTCCTAACCTCCCGTTGACACCTTTTTTTCCTTGCGCACTGCAGTGTTGGACTCATATGAGCAGCAGAGTGTCGTTCAGCTGCTGATCTACCTTCTCCCAGCATGCAATAGTGACACACTTCACCGCCTGCTGGAGTTCCTGTCCACTGTGGCTGATCATGCCCATGACCAGCAAGATAAAGACGGGCAGGAGGTGAGCAACAGGCTGAAACATCCAAATGTAGAGCCTGTGGACGGTTTAATGGCATTTTGGTTCCACCTTATTGGGAAGAAATTACCAAAGAAGTCATAGGAAGCAGTTTGCGTGGGTGGATTCTGTACATATGTTCCAGAAACAGCACAAGCACTACAAAACCACTGATGTAAGATTACTAAATAGCTTAGTAGTGATTATAACATCCGGGGATAGTGTCAACCGTTGCATTTGCTCAAATTTTGCAATTTAGGCTGGGGACTGGACTGGGCCAACTACTCCAAGTTGAGGAAGTCTGCAAAAGTAAAAATTTCAGCATCTTTCTCCAGCACACTTGGCCAGTAAAGTTGCAGTGTACGTACGTCTGTTCAGACTTGATTGTTGGGAGAAAAAAGGTCATCAAATAATTTTACCCTATTACACTTTTTGTGAACTTTCGGTACAAAATAGTTTCGGTACAAAATTTCACAGAAAAAGCAAAAAAGTAGAACCGATGCGCCACCGTGTCAAAAGGAGTTGAAGTGGTTAAGCATCTGACTGGGATGCCTCCTGGACACCTCCTATGCCAGGTGTTTTGGACATTTCATACTGGGATGAGGCCTTGGGAGAATTGTGCTAGAAACGTGTTGATGGTCACCAAAAGCACCTGGTTGAAGTGCAACTTGCTAAAAGACATTTTACAAAATATTAGTGGGGGGGTGAATTTGATCCTGTATGTATACCTTTGACCCTGTGTGGATTAGAGAAAATCCAAGATATATGTATAACAATCCCTCCTGGAAAAAGAACAGTTCAAAGAAATCATTAAAAGCCCCAAATTACCATGACATTCATGTCCATAATGATTGTATGGAAACTTCTGAAGACATCTGTGTATGTGCACTGAGAAAGAAAGTTTATTGTCTCTGGTGATGCATACTTTCATTATCTTTTGCAGGAGAATGTTTGTTGCTGTGTTTACGTGTGAAAAAGTGCTTTTTTGGCACACACGTTCGCACAGATGGATTTTTGTTTTGTTGTCTCTGTGTGTCTATATACACAAGAGAATGAACCCAAACATCGATGCGTATGATTCCTCCTTCGTGGCTCTAGTATCTCTGTCCGCAACTCTGACAGGAACTCGGATTGCTTCAAGCTCATCTAGGAAAATATCAGCACTCCTTGGCTGCTTTGTGGTTCTCGTCTCTGTGCTGGGACTGGGAGTGGAAAAGGAAGGAAACTCAACAAGAAATATTTAAAAAAAAAAGGAAAAAAAGGAAAATTTGTTTTTTAAAAAGCTGTCAAAGCTTTAAATGACTTTTAATTTTAGATGTCGATTGTCCAAAAGTACATGCACTATTACACAACCCAGAGAAAGCCAGAGACAGCTGTCGTGCTCGCCTGCGCTTCGTGTTCAGAAACCCCCATGATGCTACTTTTCATCTATCTTCAGCTTAAAGTGACAAAAAGCAGAGGGGTGGGGGTTGATAAGAAACACAGCACAGAAGTTGGAAGGGAGATTTTCCAAAGGAATGGATGAGAGATGGTAATGTGAGAGGGAGGAGAAAGTGGGAGGAAGAACTCCCAAGTCTGTGTTATTACAGAAGATAATTTCTGCAGTTCTTTTGGAATTATTAAAAAAAAAAAATCTCCTAATATGGAAGAGAAATGAGAAAATTGTCCCTGGTGTCTGTGATGCGGCCTTTGCCCTTTATCTGTTAAAAATTGTTTTTCTCTTTGAATTTCAAAACAAATGGAAAATGGATGGAAATTAAATATCACAAATATTGTAATCATACCTGCATTAATACACCAGGTAAAACACACACATATGCAAACACACAGACCCATCTACTGAAATATTCTAGCTAAAACTTGGGTTTGTCAGCACTTTTGATATGTGAGTGTTTGATGATATAAACTGGTTTGTTTAGCATTTGAATGGCGCGCAGCTTTTACGTCTACTTGAAGTAGATACATAGCCAAACGCCAGCACAGTAGTGGTGGGGACCCAGAGAAAAACCCAATAGACCGGAAAAACGGGCAGGAGACAAGAACACAAAGGAAACACATGGCATGCACGCATGGCGACTGTTGTTAAAGTAGCACATAACTCAACCCCTCGACCTCACCTCAACACCATTCCGAGTCTTCCGTGTTGTATTGAGTACAACTAATCATTAATCTTCTATGTAAACTTTGATGCTGTCCATTAAGTTGTTACTCTAATAAATAGGCATTCCGAATTTTTCTGTTATTTCTCACCCTTTGAAAAACAAAAATGTCTCTAGTTCATGAAATCGTATTTAAAATTTATTATTAAAAAAAAGACGGGTTCTGCTGGAAGTTTCTTCCTGGTAAAAGGGAGTTTTTCATTCCCACTGTCGCCAAGTGTTTGTTCAAAGGGGCTTGTTTGATAGTTGGAGTTTCTCTCTGTTGTTGTCGGGTCTTTACCTTACAGTATACAGCGCATAGGCAACTGTTACTGTGATTTGGCACTATATAAATATAATATAACTGAATTGTATTGAAAAAAATGTTTTTTTTCATTAGTTTGGCCTACCATACGGTTGCGGTTCATTTAAATTAATAGTAAAAGACTGAGCCTGAGGAATTACTGAGTGAGCCATTATTAATAGGTTGGTACATTTGTGTCCCAGATCACAGGGAACAAGATGACAGCTTTAAACCTTGCCACCATCTTTGGTCCCAACCTCCTCCACAAGCAGAAGAGCACAGACAAGGAGTTCACTGTCCAGAGCTCAGCCAGGGCTGAGGAGAGCACGGCCGTCATCGCCGTGCTGGAAAAGATGATCGCCAGCTACCAAGCACTCTTCATGGTCAGTCGCTGAAGATTTCTAAAAATAAAATACTGTGCAAAAGTCTTGAGCAACCCTCCATTTCTTTTTATTTTGCTTCCAAGCCGCCAATCTTTGTTGTCATTTTTTTAAGTGGTCTTGAGCAATAGTTCCCTGAGTTTCATTTGGACTTCGGCTGCTTTTTCCACGCATTTTCAGTTCAGCCCTTGTACTTGACAATTTTCTCAAAAAATTTATTTTTTTGGTCTTTTAGCCTTTATTGGCTACAGATAATGTAGATAGACAGGAAAAGCGGGGAGAGAGAGAGGGGAAGACATGCAGCAAAGGGCCACGGGTCAGACTCAAACCCAGCCCTACTGCTCACCAACCATATGGTGTATGGTTGCCTGCTCTGTAGGTCCTGTGGATGTTATTCTAGAGCAGACAGAGGATAAAAGCCAGACTAGTGAAAGATAAGAGAAAAAAGCAGAGAAATAGAAAAAGAAAAGGGCGAGAAAAAGTTGAGGGTGAAGTAAGCAGGGTGTCCAACTGCTGCTTCTGTTTAAAGGCACAATCATATGATACACAGCACCAAAAAGGCAAAACAGAGGGGGGTACACAAACAAATATACAATTTTGCTGTGTGTGTGTGTATGTGCGTGAGATAGAGAAAGAGGCTGTGAGTGTCTGTGTGTGAGTGTTTGTCACAGACCATGCTTGAAAAATGAGGGTGAGAGACTGCAATAATGCTACCCGACTTAGAGGCAGAGGCATATAGGGAAAGACCCAGGAGGCCCCAGCTGTCCACGGCATACAAGTGAACTGAAGATCCAGGGCCACACGTCCCGACAACAACAATGCATCCACCCCAGCCTAGAGAAGAGGGAGGCCCCAGACGAAGCTCTGGGGTGGGATGGAGGTGTCAGGGGACCAGAGGCAGCGAGCAGCCAACCCCGCCGGAGGCTGGCTCCCTCAGCACAAGCCGAAGATGGGGCCACAGACCCTGGAGAACCACCCAAACCCTGGCAGAGCCCCCACCACATGATGAAGAGGCCCAAGCCACCCTGGACCACAACCCCTCTTAAATGCCCAATCAGGCACCACAGATCCACCAAGTGCCTAATTTCTTTTGGGGGAGATCACATAAAAGGCAGTCAACATCTAAAGAAGAGCTTTGAATGTCCTTCAAAAAGCCTGGAGAACTCTTCCTGAAGACTCCTGACGACTAGGGAGTTCATGCTGGTTGAAAAAAAAAAGGTGGTGGCCATTAGAAGAGAGGGGGTGGCTCAAGGCCCTAGCACAGGATAGGATGAAAATCTTCTCTGTTGTGTCTTGTGTGCTGATGAAAATGGAATTTGGCCTTTGGTAATGAGACAGATGAGAAGGAAAAGATGAGATAAAGTAAAAATTTAGAAAAACAAAAAAGCAAAAAAACAAATATGTAGACGAATCAAAAACATCTTAAAGTTTTCATCCAGATACTTGAACCTGTTTTTCCAAAATAAAAGCCGAACATTCATGCATTAAATCTTTTATTTGCTGTCAGAAGAGGTCACAGTATTACACAGATTACTGCCTCATCAGTTGCTTTTGTTCTTTTCTGTCCCTCAAACGGGAAAACAGTTTGGGTCATTTCAGGTCCGCAACTTTGAAACTCTAATGTTTCGTAATCTGCCACGGAGGCTTACATTCCTGCAGTAAGCCAATGAAGAGCCATTAATCGCATAAAGTGAATTGGGACTGACTTGCGCGTCTTAGAGAGTAAAAACAGATTTGTAGGCAGCTCAAGTTCTATGAATGACATCTGCAAGTTGTTTTGTAACCTGCTTATGTCTGAATTTGTTAGTGAGCGACATTTACTTTCAAAGCATTTCAGGATGGGAGTCATTTGCAGACATTAGGTTTTTGGACGGTGCTCTTCATCTTAATCCGCATGTCTGATAAGCATAAAAATCAGCTAATTAGAAGATCAGATTAAGAAGTCCACTGGAAATGAAGGTAACAAGGCACATCATTAACTTATTATCGTTTCTTCCCATCATACTGAGGCAAGGAAAAGGGAAAAATAAAGTTTTCATTACTAGAAATCCAGTACATTTTGATATCCTTGCAGTAGAAAGGACTACAAGGATCTGACCATTCTTTAGAAGATAAATGCAGCATCGGTGGGTGGATGTTAAGTATTCAGTTATTTTGCTTACGTTGTTTTATGTAGGTTCCTCCTGATCTGCAAAACGAAGTTTTAATGAGCCTTTTGGAGACCGATCCAGATGTGGTCGACTACCTTCTGAGGAGAAAAGCATCTCAGTGAGTTACACCTATAGAGCGCTTAGTCTTGTGTTTCCCTTTCCTTCAATCTCCGACTATTTGAACCCATTTTAATTATTTTTTTCCTCCCGCAGGAGTCCGGACCTGTTACAGCCAGAGGAGCCCTTCGTCCTGAGCGAGCGGCATTCGTCCAGCGACTCCAACAAGGCGTCGAGTGGTGAAGTGTCCCCTTATGATAACAACTCCCCGGTCCTGAGTGAGCGCAGAGGGGAACCAGGGAGCCCGGCCAGTGAGCAGCTCTACCGCGTCCCAGAACAGTACTCTCTAGTGGGGCAGAGCAGAGCTGTCACTTGGGGTTATAAAGGTGAGAGATGCACAATGTCTGGTATTTACAGAGATAGGTGATTAGCACGTGTTATCACACTTTGGCCTTTCTTCTTGGGTATCAGCAACATGTCTCATAATAAATGTTCTGTATAACTCAGAAGTGGCAGGAATTTGACCTCTCTTGTGCCTTTTTCAGAAGAACATGCTAACATTTGGGGCACATGGCACAGTACTCTGAAATCGGCACTCAAGAATCAAACATATACAGGTAAACAATTTTCAAGTCAGTCCATGCCCGCTGCAAATTTTGTTTCAAGTGGCTAATGAGCCAGAGCGCTATGCGCTTGAGACATGGTGTTAGTTATTAACCATGACAGGAACAGATCTGAAGCACGTAGCACATTCTATATTATTAAATTGGCCACTTTTTGCAGACCGTTTGTTTTATCTGTGTAGCCAGGCAGCACATACGATCCTGGTTAAAAGCTAATTAACCATTGACTGTATAAAAGGATTGCTAGAGTCTCTGTGATGATACCTATTCGTTTATGGGCTGGCATTTTGAAACACTGGGTTTATCACTGTACTGTACCCAAACTAGCCAAATTTGGAGTTAGCTAATCCTTGGATGCTTGCGTAGCAACCTACATCCACAAACTACATGTACCTTGATACATTTTTAGCTTTAATAGAGAAAGAAAGGTGGTGGCATTAAGTTTTACCCAGACTGGAAGAGGAAGAGTAGTCATAGCTTTCTATTGACTTGTTTAGGTTAAAAATACCTCATGTGCTAGCCAAAAACAAAAACAAAAACAATACCTAAAAGTCATAAGATGCCGGAAGCAGGAAGAACGGCAAAACTGGGGACTCTAATTTTTGAATTCTACACTTTATATACTTTTTGATATTTAATAATAATAGGTCAAATATTCAGTTGTCATTTTCAAGTTACTATGTTTTTATAGGTTTAGCTGACGTTTAGCTTTTGACCGTGTTGGCAAGTACCTTAGGTAAAGGCAGCAACTTTTTTAACACCTAAAATTCAGTAAAGTAAAGGCATTTTTTTAGCATGTCAGCCCCTAGTTATAGGGCTGAGTGGCTTTTTCTCTTTCAGTGGGCATGGTTTTCAAAGTATGACACATTATACTCCCCATCCCCCGATTCAGTTGTGATAAACTTAAAATAAGCTACAGAAACCAGAAACGTTTTTGCATAAGGCTGTACTTTCACAACCATGTTTCATCACAAAACCCCCAAAACCAGTGCTTTTAAGGCTTTGTTCTGTATTTACTGATGACTCATCATGGATACACGTTAAGTTACGAATGGGTAACGTACACTGAATGTGGCACATGAAAAAACTGCAAATCGTGAACATAACATTGCATTTGCAGGGGGATGCCGCATATGAGAATAATACTAAATAATAAAGGCTTTTAGAACCTTATAGATGTTATTACTTACTGTATGTGTGTATATGTGGTTTTGTTAAGATTAAGGAGGAGATAGGACACATGCAGACATATGTACATAGATGTGTATGTATATGTATATTCATACATATACAGATGATGATTATAATAAGATGACTGAGAATTCTAGTGATTCAATCTACCAAAAATAGGTTTATGTAGTAAATTAGTATTTGGTTTATTATCAATAACATAAAAATTAATTATTAATAAAAGCCTTTCTTACATTTCTTTGTACAATTTTATATCAGTCACTAAATGGAGATGTGTGTCTCCCTCAATATTCGTTGACAATCTTACTGATGAAGTGATGCTGTCTTCTTAGGTTCCCATAGCAACATGTCAGAAGGAAGCTCCCGCAGCTCACAGGAAGGTCTAGATGGACTCCATAGTGATAGCAGGCATCAGACAGCAGTACAACGGACTCAGACAACGCCTGACATCTCCGAGTGCAGACTCCACCCACCGGTCACCAGAGTGTGCACCAACCCTCATGCGGACAAGGGGCGACCACGCCTGCAGCTAAACATCAACCCTTCTGTGACTTCGCAAAGGGGACATGGAGTTAACTCGACCCTCAGACCTCAAGCCGGAGAAGGCGGCCCCCTCGATGGACGCTCTCCTCCCCCTTATAATGCGCACCATCGACTGGCTAGCTCACAAAGTACCCCTCAGCTTGCGACGGCTCAGCAGCCACACGGGAGGTCGAGCGCAGGACAGAGCAACTCGGCTTCAACAACAGAAGTCCCAGTGGTCGCACAGAGTCCAGAGTGGCAGGAGTGGCAGAGGGACCGGTGGCAGATATGGCAACTGCTATCCTCGGACAATGCTGACACACTGCCAGAAACTCTGGTGTGATTTCAGACAATGTACTCTGTCTCAGCCTCTTCTGGCCAATCAAAGACAAGATCAAACCCCTCCAATGACAATCACTCCTTATCCCTATCCTTTCCCTTTTTATTTCTGCTGCCCTCTCATCCATTCACTCACTGATTTCCTGCTTTCTATGAACATCATGTGCTGTCCTGCAACTTAGCGCCGTGGCGTTGTTGTTTACGTGTGCAGCTGCTGCCTCCAACAGACTTTTACATCCAGGAGCCACTAGTATTTGTTGATCTGTTCGGATGTTAAAAAAGTTGCTCAATTTCCTGGCCCATATATTATGTCAACATTTAGTTAGGAGCATTTTTTAAAAATGCCTACCCGAAATACCTCAAAAAATCCGTTCAGAATATTTTCAGATTTTCTATTTTTGAGCGACATCAGTCTTCATATCTCAATGGAGAATATTAGGAAAACATTTTTTAAGTTTTTTACATTTTAATTTCATCATTTTTACATTGGTCACCACACACTAAGATGTACGCGTTAGTAACTGCTGCTAATTACAGACTTGTTGTGTGTATACTAATGATGTAATTCAGCGGCATCTTTCTGAAAAGATCAAATGTTGAGTTGCTTTTTGATGTCAGATTACCTTTGACTGTATATATATGTACATGAATACACAAATTGTTGACATACGTGCTTAAATATTATATGTAAAGTGTATAATTTGCCTAAAAGTATCTACCTAAATGTAAGCCAGCCCCTTAATCGACAGTCCAGATGTTGGTGTTTGTCAGACTGCTGTTTCTGTCTTTGATATTGAATGTAAAATGCTTCACTTGCAGTAAGACGCTTAAACCTAATTATGAAGCAATCTGCTGTAAGTTTGCTTGTGCTCTCGCCACCTGCTGCACTGCAGAAACAATGTGCCAAAGTATCTCTCTCTCTTTTTAAACTAAAGGATCATTGTTTTTCAGTTGTGTTGATTCCATCCATTTGGTTAATTTTTGTAAGACTCAAGAGTTAAGTTACTGGCATTTTTATCAAGAATTTCATATTTTAGCACAAAGCATAAACTGTAAATAATAGATGGAAGTAACCACTAGCTCTGAAATCCTCCAGGTTAGCATTTTTGCCAAAACTGGACATTATGAATAAAGATTGGATCTGACTGAAACTGAGGGAAACCACACGCTCACTGAGGTGTTATCGTTACTGACAGGTCATCAGAAAAGGGACAGGGCATTCTCACTGGCTGACTCTAGTAAGTACCATAATTAATAAACTGGGCATCGTGTTTCATTAAGAATGACTTGAAACTAGCAAATGAGCCCATAAACTAGAAAAGTGTTTACCGAGCCCACAGATCAAATGAGCCGAAGGGTGTTTTCCCCACTGACTTCCATACAGTTTTAAATTATTTTGAATCCAGCACTATCGCCCCCTGTTGGCCATTAAAATGAAACTTGTGCATATATTTCAGAAGCTTTCATAAAAGTCTACGGTACTGAAACAGGAATTCGTTGTCATATTTCCATTCCTAAAACTGCTAAATTAGAATTATGTATTAATGAACATTTAAACCTTTTTGTGGATATTTATTACATTTCTCACTGATACAAAAACTGTGCACGTCAGTCAGAGCTTTCTGAGAATTTCTTAGTCATGTAGAATCAGAAGGTTGAATCTGGAAGTGTTGAAATTTGCCATCATTACAAATGTTTTACAGAGCAGATGTTGTCTTTTTATTCTCCAAAATTTTCTTAAAACTTAAAATTTATTGTATTATTTGATTTGAATTTCTGCTGAAAGTGTTGCTTAGATCATAACATGATCAAAAAGTCATTGGTGCAAGCTGGATATCCCAGCTAGGTATAAACTAATTTCCCGTCTACTAGCAATGATGTGTTTTTCCAGGAATCCTAAAAAGAAATTATGATGCTTTTGTGATCCAAGTGTTATGCTGGGGAAAAAAAAGCTTTCATGTGATGTTTTCTCACTTCTGTGTGGCACTGCTGTTGCTAATTAAGGTTGAAGGCAACTTTGTGAATATCTGTTTTTATAATAATCTACACCCACAGCCAACCTGCCCAACTCTTCTCAAATGTCGTAGTCAAGTGGGTATTTGCTGGCAAATATTTCACATTTTCTCATCTTAAGGTGTAATATTTGCTTATATGGAGCCACTTCAGCATTAAATAGGAAGATGGACTATGAATCATCATCACATTTTATTTTCTTAAACATTGACAAGTCAATGGGAACAAGCCTCTCACACGTGCAAGAAATGCACGGATTGTGGAAAGGCCTATGGCGCCATCTGTTGATAGACTCTGTATGTTAGCCTGTTGCTGCTCTTACACTTCACAATATCCATGGGAATCCATCTGTCCATCTGTACTCAGTTTAAAATCAAAGCTTGTGATTATATTTTTGTGAAAACATGCAAATCTATGTCAGGAAATAAATGTGCCATAGGTCTTGCTTTTTAAAGCTGTTTCTCCATGCAGTGCTTAAGGTTCATTGTGAATCTTCTGTATTATTTTATTTTCTCTTGAGTGTTGTAATATCAAAATACAATATAACAAGTTTTATTCAGAAAAGAGGCAGTTCTTCAGTAACCACCATGGTCTTGGCTTTCCCCAGATCGAGATGTTTGTCTTGTCGATGTCACGTTGTAACTCCAAGAAACGTTGTGCTGTTGTGTTCTGTTTTTATATTTTGGTGGGGTTTACTGGGTCCAAGTTGTAATGGAATGTCTGGTATTTGCTTTTTGTACTGCGAGTCCTCATCAGTATGCTACAATGGAATTAAATATGACAAAGTTTACAACTGCTGTGCATTTCTATTATATAGCATTCTGTGGTGTAGCATGTTGTTATCCACGATAGTGTTGTTCAGTTGCTTGCTTCTATCATGGAACAGTATTTTTTTAATAGTATTTTACAATCTAGTCTTTTACACAGATATACGCACACAGTGTAATATTTTATGGAAAAGGTGGTAAATGGCCTGTATTTGTATAGCGCTTTACTAGTCCCAAAGGACCCCAAAGCGCTTTACACATTCAGTCATCCACACATTCACACACTGGTGATGGCAAGATACATTGCAGTCACAGCCACCCTGACAGAGGCGCACTGACAGAGGCGAGGCTGCTGGACACTGGCCCCACCGGGCCCTCTGACCACCACCAGTAGGCAGTGGGTGAAGTGTCTTGCCCAAGGACACAACGACCGAGACTGTCCGAGCCGGGGCTCGAACCAGCAACCTTCCGATTACAAGACGAACTGCCGACTCTTGAGTCAATACAAAGCTAATCATAATAAGTGTTGTTTTATGTTATATTGTTTTTATTTTACTTAATTTTTTGTAGAAACTATAACATTCTGTTTGTATATGTGTGTTTTTTTTGCTGCTGATACAACCAAATTCCCCCTTGTGGGACAATTAAAGGATTATTCTATTCTATTCTAACAACCAATTGCACACAAAAATGCGAGCTTTATAGATATATTAATAATGCCCAACATACTATTTTCTATAGCTGTATAAGCATTTAAAATGGCCAGTAAATGAAAAAATTTAAATCAAAGAAAAAATAAAAGGCAGCAGAGACATGCTTCAACCATGTTATGAGTGTTGATGCTGCAGAGGTTGACCACTAGAAGGCACGTATGTCATAGCAGGTCTCGCTACCATTTTGTTAACCTTCCCTTTCACTCTTGCTGCCAGCCTTTTCTCACAAATCACCCTGACGCTTGTGTTCACCCACTCATATGTTCTCTGCACTCTCTTCTTCTTCACCCCACTGTTCATTGAATTATCAGCTTTGTCCCTCTGTGGTTACTACAGCTTTCCTTTTCACCCTTGTTCTTGGAAATAGGCACCAGCACACTTCTCCATTCCTCAGGCATCCTTTCATTCTGCAAAATTGTGTTTAGCAGTCTGGACAAAAGATCTCCAGTAGCCATGATAAATTTGGTTTCCCTACTGTAAAATAATGCAGTGTTATCTATGGTCAGAACAGGCAGTAGTCACTGTTAAATGTTTCAATGTCTTTAGTAAATCGCAAGTAGGCCTATAGGGTAACTTACTTTGGTTGACTGGAGACAGCAATAGTCTATCACTATTCTTTGGTACACGGTGTACAATGTGGCACTGAATAAAAGTATCCAAATCTACAATAGTTTCATGATTTATTAGATTAATGCTCTTTTCTGCTCAGTGTTTTTAAGTTTGGTGTGTGCCAGATAATACGATCATATCTTTCTTGAATGTTCACAGTGTTCAAAGTCTTATTGACTTACTTAGAGCATTATTTCACTGTTTCATTTCATCTGTGGACTCACATGCAAATGTGGACCTGGCTATTGAGAGAAAGTTAGCAGTCTGTGTTAATGATGCTGTTCTTCATTTTTCCCCATTAAAGTGAGTGTTGGTGATTTTCAGTCATTGAAACAGCTGCCAATTATCTTCAGTTGGCAGAACAAATAGAAATCATTATTTTTTAGCTTTCTAGGTTGCAATTAAGAGAAGTTCACTGAGTGTTTTGAGTCTTTGATTTGAATCTCTTATTTTCTTTTCCTCATTATCCAGCAGATACTGCATAATTGCAGCCATATGGTTATATTTTCTATAGAAAGGGTACCTAACACCATTTTTAAGGCATAGTTAAGTACTTCTTGGTAATGTGTGGATTACAGTGTAATTTACAGTGGTCCATTCAAAGATTAGCTGAACTCCATTATGACTCTATTAATGCAAAGTGCACTTAGTAATCAGGTTTGCTTTCATGAAAGATAAATGGAAGCTTACGTTAAAATTTTTTTATTGCGTGTCTTCTTAATTTGGAGAAATTTAAAACTTTATGAAGTGAAATTTAATTTACTTTGTAAAAGTGAGAAGAAAATTTTAATGTTGGGAATCTGAGTTTAAAAAAAAAATACATGCACAAAGAACATGATTATGGAGGAGGTCAAAGCAGCAGGCGGTGTAGATTGTTAGGTGCTGAAAGATAAAAGGTGGAGAGGGAGCCATGTAAACTCCTCAACCAGCCAGCAGAACATTAACAAAATGAACATGAGCCAGGAAGTCTGAGAGAAAGCTGTCACACACAGCTCTCATTTGACATCTGTGCTTCTTGTTTTAGATGCAAGAACAAACAAAAGGAAAAAAAAAAGAAGAAAAAACTGTGAGTCACTCGACTGTAAATGTCAGACTGAGGCGCACGCGGGCACTTTCACAGTCTCACCTTCAAAAACTTATTACACTTAGAAAAAAAATACATGCCTGTGAGTGAAGTGCTGCGTCAAGAGAGGTGGTGGTCTGCAGAGCAATGAAGTGAGTCATCTCTCAAAACGCACAGAGTATAATGGAGCCAGTCGAAGTCTGTGGCAAGACACCCGGGCGCTCTGTTGAAATCCTGGTGTAAATATGACAATAAGCAATCAGATTCAAGTGTTTTTGGCTCAGCATTCATTTGAAATTCTGTGGCTTTCGGTAGCTTTGTCCCACGAATCACCAAAAACATCAAGCATGGGAAAATGATTTCACTGCCCCGCATGGGAACTTCTGAAACTTCAAACTGAGGCTTTTTGTTGTTTTTTTGTATTCCATCACTGCCCAAAATACCATTAACAGATTTTTTTTCTGCTTTTATTTTCTTAGTCAAAAAATGAGCAAGTGTGTGCAAGTGGTTGATGTAGTTTCCCAATATTGCCACTAGAGATCAGCCAAGAGCCTCAAATAGATAAAACATCTTTTTTTCGGGTTATGTGGTCTGCTTTTCCTTCATTGCATATCATGAAAACCTCAAGTAAGAATAACAGGATTCAAGCTAGTCGCAGGTGGTGACCATTTATACCTTGTCACAAATTGCAAAGTAAAAGGCAAAAAAAATGTGAGAATAGATGTGTGATGGAAAGAGAAAGTAGAGAAGGGAGAGTTTTCCTCTCCCCTGCCTGATAGAATATTAAATCACCTAACACACCCACAGAGAAGTCAGATTAACTGATAGAAGAACATTAGACTCATTGAAAGAAGTAATGGATGAGCATCTAGGTGTTTAACTAAGTGTGCAAGGGGACACAGACTTGGAGAATGCCTGTAACCGACAGGTGGCCACGAGCCAGCATTTGAAATGGAGACAGACTCAAGAAATAATGAAAATAAGTCACCGTCTCATTAGTGATTCATCCAAAGATCTGCAGTGCCCACTTTTCATTGATCCTTGACTCTATTTTACTTTCTCGCAGATTATCAGAAGTTCTGATCAACTCTGACAGAGTCTGGAAACTTTGGAAAGTAATTGGATCTCAGTTCACAATCAGATATTCACTTTTAAGTCCCCAACAACAGCAGCAATCTGAGAACCTTTTTCTTTGTTGCATTCTTCATTTTGTCAGCTACATTTTTTCTGCTTAGCTCTCCTGCTATTTATCAGAGAAACTGCACCCTCATTCCAGCACCCCAGTTGTTCACAACACAACTGAGAGCTTTTGTTGTGGACTGCATCCTTGTGATGCTTTGAATGAGAAAGTCATGTTCTGCTCAAGGAGCCTGTGATTAATTGCAATCACTTAAGGAGCCCAGAAGCAGTTTGTCTCAGATACTGTACTCCTAGTGTGCTTCTTTCTGTTTCCCTTTTGTCCCCTTATTGTCAGTTTCTGGAAGGGAGCCGGATTTTAAATAGAATTTTGTGGAGCATGACAACAAAACAAAGCTGCTTTATTTCAGCAGCTAATGACTTGGCCCCGAGTAACGTTCTCCAGTTGGCCAAGCTAAAAAACAATTTGCCAGAAAAGTACACATGCACAAATAGGTATGCATGAACTCATCCACACAGAGACACTTGTAATCGCCAGTACAAGGGTTCAGCCCCACTCTTGCAGGGGATTCATGCGTGCCCCAAACAAAAATGTGCATTTCGCTTTGTTTTGTCATGTTTCCAAAGGCCGTGCAAGGGAGGTCACTTTTTTTTGGAACGCAACAGTTTAAGAACTACATTTCTTTTGCCTATGTTTGCAGAAATACATGATGTAAAGTAAGCAACACACGCATAGACACATGGAAATCCTGAAAGGAATTTGTACCCACAAGGTCCTAATTAGCAGGCACAGTCGGTCCATTCTCATGTGCCGCTTCACAAGGTCCAAAAAAAATGGCCTGCAGATAGAAATGTTAGAAAATGTACAAAACAGGATGCCTGACCTTATTTAACCCACTGTTATTTGACCAAACTCCTGTCTACAGAGACATAAAAGGGTAAGATAGAGGTGGAGGTGGATTGTAAAGTGGCTTACAGATAAACAGCAAATGCAAGGAGGATAAATGGTGACTTGAATAGCCTCATATGAGATTTACTAGTTGGATGTCTACAAGGGAAATAGCTAAACAACCTTCGGTCTATATAGGCTTGAATGAAGACTGGCTGATCCACTTTGTGGCCTATGTGAACTAACACCATGCTCATCTTCATTCTCTCAGATGCACAAAGTTCCAAATACTGAAATAAGCCTAATGAAATACAAGTTTAGGTTTTTAGGGCATTAGATACTTACATAGAAACTTCACTGTCTTGTCAAGTCAAAATCTGTCTTTCCTTCACACACTGTGGTTCAAGAGAAAGTTACAAATGCGTTCAAGATCGCGCAATGAAATGTTAAAAGCCAAAACACTAACATGCTGAAATGCTCTAAGAACTAGAAACTTCAAAGACCATCTTAGAATCATTATCCTGTCAGTTCTGTTGAACCAAGGATGCAATCTTGTTTTTTTGGTGAAGACATGATACTTAAAAAATGGTCATAAGTACACAAAAAAATTCCTTACCTTATAAACATGAAGTAATAATTTTGATTAAAATGCAAGTGAAATATCTCAAATCAAATATATTATATACATATAACAGAGAACCAGAGGCAGAGAAAACAGCAGCAGGACTCCTTGCTTACAGTCTGTGACAAAGACACAGCATGAAAAGTGGGTTGCAAAGTGGCTTGCAGTCCACAACAACTGCAGAAAGGCTAAAGCGGCTTAAATAGCATGTCTTGTATTAGATTTGCCAATTGGATGTGTAGAAGGCTATCAGCTGGTCCATCACCTGATATCTTTCCCTAACAAAGACGTAATTTAACGTGTTATTTTGAGTGGCACAGTGGTCAGGGTACCAGAAAAAAAACTTAATGTAAAATATGGTGCCTGTGCTGGTGATAATAAAGGTAATGAAGGTGTGGCACAGAGGTCTTGACTTCAAAGACAACACTTACTGTGTTAAATTCATTACTAGCTTTAATGATTTCAAAGGATTTTCTCAAAACAGTTAAATACATAATTGTGCAAACCTAATGTAGCGATTTAAATTCCTGCATCTTTACACAAACCCATGAATTTGTTTTTTGCCTGCAGACTGATTTTCAACCAAATGTTACAAAACTTTGTAACCTAATCTTGTTGTTGTGCTGGAACCAGACACATACCCTCACTGGTTGACATGAGTATCAGTTTGTTTGGTTGCAGCAAAACCAAGCTAGAACATTATAATTAATTTTCTGAAAAGTGAAGAGTCCCTGGGTGAACTCTGTGTGCAAAAAACAGTGAAAAGTTGCTGCCACAGATGGAGAGCAGCTCCTAGAGCCACGAGATATGATCTATGGATGGCAACATTCAAATGGCTGTTTACTCTGTACCGAGAGCGCAGATGAGTCAAAAGAACCGTGAAAACAACAAAACACAGAAAATGTCACAGCTGCTTGAAGAATAAAGCACAACATCATTTGTGTAATTTTTTGTCCGCCATAAATACGCTTTGCACAAGGTTTTCCAGTGTGATTCTGGGCTCATGCGCTAGACATGGTTTATTTGTAGCAATGTGCATTCATGAGTGTGACTTGACTACTGTAGCCATGTCATGGGAGGCTGCTGTGCAACCAACCATCATACATACACTAATCTGAATCAGGAATGTGGAAGGCACAGCAGTGCTGAAAATATGTTCACACTAAAATAGAGTATGTATGAAATTTTATCGATTTGAGGTTTTTGTCTATTATTTGTCAGTTTAATTGTCTACATTAAACCAACACATTAAGGTAGTCTAAGTAAATGCAGACATAAAGATTGTGGGTTTTCCAAAAATATATTGTTCGCAAGTAAATTACAGGGACAGGATTTGGGTTTGTGGCTTTGAAATCCAGTTGCCAGCACCTGTTGAAAGGGAGACAAACTAAAATCCTGCTACAGGAATATGCAGAGGAAACACATTCCTCTAAAAGTAACCAGTGGTCACTCAAGGCCTCTCTGGCTTTTTACTAGTGCTATTCTCGTGCAAGATGTCTTTAAGCTAAGTTTTTAAAAACTCACTGTCTCCACTACAACCAATGGCCTCACATTAACCTGGAGATGAATATTTGAAGATTTCAGAAAAGAATCACTCCCAGGACGTCAAAGATTTCATGTTGATATTACGCTTAGGATTTGGACTTTTTCACAGTGAGTAATCCAAACCAAGCATTGACATAATAATAACTAACCCTGTGTTGGACGTGTGTGTGGATGGGCTCATTTCAGATGTTCCCTTGGTTGGAGTTTGGTCTATTTTGGGCATGTCCTTTGTGCCATAGGATGTCCATTGATGTCTGTCGATTGGGAACCCTCAACAATAACTTTTATTGAGGAAAAAACTGAATCCTTATCCTCCATCTTCCCTGTACTAATTCGTTTATATTAGCCTAACCATAGCGTTGTAGTTAGCACATTGCTATATGTCAGCTAGCCCAACTTCACAAACCCTCCAAATGTCTTATGTCCAAAGAAATAACAAGGCTGTATTTTTTGGAAACCCTTCAGTCAGAACATGGTACATCATCTTTAGATAGAAATTTGTGAGTATTTTCTGACTCCGCTAAAGCTCATAAATCCTCTTCTTCATGGATTCCTGGATGTTAAACTTTATTGCTACCCCTATGAGAATGGCCGCACTGATCATTTTATTGGAGCTGGAAAAATTTGGACTATTTTTACCTCTCAGTGGTGCCTTGGTGTTTGTTTGTATTTCAGACCCCCAGGAAAACTTTGGACCTGGAAATGCCAGACTTAACAATCGGATACTAAAAAAACTAAGAATTATATCAGCTAACAAAGATCATAGCAAGGTTACTGGGTTGATGGGCCCAAGCTTATCTGATTGCAAAACAAGAGGTGTGCTGGATCCTTCAAAATAAATATAATATATTTTTTAGATTTTTTGTTAGACAGCATGACTTTCAAAGCATCATTTGTGCACGCACACACTCACACACAGAGAAAAATAAATCTTTGTTTTCTCAGCTGGAAAGCACTTGACTTGTTTGTTTTCGAAAATACTGTCTGAGTGGAAGGCTAGAAACTGAATGTTACCTGCCCTCAGAATAAAAGTACAAAAAGAGACTCTGAGAACAGCCTTGGAACATATACTGCAAAAACTTCAAAATCAATGGCAAACACACCGGCAGCGAACAAATGCGTGTTTACAGGTCACTCAGAGGCACAGCTGCAATCAATGAGCCGTCGGTTCAATTAAGTAGAAAGAAAAGACACTACGGATGTGCGGTAACAGAAAAGCAGAGGGCCAAAAAGCCAAAGGAAAGCGGGTGAAATAAACAAGCCGATGGGAGAACTTTAAAACAGATTAGAATATAAAGTGGTGATGCTTATCCACGCTGACTGTTAAATATACATGTTATAAATTTGAATTTTCACCAATTACTCAAAAGTGATGGTTAGTAATGGAAAAGTAAATAATGTAAGACAGCTTAGGCAGCTGTCTGTCTCACACTGCACGCTCACAGCAATCCTTCAGGTTAATTGCATATCACACACAGCAAGGTCTTGGTCACAGACTGCACAATGCCAGTTCTGAGTCACGCTATGATGCCTACGCCGCAGCGTTAATATAAACTAGGAATGTCTGTCGCACAGCAATTCAAATATTTGACATTACTGCACAGCCAATTCTAAACTATGTGCGCACCTCATACGGTACGGGGATATAACATGATTAAAAAGAGAAACCTTGTCATGAAATATGCATTACTTGATTCCAGATTAAATCGGGTCATTGTTGATATACGGTGACAAAGCTTATGTCATCTTACTATTTCCAACTTTACTGGTTTTATAGCTCCGGAGCATGAATTCTAAATTTAGACCTTGAAAACAGTTTGACAAAATTATGTAAAAATCAATCTTAATGGTGCAGTTTTGTTTTTTTTTAAATCACTGAACTTTGGATGAAATTTGCTCACCTGACAGTTTTTTCTTTTTTTGATTAAAAGCTCAGAAGAGATCTAGCAAATGGACATTTTAGGTGAAAGAGAAGTGCCGCTTCTCAGTGACAAGCTTCAAGAACGACATCTTATTCAACAGTGTGAGAAGTTTTGTCAGCCCAAAATTGCTACTGAAAAGCAGTTTGGTTCATGTAGCATCTGTATGGAAACACAGTAATAGTCCAAAGACTCCACCATCCAAAGACATGCAGTCAATGAGGTTAGGTTCATTGGTAACTCTAAATTACCGATAGAGCTCGAATGTGAGTGTGAATGGTTGTCTGTCTCTATGTGTTAGCCCTACGACATACTGGCGGCCTGACAGAGTGTACCCTGCCTCTCGCCCTAAGACAGCTGGGATAGGCTCCACCCCCCTGCGACCCTGACAAGGATAAGCAGAAGAGAATGGATGGATGAATGTAAAATGCAGTACATCTGCTTGGTATAAACAAAATGTATACCAAATTTCATTACATGAAAGTTACATGGGAAATTTTTCATGTTGAAAATCACAATGCTAACTTGATTGTAGACGTGTAACTTGAACAGAGCGACAGTGAAGAAGATAATAGGGAAAAAGAAAGGCTGGGATAGATTCTGCCTTACATATTTTGTATATTTTCATAGGTCAGGCTCGCATGCATGCACCTGGATGGTAGCAGCATGACAGAGACAGACATGAGTCTGGAGGAGCAGCAGGGAACTACAGAAAGGATCAGCATGAGTACACAGTCAGAAGAACATCAGCAGGAAGAGGCAGGAACTGTTAAATAATACATCAGCCAAGGCACTATGACCGATCACACACAGTTCATTAATGATCTTTGTCACGATCACTGTTATGGCAAGCTAGCTGAAGATGTCATTTCTTCATCACCACAGCCTCTGTCTGGATGGAGAGTCTGAGTGTTGATGCTTAATGGAGGAGGGCTCAGATGTTGAGCGTGATGAAGAGTTTGAGATGAGTGACTTAAAAAGCACTGATTAGAGTAAAAGTGTGAGTGACGTGGCACACACAGGTCCAAATCAGCACTGTGTCAAATCACAAGCTGTTAATGTGTGCCACGGAGAAGGTTGTGGCAAATGTCTAGTCCGGCCACTAATCATAAAGAAAAGGTTACACTGATGCCAAGATGGCCATGATGACTTTACCTGGAGCTATCAGGGTTTGTTTAGGGAGAACCATGTAGCACAACCATCCCTGCATCTTATCCTGTCATTCAAAAAGCATACAGCATGCCATCCCTGAAACAAATGAACTATGGACAGCACACAGTGAAGCAGTACTGCCAGCACTGAATAATGAATCACTGGTTGTTTGTGGAGACTGCCTGTGTGACAGCCCTGGCCTCAATGCCACATATGGGACTTACTGACTTTTGCACACTAACTCAGATTTGGTGGTGGTGTGGGAGATTGTCATGGTTACAGAAGTAAAAAAAAAAAAAAGAGTTACTGGCTGGAAGTAGGGGGCATGGGGAGATGTCTGCAGAAGATTGAAGGTTATGCTGTCTCAGTATCTGTAATTGCTACTTAATAACACACCTTCATCCATCCATTTTCATCCGCTTTGTCCAGGGCCGGGTCGCGGGGGCAGCAGCCTAAGCAAAGAGGCCCAGACCTCCCTCTCCCCAGCCACCTCCTCCAGCTTATCCGGGGGAATACCAAGGCGTTCCCAGGCCAGCCGAGAGATATAATCTCTCCAGCGTGTCCTGGGTCTGCCCCGGGGCCTCCTCCCGGTGGGACATGCCTGGAACACCTCACCCAGGAGGCGCCCAGGGGGCATCCTTGTCAGATGCCCGAACCACCTCAGCTGGCTCCTTTCGATGTGGAGCAGCAGCTGCTCTACTCTGAGCCCCTCCCGGATGGCCGAACTTCTCACCCTATCTCTAAGGGAGAGGCCAGCCACCCTTCGGAGGAAGCTCATTTCTGCCGCTTGTATCCGCGTAATAACACACCTCTGGACAAAAAGTCACACACACACATATCCAGCAAGAGTATGACCTGTGGCACATTGTAAAAGTAAAAAAAGAGACTGATAAAGAGCGACAATGAAGATGTCAATGAATGAATCCAGGTCATAACAAACCATCTCTGCTGTTCTGTGAGCACCTGTGATGGAAAAACAGCTGAGCATCCTCCGTGCAGAGGTGGGTGGATCAATTCAAATCAATACAATATTGATACCAATGCTCGTATTCATATCGGAATGACACTAGCTTAATAGGATCGATACTTTGTTTCTATCCTCTAAGTTTAGTGTGCAGCACACTGAATTGTGTTAAAAAAAAACTTGGAAATGGAATTAATAACATTAAACATGCACTATGAAAAAGTCAGAACATTTTTGTGTTGACTGTTGTCTTTAGCCTTTAGCACATTTAAACAATAGAAGGTGATCCAAAGTCCTTTAGAGACAGGGATGGTGACATTTCAGGTCTTATTTTTATATTAACTAATTATTATTATGATTATATCGATAGAATGTAAAAAACAAAACAAAAAAACAGTACGGTCAAGAAGACTACAAACACCAATACTGAAAGGTCAACACATCACGAAAAGTGGACATGAACTGCACCTTTAGAAAGGACATTGTGTCTGGAGCAGTCCGCAGGTGCAAATCTTTCTCCATCCGTCCAACATTGCAAGAGCCAAAGCCTGGGACAGCAGTCACCTTGGCTCAGCATAAAGGTGTTGGAAAACCTGACAAGGCTCTCTCTGTGGCAAGACATCTGAGCAGATTTGCACCTTCAGTGTCTCACGAATATCGCTGAGGGGAAAAAACCAACAACAAATCAACAGAGGACACAAAATCACACACACATTGTTAGATAATCCCATGTTTTTATACAGCAGGTAAAATGCAATCATGCAATCAAAATACATAATTTATATATAAATGAATTATCTTTTACATGAAGTCTGTTGCATTGTTCCAAGGTGTGTTATAAACTAGCACTACATATATATATTCTAATGTCTCTACTCTGTGTTTCTGTAGCTTATCTTAGACTCATTAAATTTACCCACTTAGACTCTGAAACCACTTGTACTCACCTGACAATTACACTAATCTCCTCAAACACTAGTAAGACTGCTGACAGTGATACCTGTATCTCCATGGCATTAAAGGACATGGGCATTTCTCACTTTTAGTCAAGCTTAAGTTTTATTTGTCATCCATGTTAGGTTCTGCATTAATTCATTAAATGTCTTTTTAAAAATATTCAAAGCCCTGTTGATGAGAAGGAGATGAGAAACTCCGGTACATGACCTCAGTATTATCTGCCAACTACCGCTAGCTAGCAAACTAGTCATTAGTTTGCTAGCTAACTAGCACATGTTTAGGTTCAAATACTTTTATTAGCCAAACATCAACTATGGATTTGAATGTCAACTTAAAATTAGTGACTTTTAAAAAATAGGCATTTTCATTCAACTTTTCAAAATTGTCTGTCCAATTTTAGACACTAATAAACTACCATTAGCCAAAGTTAGAGTTCTTGCTGTTGATGGATCATTCCAGAGTCTTGGGATAGAGTTTGTGGAGGGAGAGCAATGCCACTTCTAATCCAGCATACAGCAAAACATCTGGTAGGTCAGAGTCATGGTTAGATCCCCAATCAAGTGGTCAGAGGAAGGAGCAGATTGTTGGCATTTCTGTGCAGTTATCTAATGGTTCTCGGTTCCTGGTACATATAGTGTTTCATGTCATCTTTAATAAGTATTGAAAAACTCAACGAACTGAATGTCACAGCAGAAATCTAAGACTGATCAGATCAGTTCTAATCTTCTGTTGTCTATTTTTGTGTAGCCTGTGTGAATTGTCACCCCCTTTTCCTGTTCTTAGCTACACCTAGTGTGGTCTATTGCTACTGTGGCCCATCTGCTGCGAGGTTGTTGTGCATTCAGAGGTGCTCTTCTGCATGCCTTGGTTGCAACGAGTGGTAATTTGAGTTAATATTATCATCAGCGGGAAGCAGTCTGGCCATTCTCCTCTGACCTCTGAGATCATTTCAATTATAAATTACATATTGAGGATTTACTGTAGATGCTGCAAAGTTAGCTCAGTGTAAATGTGTGGTAGTTAACAGCTGTAAGATTAAATTTGAACTCTGAAAGGATTCCTGGTTCTGGCTAATGAGTGGATGTTTGTAAGATGTTTGAAGTCAGCAAAAATTCAACTGTACATGTCCCAAAATAAGCTTAAATTTCTATTTATTTATTTAATTTAAGCCACTCATTAACGTCACAGTGAATTTCCCACTTGAAGGCAACAAGGTGCAGCAGTATGATGTTGAATGCTGATGTTAGCAAGCAGACCTTCCTTGGAGTAATGGTATTTATAGCGAGACCAAATAAATGTAAATCCACTCTTGCATTTTACTTCTCCTCTTTCAGGCAGCTCTGAAAATGTTGGTGTCCTTAAAAAACATCTGCCAATCTCCAGAATCTCAATGAGCTAACATCCATTTGCACTTTTCACAGATGAGCCCTCTAAGCATGGCTGTCAGCTGGTTTTTGCTGATTCCTCCTTTGCACTGTGCTGTCTGCAGAGCAGTGATAGTGAAAAGATACTGTCTGTAGTTACTTTCTGACTCATCATCTTAGGTGACTGTTTGACTTTGATTCGGGCCCCATCCTCTGATGTGGCCTCTTCTGAAGTTACTTCACCTCTCCTTCACCTGATGGCTTTTAAAGCAGGATGCAGTCATAGGCCACTGAGAGGAACTAGATTGGTGGGAGTAGCAGTATAACTGCTCTCTCTTGGTTTTGCTTTGGTTATTTGGCAGCAGAGGGGCTTTATTTCTCATGAGTAGCTATCCGTAGCTCCAGGCAACAGAGAGGAACCAGAAAATGAATTATTTCAGAAGTGTTGCTGTTGCAGTGGTGTGTTGCCTCAGCTTTAATTTTGTTGCAGACTTGATATAGTGAATTACATGGTTCAGCGTTCTGGCTTAAATGCTTTACTGTATGATGGGCTTGAGGACACGTGACTCAGTTCAGTTGTGAGTTCATTTGGGAAAGCTGTTAAGCTCACATATTCCTGTAAGTTACCATTGTGTTCTGACCTTTGCATTGTAAGGCGAATAAGTCACTATAGTGTGTCAGTAATTGATTCCATTTCATCCATTGATTTTCTTCCATTTATCCAATTCAGGGCTGTTGGGGCTGAAGCCTATGGTAGCAGTAATAGGGCAAGAGGTAGGGTAGACCATGGACAGGCCACCAGACTTACATCCATGCTCACATACACACCTACAGTCAATTTAGAATCACCAGCTATCACACATGCTTTTGGAGTGTGGGAGGAAGCTCGAGTACACGCAGGGAACCCACACAGACGTAGTAAAGATTTAAACCTGGGAAATGTCTGAGTGTTGTTCTAACTAATTGGAATTTTTATGTAAGGTCTCTCCATTATCACCAGAAAGGTACTAAAGGGTAAAACTCCTGGTCTCTTTGTAACACGAAAAATGGCCTTGCAGCTGTTTATCTTGGTAGTATTAAAATCTTTCTCTAGCATCTGTCTATGTTATGTTTACCTGTGTCATCAGCCATGTGAAAGTCAGTCAAAGGCCAAAAATCAAAGTTGAGCTGTAGTCAAAAGTGCAGAACAGCCTCAGAATTGGGCTGACAGTACATCCTGTGAAGATGCGTGAATGCTTTATTTAATCCTGGCTGCAGAAAGTGATCCTAAAACTAAAATTCAAGTATTATTTCTACACTGAGAAAAAGTAATGTCATACTTTGTATAGCAAGTACAGCATCTATCCTAGTGCACAGTGTTGGGGAGTAAAGGAATACATGTACCGCCGTTGCGTATTTAAAATACAAAATATGAGTACCTGTATTCCGTTACAGTTACCGTTTAACAAGGTGGTATTCAGAATACAGTTACTTTGTTGAAATAAATGGATTACACTGCGGTACTTTCCTGTTTCATATTGTCGCGGGTCAGGACTGTTTGGGTCTTGTTTGACAGCTTGTTCCAGGCGGCAGCGTTACGGTTGCCATGGTTACAGGGCGACGCTCTCTCTCTCTCTGCGACTGTGTGTTTCCTGGGTGAGAGAGCGCCTTTTCGTTGTTGTTGTTGTGTGCTAAGCTAACAGGCAGAATGCTACAAGCATACAGGGAGTGCAGAATAATTAGGCAAGTTGTATTTTTGAGGAATAATTTTATTATTGAACAACAACCATGTTCTCAATGAACCCAAAAAACTCATTAATATCAAAGCTGAATGTTTTTGGAAGTAGTTTTTAGTTTGTTTTTAGTTTTAGCTATTTTAGGGGGATATCTGTGTGTGCAGGTGACTATTACTGTGCATAATTATTAGGCAACTTAACAAAAAACAAATATATACTCATTTCAATTATTTATTTTTACCAGTGAAACCAATATAACATCTCCACATTCACAAATATACATTTCTGACATTCAAAAACAAAACAAAAACAAATCAGTGACCAATATAGCCACCTTTCTTTGCAAGGACACTCAAAAGCCTGCCATCCATGGATTCTGTCAGTGTTTTGATCTGTTCACCATCAACATTGCGTGCAGCAGCAACCACAGCCTCCCAGACACTGTTCAGAGAGGTGTACTGTTTTCCCTCCTTGTAAATCTCACATTTGATGATGGACCACAGGTTCTCAATGGGGTTCAGATCAGGTGAACAAGGTGGCCATGTCATTAGTTTTTCTTCTTTTATACCCTTTCTTGCCAGCCACGCTGTGGAGTACTTGGACGCGTGTGATGGAGCATTGTCCTGCATGAAAATCACGTTTTTCTTGAAGGATGCAGACTTCTTCCTTTACCACTGCTTGAAGAAGGTGTCTTCCAGAAACTGGCAGTAGGACTGGGAGTTGAGCTTGACTCCATCCTCAACCCGAAAAGGCCCCACAAGCTCATCTTTGATGATACCAGCCCAAACCAGTACTCCACCTCCACCTTGCTGGCGTCTGAGTCGGACTGGAGCTCTCTGCCCTTTACCAATCCAGCCACGGGCCCATCCATCTGGCCCATCAAGACTCACTCTCATTTCATCAGTCCATAAAACCTTAGAAAAACCAGTCTTGAGATATTTCTTGGCCCAGTCTTGACGTTTCAGCTTGTGTGTCTTGTTCAGTGGTGGTCGTCTTTCAGCCTTTCTTACCTTGGCCATGTCTCTGAGTATTGCACACCTTGTGCTTTTGGGCACTCCAGTGATGTTGCAGCTCTGAAATATGGCCAAACTGGTGGCAAGTGGCATCTTGGCAGCTGCACGCTTGACTTTTCTCAGTTCATGGGCAGTTATTTTGCGCCTTGGTTTTTCCACACGCTTCTTGCGACCCTGTTGACTATTTTGAATGAAACGCTTGATTGTTCGATGATCACGCTTCAGAAGCTTTGCAGTTTTGAGACTGCTGCATCCCTCTGCAAGATATCTCACTATTTTTGACTTTTCTGAGCCTGTCAAGTCCTTCTTTTGACCCATTTTGCCAAAGGAAAGGAAGTTGCCTAATAATTATGCACACCTGATATAGGGTGTTGATGTCATTAGACCACACCCCTTCTCATTACAGAGTTGTATGCTTAATTGGTAGTAGGCTTTCGAGCCTATACAGCTTGGAGTAAGACAACATGCATGAAGAGGATGATGTGGACAAAATAGTCATTTGCCTAATAATTCTGCACTCCCTGTAGCTCTAAAGAATTATGGGCAGTGTAGTCCGAGTTGCAGGGAGAATGGACACAAAGCTTGTTTTGAAGCCAATGGACTGCTGTTATGTGTATGTGAGCGAGGAGGGAGAAAAAGGGGAGTGGAAAGGTACGAGTTGTCATCGAGCAAAAACGGGAGCTGGAAGCATGTAAATATAATAATAACCACTGCAGCCAAGAAGAGTGCCTGACGAGACCAGTTGTAAGTAAGCTATTAAGACTCGTGTTTTCCTCCGAAAACAATAAGTTCCGTTGGAGCAGCCTTTCGACGCCTCTCTCTGTCTCTCGCAAGAAAAGTTGACCCAGACAACAAAGTAAAGCTAGTTTTCGGCTACAAGCCGACAGGGACCCCGCCGTATTAATCAGAGGTCCCTTTAGTACAGTTCTGAGTCGCGGACCTTCAGTAATAGTAATAAATCACACAGCAATAGTACATTCACGTTGTTGTAAAAAGCATGATAATATATTAAGTAATCCAAAGTATTTAGAATACGTTACTGTCATTGAGTAACGTAACGGAATACGTTACAGAATACATTTTGGAGCATGTATTCTGTAATCTGTAGTGGAATACATTTTAGAATAACCTTCCCAACACTGCTAGTGCATCTATGCTAGTCCTCAGATCAATGGCCAAAAAGCTTATAATGATGAGTGGTGGATGATTATATTTTAGAACCATCCTTTTAGTAAAAGTAGCAATGAAAACACTTTGCAAGAAACTGTATTACTGGCAAATAAATATAAATGATCAGAAGCAAAAATAAATAATCAACAGAAAAATTAGTATGAAATTAGTTTCATCAGTTGCATCACTGCTGAAACAACACAAATACTCATGAAAAATGAATGTTGTGTGTTGGCAAACAATCCCTTCTGTGTCTAACAGCTGCACACGGAGGAAAAAACAAGTGGGTTTGCAATTAGAATGACATCATTGGAAAGATGTAGTTATTTTACCTGAGTGATCCTCTCTCTCTCTCTCTCTCTTATATATAGGCACTTCATAGGTTTAAATTGTTATTATGCAATACCATCAGGAGGCATTAAATTGAATTGATTCTGCAGCATGACAACAAGCCCAATTATACAGCCAGACTTCTAGAGAGTAATCTTCAGCAACTAGAACTACAAGTATGATACCAGCTGTCCACTTTGACAGCCTTTTGACTGACTCAGATTGTCAAAAGTTAACAGTTCAGGAAAGACGCTTCTCTCAATTTTGACTCTTGTGTATAAAACAGGCCGTGTGGGTCAGGTACAGGTTAGCCTGTCACAAACTTTTGCTTCAGACACTATGCCAAATGGGGAAAATTACAAGTCATCAGAAAATCATATGCTATGTATATTATGGAAACCACCACAGAAAAGGAAGACAGCCACATAAAAGCCTGGGAAACTGCTTAAAACTAAATAAAGCCAGTGGAGAGTTCTCAGAGGTTTTTTTTTGCCTTCTTTGATACAGTAGGCTATGCACCAGAACCCCAGATTGCCTCCCTATGAAAACAAAGGAGACCAGAGAGAGAACTGCAAATTGAATTAAAGGAAAAAGAAACCCAACTGTCCTTTCTGGAGATTCAGTCTTGGTTGAAAAAAAGTTTCAAAATAAAAGCTAAGGTGACGTTAGGGCTGCTCAATTAATCGAATTTTAATCACGATTACGATCTGGGCTTTCAACGATCATTAAAAATGACTCAGCCGATTATTAGCCCCTCCCTCATGCTTTATTCTCGCGCTGCTCCGTGTGGTAAATCAAGCGCACCTCTCTGCATTTCGAACACGCATCACAACAATTAAGAGGACCCGAGGGAAGCTCGGAAAGCTAAGCAGAAGTTATTTGGAGAGGAGAGGTAAAAAAAAAATAAAAATTCAGTGGTGTGGAAACATTATGGGTTCGGGGGAGTCAGACGTGGATCAAGTAGACATAGTGTGTAAACTTTGCTACGGTGTCGTAGCTGCACCACAGAGCAACACTGCAAAGTTCACTAAACATAGATGTTTACATTTTTCATTTATTTCTTATATTGCAAACATTTGCACTGTTATCAGTATTTGCACACTATTTTATATTATTTTTTAAAGTCATTATTCAATACATTGTTATTGTTAACCCTTTAAAGCCGGTCAGAGCAGCACGCTCCGTTTTGTGTAACTATTTTTAAATCCCTGTAGAACCTGAACCATGTAAGCTAGCCAAAGGAGCTTGCAAAGAAACGCGTCTGGACTTCTTTAAGTTGCTTGAAGACGTTTCACCTCTCATCCGAGAAGCTTCTTCAGTTCTAAGGTCAAATGGTGGAGAGTCCCAGATATAAACCTAGTGGGAGTAACCCCCCACAGAGGGACAAAAGGACCCCTTGATGATCCTCTAATCGCCTGAGCCAAGGTGTGTAACTGGGTGTGGGTCCCAATCAGCCAGAGTTTCGGGTGTGTTCATTGTGAAACCTGGCCCCACCTTATCATGCGAATTCCTGAGGTCAGATGGCCCAGGATGTGAGTGGGCATTAAGGCGTCTGGGAAGGGATCTCAAAACTGGATTATAGATGGCAGAGAGTTGGTGTCGTAAACCACCGCCTCTGTTCAAAGATGGTCGCTCACAGTGGCCATAGATGACTTCTTTCACTCCTCTTTCAAACCATCTGTCCTCTCTGTCCAAAATGTGAACATTGGCATCCTCGAAAGAGTGTCCTTTATCCTTAAGATGCAGATGGACTGCTGAGTCTTGTCCTGTGGAGGTGGCTCTTCTGTGTTGTGCCATGCGCTTGTGAAGTGGCTGTTTGGTCTCTACAATGTAGAGGTCTGAGCATTCCTCGCTGCACTGTACAGCATACACCACATTGTTAAGTTTGTGTTTTGGCGTTTTGTCTTTCGGGTGAACCAGTTTTTGTCTGAGCGTGTTGCTGGGTCTGAAATACACTGGGATGTCATGCTTGGAGAAAACTCTCCTGAGTTTCTCTGATACACCGGCTACATAGGGGATGACAATGTTGTTGCATCTGTCCTTCTTATCCTCCCTCGCTGGTGTCTGGTCTTCTTTTCTGTGCCTCTTTGCTGACTTTAAGAACGCCCATTTAGGATAGCCGCACGTTTTGAGTGCTTCCTTTACATGTGTGTGTTCCTTCTTTTTTCCTTCAGGCTTAGAGGGAATATGTTCTGCCCGGTGGTGTAGGGTCCTAATTACTCCAAGTTTGTGTTCCAGAGGATGATGGGAGTCAAAGAGGAGGTACTGGTCCGTGTGTGTGGGCTTCCGGTAAACTTCAATGTTGAGGTTGCCATTCTCTTCAATGTGCACAGGAAACGCAAACAGTTGTCCTTTGTGTCTTCCCTGGTGAACTTGATGTTTTTATCCACAGCGTTAATGTGCGCAGTGAAGGATTCCACTTCTTGTGTCTTGATTTTGACCCAGGTGCCGTCTACATATCTGTACCAGTGGCTGGGTACTCTTCCTTTGAAAGAGCCAAGAGCCTTCCTTTCCGTCTTCAAGCAACTTAAAGAAGTCCAGACGCTTTTCTTTGCAGGCTCCTTTGACTACGATGACCTGGATGACTGAGAACCTTCACAGACATGTAAGCTAGCGCAATATTTTTTTTTTGCATATGAAACCGGAGGAGTTGTACTTACATCTTATGCCATCAGCTTGTCCTCGGTCACGGTTTCCTTCCACATAAAGCTTTGCAAAAATTGCATAAAAAGCGCTTGCAGGAACAAAAACATAATATTCCAGAAACACGCTTTGCCGATCCGATCAGCTGTTCGTAACACTTCCCACATTGAAACAGACGTCAGCGCGAACTATCGCATTTCCGCCATTTCCTGCCCGAAACCGGAAGTGACGCCATACTCGCGGAAAATGTAGTTTTTACTTGTAGGCCTTAAAAGCCTATACTGGTGTTTTTATAAGTCATGTTTGACTTTTCTGAATAGTTTCTGGGATGCTTAGAATTCGAACTGCACTGCTGGAAATAGTTTATTTTGATGCACATGCTGTTTTCTTTGCAAATTTGCATCATAGGATTGTTTTTTTGTTTTTCCTGCAGTATATAAGAATTGCTGTATCTCCAAAATAAAACTATGAAGACACTCAAAATAAATTTCTTGTTGTTGTAAACTATTTTTTGCAACTTTTTTGTATTTAAAGTTTTGAGGGATAAACCTCTATTTCTAAAGTAGAAATATATGTAAAAAACAAAAACAAAAACGATTTTCAATTGTTTTGTAGTTTATTGCACTTTTTGCAATTAATGTTGTTACTATGGACTTAATGCAGACATATTATTAAAATATGGGCTATAACAGTTGTATTGATGTATAGCAACTTGAAATGCTCCCAAAAATGGCACTACAACATGTAAAAAAAATAATATAAGCTCTGGCGGGCTTGGTTCTATGGTAGGTCTTAAAGGGTTAAATAAATATCGTCAAATAATCGAGATCTCAATTTCAGTGAAAATAATCGTGATTATCATTTTTGCCATAATCGAGCAGCCCTAGGTGACATTACCCCACCTTTTGTTTTTCATCCATCCTTAACATCCGTTTTGCATTCTTCTTTGACTTTTTAGCAAAGGGAAGTTTTCGTACAAGAATTTCTGCCTATTAATCATTTATCAGCCAGAACCAACAAACAAAAAAAACAAAAAAATTCTGGCCGGTGGTGAGACGAGGGAAGTCAAAAATAAACTACAGTCAACTCTTAAGCTACAGCTTATCCCACTGAGCTAATCAGCCAGCATGTTAAGATCACTCCACAGCTTATATTATTCATTTATAAACACAGTGACAGGTCAGAGGCTCGTCCAAGCCCATTTGGACGAAACACACAAGACGGAAATACATGTTACATGTACTATACACTTACACTGATTACACTGAAAGCTGTCAGATCAAAACCATTTCATGACCAAATAGATTCTCAACCAAATGTCATCGAATTATAAAATAGCCAGTGTTCACTTCGATATTTACTGGTTTCTAAGACAGACTCAAACTGAACAATTTTCATAGCAACTGGGGAGCAAAACGAAATGCATGTGCACAACAAGAGTGAGATCACCAGAGCAAATTTTAACTTCCTGTTAAAAGACATCACTATGAAAAAAAAAGTAATATAAAAGTATTTTACTGTGTATTTTACAGTTTTGTACTGTTCTTCTAGAATATCATTAAATTCACATAAATAGACTGTGATTTTACATTTCAAATGTAAATTAACGTAAAATCACTGTAAATGTAATAAAACATGATTTTCTTGTTTTTTAAATGTATTTGTTTGTACATATGCATATTTAGATTGTTAGAATACATTCACAAATGCATCATCATTTCACAAATATCTGTCCGTTATTTGAAAGATTGAACTGTTAAATTCAAATGTAATGCTATGGAAAAATATATAAAATGATTCTTATAAACTGTTTTTACATCAAATGATTATTATTATTATTGTTATTTAGGGCGATCATGGCTCAAGAGTTGGCAGTTCGCCTTGTAATCAGAAGGTTCCCGGTTTCGTTTCGTTCCCACTTTTGCCGAGTGATTGGTCATTGGGGATCTCTATGTAATATTATGAGGTCTTTAACCTACAATCCAACGTGCCTTGTACTAGCTGTATTTTACACTGAATTTTATATTTACCAAGGTGTTAATTTCAGATGACCTCTAAAGTGTCTCAGGTTGTCTCGCAAATCTATGTGAGCATATATACCGAAGGCGAAGATTGAAAAAGCCAATCAGTGTCGCATGTTTTTTGGTCAATGGGTCAAAATGTTTTTTTTTTTTTAAGTTTTAAACTGAAAACAAAAATAATAAGTTTTCAAACTTTAGCACAGCACTGTAGGCTCTTCTTTTATCTTCATGAAGTGAAAATGCATTAAAAAAATACATGATGTAGAAATATGTCATGCTGCATGTATCCATGCATATACACCTTTGGGTATCTCAGTGCAAACTGGTTCACTAGATTAATGTAACATATTGTAATTCTAAACTTTAAATTTTTCAGTGGTGATATCAGATACATTCGATTGCCAGATTTCAAAGTGTGAAATACATCTGTTCAATGACAAAACTCTCCCCTGGTGACTTTTCTTCGTGCTCTTTAAAGTCCTTTTGAATGTTGCAATTGACACCCGCTGCCCTCATTCACTTATAATCAATGTGCAATCAGCCTCACATCTAATTTCAGGGCTATTAAATAGCGGGCCTCAGTAATGGTCTGCGGCAGAGATAATACACTGATTGAGACTGAGCGATCCTCATCTCCTGTGTTAGAAACCTTTGCACACACACATTATTTAAAGTCCGTGCCTAATTATACGTTATGAAAAGACATTAGGGGAAACTTACTAAAAGCCATGAAGCATTAAATGTCAAGTTCATTAAAAATCTGCTGCCAGTATTTGGAGCATTTTGTAATAACTGTGTTATGCTTATTGGACATTCAAAGTTAGATTTAATGGGGATTGGAATACTTCTAAATATAGATGCACCACTACGTTTGTGTGATTTTTATATTATTGTAAAGCAACCTGGGTATATTTGGTCCCAGGGCTTTTCCATTTAAAGCAGCAGGTAATTTAAACAACCCCATATTATAAAAATTCCCAATCAGTTTTGTTTGCTTTACTCATTGACATTCTGTCAAACCGAGAGGATTCTATCTTGGCCCAGCTGTGAGATATGAGTCAGCAATGCATTATTCAACGTGGTTAGCATTATTAGGGATGGTATGAAGCGACTCAAAGTACCTCCGAGATTTAAGGGCGGAGAGGCTGATGTTTTTAAAGGGGTTCTTATCGGAAGTTTAGTTCGGGAAAGTTGAATCCCCTGCGAGCTTTGTGTTTGAGTAAGAGGGGAGTGAATGCTTGAGGGATGAATAATGCAGGTCAGGAACCTATTGTTTGGTGAAGGACCTATGCAGCCCAAGGTGCTGCAAAGGAGACTTTGTGAAATATTGATTTACCACTTAGAAGTTGTTGTCTGGATGTTGCCCATCTTCTAGGATGTGAATGGAGATATAAATCAGCTTTGTCTGTTGTTGCTTTGGCAACAGTGGGAAGAAAAAAACTCTAACAGGAAGAAACCTCGGTCAGAACCATCCTGAGGGAGGGAGAGTCTTCTGCCGTGACCGATTGGGGGTGAGATTTACACCATTACATCAACATCACTTTTACATTTTTTGATAACCATTATACTTGCGCTCTATACTAACATACTAAAGACGGTAAACATTGCATCATAATCGTATAATACATTTACACGCTAAACGACTGCAAACACAGTCAAACCCATGGCTAATCACAGTCAGCCTCATCTGACTGGCCAGTCAGTCATCTCTTTTTCCATCAAGGGAATGCCAGCTTGACTTTGCCTCCTGTGGGCACGATATTAGTCCACAGTGGGAGTTCAATGTGGTGTTTAACCACATATTCACCGTAGGTAATTGAGAGGGGTGCTGTGCCACTCACAGTGTTTCACACTGAAGTGTCCAATCCTCAGAGAAACGGAGATAGCAGCAATGGCAGAGAACAAATACGGAAACATTTTTTCGATAAAATGACACTACTAAAATGATAGACATTGTCAGTGACCTAGCCTTTAACATATATGTTCATAAGTACAGCCTCTCCAAATCAAATCAGTTAAACAGGTTCAAAAAATTATTACTTTTTAAAAATGTCAGTCTTTATGAATGTAGGGCTACAGGACTGTTGAAGCAGTTTACATTAACTTTAGCTAAGTGTATGTATGTGTCATGGTTTGTGGAGACAGACCGTGCGGAGATGTGTGTGGTGGACCCAGGTGCGAACACAAGTGAGGATACGGAATGAACTTAAACAAAAGCGAGCCTTTTATTGTGGCTGATGATCACGAAAGAAACAAACGAGAATGAGGGCAGCAGAAGAGTAATAACTAAACAGAAACCTAAACTCTGAACAAACTATGAAAGCTAACTATGGCAATGGCTGTGACTCTGCCCATGGCGAGAAAAACAGACGACCTGACGACGAACAAAGGAAGACTGAGGACTTAAATACACACATGAGGTGATCAGGGGAAGTGGAGACACATGAGAACACAGCTGACTAGAATGAAACATAATGACAATACAGGGGAGAGTAACACTAACTACAATGAACAAAGAACACCAGACTCTTCCAAAATAAAACAGGAAACATGTGAAGAAGACATGACAATACAAACTTGATAACATAAGACATGCAGTCAAAACAGCCTGGGAGGGTGAGGGAAACGTAAATACAGGGGAAGAAAATACAAGAGGAATCGAAATAGACAAATGAGCTTAGGTAATCTAATGAACTTGAAAATAAACCATAAACATCAAACATTACCTAAAACTTAAAACACTGGGTCAAAGACCCAGGATCGTGACAGTATGTGTATGTGCAGAATTTGCCAAAAATTAAGAGGTATACAAAGACTGGACAAGGGTTGCTTAGGAATACATAAACTTAAAATACCATAAAATATATAAAGCTAAACCTTTGTTTTTTATCCTAATTCCATATGAAAACACTTTTGTCTACCAATTTCTGTATTTTGTATTTGATTTAAAAAAAAAGCACCACTCTCATTTAAACTACAGATATCCTGGCATGCTGCCCTTTTAGCTTGAATTTATTTCAATATTCGCCTTGCTAGAGCAGTTGTGTGTGACAAAACAGCAGTTCTCATGCAATGCTGTGATGGACTTGCCCCGCTGGGTGAGCTAACAGGCCAGCCTTTCCCACGGGTGAGCACAAATGCAAACGCCTGTGTCTGTCCAGGTCAGGGCACAAAGGAGTAATAAGAAGCGGTATGAAAATGACAGATGACAGGGCGGGAGGAGAGGAAATGCGTGTCTGGAGTGTGGCAGTGATTGCTGAGAGGAAGTGAGAGGTTGGGGGGGGGGGGGGGGGATAAAACAAGGGATGAGAGGACAGGTGAAGAGAGGAGAAGTGATGGCATGGGCTATAATTACAAGATATAAGAACCTGGCTGTCACTTGTGCTCCTTTTTTATGTGGTGCTACGCTTCTCTGCTACACCGTCTCACTTCCCTTGTCTTCTCTTAAAATGCCTTCCAGTGTCTTCATCAGGCTTTCTACAGCTGCAAATTTTTGCTAATTGTCCACTTTTTTTGGTACTGTTCTCCTACTTTGACACATTCTGTTGTTCTCAGGCCGCACCGTGTTCAGAAATAACCATGTTATAATGCTAGTGAGCATAAAGAGACAGAGGTAACAAAGCCCAGTTAGCCGCACTTGTCAAATAACTGCATGGCTCGTGCTTATCTTAGCTTTGCGCCTCTATTTCTGCTACTTGACACCATCCTCCAGTGTCTTCCTCATTCACAACTGCCAATTCCTCCCACTCGCTGCGCCGAACATATCAAGAAATATCAAGTGCCACAAAACATTAAACATTCTGGCACATGAATGCTAAATTCACTGCTGGTTTCCAGGGGGAGTGCCTGCTTTTGCTTTACTTTGGTGGGGGGGGGGGACATTTTTATTGTCCCGCAGCCAGCCGGCCTAGTGTTTATGAAGTATGAGGAAATTGCACAAAAATGTAAATGCCTGCAGTAAAAAAAACTCCTGTATGTAACTGATTAATACGCAGAGGGAAGCATGGTTCAATTTTTTACGAGAGAAAATGAGTATGACAGAGAAGTGCAGAGTTGCCCGTGCCATTACACAGTGGGCATATTAATGTTTCATTGCCGAGCTGTTTGTCGTCTGTTCCCTGCTTTTTCCATCTTCTCTCCTCCATCTCCTCCGTCCTCCACGTATCCTTTTAATTTTCTTTTTCTTCAAATGCCTCCCCCCCACCACCACTTGCTTACTGAAGAGAAGAAAAGGATTCCTCATGAATTACTTAGCTGTAAAGGCATAGAAGCCAGAAAGGCTCGTAAACTAGTGCAGAGCTTTTTGGTCATGGCCTGTCTAACCATGGGGTTTCCAACTTTGGGATATGATCTCTTATACGATCCGTTTTTGTGTTATTTTGAGTTAAAATGTCCCTAGAACAACAATCTCGCCAGTTAATTAGGAATTGCCTTTTTCAGCTAAGAAACATCTCCAAACTGTGAACTTTGCTATCTAAATCTGAGTTAGAAATGGTTATTCATGCTTTTATTTCACCTCGCTTAGATTATTGTAACGGTGTTTTTCTTTGTTTGAGCAAAAGGAATCTTGACCGTCTCCAGTTAGTCCAGAATGCTGCTGCAGGGCTCTTAACTAAGACACGAAAAAGAGAGCACATTACACCAGTGTTACGTTCATTACACTGGCTTCCAGTACATTTCAGAATTCATTTTAAAATCTTGGTACTGACTTTAAAAACTTTGAATTGTGATGCCCCTGCCTACATTTCTGATCTTTTAGAACCCCACGCTCCCTCTCGCAGCCTGAGATCATCTAATCAAAGGCTGTTGGTAGTCCCACGAACTCGTTTTAAGACCAGAGGAGATAGATCTTTTAGAGCGGTGGCCCCCAGGTTGTGGAATGCTCTCCCTCCATCATTATGTTGCCTTGATTGTATTTATTCTTTTAAAAGCAGCTTAACAGTCATTTATTTAGATTGGCTTTTATTTAGATTTTTTTTGTTAAATTTGCTGTATGTTTGATTATTAATGTATTTTATGTATTTCTGTTTTTATATTACTGTGAAACACTTTATGGTTTTTATCCTGTGAAAAGTGCTATATAAATAAATTGATTTGATTTGATTTAAAATTGTTGCACAGCTACAGCTGTTCCAGCTACTAGTTTTATCGTCATCATACTTACATGGTATAGATATTCCAGACCTGCAGGATGAACCATAAGCACTTTTGTGGTCCCTGACTTTCTAATTAGAAACTGGATCAAGAATTACAGAAACAAGTGCTTATATTCCGAGCCAAATTAGGTTTATATAGCAAATCAAAAGCAAGACTGTGTAGGTGAGCGTGTCACAAGGTTTACAGCCTGTGACAATTCAGCAGTTAATGTTGGCTTACATGGTAGAAACAGGATGCCTCTGTCTGGCAGAACTTCAATGACTCCAGCATACATAGTCTCAGTAGTGTACAGAAAAGTTTATTGTCAAGCCAAACAGACTTTGAAACTGGGTGAGCGCTAAAAGCTAGAATATGCAGGGAATATTTTGATGTTGTTGCTCTTCTAGTGATGGCAATTTTTTGAAAAAGAGATTTGATTTAGGTCTGTCTTTTGGAGCAACTCTCAGACCAAACATTTTGGGAAGCAGTCTGGAAATATCCTTAAGCTCAAAGGAAGAGGGTAAAAGACTAAAAACCGAAAAATCGTACTTTAGAACATTTTTTTGGACCTCAGAGGGTTAACCCAACAAATCATGAAAAATTAGGTTAAACTTTTTGTTCATGTCATTGCAGATTTCTGACATTTTGTATAAATTAAGCATGTAACAATTTGATTTTTTTCTAACAAAAAAAGTGAAACTTAAGTTACACTTGTGTTTGTAAATGAACAGCCCCATGTTGTGTAGCTTTCTGGATTTTATTCTTATTGGGCTACATACTTATTTATTAGACAGGCTATACAGCACATAACATCAAAATTCACGTTTTATGTAACTAAAGTGTTTAATTATGTGGGCTACAGAAAATGATTAAGTTATAGACTATAGTTATATGAAAAACGTGTATACTTACTGCATTTGAATCATTTAAATTATATGTAACCGCCCACATATGCGATAACTTTAATTCAAATTCTTTAACTCTCACTCTCTTTTGCAACTTTGTACTTTTGTGTTACTCGCAGCAACAACTCCACCTCATTGTTAGTCCATTTAAAAAACTTGGTGCTTTTCCTCGACATTTTGCCGCAACGTCTCAAAGAGCTGGAAAGTAAATAAACGACAGACAGAAATGACACAGGTCGAATCGTCTTGTGTTTCACGCTTGCGCAGTACTGGAACGTAAGCGTTTTCGGCCGTTTCAATGTGGATGCACAACTCTGTGAAAGCGACTGAAAACGCTAGTGTGGACGCAGAGTGTTTTCAGACGCATACGCTGTTTTCAAATCTATCAGGGCTAGTGTGGACGTAGCCTGACACTGAAGAAGCCACTTGGATGATGATGAAACGTTGCTCCCGCTGAAAACGCTACGTCCAGATGAACAGAATCAACTTTTTGGTTTCTAAAACTATGATTGGTTTAGGATGTGGTGAAAATGCAACCTTTGTTAACTCTATGCCTCAGTGGTTAACCTGGTTGATGTCAAGAGGTTCATGCAATTCTTCCTGCACTTCAGAATAAGTCATGTAAGACAAAGTCATTTGGAAAACAGAGAAAGCTTTGCACAAAGATTTTTAGTTGCACTTTTCCCCTAAATATTCTTCTTCAGCACAGGTATTGTGATAGATGTCTCCTATATTTGGCTTAAAGAGAAAGAGCAAGGACAGTAGATGACAAAAGCCTTTGGCAGCAGATTCACAAGGACAAGGTCAGCCAATGTGAATATGAAACTCTGCAGTTACAAATCAGGTTGTTTTTGATCCATGGGCCTGAAGAAAAACTGAATTTGTAAGGAATAAATGAAACCAGCAAATTTCAGTGGTAGAAGACTAATGGTTAGGGTATTGTTTTTTTGACAGCAATGTTACAAAAGTCTCAGAATTAATGGCTTGACAGTAAAGCACTATGCACAGCACCAAATGAATTACAACTTTTGTGGACAGCTCTATTTGTCAGTAAGAAAAAAACAGAGTGAGCAGAAAATCAATCTACTGTGTATACAGGTATAGGAGTTATGTTGTCATCATCAAACACATCCACTGGCTTGATCGTACCTTTTAGCTTTTAAAGAAGCATCTAGGCTCACACAACTTGTGCTTTCTTTTAAAATGAGAAGCGTCCATCAGGTTTCCATGTGGGTTAGGGTTTAGGTTAGTAAGTTAAACTGGAAAGGCTTTTAACAAGGGAAAACAAGGGGAAGAGGTTTCGGTTTAAAGAACTAAATACCATTAATATCTAAAATAAAGTGCTAACCTCCGATAGGTTAGAGGTTAAAGATAAAATATTACCTGCAAACTAACCTGAACTGTACAGTTTAAGGGGAAATAATTGGATCTTTAAAGCTGATGGAGGGTCACATAGGTTTTATTTCCATGAACTTTCAAAATACTTCTTGCCATATATACGAGGACATTATTCTATAACTTGGATTACGATTGACAGCAATACCAGGGTTGATTTGAACATGTTGTCCTGCTGTTTCATTACCAAGTTTTCTAAAAAGAACCCAAAAGGCTTTAGATGATTTTCTTTTTCCATAAAAAAGTCAATTTTACCCATTTTAATCATCTGTGCTAATGTTTTGTGATTATTGGCCTACTTTCTCAGTTTTGCCTGCAGTAGTCCAGTTAAATTCCTGATGTCCTCAGTGAGTGGAAATATCCAGCATGTGGTTTGTGCAGGGCGTGTCCGCCCACAGCTGTGGCCTTTCACCACGTCAGAAATGACTGCATCAGCATACGGTTCTTTCCATTTCCCTGAGAGGGAGCAACTGCTTCATTGTTTTCACCATGACCATGGTAGTATAGTGCTGTTACTGTGAATATGTCAAGCATTTAGTCTGTCAGTTGCTGATGGAAATCCAAATATATCACTTGGTTGAGGTCTAGAGGCTAAAAAACACCAATTTCAAACTACATCTGTTATCAATTTGTGTCCAACACACGTTTTTTTTTAAAACCAGGACAGTGTGCTGTGTCATTCTCTGTTTAGAGTCAGCACAATGACTCAGAAAGAGTCTTTTGGACTCCACAGAATGTGTATTTTCCTGTAAAATAGCTTCTTTTCTGCATTGTTTCAAGCTTGTACTTAACAAAATGTCACATGCTGGGAAACCCACCCTGGACACAACTACTGTAAATGTTTTCCAGCACAGGGCAAACACATTGTAGACATGGATAGCATATTTTCCTGCATGCTTAATAATATATCACATCTTAATCAGGTGACAGTATGTAAGGGAGTTGAAGTAGGCTGGAACAATCTGGAATGGCGTTCTGACACTTTCAATTAATGAGTTATGAATTCATCAGCTCTTACAGGCAAATTTATACATAATAATAGCAAATGTTTTTTTTTTGTTTTTTTTAAACTAAGACCTGGCATTGCTTCTAGCTAATATCATGAACACACTCACTCAACAAATCAGCAAGTAAGGTCATCTGTTGGTCCCATCTGGACATTGCACACGTCACAATAAAGTTGCAGTTGCAGGATTTTTAGCTTTAAGCTATATTGCTATTTTAAAAATTTCACAATGCAGTGCTTCAAACACATAACATGTGCCTGTCACACAATCTTTCTTTGCTACCACAGTTACATTACAACAATACCCAAATTAATTAATTGGTGAATCTAAACAAATCTGTTGTTTGCTCTGCTTACAAAAACATTTTAGTTCTATTAATGATAATCAAAATTCTCAAAAGACTTAAAGGCTCAAGTCTGATAAATTATCATCACGTATGAACAGGATTTTAATTGTATTTGCATTGTTACTAGGCTACGTTTGTATTTGCTAAGAAACACAAACACATACAGTATAACTGAACAGTGTAGGGCTAATTTTAAGGTGAACAGCCATCATACACACAATACTGATAAAAGCAATGTAAAGTAAAAAAATTAAAAAATAAATAAAAAGGAGAAGGATGAAAATATTTTTGTCTTTGGTTGCTTAAAGGAGGACTGTGTGTGACACTTCTCCCAACTTTGTTGTAGAAATGTTAATGATGATTTACCATTAGGTCTTGACCAATCTTGTTTCGTGTTGCAAATACACGATAGTTATGAATAATTAATGCCATCTGTTATCTGGCAGCATGAAACGATTAATCACGCATTTGTCACAAGCAAGAAACATGATAGTTGGTAACCTCGAGGGGAAGAGAGACTCAAATCCTTTGCAGTAAAACTGGAAACGATGAACATTTGCCTTCAAAGTAAAAGTTGGGCCTTACCACAACTTGAGCATTACTTGTAGCTTTTACTTTGTGAACAGACTCTCTTTCTGGTTTATGTTGCACTATTCAAAGTTCCACTAATGCTTGGTCAGTAGTTTGCTAGCAGACAAATCAGCATCATTTTTGCTGCGCTATGAATTCTGGGGTTTGGTGGGTCATGAAGGACACACCCGACCCATCCTTAAAATCTGGGGAATCCGAGGACACATTTGTCAGCTGCATTTGAAGGAGTCTATGAATTAGGACAGCCTTTGTCGCGTTGCTATGACATAATCGGCCTACAAATGCAGCCTATGAATTTGGACACGCCCTCTGACTAGCATCAACAATTGCCAGTAACCAGTCGCAGAACAACTTTTTCCTAGCAACTGGAGGTTACTAGGGAATAGGGATGGGTACCGATAATGGCACCGGTTCTGACATAAACGGTAGTAACCAGACCAAAAAGCAGCGCACATTTCGGTGCTTTGTTTTGTTCCTGAGATGTCATACACTTTGAATTCTAGCCAATCATTTTACCTTTCCAAGGATAGTAGGCGGGCCCAGGTACGTACGTTCTTTTAGAGCAGAGCTACAGATTAAAAATGCCCAAGGCAAAGCGGTCAAAAGTCTGGCTTTACTTCACAGCAAAAGATGCAAACTCAGCAGCCTGCAACAAGTGCTTTAACCCTCTGGGGTCCAGGGTATAATTGGCCGTTTTTGACTACTTTGATTTTACCTCTATATTTCACCTTTAAAAACTGTTTATCTTGCCTTGTTTGGTATCATTATTTTCAGCACAACCTCAAATATCTGAAATTTGGCATACTATATTAGCACAAGTGATCAAAATCCAGACAAAAAATTCAAAATCCCAGTAGAAAAAATTTCTATTTTTTACTATAAAACCCACAAACATATTTAACGAAGCATTTTCTTAATTTGAAATGCAAGTAGAAATTGTACATTTCTACAAAAGTTATGTGGTACTATTTACCTAAAAATGAAGCCAAGGCCTCAGGCGTTTTTTATATAGTAATTTAAATCTATTTACAGAACAATCAAGTGTGCTGCATCAAATAAGAAGGCACACAAATTATATTTTATCATAACTCTGGTTTTACATGGCCCATCGACACAATTCAAAAACTCCACACTTTCGACCCAAGTTGAAATGGAGACTCTGAATCGCTGCATCTTGTAGCTGTGTTATCTTAAATTGGTCATATGATTTTGATGCGCCGGCGCGTCCATCAACCCCAGAGGGTTAAGGTGATACTGTGCAAAGGAGGTAACACCTCGAATCTAATGAAACACCTGGCGACGCATAGCCTTGTTTTTAAAAACCGAGAAATGCACCGTATTTGATAGCTTGCTGCAAGACCTCACACCGAGCACATCTATTGCGGGTGTGGTAAATCTCCATTAGCAAGTTAGCGCGGATCGCCCCGTGCGTGGGGCTGGACGGTGCTTATCATTTTGCAGGAAAAAAAGAGACTGCTAAAAAGCACCGTTTAAGCACCGGCACTGTTTCAAGAGTACCGATTTGGCACTGGTATCGGATAAAACCTAAACGATACCCATCCCTACTAGGGAACCACTTGGTGTCTAGGGAGCTTTAGGAACCAATTTCAGTCGATTAACATTTAATGCTAACTTTAGATTGCAAACACGTTCACAATGACTAGATTTACTTATTTATCTTTAATGGGTACTTCCGCTAGTTCTTAGCACCAAAGTATTTTACTTTATCCTTTTGATTTTGACTGTTCCACATCTCATAGCAGTCCATCCAGCTAGTCCATCCTAGTGTGGCTAAACTAATTTTCAGACAAGCAAACTTTGCGTCCCATGAGGAGCAGGCATGTCTTTTTACATCTTTTTTGTTCTTACTGATAGTCATGCCGACCTGTGTATTTATGGTATCGCAACCAAATTTGCTGTTAAAAATCTTCACTGAAATCATGATGTTTAAGAGTTATATCAGTGATACTGCTGCAAAGAACAGACATGTTAAATTTTGTGAAATTTTTCCTCATGTTTAGGACTCTACATGTACAGACAGAAGATTACTTTTGGAAAGTTGGAGCACACGAGGACCGTTTGGCGTTAGACTTGCCAGAAAGCTGCTTAAGACAGCCACAGGCTCCTGGAAATAGAGTGGAAAAAGTGACTAAGGTGGTGTGTATCTCTGTGTGCGTGTGTTCTTGCCCAAAAGAACCACAGATCTCAATCCCATTTTTGGATCAGCCACAAAAGGATTATATCCTCATGAACATCAGTGTCTGGTCTGATCACTGATAGATGGCTTCACTGAAAGATCTTGCCTTCAAGTCTTTTCATAATTTGTTTGTCATTCGTCTTTCAGAGACTGTTTTTTAACCAAATGGCTTAGTGTTGTGGGTCCACATGCTTAGGAGGAGCAGAGGTACAATACTGTGCTGGGTAATTCAACACATGTTTTGCTTCTTCACAAGGGCATCTGAACACAAGTTCCACGTCAAATAGGCCACCTTTTCTTTGTGGCGTGCACATGAAAACATGTCCTTGTGTCGGTGTTTCCTCTGTATCAGCAATGAAAACAGCTTGTGGTAATGTTGCGTGTTACCAGTAATGTCTGGAGAAACGAGTTCACGGAGCACCATCTGCCAAATACATTTACATATCAGGGACAACAAAATATAAGCTCATTAAATTCAACGCTTTTAGGACAGGCTTGCAAAATATTTAAAGAGATGTTTTAGGTATTTTGAAATAAAATTGAATTAAAAAGTTACTAACGTGTTGTGTTAGAACCCCAATTGTCAACCAAAATGTGTGCATATTTGAAACACTCGTAAGATTAGAGCATGTGTTAGCTGTATCAAGCGGAAACAAAGACCAAATTGAGCTTTAAGATAAGATAAGATAAGATAACCTTTATTAGTCCCACACGTGGGAAATTTGTTTTGTCACAAAGCTACACATGTTAATATTTTATAGCAACAATGGACAGGATGGCTGCGTGCAATTTGGAAGTTGACATCCACAGTGACATATCACAAATTTAACATCTGACTGAACATTTTGAGCTCATTTAGGACAGGGCGCTTCTCTTTTTTTTGCAACAATTTCTGCTTTTGCCAGGCTCATTTACAGCTGTACCAACCTGACCAAAGAGCAGAACAATAAAGTTCACAGGTACCAAGAGTGGACCATTTGACAGTTACTAAAGAAAGAAAGCAACACAATTTTAAGTTAAATGGATATTGTTTGCTTTCAAATGTCCTCTGAATGTTTGGACTAGGTCAGAAATTATCATTTCAGCTGCTAAAAGATTAACAGCTCTGCCATTTAAAGACTGTACACAGCAGTATGAACCACAAAGCATTAAAATAATTACCAGGGTTTTAATAGTTTTGCAATTTTCATTAGTTTTTATTTTTATTTAGTTTTGACTTCAGATTTTCAATTTTATATCAGTTTTAATTAGTTTTTACCAATTGTTTGCTAGTTTAGTTTAGTTTTTATTTTTTTGAAAATCCTTAGTTTCAGTTTAGTTTTGATTAGTTTCAGTTATAGTTTTAGTTGTGTTTGCAATAATTAAGTGTAACAAAACCCAGTTTCATCATATCAGTCATTCTCTTCTGCTTATCCTTGGGTATGTTGCTATTCCAGCTACCATACTCTGCACCCTGGACAGGTCGCCTGTCTGTCGCAGTGCTAACACGCAGAGACAGACAACTCACATTCCCACCTATGGGTTCTTTAAATAAATAAATAAATAAATAAATAAATAAATAAATAAATAAATAAAGGCAGATGAACAACCATTGATACCAGGCAACTATAAAATGTATATCTTGGCCCCAATGAGACTATTAACTCTTGCAGCACCGGGTGTTCGTAATTTTGGTTCAAGTGAATTGATAAACTTTTTGAAGGCAATTGACTCACACAGTTATGTAGATATCCCCGTCCTGTTGGCATCACGCTGCCTTGCCTGGGGTTAGCTTCTGTTTTCTAGGGATGAGGGTTGAGTGTGCTCCCTTACCTTCTCAAGGTAAGCTAGGTTAGCCTTCTTGTGTGAGCTTTTCAAGTGCACTTTAAGGTTGTTGGGATTTTTTTCCCTTTAGAAATGTCCCTCATAATTTGTCTCTTTCCACTACAAGACACTTGCTTTATCCAAAACACAGTCATATTCAAAGTAATCCCAAATTGGAAGAAAATGAAGAATAACCAAAGAATAATTCAAAGCGATACAGAATCATTAACAACTTCACCACATTTTTCTAGTATGTGTTTACTTTTTACTTGTTTTCACATTGAAATACTCGCCAGCTTCATCAAAAGGAATACACACCCACACACACATATGTGTGCATATAGAGGACACATTACTTACATATTATTGTGTGTGTTATATGGTATTGAGAGGAATTTAGTTTTTCTTTCTCTCTGCTCTTACTATAGATTTCCTCCCTGGCTGCAATCCTCAACCACGCTTTATGAAGATGTTGGAGGGAGATAAATCAAAAGGGGAAAAATATGGAAAAAAATCAACTTGATGAATCCACAACATCCCTCATTTGTAAGTTATAATGTTTAAAACCATATGAAGCCACAGAGTAATGCTGTGATCAAACCGACATATAAACTGACTGCGTTAAAAAAAAAGTAATAACGGTAATCATTTTGATTGAGACCAGTGTGTCAGCTTCACGGGCTGGGGTTCTGAAAAACTACAAAGTGGAATCAGGCTGAAGTTTTTCCACCAAGCAACATAATGTCCTCAAGCAGAACTTGAAGAAAATTATTAAATAAGCAAATTAAGTAATATGATTTATGCATCACTGGAAGGAGTCAGGCTAGCATTTTGTGATTACAGTAAGAGTCATGTTTCCCAAAGTGTCACTGACGACATCCTAAAGCCTTCAACCTGCAGCAGATACAGGACGTGCTAATGTCCCTGTGCAGGAAGATGACCTTACTGTTGCTTTACTTGAACAAAATAGATTCAGATGGAGGACTTTCTAGTGTCAGACCTTTTTTTTTGTTGGACATGTGTAAACTTTCCTAAAAACCAGACAAACAGATGGATCAATGATCATGATGGCAAACAGAAGGTGAAGCAGTTTGTTTGCATCAAACAAAGTTCTCAATGTTTCCCACAGATTTGGATTCTTTTTGTGAGGTGGGTGGGATGATTATCAATGTTCTTATATAACCAACAGACAGTTGATAGGATAGGTTCTAAAGAGTCGATCCAAGTGCAGGGTAAAATAGTCTCTTTGAAGATGAGCCTGGTACGTGAACGGATCCAAAAGGGATCCAGACCGGATGAACTGGGAAGTAACCAGATGTGAATTGTATCTGGTCCTGATGCGTTCCAGATCCATTCCACCATGCAAGTGCATGCTAATCTGAACCTGGTAAATGGATCTGTTGCGGAGCCTCTGGTAGATTTGGGATGGGTCCTGTCTGGAGTCACTTTTCTATCTCGGGGAACTGTGTTGGTATGTGGAATTGTAGCCCAGGGTTTATATTGTTAACAAATATTTATGTGATGATGTGTTTCAGATCATTTTGTGGAGTAACAAATGCAATGTAATGTGGAGTGTAATGAATTACTTTCCTTGAAAAGTAACTAAGTAATGTAATTTATTACTTAAAAAAAAGAACAAGTATTGTGTAATACAATGGTTTTTTGAGAACTGATGCCAACACTGCTAGTTATACACCAATTAGATGAAATACTGTATATGAAGGGACTGACCTGTTTTTTTTAAAAAGAAAAAAAATTATTTGATGTTTTGTTGATACTGTGAAGATGACTTCCCAGTTCATCCGCCCTGGATCCGTTCATGTACCAGGCTCATCTTGTCTTCCAAGAGACGAAGGTTTAGAAGTGTGAAATCCAGAACATCTAGACTCAACAACTCCTTCTTCCCCACTGCTATCAGACTCCTGAACAGCTGACCTACCTCAACTGCAATTTGCACATCAGGACAATCTGCACACTAAGTTCATTTTGCACATTAAGCTCCTTTGAACATCCTTTTACATTGACAACACTATACTTCACTTGTCTTCATTTACTTATTTTGTACTATCCTTATTTTTATCCTTATTTATCTTGTTCCTTCAACCCTACCTAACTTGGCATTTGTGTATGGACAGCAAAGGAAGAATATCATTGCACAGAGAAATGCAATTTTTTTGTACACATGACAATAAACACTTTGAATCCTTGAATGACTCGGTATGTTAGAGTGAGGTGAATAGTCAAAACAGGCAGTTCCGCTTCTTCTTCTTGGAGTTCTTCTCAAACATGACTTAGCTTGGGTACTGAGTTTATCCAGCTTGTATGTAAAGATGTCTTCTTTCTCTTAGATTTCTTGTAGAAACTCCTTGAGAGCCATCAAAATTTCCAGCTCTAAATCCTATTTGTCTTGCTTGACTTCCTTGATGTCTTGCTTTCCTTGCAGAGACTCCTGCAAAGACCCCACAATTCCTCTGTTTTGTAGTAGATTTACAATGGTGGTACTTTATTCGCTCTGCTCCTGCATGACTTTAAGGTACAAAGCTTTGGCTATTTTCCCCTCTGGATCCAGTTCCTCTACCTTGAAATCATGACGGACCTTGTTGGAGCAGAACTGGGCTATAAACTCATTGATTTCAGAGTAGACTTTCTGTGTTTTGCTGCAGTTGTGACTGAGCTTCAAGGAGCTTCTGCTGGAGCTGCTCGATCTGCTCTTGTTGTTTACTGCATTGGACCTCAAAGTTAGCCTCTTTGTCAGACTTCAGGTCTGTATGAAGCTTCTGTGGCTTGGGTAGAAGACTCCACATGTTGCTCTGAAGTAGGGTGGCTGCTTTGTTCCTGGAGGGTCTTGATCACAACATCCCGTGTGGCAGTTGTTTGATCTTTGTCTGTAACAGTCAACACAGTAAAGTTTTTCTCTGTTTCAGATGTGGGCTTTTTCCACAAGCCTCTTCCATCTTTTTAATTTTGGTTGGTTTCTTGGAACAGACCAATTTACCTAATTTAAATGAAGTCTACCATTTATGTCAAAAAGAGAGGTCAAATATCTAGCCAGAAGCTTGCTGATATTGCTGCAATAGATAGCTGCTACTTGATAAGGTGCATTTAACCACATATACATATGGGGTGTATGTATACTTTTGTCCGCTTAGCACTCTGAAATGTCCTTCTAATGTTGGAGTGCTGGGCAGGAGTTAGGGTAAAGGTACAAACAATCTCGTCTAGTTTTCGCCCACTTTGTCTGTAATATATAATGTGTAATGATATCACAGTGAAATGCTTCTACTTGTGCAGGTTTTACACATTCGTTCAGTCCTCGATATACTTTAAGAAGTGGTTTTAAAAGGAAAAAAAAGGTGTTTCTCCAGTGCAACAATGTGACAGAGCGCACTACATATTATCATTTATTTACAAAAGCATGCACATTTAGTGGTTTCACGCTCTCAGTGACAAAAACACAACCAAGCTTCTTTCATTCAGCTATTGCTTGTGTTGACACTTCTGGGTTCGGCCCTGTTGACTGTCTCGCAGTTCTCACCTGGTGGGAAAACAAGTCAAACAAACTATAAACAGCAAAGTGCTGTATACCCACTGAGCGAAACCTTTAAGATTGTTCGGTGTTTGAGCTGCTCTCCAAATGAAAAGAAAAAAAAGGAAAGGTTTGAAAAGTCTTTAAGATTTCATGTGGCTTTTGAAAGCTTTTCATTCCCTTTCAATGCCTGATTTTTTTCCGATTCATCTGACATACCTTAATGCTTTCTAAGAGCCAGAGGCTGCATTGTTCAGAGGGCGTTTTTGGCAAAAGTAGAAATATAGACTTCTACATATGTAGAAATACAGTACGAGAATCAGAGAACATGAAATATATATAAAGAGAAGTGAGGACTGTGGTTTTGCCTTATTTGAAAAGCTCTCAACATGATCGCATTTGGGAATTTAGAAGCAGATGGTGAATCAAAAAATAGAAATGCTATTTCATTTTATCAGAGAACACAACACCTTTATGGATCTTGGATAGAGGAACAAGGGATCGGCTGTTTAGTGCAGCTCACAAAGCAAAGGAGCTGTTATTTGATATGTCATATTGAAAAGATTTTCTGTTGCTAAAAGGGAGCAGACGGAATAAAAATAACATAAATATTCTGCTTTTTAAAGAAAACGTCAAGAAATTTTAAAAAAGGAACTGAAAAGAAAAAAAGTCAGTGTACATGAGTAACCTCCCCATGTTGCGCTACAACATAACATGTGTGCTGTACGTTAAAATCAAGTAATGAGATTTGTAATTGAGGACACTCAAGACAAACGGAAAACAGATGTCGGTATACTGAGAGGTTTGGAGACCAATGATCCTCTCAACATGTTCCATGGGAAGTCATAAAGCAGAAAAAGCAGGGGGATAGTAAAGAAAAAAACTAGGACCAAACACAAATGAAACACAATTTACATGAACTACCGCCCACACAAACATATGAAAACATCAGTGATATTCTCTTCGCATTTGACCTTAAAACCTTTTCTCTTTGCTGCTGTGGGGAACGTCCTCCAGACACTGACCTTCACACGTTGGCTGCATGACCAGTGTATCCTTGAGCCGCGGATGGACGGTATGTGTGTGGGTGGAGACCTTTAGTTAAATTATGCTGCATAAATGAGCAGCCCAGATTTTTATTAACCCTTGTGGATTTATAAGATTTATCTGACTGTCTAAGGATTTTGATTAGAACTGCAGATTTCCAAGGAAATGTGCATGGATATATAGGATGTACATTTGAGACCTTGAGCTAAACAATTGTCTTTTATTCAACATAAATGGGAAATAATTAAACTACCATAGACTTGTGATGCATAAAGATTAACCTAGTAGCCCAGTTAAGGTTTTACAATTTCTGTCTGGCACTTACTGACTAAAGATGTGCAGTTGCCTTCTTTTTTCAAGTTCTTAAGACAACCTTGACCTGAATGACTGAGAATCCTACACAAATACTTACTGACCCTTCCAATAGCAAGGGCTATCCTAGAGTCTGTTAGTGGTCCTAGGCAAAAATTCATAGGAGGGCCACTCTAAACAGCATTGTTCTTCATTATTGGTTACAAACTGACACCAAAATCAATAGCCTTATAAAGGGTTACCCCAGAAATGGCAAAGACCATGTTTAATAATGCAAAAGACAAAGTTATGACTGTTAATACTGTTAAAGCTAGCTTTTACATTTTTTAGCTTGATAGCAAATGAGTACTACATTTAAGCACTAGATTTGCAGTCTTCTCCAGTGGATGTGATGTCACTTTTATCATTCAGTGCCATTCGTAAGGATGAGAATGGTGAGCTTAACAGGTCCTTTCAAGTCTGACTCCCAGCCACTGATTTTCAGTCATGGTCGGTCAAATCATGGCTAGCAAAGCTCAACACACCAGGCTACTCTTCTTACTAAGTTAGCAAATAGAAAATGTCAAGCAAACAAACAAAAAAGTAAGAAGAAATTACATCATTCAAGTGTTTCTGTCACGATCCTGGGTCTTAGGACCCAGTGTTTTGAGTTTTAGTTCATCTTGATGTTTGTAGTATGTTAAGCTCATTAGGCGTCCTATGTTCATTTGCTTATTAGTTTCCCCTTGTGTTTCCAACCCATGTTAAATCTCCCCTGCTCTTCATGCGTTTCATGTCTGTGTCTTACGTTGTCAAGTTCGGGTTGTCATGTCTGTCTCATTATGTTTCCTGTTTTATTGTGAAGAGGTCTGGTGTTCTGTGTTCATCATGTTCAGTTTTACTCTCCCACTGTGACGTCATTATGTTCATGTGTGCCAGCTGTTTCCCCATGTGTTCCCACTTCCCTCATCATCCTGTGTGTATTTAGTCCGTGTGCTTTCAGTCATTTGTTGTCAGGTCGTCTGCTCATCCATGTCTCATCTCCAGGTACCCATGTCAGTTCACTATGGTTAAGCTTTTTCATGTTTTGTTCTTAGTTCACCCAGTTTAGGTTATTGTTTAGTTTTCACCGATGCCCGATTATTTTTACCCTCGTTGCTAGCCTCAATAAACGGCTTGTTTTGTTTATCCACACTACGTTTTGGTCTGCGTTTGAGTCCTCCTCTGCAACACATACGGTCTGCCCCAGCCAGATCGTGACAGTTTCTCCCCACAGTTAAGTCTAGACTAGCAGCATTTAGTTATTCATCTTTATATTATGTTGCTTCCCCCCCCTTTTCTTTAAGCTAGTCATTAAGCTAGCATATGTATGTTATTAGCCAACCTGAATTTGAGTTAAATAATGTTTAAATATGAAAACAATGAACCATAAAAATGTTATGAATGAACATCTTTTTCATCACGCTTAATTTGATCCACATGTGATCTTAATGACAAGAGGATTAGATTCCCTGCTCTCCCATATGGAAAAGAAATAGTAAAAACTCGCATAAGATGTGGCCTACTTCATATAGTGAATCATATAAGGCTTATATGATTTACTCATGAAAGTGGCCACTTTCTCATTACTCTCATATATTGTTTTAGTAAGTATCCAAAACATACAAGTTTAATTTATATAATTTTTCAAGGGATCTTATATCTGTTTTCACTCTTGTATGCTTTTCATACAAGTTTCACACAAGACAGATACAAACGTTATAAGATTTATATATATATTTTCCATATGGGCTATCTCCTTGCAAATCTGCATCTAAGGTATTTGCTCCAACTTTGTCACACAGTTGGCAGTTTTAGTGGTAGACAGTGATAATACCCTCCAGGCCTGCTGGATTTAATAACTTGTCTGTTGGAAACCAAGCAACAGACTATTCATTTTCATGGCTAAATATTTGTGTGTATGTGTGTGGTTTTTGGTATTTTGTTTTTTCAAATTGTATAATTGGCTTGCTTCCCTTGCATTTTGAATAGATACAAGTTTTATATGAGGTTTTCTTTATGGTACAACTAAAAAGACACCTCACAAAAATATAAATTCCCTTCAGTAGTGTGTATCCCCCAAGAGGTATTGGCGATGGCCTTGAAATGTCCTTTCTTTTCAAGCCTGTACTTGGAACAGATTGATAAAAGTATACTGTCTGACTTATGGAGTTCTTTGTCTAAAGTCTCCAATTAAAAGGTTCTAAATTACCCACCATTGTTATAATATACATTATAAAAAATTTTCTTTAGTCTAGGTCATGATTCCTGCTAATTAACCTCGTTACACTTTGAACTGTCCTATGGGACCCCGGAGCCATCTTACAAGCTACAGCCAGCCTGCTAATAACCCTCAGCTTTAGAGAGAAATCCCAAAGAGGAGCCAACGTTTTGGAAGCGGCATCATCGGTTAAATGCTGACATTTGGAAAGAATAAGTAGACTCCCAATGACACACGAACAAAAAAAAAAGCCCAAATAACATTGTGATCACAGTGTAGCACGGCGTGCTTTTGCGTGAAAGAGCACCTAGAAATGATTTCTCCGTGCCCGTGAAGCTCCATTATTTTTCTTCTCATGTTAAGACTCTTATGTGGCTTTCACTTATACAAACTTCTGAAAGAGAAGTTTTCTCAGAACTCTGCTCGCTGAGCTCTTTGTGTGCTATTTACCGTGTACCTAAAGTTTATGAATAATTACAGGAGAAAGGCCAGATTTGACTTTTCTAAATGCAAATCAAGTTGGGGGGCCGCGAGGGGATTGTGCTGAGCCACTCAAATGAGGCGAGGGGAACAAAGAGCAACAAAGAGCAGAGGAGTCACCCATTTTATTAATTGTGTTGGTTTTAGCAGTTGCCCTTTAGAAAAGTCAGTTGGCTTAATTAAATTACTACGCACGCTTGGAGGAGGAAGCCATAGGAAATAGCCCCTTGTAAAATGGAGTGTTGCAAGCATTCAGTCCCTTATCTAATGAGAATGAGAGCCAAGAGGATGCTCAAAGGTCTTTATGTGTCCTCTGAGTCCTTCACTTACTGCTGTAATATCAGGATTTAGTTGAGAAAAGCAAAGTCTTTGGCGAAACTGCAGCACAGCTCCAATTTTCATGTGAAAGCAAGCGTCTAAGACATGCACACGAGTTTCAAAACAGCAGCTCATGGCAAACAAACACAGCAAGGGCTGATGGGAGCGACATTGCCAATGCTTTCAGCTCTGCCCGGCGCGCTCTCCTATATAGTGGCCTTTAAACCCTCCGGGCCCGTAAGTGTAAAGGCATGCTTTTTCCAGGTCAGCATGCTTGTTTGCTTCTCACAGCTGAGTCTCGTGGCCTGCTGTTAGCACAGCATGTATAGGATAATTAAAGGCGAGCCAAGGGGTCGAGGGAGTCAGCAAGAAGAAGCTGGCATGGAAGATGTTTCGACGAAGACATGCTCACCCCTTCCCCCCGACTGCACATGTTCTAATGCCCCCAGGCATTGCCAGAGGTCATGACGGCTTAGGGAAGCGGCATGTGCATATCCAGTAATATGGCCAGTAGAAAAAGCCACAGAAGACTGGGCACGCAGAGGCAGAATGGAAATGCCAGCTTCTGTTGTGGAGTTGCATTACATTGGTGGGAAGGAAAAATGAGGAGAGAGAGGAGCGATGCCAAAAACAGACAGGACATGGAGAGGTCGGGACACAATATAACCCCTGTTTCCATGCAGCCGAGGATTCCCTCAATCATATCTAGTCCATCTGCTTGGCGTAATTGGCAACAGTCAGTGCAAACTCACACAGTCATGAATCCTGTGAATGACATGGCCAACACATATCGACCAAAGTTAGTTCACAGATTTGGGAAAATACCATGACCACAACACAACCAAGCCAAAGGGTTAGCTTGATTATTTTAGCCAGTTATTTAGGGATTTGGTGCCCATTGTAAACTGGGATAAGTTCCAGTCTTTCATAACCTGAGAAGAGAAAGCGGATGAAAATAAACAGCCTATTGAATGACTCTGTACTTCACCATTTCAATCCACTGAAAGTAGAAGTACACAGCTAATTCTATTTTTAAAGCTTCGCCTTCTGCATGTTGGCCATGACCTTAATGTGTTTTTTTAATGTGTTTTTTAATGTGGAAGTGATCAAATTTAGATAGAAGTGTGGAGTGCAAAGTTAGCAGCTAATGCTAGCAAGTGTGTTTAACAAAAGCATTTATTAAATTCTATTATTTCCTTTATATCAGTAGGAGACCATAGTATTAACTTACCCTTGAGCAATGTATTCCAAACAATGCCTACTATATGCGGCAATTAATTTTTTGGCATTTTTAAGAAAATTCTATTGTTGTTGTTTTTACTTTTGGAACCTAACACCATTTTACTGGTAAACTAGCGTCACCACTCTTATTTTAAAAGTTTGTTTACTGCTAACTAACATGGGCTACCTTTGACAGCTGCCAAGATTTCAGAGGGTGTTATTTCCCCCAGTACTGAATGGTAAACAGTTGGAAGTAGAAAAGTGCTTCTTACTACTAATAAGTCTCATTCATTTGATCACACACACAATCATACAAGTGCAGTTTTCTATATACAAGTGGCTTGTCTAACAGACTGAAGAAGCCATAATGACAGAATGAAACCTGTGACTCCAGCTCTTACTGCGGTTTAATTTTTTTCTGCAGTTCATTTTAGACACATCACTACACAACTAGTTATTGCCATGACCATGTCAATAATTCTAAAAGATATAAAAATGTAATATACAGCAGTGTGCAAAAGTTTCAAATCCCGAATGCCTGGAAAGTGTCTGATTGGGAATTTCTTCATTTTTCAGCATGACAATGATCCCAAAACCACTGCTTGGATATAGAAACACACAATGTAACACCAGCAGCCCTGGCTTGGCAGTTGTAGAAGCCCTGTTTTTACCTTATATGCTATATTTACATCTATGTTTGTACATGTTTCAATAAATTGCTGCTTATATTGCCCATTTTTCTAACAAAATATACAGAAATAATGGGTGGCTCTAGCCTTTTGCACAGTACTGTGATACAAATATTTTTTAATGTTAAGATTTTATGTAATGCAGTGAGTACTTATACACTAAAGTTACCAAAAATATTCAATTGATTCTGCTTAGAAAAGCCTCCAAATTGTGATATCATAAAAAAGGAAATAAAGCTTTCAGCATGGAAAAAAAAAAAGAAAGCGTAGCCAGATTGTACTTTTACACGCAAATAGGTCATGAATGTTTTGTACATGGGCTAGAAGCAACCCAGTCTCTTAAATATCATCAAATTTGACTCATTTGTCCTTTAATATGATAATATGCTTACAGTGATTCCTCCCTCCAGACATTGCACTGTCTGCACTTTCTATCTTCCCTCAGCTATCATACCCTTTGACTCCTCTGATTCCTCTGCGTTATATAAGGAAAGTTCTCGTGGGACTGAGCGAGGAAGTGGGTAGTTGTTGTTGATTATGGACCCATCTGCCTGGTAGAGCATATTATGTAAAACATCCCTGTCTTTGTTCTGACAATTCTACAGGAAAAATGTGTTAACAAATATTTAATTTCCACTTAGACTTCCCTTTGTTGAAACGAGCAACCCCCCTCCTGAGTACGATGCTCTGATGGCTCTCCAGTCAGCCATGCTCTCAATCCCCAAATAGGAAAACAAACCTTGTTGTCACTGTTTCAGTCAAGACATTATGTGGAATATTTATGAAATGACTCAGAGAGTACAGTATGGCTTAGAACCCTGCATCTATGTATGCAGCAACAGTAAATAATTGGTATAATTTCATCATGCCCTGAAGGGAAAAAGAGGAATGTATGTCCTGTTTATTTGACTTTGTTATGCTGACAGAATTGTTTGCTTTTGCTGTAAGGAATTCTAGAATTGTAGAAAATAAAATCTATTCACATTTTTTGATGCTGTAAGTTTACACTTAATCATCCACAGGTCCAAATAACTGGCAAATTACTCCAAGATTAAGCAGATGAAAAAACAGAAGGTTTTTCCTGGTAAAAGGGAGTTTTTCCTTCCCGCTGTTGCCAAGTGCATGCTCAAAAGGGGTCCTTTGATTGATTGTTTGGGTGTTCTCTCTATTGTTGCCGGGTCTTCATCTTACAATATAAAGAAAAACTGAGTTGAATTGAATCCCAAAACCAGTTTAAAAACAGAACAAACAGGAAATAAAACATCTCAGTGCATGGTGGCCAGCTTGATTCCCCCCCCCCCCCCCCCCCCCCCGTAAATGTGAGCAACTTTTTGATGACACCACAAAAGGCTGTCTCACTTCTGAGATAAAGATGGAGCAGTGACCTGTTACCAACACTGTCGCTTTCTAATGCCAGCAATGTACCTTTGTGTGTGTGTGTGCCATTTCTGCTGTACAGATGGGCTAAGTGGGTCAACAGATGGTGCACGTGTGTTAGTGACTCCCTTCTGGTATTGAACTGACCTCCTGGCTGCATAGACTGAGCGGAAGGAAAGCTCCTCACGCCAATTTATAAGCAGCCCTGACCTGTTTGTTTCACATCCAGCCCATATACGGCACACATCTGGATGTACATGTGTCACTGAAACTGAAGTAAATTCCTCACATCAGCTCACTTTGGAACATATTGATCCAATTAATTATCCTCTTTGATGTGCTGTGGAGGTTATAAGCCAAGCTACAGCTGGATGAAGGTGGGCTAGTAACTTTAGGCAGCCGAGGACTGAGCTGTAAAACTTGAGTAACTTGAAATTAGCACCTAACACATTATAATTAAACTTCAGTTACATTGCAGGGTCCTTTCAAGCTTCCCCTCACCTCGTAGCTGGCGGCACCCAGTGTGATGATGCTTCTGTTCCAACTGTTTTTATAACTCATTTCCACACTAGGTCAACTAAATCTGGCAACACATATTTTTTCTTCTTCCAGGTGCATATAAAACATTGGGCACAGTTTCTGGCTCATGTGTCCTAATAGGATGCACATAAAGCAGCATTGCAGAACAATATAAAAATAGTTTTATATTGCATAAACATTTTGGAAGGACCAGTGCCACCCAGTGCCCCCCTCCGGACACACCCCTGTATGCTTCCAGCAATGCAATACAGTGAATGCCATTTTGGTACTTTCGTATTTTTCTGGTGTGTGTGTGTGTGGGGGGGGGGGGGGGGGTTGTATCATACTGTATCATACTGGTATCAGCAAAGGGAATTATATATCATGTTCTTTCTGTTTCAGCACTAATACTAGCTCACATACATTTATTTGATCAGTACTTTTCACACTGTATGTGTAGGCTCTTTAAGCAGCTCCTCACTAATCTGGTCTCCATTCAGGTTTTTGGTAGGCGCTGCATCCCAGAAACTCCTTTTCTGCTTTTTTTTTATTTCATTAATTTTTTAGAGAGATTTAGCCCTGCAACAGACTGACAACTGGTCCAAGGAGAGGCTCCAACCCTCCCATGACCCTGATTTTGAGCAACGGAAGAAAATGGATCCATGGAGATCGATGGCAAAGATCAAGATGCGATTTAGTGATTGCTGGCATCTTTTGGCTCTAACAGTATTGAATTAAGCTAAACGTTATGCTTGAAGATCCTGAGCTGGTGATATATTATCTATTAAATGGCTTTTTAGAGCCAAATCTGTTTCTACTTTACGGAATTATTCCAGCTTAATGCATTTCATTTTAATGAGGTGTGTTTAAGTTGTATTTCATCACTTTCACTGAATGCAGAGAGAAGCCTTTGGGGCAGCAGGCTGACCAAATAGAGTGTCTCAGGAGTGAGGGTTAAAACCTTGGAAATGAAGTAACATTTCTGCATTTGCCCCCATCTCAAAATCAAAATTTATTTTATATTAAAATGTTTTTTGGTTAAATCAGTGAAAAAAGTCAAGCTTTGGGTATTTTTGTAACATAAAACAGGCGACTAAAAATCCCCTATTATTTAATCATCAACAATTTTGGTGTTAAGAAGCTGTAAGCCACTTGTATGAGTTTTGAAACTTAAATGCCAGAACTATGGCGCTATTATTAGACTGTAAAAAAATAAATACTACATCATAGTTACAAGATGTTAATAATATTAAACCGTTAGGCTTCCGTGTTCACCATGAAGACATTGAATGCCCGATTTGTCTACTATAGCTAACCTGGTTAAGCAGGCGGTCCATGTACTGAAGATCAGTTTCTTTGTGTTTTTCCCACATTAATGTCTGCTCTTTGCACTGTCTTATAAAATACAGGCTGCATGTATTTCCCCCCTACTACTTCTAACCTTATCTAACTAACAGAGGCTTTAAAGTAGAACTGGGTGGGTCAATCCAAATATTGACAGTATGGATACCATCATTGGTATTGTTATTGGGATGATACTAGCTTGATAGGATCGATATTTTGTTTTAAGTTAGGTTTATAGGCCACTTTGAATTATATATTTTTAGAAAATGTAAAGCTATACCTCAAGCATGTGCTATGAAAAATAACTGAACCTTTTTGTGTTGACTGTCACATTTCTTTTATTTATTTAGAAGTTGACCCAAAGTGCTTTAGAGACAGACACATTTACATTCCAGGTCAGTTTTGTTGTTATTAACTAATTATTATGGCAATTAAAAATCAGTGACTTAGTGGGCATTAAAATGTGTTCAGAATGTGCAAATTGATGATGATTCATCTCACAGTGATCTCCCCAACATAAGCTGCCTTTATAGACTGAAAATATCAGAATCAGCATCGACAATACTGGCCCTGTATTTACCTGATATAGGATTGATACCAGAATTTGCAGTATCACACAGCACTACTAAAAAGTACAACATCTGGCTGTTGAATGGTCGGCTAACATTTTTGTTGAAGTGATGAAAAGTAAGACAAAACAGTTCTTTCATAATTTGTTCCACTGCAGAAAAGAAAGGATGAAAGCACTAAAAAAAGTGCCAGAGTGTGGAACATATTATCAATGAACTTTAAGCTCAGGGGAAACATTAATACAGCTGCACCACATCCAAACACAACAGCTAAACAGCTTTGAAATGTATTTGAATCTCACGGGAGCCCTACAGTGTCTATTATTCCCTCAATGATCGGTACTGTAACGTTGTTTAAAGTGCACCAAAATAGCTTTGCAAAGAAATGTGCAGCAAGAGAGTTGTTCTATTAAGATACACACACACACACACACACACACACACACACACACACACACACACACACACACACACACACACACACAACAAAACACTGCTGCTCGTATTATGAGTAAGGTAATACACATAAAAATTAAAGAACATCTCTTGGGTGGAAGATTATCCTTCCACTTGCCTCGCAAGATAGAGCATCGCAAAATTATCTCCCTACGTGTCCATGAGACATAAGAGAGAGAAGATACAGACATAAAAATCTGCTTCACGTCCTCTGTAATCTTTATGGAGCATGAAATAGTCACTCAAAAGCATATTATTAATGTTCATGTTAATCTGTTGTTGTTGTTTTTTCATAATACTGAAACAGACGATGATTAGGCAAGTCTGTCATCATCTGCAGGACTTACACTCCCTTGTGGAGGTTGACTTAGCTGCTGATCATGTTATTAAGGGCCACTGGAAGAGCTTAGGTCATTTAAATCCTACCCACTGTCAGATGGGAGAGTTCAAATGACTGTCTTTACTCAATGCATGGGTAAAATTAATCTCTATAATTTCGCCATATGCCATTCCAGAGACATTTTTTTTCTGAGTGTATAATGACTGTAAGAAACTGTGTTTTCTTTCATAATACTGCCCCGGTGTACACCCATACTGAGCCTTCAGCTCGATGTTTAAACCTTACATTTCTTGTCATCACAAACATGTTATTGAGTGTGTGCCAGAAAAGCCAAAGAGTGGAGTGTTTTGAAGTTTTGACAGTTTTTAGCTTCAGATGTGTTGGGGTTTGGATTTGGGTTCATCTGTTGTCACTGCCTTTGCTGTGGCTACCAAAATAATCCAGACACTAAGTGAAGCTGAGGTGGTATAAACAACACAGCTGAGTGTGATAGCCTCAGACACCTGTCAGTCATGCAAACATGGCCAGAAACCCTTTCAGAACAACTGCTATTTTATAATTCGACTCAGGAAACCCCCCCCAAAAACAAACATTAAATTTCATTCATTTTCAAAGATGCTTCAAATATTATGGCTTCATTTATTTTGTCGTCTTACTTTGGATAAAGCCTTGGACAAAAACCTACAAAATTACATACAACAAATTGCTGCAAAATGCATGAAATGTTGCACGTGGTATATCGTTCTTTTGAATCCTGTAAATGTTGATGTTGATATGAATGTTAACTAGAAAGATACTGTATTATTTTTCTAGCTAATATTAAGTATTAGCTTAATATTACCTAGATATTACGCCCTTTTACTTGTTTCTTTTTTGCCTATTTGTCACACTTGTTTCAGATCATCAAACAAATGTAAATATTTGACAAAGTTAATATAAGGAAATAAAAAATACAGTTTTAAAATGATGATTTAATTTCTTAATGTAAAAAGTTATCCAAACCTAACTCGCCCTGTGTGCCTGCTACATCTAATTGGTTTTGACACATTTGGCCACAAAAACTGTAATCAAGCATTTGACTATTAATAAGTAGCAAAGAGTCTTTCACACTGCAGTGGAGGAAATTTGGGCCACTCTTCTTTGCAGAATTGTTTTGATTCATCCACGTTGGAGGCTTTTCGCGTTTGAACAGCCTGTTTAAGGTAATGCATCTTATTTAGATTTAAGTCCAGACTTTAATTTGGCCACTACAAATCCTTCATTTTCTTTGTTTTTTGAGCTGTTTAGAGGTGGTGTGTTTCAGATCATTGTCCTGCTGCATAACCTAAATGTGCTTGAGCTTCAGGAAATGGGTCAATTAATCATGACAAGTTGTCTAGGTCTTGAAGCAGCAAAGCAGTCCCAGAACATAACACTACCACCACCGTGTTTGACTGTTGGTATATATTTTTTAAATGAAATGCTGTGTTAGTTTGACTCAAACCATCCAAAAAGTTTTTTGTCTTTTCAGTCCACAATATTTTCCCAATAGTGTTGTGTAGCAAGATGTTTTTGTCAAATTTAAGATAAGTATTTGTGTTTATTTTGCTTTGTTCCTCGTCAGTTTACATCTCTTTAGTGATTTAGGCAATTTCTTGATTCAGCAGGCTGGGGTGTAGCTAGTAAAATCAAACTTTCTAAAAGTGGGGCTAATCAGGGTGGGCAGTTACCTGTTCAAATAGACCAAAGTAGTTTTAGAAAGGCTTCTCTTAAAAAATTTAATCATAATTTAAAAATGAGATTTTGTATTTACTCAGGTTATCTTTGTCTAATATATAAATTTGATGATCTGAAACATTTAACTGTGAAAATTATACATAAAAAAACCCAAACAAACTAAGAAATCATGATGAAGTAAAGCTATACTTTACAGCTTATAATCTATACTAAACAGTACTGTAATATTTTTACAGTTCTCTGTAGGAATTCAATTCAATTCAATTCAATTTTATTTATATAGCGCCAAATCACAACATAAGTCGCCTCAAGGCGCTTCATAGATACAGAGAAAAAAACCCAACAATCATATGACCCCCTATGAGCAAGCAGTTTGGAAACAGTGGGAAGGAAAAACTCCCTTTTAACAGGAAGAAACCTCCGGCAGAACCAGGCTCAGGGAGGGGCGGCCATCTGCTGCGACCGGTTGGGGTGAGAGAAGGAAGACAGGATAAAAGACATGCTGTGGAAGAGAGACAGAGGTTAATAACAGATATGATTCAATGCAGAGAGGTCTGTTAATACATAGTGAGTGAGAAAGGTGACTGGAAAGGAAAAACTCAATGCATCATGGGAATCCCCCGGCAGCCTATGTCTATTGCAGCATAACTAAGGGAGGATTCAGGGTCACCTGGTCCAGCCCTAACTATATGTTTTAGCAAAAAGGAAAGTTTTAAGCCTAATCTTAAAAGTAGAGATAGTGTCTGTCTCCCGAATCCAAACTGGAAGCTGGTTCCACAGAAGAGGGGCCTGAAAACTGAAGGCTCTCCCTCCCATTCTACTTTTAAATACTCTAGGAACAACAAGTAGGCCTGCAGAGTGAGAGCGAAGTGCTCTAATAGGGTGATATGGTACTACAAGGTCATTAAGATAAGATGGGGCCTGATTATTTAAGACCTTGTATGTGAGGAGCAGGATTTTGAATTCAATTCTGGATTTAACAGGAAGCCAATGAAGGGAAGCCAAAACAGGAGAAATATGCTCTCTCTTTCTAGTCCCTGTCAGTACTTTTGCTGCAGCATTTTGGATTAGCTGAAGGCTTTTCAGTGAGTTGTTTGGACATCCTGATAATAATGAATTACAGTAGTCCAGCCTGCAAGTAATAAATGCATGAACTAGTTTTTCAGCGTCACTCTGAGACAGGATATTTCTAATTTTAGAGATGTTGCGCAAATGGAAGAACGCAGTCTTACATATTTGTTTAATATGTGCATTGAAGGACATGTCCTGGTCAAAAATGACTCCAAGGTTCCTCACTGGAGACCAAGGTAATGCCATCCAGAGTAAGAATCTGGTTAGATACCATATTTCTAAGATTTTCAGGGTCGAGTACATTAACCTCAGTTTGATCTGAATTAAGAAGCAGAAAGTTAGCGGCCATCCAGGTCTTTATGTCTTTAAGACATTCCTGCAGTTTAACTAATTGGTGTGTGTTATCTGGCTTCATGTACAGATGGGTGGGTGTCATCTGCATAGCAGTGAAAATGTATGCTACGTCCTCTAATGATACTGCCTAAGGGAAGCATGTATAATGTAAACAGAATTGGTCCTAGCACTGAACCCTGTGGAACTCCATAATTAACCTCAGTGTGTGAAGAGGACTCTCCATTTACATGCACAAACTGGAGTCTATTAGATAGATATGATACAAACCACTGCAGTGCAGTACCTGTAATACCTACAGCATGTTCTAATCGCTCTAATAGGAGATTATGGTCGACAGTATCGAATGCTGCACTAAGGTCTAGCAGGACAAGCACAGAGATGAGTCCACTATCAGAGGCCATAAGAAGATCATTTGTAACCTTCACTAAAGCTGTTTTTGTGCTGTGATGAGCTCTGAAACCTGACTGAAACTCTTCAAATAAACCATTCCTCTGCAGATGATCTGTTAGCTGTTTGACAACTACTCTTTCAAGGATTTTTGATATGAAAGGAAGGTTGGAGATTGGCCTATAATTAGCTAAGACTGCTGGGTCTAGGAACACTGTAAAATAACAGCTTTCTGTTGTTAGATGTCATGGCCACCTTGTTCACCTGATCTGAACCCCATTGAGAACCTGTGGTCCATCGTCAAATGTGAGATTTACAAGGAGGGAAAACAGTACACCTCTCTGAACAGTGTCTGGGAGGCTGTGGTTGCTGCTGCACGCAATGTTGATGGTGAACAGATCAAAACACTGACAGAATTCATGGATGGCAGGCTTTTGACCTTGCATAGAAAGGTGGCTATATTGGTCACTGATTTGTTTTTGTTTTGTTTTTGAATGTCAGAAATGTATATTTGTGAATGTGGAGATGTTATATTGGTTTCACGGGTAAAAATAAATAATTGAAATGGGTATATATTTGTTTTTTGTTAAGTTGCCTAATAATTATGCACAGTAATAGTCACCTGCACACACAGATATCCCCCTAAAATAGCTAAAACTAAAAACAAACTAAAAACTACTTCCAAAAACATTCAGCTTTGATATTAATGAGTTTTTTGGGTTCATTGAGAACATGGTTGGTGTTCAATAATACAATTATTCCTGAAAAATACAACTTGCCTAATAATTCTGCACTCCCTGTAGTGACATGCAAAGCTAAAAACAAACAAATATGGATAACTTTGTTTGCTAATCTTAACAAAAGTATTATTAACAAAGGTCATTACTATAACATACATACAAGGTACAAACTCCTTGGCTACAAAATGAAGCCAAAGTTGTACACAGGGTTAATTTTAGTTGGGTTTTTTTGGCTACTCATCATTGTAAGTGATTTGATATTACCAGACCTCAACTCAGCCAACAGGACTCCACCCTGAGATTGTTCTCTCCATGGTGTTTGTGACTTTTGGATTCACCTGATAAATATCATGCTTCGTACTTCCACTTTAGTAAGTTAAACTCTTGAATGTTGTCATGGGTCACCTAGCATGAATAACTACATGTGTGCTGCACCCACTGTTAATTCACCTTGCTAACCAAGCTTACTGGCATTAGCTGATAGCTTAGCACTTGCTCATTAAAGTAGGGTCACTTCTGGCATAATGCAAATAGCCAAAATAACAATGTTGAGTTTAAAAAATGCAAAGTTCAAAATCTGTTAATGAGTTTATGGAGGCTACGCCCTTCCATTATTCAGTCTGTGACAGATTCCAAGACCCAGCGCATTTTTTACTATTTATTTCAACCGTCTTATTTTTTTAGTGTATACATGATAATATAATGAAAAATGGCTTACTTTGCATCCAAAATTCCATACTATGCATTATATACTCAATATCTATATACAATTTAACACAGCTTTGACTGAAGATCTGCAGTTAAAAAATGACATGTTACAATCAATGATACAGAGAGTTGTGCTGCCAGTAAGAGGTGTGTTTCCATGGTAACCCAACTTCATTTGAAATGAGCCGAGTGCTGATAAACAAAGTAGAATAAAAGTAGAATATGCCTGCAAATGTAAGTGGAAGCCATTTATTTGAAGGCAATTAGAATGAAACTACTGAAGCTGGATTTAAAAACATATTAATGGATTAGAACAATACCATACCTGGATCCTGTTGTCATGATCCTGTCCTTCCTATTAAAATTAAATTCATCAAAGACTTTTTTCTCTGACAGGGGTACACATCAAATTTTAAAACTAGCAATCAACCAACTGTTGATATTACTTTTAAAGACTCCAGTGCTCATAGTTTATGTGTATTTTTTCAGTTGCAAAACAACTGCTGATCCTGCTGCGCTCTGCTGTCGTTCCCCCGGGTGGAAACTGTTAAAAGTTAAAAGCAACTCAAAGCTGTAGAAAACTGCAGACAGTTCTAAAAATTGAAGCAGTTTGCATCATCTCTTTAAAGAGGGTGAAAAAAAAAGTGCAGTATGATCAGAAACAGAGTTGTAGGGGAAACTGGACACATGCCACTGAAAGAGATTTATCTGCATTTTCCAGAGGACATGCAGGTTTTAAAAAATAAATAAATAAAATCTTATGTTTAGGGCAAGCTTCCAGGAAAGGTGTGATAGAAGGGCCAAGATGCTGGATATCATCTCCTGCCTCTCCATCCATCTGCTGCGGATCAGACCCACAGAAGGCAGCCAGAAAGCTCAATGTTCCACGTAATGGAAGCATGAGTTTCCCAACCGCTGGACAAAGCACTTGCAGCGCTGATTTCCTCAGCTCGCTTCACGCTTGCCTGAGCCTGAACACATGTGGAACCCGAAGGCACGGGTTGGTGGTGGGGGTGGGGGGGCAAAACTGAACGGGAGGAGGAGAGGAGGGGAGATGCAAGAAAAGATCCAAAGTGTTTTGATTTGCGTCTATGCCGCGGTGTGTGGACGCATCAATCTGTCTCCTCTCTTGCTCACATTTCTTTCCCATCTCTCTAACTCACTGTCTCTCCTCCCCCCCACCACTACCAACACCACCCTCACTTTCTCTCCATCTCTCTCTCTTCAAGGTTACTCACTATTGTTGTCTCAGGCTGGAATCACTGCCCGCTTCTCTTCTTTACTGTCGGACGACCATGTGAGGCTCTTGAACGTAAGTGCCTCTTTTGTTGCTTAATTCACTTTCTCCAGGACCAATCCTTTAGAGGCAATAGGTTTAGGGTCTTTTTCTTTCTTTCGTTCTTTTTTTTTTTTTTTTTTTTTTTTACCTCATAGCACATTCACAATAGGATGTCATACATCAGAGGGGTGGAGTGGGTCAAAATGGGGTGGGGGGCGGAGGTGGGGTGGTGGTGTTGGGGGCTTGATTCCTCCATGTGGTCTAAGCGTGGCAGTTGAATGCACGTGCATGCTGATGTTATTGTTTTAAAGTGGCATTTTTGATTTTTTTGGTTCCACTTTGGTTTGTGCCTGTTTGAGTAGCTTTGTATTGCCTGTGAACTTGACATGCTTTAGTGTAGCACTGATTTACTGCGAGTATTGCACTTATTTAGACAAGAATAAAAGGCAAGTATGAGAACACAAAAAAACCAAACTTAATAAAAATGTACCTGTTACAGAATTATTTGAATAAAAGATAACTGCTAATTAGGGATTTAAGTGGATTATTAACTTGTGTAATCCTATACAACAAAAAAATTTGATGAAAGTTGATAAAGACCATATTTTATTATTAGCTTATTAGCTGTACCCTGCATTTACCCAAAGAGGCCTTTGTTTATGTCATAATATCAGCCAATTTAGTCCCTTTTCTCCATGTATAAGAGCCAGTGGACAAATTGCTTGTTTGGACTCAATTATAATGGAAAACAATGTTCCACATTTGAACTGGATGCCCTGTATGTATTATAATGCTAAATCTCCTGCTAGCCATTGTAATAGGCTTAGTTTGTAGGCTTCGTTAGTCTCTCTTGGACTCTGGGTATTACAAGTTAAAATGTAGCTTCTGCTTTTGTTAAAAAAAAAAAAAAGCCCATCAGAGTACATATAGCACCGAATGAATGAAAGTCTTTGCTTTTCAAGGAATTATTTAGATAGACAAGTCAAGCCAATGGGTCTTCTAGGCGCTAAATGTTGCTAATGCTAAATAATGTAAGCCATGATTGCAATGCAAAAGCAGTTATGTGTTCTATTGTGCTTGAACAGTTAGTTCCTTGGAATGCGAACCTTTCTTCAAGCAGATTCTTCTGTAATGCGTTCTCCCACCCCGATGTGCATCACACATAGTCACCCTTCTGCAAAGATTAAAAAGTACAGTTCAACTTGAAACTGATAAGTAGTTCAGCTTCCCTCAGGTCTGCATAAATTTGTGTAGACTTCAGCATTAAACAGCCTCTGATGTGTCACCGCAATGCAATGTGTCTGTAGGAAGGTGCAACAGAAAATTGATAATGAATAATACAAACAGTGCCCATACACAGCTATGAATTATAGACAGCTTTGCTAAGCTGAATGCTAAACACAGAAAACTGTAGTGAATGTGTGTTTACCTATGCTAATCTTTTGGTTGTATTTGTTATTGCCTGGTTTAGGCATTGGGGCTGAGTTGTTGGCACTGGGGTTAGGGTTAGGGTTTGAGGGTATGACTGCCTTTTTTTAAAGACCGGCATACAAACACACAGAGATGTTAACATTAAATAATGATGTAAAATGTATTCAGTTAGTAGGATTTCTCTGTGGGCGATTGAGCAAAGTGTATCTACAGTTTACTACATTGCGAGATAAATGGAATCTGTTTTAACTGTGGTCCAAAAACGACATTAGCAATTCAGTTATATTCTCAAGAATTATGTCTTTTGGGTGTTTTACATAATCTAAACATCTTCTGAGCTATAGTAGTAAACTGAAAGGCTGAAACCTTTCTTATAGACATTCTTTGACAATCACAAACATTAGAATTGCTGAGATGATTCCCCACAAGAGCAGCTATACTCTCTGTTCTTGAAGAATTGCATATTTTATTCAGTCAGAAGGCTCCAATGCTGCTCATCTTCTGTAGATGAGATTTTTGTGAGTTCTGCTAGTGTATTGACCTTTTACTTCAAGAAGGATGAAATGTGTCATTGTTCATTTCTAACTGAGCCAACAGCGTTCTGTAGCTATTACTGCTTTGGTTGTGGAAGTAGTTGTATTTCATAACATTCCTACTATCTCCCTCCCCCATTATAGATGCCATGCACTCAATTCCCTTATCAGTGCTGACATGGGGAGAGGGAGGTGCTGGTGAATGCAGCAGGATGTGACAGTTGCATACCTGGAGCTAGTAGCGCTGAAGTAAAATGAGGTGAAACCGTATGAGTTAGGTTTGGATACGTGACACAAACCTGGAGCAAACGTGTGACTTTCCTGGCTTGTCACAGTGAAGTGTACAAGTATTGGGAGAAAACCCAAGATGGCAAGTGAGTGAATTAAAAAGTAGAGGCATTTGCGTTTTTGCCATAGGTAAAATGAAACCAAAGATGAAAAAGTGCAGTTCTTCATTTGGACACTTCCGGGTAATTCTGAAAGTGTAAGAGGTCTCTCCATATTGCTAATTTCCACCTTCATGACAACTAGACTAGTAGTGAAATTTTTTTATTAGTCACCCATTTCGATTAAGGCTGAAAGTTTAAATTAGTATTGATTGGTGTCTTTGTGTTTTGACTGACAAGTAAATGCCAAAGCTTGTGAATTTAGCTAGTAGCTAATGTTGCACCTCCCCTAATTTGAATCACTGAACTAAACCATGCTTTTGGTATCAATGCCTTTTAGAACATTGTTTATGAAATTATGCAGTAAGGGATATGACTTTCTGTAAAACACAGCTGTGAGTGGTGAGTGGTGAATGAACCCCTAGAATTCTGTTTCTCTAAGACTTTAGTCACACAGACTTAGAGGCCAGCTAGCGAGCATCTAGCAAGAACCAGTGAGAGAATAATGAGAGAATAAAGTGTATTCTTTGACTGGTTGCGAGTGGTTACTACAGATTCTGGCAGCTGCTGTGAAACTGAGCGCTAAAGGCCTGTTCAAACAGTGCTTATAATAATAATAATAATAAATTTTATTTATGAGCGCCTTTCAAGTCACCCAAGGACACTTTACAATAGGATAAAACACTTAGTAAAACAATAGCAGAATAAGAACAATAAAATAAAAGCACAAGATAAAATTAACAAACAGTGGATTCACAGTGAATATGCAGATTTGAACAGATGAGTTTTGAGTTGGGATTTAAACTGGGGGAGAGAACCAATATTTCTTATTTCGGGGGGCAGAGAGTTCCACAGCCTGGGAGCAGAGCAGCTGAAAGCTCTGCTTCCCATGGTGGTGAGGTGGAAGGAAGGTACAGTAAGCTGGATAGAAGAAGAAGAGGCCTATCAGATACCCATTGGTAAATGCTGGGTAATAGGGAAGAATGTGTTCTGTAGTTGGTTTCTAGAGATTGCTGGCAGTCGCTAGCATGGAATTGATGTCAAAGAGTTATGCAATGCTACACCAAAAGCCTCCATGCAATTGCACTGGTTAAAAATATTGAAATAATTTGGCTGTAGTTTATGTTGCACTCTTTCAAGTTTTGCAAGTGCTTGGAGTGTAAAGTTTGTATTTGCAGATATACAAACTGTGGGCAAGAACAGTAAACTGCTAGCAGCCAATCTCTCTTTGCAACGAATTTCAGTCAGCATCAGCCAGCAACCACTCACAGCCTGTCAGGGAATATACATTTGTGTCCCATGATTTGTCCAGTGCTTGCAATCAAAACCTTATAGCGTTACCTGATAACTTTCCTGGTTGCTAACCTTTCTACACGTTTCATTTTGGGCTGCAAAACACACACACAAAAAATCAATGCAAAAGAACACAAAACAATATGAGACCAGTCACAATGCTAAGGTTGAGGTTTAAAAGCTTGAATCTATGAACCAATGGGTGATATTTAGCTCTTGTATATATGTTTTCTGGAGGTTGTAACAGTCTGTTAATGCTAGCTATTCATTATTGCTATATTCCGCTACAGTTTCTGGTTTTTCTGTCAGAAACAGATTTTTTTTTACTATGAAAATATAAAATAAACAATTGAATATTACTTTAATGTGGCATGAAACTCTCTAAAATATTTCTCCTTTTGAAGTTTAATTTTGACACACTCTTTGCCATATTTGGAACCCAGCAGGGTCTCATGCTAGAAGGCCTTGGCATCAGCGACTGCCAGTGTGTCCAATCTTTTCATGCCCAGCCAAACCCCCCACATTCCAGCTATAAAATCCCATCCATCTTGGCATTCATGTTTCAGCTCCCCAACAGCAGAATACTGGCTCATAGCCACCTCCTTGTCTTACACTAAAGCTCAAGAAGATCAGTTTGAATAAAGAGAGAAGACAGAGGCTTGAGTTTGAGGAGAATTAGGAGGGAGGTTAAATGCAAGTAGAAGCTTTTTATTTGTAGTGGCCCCCTTTATTCACCCCGAGGATACGGGACAGGATGAAAGGATTGGTTTGTTCTACGGGTGACCAAACATGACACTTGAATGTTTATCTGCATAACGACAAAGCTAAGACGAGCCAAAGACACTTAGTAATGAGATGGACTGCGAATTACAGTCAAGTGTCCTGTTCTGTTCCGTCATTGTTTAACAGCTTTTGCTTGCCTGCAGCTTTGGCTGTGTTTGCTATTCTCATGTAATGGCTGGCTCAAATACAAGATGTATTGAGAGAGGATGAATCATAAAGTTTTACTATTGTTAAATAAGCTAGGAACCTTCTATAGATAGCATTATCTCTTTGAGAACATCCACAGAAAGCGACTTTAAACAATTGTTAACCTGGAAACCAGGGTTCGTATCCTGTTTGGGAACTTTATGTTTCACACTGTAATTTGCATTGATTTTATGTACCATTTAGTTTCAGTTTAACTTGTTGTTTGGTTGGGTTTAGATTTACTGCTTGGTTACATTTACTGAAAAAAGTTGAAAAAAGAGATCTTCACAAAGCATTTGTTGGATCCATCTGCAAAACAGGTAATGCTTAAAAACTGGGGTACTAGCTGTAGTCAACCACTGTCTTCTCTGTTTCACTTCATCCCATTCATGTCACTATACCAGACCTGACCACTGTGGTTCTGCTGTTGTTGTCGCTGTTGTATTTTTAATGTAATTATCAAAAAATACGGCTTGCTGTGAGATCATTTGCAGGCTTGTCTGTATGTTGCACCAGTACAGTTTATGGATGCAACAGGGTGGAAAACATGGCATCAAGTTCACAGTGAGCATATTCGTTCTAATCAGCCAGTCACACGGCAGAAACCCAGTCCATTTAAGAATGTGGACATGGTCAAGCCAACCTGCTGAAGTTCATTCCGAGTACCAGAATCGGGAAAAAGGGCGATCTGAATGACTTTGAACTTTTGGTTCATGCTGCCAAACACACTGGTCGGAGTATTTCTAAAACTACTGGGATTTTCCAGCACAGCTACATCTAGGGTTTACAGATAACAGACCAAAAAAGACAGACACATTCAGTAAAAATGACTTGTTCATGGCAGAGTTCAGAGGAGAATGGTCAGACTACTTTGAGCTAATGCATGGAAGGTAACAGTAACTCAAATAACTATTTTGTGCAACCAAGGTATGCAGAAGAGCATCTCAGGTGCTACAGTAGCAGAAGACCACACCAGGAGCCACTCCTAGCTAAGAAAATGAATTTTTAATCATGTATTTGTATATTTACTTGTGTTCTTGGCCAGTCTCTCAGGCATAAGCTTTATTGCATAGTTCTGTGCATCACTTTGTGCTTTTTCTGCTAATAAAAACATAACAAACAGGCACCAGGTGAGAATTCAACACATGTACTGCAATATAATGCAGTCAGGCTCTCAGGTATTCTGTATTGCTTTCACATAATTACAATAGTCTTAGCTTTCCTCAAGTAACACTGTCCCTGCACCCATTCTGATATGATTTCTTGTCCATTTTGTTTGTAGTACTTGCCTGCGTCCAGACAAGACAGTCACAGTGGACAGCCTGACAAACAAAAACTCTTTCTAGAAGCAATTCTGGCTTCTTGTCAGTGATTCTGAAACATCACTGCGCATTCCACAACTCCAGTTTTCAGTTCTCCTCAGGTTAAGAGCCTTGGTGTCATCCTAGACAGTTCACTTTCCTATAAATCTCACATCAATAATCTCACCCGTTCTGCCTACTTCCATCTACGTAACATTAACAGATTGCTTCCTTCTCTTTCCACCCAGTCTACGTCCATTCTTGTACATAGTCTTGTTACCTCCCGTATTGACTACTGCAATTCTCTTCTGCATGGTCTCCCCCAAAAATCCCTCCATAAGCTTCAACTGGTTCAGAACTCTGCTGCTCGCATTATCACCAGAACCCCCTCCTACCAGCACATCACCCCTGTTCTTCAGGAACTTCAGTGGCTCCCTGTGAAATTCCGGATAATTTTCAAACTTCTTCTGCTCACCTTCAAGGCCCTTCATAACCTCGCTCCTTCTTACCTTTCTGACCTGTTAACCACCACTTGTTCTGCCCGTTCACTTCGTTCTTCTTCTTCTATCCAGCTTACTGTACCTTCCTTCCGCCTCACCACCATGGGAAGCAGAGCTTTCAGCTGCTCTGCTCCCAGGCTGTGGAACTCTCTGCCCCCTGAAATAAGAAATATTGGTTCTCTCCCCCAGTTTAAATCCCAACTCAAAACTCATCTGTTCAAATCTGCATATCCACTGTGAATCCACTGTTTGTTCATTTTATCTTGTGCTTTTATTTTATTGTTCTTATTCTGCCATTGTTTTACTAGGTGTTTTATCCTATTGTAAAGTGTCCTTGGGTGACTTGAAAGGCGCTCATAAATAAAATTTATTATTATTATTATTATTATTCATCTCGCAATTATGCTGAAGTATTATCAAAATAAACTATAATTTCAATGTTCACCAGGACATGAAAAGTGCATGTATGGAACCAGCAGTCCAAAAACCTCTGTGGTAGCCTTTTCCCCCTTCATTTTAAATAAAATGAGAATAAAATAAAATAAAAGAGACCATGTAAATACCAACAGAAGGTAATTCGGAGTGACTCCAGCAGTACCTGACACTGTTTGTCTTGTCTAGTTTACCAAGTCTTTGTGCCTGTGCAGTTTAGTATGCCATTGATTAGCACTGCAACACTGTGCGCATACTGCTGCCAGCATTAATTGGCTCTTTGATCAGCTGAAGCTCGGAGTCGGTGTCTGGACTACAAGTAGAAGGGGGTCGATGTGTCCTCATGGAGAATTCATAAACTTGCAGAGGGGTGCAGAAGTAGCCATTCTCCGAGCCTAAAAAGAGCAGCTGAACATTAAAGAAAAATATGGTCAGAAACAGGCAGTATTATCACTGTATCCTGATATCACATTGTGGATTTTGGTTAAAAGGTCCCCCAACTTTTAGGAGAGCCAGTATTCAACTGTAGAGTTCTGATTTGTAAGTAAAATAGTGAGAGAGCCAGTGTATATATTTCTCAGTGAAAACAAATATTTAAATATATTTAAATATTTATTTAAATTATTCATTACTCATTACTATAAATTCATTACTATGAATGAAGAATAACCCGTGGGTGGATGGAGATTACTGTCACAGTGCAATCTGAACATTGTGGTGTACCCGCCAATTCATTGTCAATACGACAACCAATAATGTAAGAATAACAAAGGATTACACTGTCCAAACACAAAACCCATTCCAGAGACTTGCGACTCAGATTTCATTTTGTTTGGTCTGCATTAGGGGAAAACCAGAATAGGAATGTGACTAGTGAACAGTATCACAGTCATGTAGGAGCCAAGCTATGTTGGAAAAATGCAGCAGAACGAAAGAAAAAGTTTGCTCTAGTTCAACATCCCTTCCCTGCACTGGAAAGGTCTCTCAAATTGTATTGTATTGGCTAATACACTGTACAATACATTAATGCATTTGTGCATCTTTACACCCTTGAAAACAAACACATTTTAACACTGTTTAAACTACCAATGCCCGCAAATTATCAGGATGGTCTTTTTTTATGTGGGGGTGTCTTTCTCTGCTGGATGCTGATGTGGGACCAGTTTGTGACATTAGTGTTCTTTGCTCCAAAAAGGAGCTGTGTCAAGTAGTACTCCCTATGCAGCCTAATTTCGTCTTTACAGGTTCATCCGTGTCACACAGTGCTGAGAATTTCTTGGATATTAATTCACCTTATTATGATTTGCATTCATTAGCATGGCATACATGAATGCAAAAAGAATTATGGTGCATGTTTTCCTGAAATAAATTCAGTGAGGTTTATAAGTAATATTTAGAACTGTATTTTAGTGGGTCCTATCGATATGTAGGGTCTTCACCTTACAATATAAAGCATCTTGAGGGTACCGTTGTTGTGATTTGGTGCCTTGCAAGTGATTAAAAAGATGCCTAGATATCAGCGTAATATTGGTATCTGCTGATATCGACCCTTTTAACTGATATTGTGATTTTGACCTGTTAGTAGGGATGGGTACCGGTGTCCGGTGCCATGATGGCACCGGTTCTGACATAAACGGTAGTAACCAGACCGAAAAGCAGCGCACATTTCGGTGCTTTATTTCGGTGCTTTTTTTTCCTGAGCTGTGATACACTTCTAGCCAATCATTTTACGTTTCCGAGGATAGTAGGCGGGTCCAGGTACGTACGTTTTTTTAGAGCAGAGCTACAGATTAAAATGCCCAAGGCAAAGCGGTCAAAAGTCTGGCTGTACTTCACAGCAAAATATGCAAACTCAGCAGCCTGCAACAAGTGCTTTAAGCTGATACTGTGATACTGTCAAAGGAGGTAACACCTCAAATCCGATGAAACACCTGGCGACGCATAGCGTTTTTTTAAAAAGCCGAGAAATGCGCCGTATTTGATAGCTTGCTGCGAGACCTCACACCGAGCACATCTACTGCGGGTGGGTTGCCTGTTATCGGACCCGGAGTTAGCAACATCCCCCAAAAACCCGAAGAGGAGAGTCCTGGCCCCTAGCCCTGCCAGTGTAGTGATGTAGTGATGACGGACGTTTCAAAAGTACCGATTTAGCACCGGTATCGGATAAAACCTAAACGATACCCATCCCTACCTGTTAGCATATAATGTTAAAATAAAGAAAATACTTTTTTTTGTTTTTTTAAGAAAATGACCTCCCTGATTCAAATATCAAAAAAAAAAAAAAAAAAAAAGACAAGACAAGACAATAAACAGAACAAAATAACACTTTTTATATCCCCAGAAATTGCCACTGATCTTGTGGAAATACTAGCCCGTATTTAAGCTCGTAATAGACCTTTGAGTGTTGCCTGACAGTAAGAAGGTCTTGGCTGCAACCTTTTCTCTGGGTCCTCCACCTTCCTTCCACAGTCCAGAGACATGCAGTTAGTGATTAATCGAAATTGCCCAAAGGTGTGATTTTGAATGTGAAGGCTTGTTCTGTGTGTTAGCCTCGTGACTGCTTATCCAATATACCTGTCCAAGGTGTAATTGAATATTTTAATGGTTTCCTTTTTCCTGTCCAAAGTGTACCCAGCTCTTCACATAATCTCAGCTGGGATAAGCTACAGACCCCAAACCTAGTTGGACAACAATTAAAGAAAGCAGATTGATATGTAAAGTTCTCACTTTTAAAAAAATCTGTGTGACAATTAGGTGTTTTCTACCAACAATCAAGAGCCACAAACAAAAAAGTTGGCACCACCATGGGATGAAAAATTTGATGGGCCCACTTACATCAGTGGCTACTGGGAGGGGCTACCAGTGATCGCAAGACACAAACCACAACTTTTGTCAACAATCCTACATAATGATCTCCAACCAATAATGGAAACATGTCCTGGTTCTCAGGAACAAGACAATAAACAGGGATGAACAAATTCAGCTTTGAATGACTCCATTCCCCTCACCACCCAACCAATCACAACAGATGGAGCCCCTCCCCGACCCTTGTTCTGAAAGAGGTTTCTTCCTGTTAAAAGTTTTTTTTCTTGCCCCTGTCACCAAGTGCTTGCTCACGGGGATCGTCTGACCGTCGTAGTTTTCTGTATTATTGTCCTTACTTTGCAATATGAACCACCTTGAGATGACTTTTGTTGTGATTTGGTGCTACAAAACTGAATTAAATTTTTGTGAGGTAGTCGATTTGTATTAATGGGAGGTGATGCTTCTTCCAAGCAAGAGTCAAACACTTGAAAAAAACACTTTCTTTTAGCGTCACAGCTGAGAATGGATTTCTTTTGTGCAAACAGATAACATGAACTGAGATATACAAAACTGTGCATTCCAAGGGATGCAGTGCTGCTATTGGCTTATAGATTGGCATGTTTGGGTGAGTTTTTTGGATAGTGGCAACAAAACACACACACACACATAAGTAGTCCCACAGTGTCTCTCTGTAAGCTTTGGAAAAGTGCTGCGGGTGGTTTATTGATTAAACCTCTGAGGTCAGTGTGTATGTGCTGGTGTGAGTTCGTGAGATTGGCCCTGCGTGTCTGTGGCTGGCACTATTTATCTCTGCTGATGTTAGAAGAATAGAGACAAGGTGTTGGCCCAGCCTGAGGGGACAGCTCCAGCACGATAGAGAAACAAGACACGTAGAGAGGGCAGGCAACCATGTTGGAAGCAAATGTCATTCGCTTTAAGAAGCATCGTCCCCTGGGATGCACCTGCATGCGCAAACAAAAACCTCCCGTTTATCTCCCTGTCTGAATAATGCATTCGAAGTGACTTAAATAGGTGGGTCTGTCTCTGTCCAGCTTCCCCATAAACAGCTGAAAAGCAAAGGGACCAAAGTCACGTTCCTATTTTATGTGGACAGGTTTTTGGTTCATTGATTTACTTTTACAATCTAAAAAAATCGAAATATTCCTTATGTGTCTAAGCGAATCCCTCAAACACAGAACTGGAATAGGCTATAGTCTCTGATAATTCTGCAATTCCTTATCCATTAGGCAGATGATCAACTGTGATTCCCCCTTAAAGCAGCAGTAGAAGATTATATATTACTCATTTGCAAGAAAATATGTTTGGTTACTTTCCTTTTGGCAGTAGAAGGTGGGGCATAATGTGCACATATGTGTCTGCATTTCCACGAGTAATAGAGTAAATAAGTACCTGCAGCAGTTTACAATGCCTTGCTATTGCACCAATCATCATTCATCAAAAGACCGAGAGATGAAATGGCAACACAAATAAAGTAAAATCCATCTCTCTTTATTGGAACTCCATATTGTTATTGTTGCACTCTGCTGGAGCAACTTTGGAGAATTAACTGTTCAAAATCTCTCTTATTTATCTTATTCTGGCCCTCGCTGTCAACCATTGGACATGTGAAACAAGCAAACATTAGCTCCTCTCGCTTTAGGGTAACTTTCTGATTGGTTGAGCCTCAAAAAGAAGGTTTGGAGAGCAAGTGGTGTCTTTGCACCAGACAGGGAGTATTTAGAGCAGCCTGAAGGCTGAACTTTAAGCTTTAGGCTCACGAGCATCACCTCATTATTTGAACCCCCCACCATCATGTCAGTTCCACTTTAATACCAATTCAAAATTTATTCACAAGCAAACACGATTAACAAATGTTGTATACTTCTCTTTAAATTTTAAAAGGCAGAACAAACTTGTGTGTTTACATTTTGATCACATATCGTGCCTTGAAGCTGTAAACATTGTCAAAAATATATTTAGGATTTATTAAAGCCCAGACGACTTAATTAATAATTCAGCCCATTAATGATCCAACTGAGAGCATCATTTATTCCATTCATAATTAATCACTGTCTCATACTGCCATGCTGCCATCACATTGTTTAAGGCCCCCCCACCTTCCTTCATACAAAATGCATGCTCTTTGATTAATGTTACAGCTTTCGATTCCTCTCACTGACTCTATTTCATAGTCATCTGCATCCCCAGCTAGCATCTTGGATTCTTTTTATTGCCATAGAAGATGTGTACTTTTTTATGCGGTATGAGCAAAGCGAGTTGTTCCCGATGTGTGTGCGCGCGCAAATGTGTGCTCTTCCTGTCACAGGCGATGGCAGTCCCATAAATCAGAGTATTTTCTCACTGTTGGGTGGACTATAGTACATTAACTATTGCATTACATTAACTACCACACACACATGAACACACACACACATGTAATCACAGAGCAGCATTGCACTGCAGGGTACAAGAGCAAAGGGAGGTTGGAGAGCCTGACTTTCACTTATAACTTATTCATGCTTCACGCAGTCATTCGGCACACCTGTGAAAAAGTCCATTTTTTTCACAGTGGGAATGCTCAGCTAAAGAAGCCTTTGACTTTAAAATGACAACTTGCTCCTCAATCATCTCCACATAGAATTTCCTATGACCTCTGTTAGGTCTTCAAATGATGGGAGCTGCAATTTTTTATTTCTTTATTTTTAACCCAAAGTAAGGTGTGCACTTCTGTTCTCACAGTCGGTATCAGTGCTCCAGCTGGTGTGATGTCATAGTTGGCTGATTGAATCATTGGCCAGTCTGGAGAGAGTCATCTTACATGATATGCAGTTACACTTTCAATCTGTCCATCATGTTTTTATTATTTTTTTTTGCAGTTTTCTTTAACTTTACTCCAAGTAGTTTTTATTCCAGTTGAGGTTTCCTAATTAATGCATCTATGAACTTTGTCTGGGTAGTTTCTGTAAAGTTACAAATGTTTTTATAAAACTTAACAGATGCGGTTTGCAGAATTTAATAACCCTTTACAGCATACTTCATAATTTCCATCCAAGTAATACAATACTTGTTTTAAAGAATTTATAAGTAGACAATAATATACACAGTGGTTCCATCTGAAATCACCAGTCAGTCACATGATCACATCTCATGGAAGTAGTAACCAATCAAAACCATCTGTTAGATTGATAATGTCAAACTCATTTTACATCAGGGGCCACATGCAACCCATCGTAAGTGGGCCAAACCACTGAAACCACCCTTTCTGTCACTGTGAAGATATTTAACTACACTTTTAAATTCCTGAGATATCTTAATATAAGAAAAAAGAAGTGCAGCTTTAACAGCATTTCTGAGTTTTTCCACATATCCAAGAAATGCTGCTGTGGAAAATGAAATAAATCTGTTAGCATGAATAAATAAATGTGTAAAATTACAGAAAAAAAGTTCTGGTAGCGCCCCGGTAATTACTAAACTGAACATTTTTGTTAATTGTTTTTTTATTTATTTATTTATTTTTTACTGTGGACCCAGTGGGAAAATTCACAATGCAGGAACACCAGCAACACTTAAGGGAAGATGAACAACTTTAATAATTGACCAACGCGTTTCGGCTTCTTTCTTTGACAGATTTCTGTGAAAAGTAGAGCTCCATAATCTTGTGATGGATATTCCTTTTGCAAGATGGAAAAAGGCTATCCTAATAGTTCACAGGTTGTATAATCCAATATATTTAATATTTAGTAAATGTACCTAAAGTAAATATACTCATGAAATGACTCTTTTTCGAATCATATGCATGTTATTCCTGCAGCTGTTGATAGTTTTATTTAATTACATTGCTCAGTGCTTGATCTACAGGGTGGGCCATTTATATGGATACACCGTAATAAAATGGGAGTGGTTGGTGATATTAGAGCCCTGTTTGTGGCACATTAGTATATGTGAGGGTGCAAACTCCTCAAGATAGGTGGTGACCATGGTGGCCATTTAGAAGTCGGCCATCTTGGATACAACTTTTGTTTTTTCAATAGGAAGAGGGCCATGTGACACATCAAACTTATTGGTAATGTCACAAGAAAAACAATGGTGTGCTTGGTTTCAACGTAACTTTATTCTTTCATGAGTTATTTACAAGTTTCTGACCACTTATAAAATGTGTTCGGTGTGCTGCCCATTGTGTTGGATTGTCAATGCAACCCTCTTCTCCCACTCTTCACACACTGATAGCAACACCACAGGAGAAATGTCAGCACAGGCATCCAGTATACGTAGTTTCAGGTGCTGCACATCTTCTAGACGGCAATGGTGGTAAAGCTTAGCCTTGGTTTATTATTTACTTCTTAGTACTACCTCCAGATGTGGTAATTTCTGGCCCCATCTGGATGCCACTGAGATAAATGTGGAGTCCAAAACCGGTAGGTGGTCTGTCTATCTTTTATATACAGTCTATGCTTAAAAGGCAATTAGGGCTGTTTCATCAGTTATGTTGGACCCTGAGTGTTGATCTGAATTGCCAGGGGCTTTTATTGAACAACAGTATTTGACTGTTGAAATCTTTTTCATAAATATCACATTTGATAATCACCAACAAATACAAAATATAGCATATATTAAAATGTACCAGGGTTATAAACATGTAATTGCTACTGTCTCATGTCATCTATGGTAGCATAAAAAATGTATAAAATGTTATCAACACTAGCAATTTACCAGCTGTACTCTCAGTGCTTATGAGGCACTGACATTTGCTGTACTTTATCATCCAAGTTTGTAAAGACCGTCATTTACTGTAGAATGTGCGGTTCATGAGTTATACAATGAGGCAAGGACGAATGGTGAGCTGAATGGGTGCGACATGCAAGTAGAGCATTATCGACGGATGTGTTAATGTACTAATTAGAGGGTTACACGGGGGCATAATTAGGATTTTAGTTTGAAAAGCTCCGTGGTATTCAGCTGTGCTTGACAGGACAATAAAGGGAAAACACGCCGACCTTCCTCTCGGCCACAAACGGCAAATATCTTAAACTGGATTTCGTTTGTAGCCTGGGCTGAAAGGAAGGAGGAGTGAAGAGAATTTTTATGCCTCATCACACCCTCATCACACCCTCATTCAAGATGGCAGACACACTCTGCGGTACTCTTGCCCCCATGTGAGAATTTTAATAGATAATGCAGCGATGCCTGAACAGAGAAACAAACTTGGTTGTGCGTGACAGCGACCGCCCGAGAGCCGGCTAATGCTCACCAAGTGGTGCAGAATATCCAGTGACCTATTATGTGCAGCTGATGCTTTTTCCTCTTTAAACCTTCCCAAGTTGCATCTTGATCTAATAAAACTGGATTGGTATTAGTAATAGGAATATAAAAAAGAAAGGCAGAATGATCTGATCTTTTTTGCTCTTTGCTACTTAAAAAAAAGCAGGATGTTACTGACCCTTAAGCTGATTCATGAATCAATAACAAATGGCTTAAAGATAGCCCCGTTTTATGGAGGTCTTCCACACAGTTTTCAGTGTCTCGGTTTATGAGAGCCTGGTCAAAAAACTGTCCAACTTTATTACGTTTGACAGAGTATTAATGCTGGATTGAGCCTTTAGGCAGGTCAGAGAAATACGCCTTAGCATCAGTGGTGCTGGGTATCATTTAAAATTTACTGATGTGAAAATGATGCTTATATTATGAAGCTCCCTGACTTCTTTTTTTTTTTATACAGGCCTTTATTCTGTGACTAGCATTATAAATTGAAATGACTTCCATTTGCTGATGATATGAGGTGCAGGCGAAAGCTCCGGTAAAGCCGAAGCTTTTTGACTTTGAGCTAAAATGATTTTGTCTTATATGCCAAGACAGATTTTCTTTTTTGCCCAGGCACAATGCATGCAGCACAGCCAGCTGTAACAAATAATGAAGTTGTGGTAGCCTGCTGGTAATAAGCAGCTCTTATTTATTCAAACTGTTGAACTGAAATGCTGAACAAAGACAAGACCGTTGGAGGCTATGAACCAAACCAGTGGTTTCGTTTTTTAGTTTTGTGGCTAAACTCCTAAAACGCTGTCAATCTTTTGTTCAAAATAAACATTTTTGACCTTTATTATTGTTATTATTATTGTTTTAAAGATACAGACATTTCTTGTCTTAGTCTTTTTTTGGTGAAATTATGTGATGTCATAGCGTGCCAGCTGGTACTGCAATGGGTTGAAGGCAAGCATCGGGGACGGGAGTCCTTCAGTGACAGTTTGAGGCCACACTGGGTCCGCTGACAGCTAATGATGATGCTGCCTGACACCCATATGTATGCATGTGTGCGAGTACACTTATGTGCACATGTCTATGTTTATCCCCGTTTGCCCGTGTGCAATACGGGTGCACATTCGTGTGCAGGCTTTTGGGGCATTTATGCTTGCACGCTTCTCTGTGCATAGGGGCATGTTTGCATTAGCCCAGATGATGTTCCAGTGGTGACAGAATGACCTTGAGCTCTAGCTGTTGGGTAATGTGCCAGATTTAGACAATGGATCTAGAAGAGAGGATGTTTAGTACCCCACATGAATAATGTGGAAAAGAACTGCTCTGAGTCTAATTTAACTGTAACCCTGTTTTTAATCACATCCAATGCCATGTCACGCTTGAAAGGAGATGTTCACAACTGCTCATGGTTCAGAGTTTGTTACTCAGCCTGACCTCGGTTGTCTCATTCTTTTTTTGTTCAGAACACACAAACAGCGGGGAATCAAAATATTGTTGTATGTCAGGCTTGAGTTCATCCAGTTCACGTACACAAATAGACGTGAGTGCAGACTCACCTCTGATTCTGTGCTATCTGCTGATTCATGTTGTAAATGTGCAACATTCAGTATTCTTCTTGTTTCTCAAATCGCATATGTCCATATGTACTCTTGCTATTTTGAGTGAATGGGTACATTCATGTACATGCAGTGACATATGGGTATGTAAGTATAGTATGTAGACTGAGCACACATTTTTAGGAAGACCTGTTCAACTGCTCGTCAGCACCAATGTTTAATCAGCAACTGTTTAAGTTCAAACTGACCATCAGAAAGGGAAAGAAAAGCTGGTTTAAGGGACTTTGAAAGTGGAAGGATTTTTGGGCCTAGTTGGGCTGGTCTGAGTACAGGGTGGGCCATTTAGATGGATACACCGTAATAACAATGGTTGGTGGGAGTGGTTGCTGATATTAAAGTATTTAGTATTAGTATTTATTTATTTATTGTCATTGTCAAGAACAATGAAATTGCGTTTGGGGCTTCCATACAACCCCCAAAAAAAGAAGAAAATAATAAATACCCCTTAAAACCCAAGTGTACATATTTAACCCAGTGTGACTCCAATGCAATAAAACAATCCTTAGCAATAATGTTCGTAGAAATTCAGACAAAGACCTGAGAAACATGACAAAATACAACAATGCAACCCATTCAATATTATTGTACTGTGAGATATGATATCAGATATGATAGTTATCTATTTAAGAAAGAGGGGGGGGGGGCAGGAGGGGGAAGAGAATAAAGATATGATGCACCAATGCAGACCAGTTCATTGCTATTAAGAAGTTGGATATGGTTATTGTCCATGAGAGGGGGGCAGAGAGTTCAGGAGCCTCACAGCCTGTGGATACAGGCTGTTGGCCAGTCTGGATGTTCTGGCCTGTATAGACCTGTACCTTCTCCCTGAGGGCAGCAGATGGAAAAGGTGGCGCGCAGGGTGATGTTGGTCCCGCAGGATACTGTGCACCCTCCTCAGACAGCGAGTGGGGAAGATATTACTGATCTCTGGCAGACTTAATAATTCTGCCAGCTTCTTTCACCACCCGCTGGAGTGCTTGCTGATCGGCCTTGGTGCAGCTGGGGAACCACACTAGAAATCCATACGTCAGAACGCTGCTGATGGCACAGTTGTAGAAGTTCAACATCAGAGATCTGGGAATGTGTGCGCTCCGCAGTCTCCTCAGGTAGTAGAGGCGCTGTTGGGCCTTCCGTACAACTGAGGTGATATGGTTGCCCCAGGACAGGTCCTCGGTCACAGTTACCCCCAAGAATTTAAAACTGCTCACCCTCTCCACCGCCTCACTGCCAATGAAGAGAGGCAGATGGTTGTTATGACCCCTCTTCCGGAAATCTACAATGATCTCCTTGGTCTTTTTGGTGTTTAAGACCAAGTTATTGTCGTGGCACCATGACTCTAGTTGTTGCACCTCTGTCCTATAGTTTGTCTCATCATTGTTGGATATAAGTCCGAGCACTGTGGTGTCATCTGCAAACTTAACAATGAGATTGGACGCGCAGGAGGAAATACAGTCATGGGTGAAGAGAGTGTATAGCAGAGGGCTCAGAACACACCCCTGAGGGGCACCGGTGTTGACCACAAGGGTGGAAGAGGTGTTCTTACCCACTCTGACACTCTGTCTACGGTTAGTGAGGAAGTCCACAATCCAGTTGCACAGAGAGGAGTTAAGTCCCAGTTGGTGGAGTTTGGGACGGAGTTTGTATGGCCGGATGGTATTAAAAGCCGAGCTGTAGTCTACAAAGAGGAGCCGTGCATAGGTGTTCCTGTGTTCCAAGTGCTTCAGTAATGTGTGCAGCACTGTGGCGATCGCATCCTCGGTTGACCGGTTCTCCCTGTATGCAAACTGGTGCGAGTCCAGGGATGGTGGAAAAGCAGCTCTGATGTGTTTAATGACCAGTCTCTCCAGGCATTTGGCGGGAATGGGGGTGAGTGCCACAGGTCTGAAATCGTTCAGACATGTGACATTTGACTGTTTTGGGATGGGAACGATGGTTGCTGCTTTGAAACAGGATGGTACCAGTGAACAGGACAACGAGGTGTTATATATAGAGGTGAAGACGTCTGCCAGGTCCGCAGCACAGTCTTTTAGCACCCGGCCCAGCACTCCATCCGGCCCGGCCGCCTTCCTGGTGTTAATGCTCCGGAACACACGCCTCAGCTCATGAGTGCTCAGGACCGGAGCAGGGTCGGTTGAGGGGAGAGGGGACAGGACAGGGTCGGTGTTCTCCCTGTCAAAACGGGCATAAAAGAGATTTAGATCCTCAGCCAGAGTAGAACTGTCGGCTGAGGGTGATGGTGTTCTTCTTTTGTAGTCCGTGATAGCCCTGATGCCCTCCCAGACCTGCCTTGGGTTTGTGTTGTTCTCAAACCTGGCCTCGATACGCCTCCTGTGCTGCTGCTTGGCAGTCTTGATGCCTCTTCTCAGGTTGGCCCTGGCAGCACTGTATGCCTCCTGGTCCCCGGATTTGAAAGCGTTGTTCCTTGTTCGAATAAGTTGTTGAACTCCGTGTGTCATCCAGGGTGGATTATTAGGGAACACACGGAATCGTTTCCAAGTTGTTACATTGTCCACACAGAAACAGATGTGGTCCAAGACAGTGGAGGTGTAACTGTCCAATGCGACACGATTGTCAGTGTCCTGCACCTTGAATACATCCCAGTCTGTGCAGTGGAAACAGTCCTGAAGCATATTAAAGCCCTGTTTGTGGCACATTAGTATATGTGAGGGGGCAAACTCCTCAAGATGGGTGGTGACCATGGTGGCCATTTAGAAGTCGGCCATCTTGGATACAACTTTTGTTTTTTCAATAAGAAGAGGGCCATGTGACACATAAAACTTATTGGTAATGGCACAAGAAAAACAATGGTGTGCTTGGTTTCAACATAACTTTATTCTTTCACGAGTTATTTACAAGTTTCTCTTTGTTCACAGCCATTGACATGTTGAAGAGGTTAACACGTGAGGAGCGGATCGAAATTGTGTTGATATCTGGCGGTAACCGGGTCATTGCAGCAGATTTCAATGCAAGACACCCTACGAGACCACCCATCTCCCATGCTACAGTTAGCAAACTGCTTGCTAAGTTTCGTGAAACTGGTTCAGTGTTGGATTTGCCAAAATGTGGACGCAAGAAAAATGTCACTAATGAAGAAACATCAGTGGCTGTCCTAGCTTCATTCAGCAAGCGCCCAAAGCGTAGCACTCGCCACATGTCACTGGAGAGTGGCATTAGTCGAACATCCCTTCTGCGGATATTAGCTACTCACAAATGGCACCCTTACAAAGTGCAGCTACTGCCGCATCTCAACGAGGATGACCCAGATCGGCGCACGGAATTTGCAGAATGGGCAAAACAAAAATTTGAACAGGACCCTCAGTTCACGCAGAAGATTTTGTTCAGTGATGAGGCAAACTTTTATGTGAATGGTGAAGTTAACAAACAAAACCACCGCTATTGGTCTGACACTAATCCACATTGGATGGATCCCTCCAAGACTGTTGGAACAACAAAAGTCATGGTTTGGTGTAGAGATGGACCGATCCGATATTACTTATTGGTATTGGTCCGATACTGACCTAAACTACTGGAGAGAAATAAACAATGTAATCCGATCCGTTAAATATCAAAAAAGCACCTCACAAAACTTGCGACACGCTGTAACTCGCCTTATAACTTTAGCACGTCGGAACAGTATGCGTCACGTGATAGAGCGGCTGTGGCGTGCGAGACCTGTCAGTGGTCTGGTTAAGCATTTGGAGCTTCGCTACCAACCCGGAATTTCATCTCCGACAAAGATATCCCCGAGAAAAATAAAGCAAGTGTGTAAGTCCATCTCTGAATGTTTGTAAAGCATTCCCGCATTAAGCTTAACAACCGATATATGGAGCAACTGCCTCTTCTCTCTCCCTGCCTCTCCTGCTGCTACTTCAATCATGAAACTGATCAATGATCAGCTGATCGGCTTTTCTGTCGCGACTCCCGTCTCTCTTCTTTGTTTTTGGCCCACTTTGCACCAGAAAGAGGAAACCAGCGGCTGAACAACAGCAGCACGTTTAAGCTTGATAAGCTGTTGTTAGAATTTATTTAATATTACTTTTTACACCAGGATCTTAACTGTGCAGGGGCGGATCTAGCAAAGTTTAGCCAGGGGGGCCGATAGGGCATTAACAGGGAAAAGGGGGCACAAAGACATACTTTTCTTTCTTATTCTCATTTAAATTGTGTAGCTTTTAATAAATAATTATCCGCATCTTACACCCAAAGTTTTAATCTGATAAAAAATGTATAGAAGTCCATTACTGTATATAGTAACTATTAAGTCTAATATACCCTAGGTAAGCTATTGTACTTTTTCCATCTGTGCAGTCTGCAATTCTGTTGAAGAAAGATGCTGAATCTATTTAATTATTCTTGAAAAATAATTGAGTTCTGTGCATTTTTTTCCCCACACTGCATCAAATTAAAGTTGATTACGTCGATTAAGCATCATGAGGTGGAGGGTGGGGGGTTCCCTATTTTAAATTTTTTTTTGCTGGGAGTTTTAGAACACTATTAGTTAGGTTGCTTACTCTTTAAAATACCAGAATAGGGAGGATGGAGTAGGTTTAAGTTTATTAGATTGATCAGTATTGCTGAACTATGAAATATTTTTACATACAGGTATAACAGAATAGCTTTAGTGTTTGTTTTTTTGTAACTTGAGTATGAACTTATACAAAAAGCAGCAAGATATTAAAAAAACATTTTTATTGATTAAAAAACACACTATATCGGATTCACATCAGTATCGGCAGATATCCAAATTTATGATATCGGTATCGGACATAAAAAAGTGGTAACGTGCCATCTCTAGTTTGGTGTGGTATATGGGGTACAACGATAGTGGGTCCATTCTTCATCAATGGAAACCTCAAGGCCACTGGATATTTGAAATTGCTACATGATGATGTGTTTCCCTCTTTATACACTGAAGCTGGCACGTTCCCTGAGTTTTTCCAGCAAGATGGTGCACCACCACATTATGGGTGCCAGGTCCGAGCATTCCTAGATGAACAGTTTCCTGGAAAGTGGATTGGTCATCGTGGGCCAGTAGAATGCCCCCCAAGGTCTCCCGATCTGACCCCCTTAGACTTTTATCTTTGGGGTCATCTGAAGACAATTGTCTATGGTGTGAAGATACGAGATGTGCAGCACCTGAAACTACACAGAAAAATCTCCAGTGTTAAATTAACACTAGAGAGTGTCTATATGGGTCCACACCTCTGAGTGTTAAATACAACACTGTTGAGTGTTAAATTAACACTTTTGACAGTGTTATATGTTTAAAAGTAACCTAGTCAGTTTTGAAGATTAACAATGGCTGAACAGAGAAACAAACTTGGTTGTGCGTGACAGCGACCGCCCAAGAGCCGGCTAATGCTCACGTTCCCAGTGCTGATTTTCTAACACTGGAAAATAACTCAAAATGTTAGGAATATTCCAGTGTTAGAAAATCAGCACTGCTCAGTGTTAGCCATTGTTAATTTTCAAAACTGACTAGGTTACTTTTAAACATATAACACTCTCAAAAGTGTTAATTTAACACTCAACAGTGTTGTATTTAACACTCAGAAGTGTGGACCCATATAGACACTCTCTACTGTTAATGTAACACTGGAGATTTTGCTGTGTACGGATACTGGATGCCTGTGCTGGCATTTCTCCTGCGGTGCTGCTATCAGTGTGTGAAGAATGGGAGAAGAGGGTTGCATTGACAATCCAACACAATGGGCTGCACATTGAACACATTTTATAAGTGTATTTCAGAAAATGTTGATCTTCTGGACTTTTTCCACACAACCAAAATCTCTAGGGTTTACAGAGAATGGTCTGAAAAAGAGACACTATCCAATGAGCAGCACTTCTCTGGGGAAAATGCCGTCTTGATGCCAAAGGTCAGGGGAGAATGGCCAGACTGCATTGAGGTGATAAGAAGGCAACAGTAACTTGTTACAACCCAGGTATGCAGAAGAGCATCTGTAAATGGTTCACAAGATATCATACCTTTAAGCAGAAGAGCACACCAGGAGCCACATGTCAGTGAAGAACAGAAAAAAGAGGCTACAAGTCACACTGTCTCACTAAATTTGGAATATAGATGGTTAGAACCCTGGTCTGATGACTCTCAGATGGTATGGTCAGAGTCTGGCATGCATAACATGAAAGTGTGGAGCCACCTTATGTCAGTGGTTCAGGCTGGTGGTGGTGATGTCATGGCGTGGAGGATATTTTCTTGGAATAAAACCTTCACCATCTGAACATCCTCTAACACATAGGTATCAAACTCTGGCCCGTGGGCCAAATTTGGCCCGCAGCCTAATTACATTTGGCCCGTGAAGCCATACCAAATTACTATTAGAGCTGGCCTACTGGTATTATACAGCTAATATATATATTGTTTAGTATTAAGCTTTGCTTGTTCCATATTTTTACAGTTTTTCATACAGTTTTTCAGCAAAACGTGTTTGAGTCCATAAGAAAAGATTCATTCTTATATCTGGAGGAATAAATATATTTCAATAAATATTAACGTTAGCCCGCGACTTTGTTCCAGTTTTGAATTTTTGCCCACTGTGTATTTGAGTTTGACACCCCTGCTCTAACAGGTTACCTGAATAACATTGCTGTTCCAGTAGAAGAGCATAGGATAACAGCAGTTTTAGCTAGCCATTGCATAGCAACCTATCACTGAGTTTGGTCACTAGCTAGCAGCAGCGTTTCATTGAAATACCAGGTGTAGGGTCAAATTAGTTAAAACTAAGACAACTCACTGTCTTCGATTAGAGACAAACTCACATAATATGCAATATAATTTATTTTAAAATAGTGTGCACTACATGGAGTGTACTAACAGAGCAAATTGAGGCCCCACATCTGATTTGTTTGTTATTGGAACTACTCTTTGCTGACACAGAAAGGTTACTCTTGATCTATAGTCATTTTCTGAGAAAAGAGAGACTTTGCACTTAGTGTTTATCATGTTGATTTCTTTATCTCCTGCACTACCCCCCCCCTCTTCTTTATCTCTTAATCTGTCTGTCTTGCCTCTTGTCCCTTCCTAATGTCTGTTTTTCGAGGCTTTTCTGTGTATTAGTTTTTCGCAGATTAGATCACTTTATTTACTGAGGTCACTTGACAGAGACAGATAGCTTCCAGGCTCCACAAGAGTATCTCCCAAAAGACACAAAGGAGCACAACCAAAATGCAACTTCATTCCTACTTTACACCCTCTTAAATCCCAAACTGCACTTCAAAGCAGACAATGTCTCAGCTGGTACCAGCTGTATGTCTTCGACTTCCTGATTAAAACCAGTCCTCTGCTGACCGCATGTGAACTTGCTCTTAAAAAAAGGGCCAAAGGTCAGCTTGAGGGGAAATCTGTTTGGCATTTTCCAAAAGGGCTTTTACTGCAACTACAAAGATGGCCCCGTGTTTTCTTTTGGTCTTATACAAGAAGGTCTGCAATTGAGAGCAAACATAAGAAGGCCTATACAGAATATCTCCCAAGCTTCACATGAGTCATACAGTAAATACTGTTAAAGATAACAATCAGTGAAGAGGGGAGGTTTTAAGATGCTCTCCATCCAAGTCGTAAAAGTGCCTCTGGAAGATAATATGCAGATGGATCTGATGTTTTTTTTTAGCACGGATTGGTGGGTTTGAAAGGATTTGCATTGTTGGATACTCTACAGAATTTGTCTTTTTGCATATCGTTCACCCAGGATGTTGACCAGGGTCTATTTAAATACCTTGAAGTGCACACGTGAGGTAAATCCTACAAATCCCAGGCTACCCATGGCGTTGCTGCCCTCTGCAAAGGTCTTGGTCATAACCCTGTCGTCTTTTATCCCTGTAATGGTCCGAGAGAGGAGACAGACCCCTCTGCATTCCGCTCATTCCTGGTAGTTAAAAGTAAAGCCTCTTTAAATTCTGAGCGGAGGCCAACCTTTCCCAAATTGAGAGTCGTCATGGGACACTTGAAAATGAAAAGGCAAGAGTACAGACCCTATATTTTACCAAAAGATGGAGCAGCCTTCATAAAGCAGACGATAAAAATCAAGCTTGGAAATATTGCTTTGGGTTTCCATAGAAAAGCTTTTACCGTCACTAACTTTATTATCTGTCTCATGTTTTCTTACAGCTGATGATAAAAAAAAAAAGCTCTCTGGGTACAAACAAAACCGCAGCCTTGAATACAAACAGAGTCAAACTTTCTCGGTCTCTCTGGTTTGTGAATACATCTGTGTTTCTATGTGTGTGTCAAAACATCTCCACGGAAATGACATTTCTGAACAGAATGGAAAATTTTGTGTTTTTACTAAAAAAAAAAAAAAGAAGAAAAAAATTTTTTTTTTTTATTTCTTGCTTTAAAAGTTATAAAATGAAGCCATTATTATTCTAATACTCAGCACCCTTTTGTCTTTTTCCACAATGACATTTGAAGCACAATCACAATACCACCAGGGGCATCACAGGGATATATAGTTCAAAGTGAAAATCAGTCACGCTGCTTTACAGCACACACACAAAGCTTTAGCTACTGTGTGTGTGCTGAGAGACTTGAATGAAGAGTCCTCGTGTTCATGTTTTAATTCCAAAGAGTGCTGTTGGATAACTTCCAAGGGGGGAAAAAAAGTAACAGACGACCTGTCAATGCAACACAATACAGTATCCATGTCTACAGTGTTGCATCAGTGGAATAAAACATTTTGAGTCTGTGTACGCTCAAAGACAAAACTTTGTTTCAAAGGAAAGCAAACTCTCACTTTAGTGGTACAGAAAACTGAATAAATGGTAAGTTCAAAAGTAGGCAGCAATTTTTAAAGAAATAGGTAAAAGCTGTTCACGCAAAACAATAGAACAAAATATAGTCAGATGGCAAAATAGACTGGTGATTAACATCAATCAAATGAATAATGGCAATTTGAATAGTAGGGATGGTGTTACGGGCTCTGCTGAGACAGCGTCTGTGTGGGATATCCTGGATGGATGGAAGAGAAGTCCCACTGATCTTTTCAGCAATTCTCACCACTCTCTGTAGCGACTTCTTCTCTGGGACCCTGGAGCTGCCAAACCAGATGGAGGTACAGCTGGTCAGCACGATCTCGACAGTGACACGGTAGAAAGTGGAGAGGATGGGAGGGCAAAGGTATGCTCTCCTCATCCAGGAGCAGGAAGTACAGACACTGCTGAGTCCATTTAACTACTGATCCTGTATAAAATGATCAGTCCAGGCTGTCAGTTATCTCTACCCCCAAAAGCTTGATGCTTTTGACTACCTCCACAGCACTTGTTCTCAAGTACAAGTGTGGAATGACTGGGCTGTTTTTTCCTGAAGTCGATGATAATCTCCTTGCTCCTCTTAATGTTCAGTGTTCAGGAACAGACTATTAACACTGCACCATTCCACCAATCGCTTCACCTCCTCTCTATAGGACAGGTCATTGCTGTTCCTAATGAGACCTACCACTGTTGTTTCATCTGCATACTTGATGATGTGATTAGAAGCAGATGCGGCACTGCAGTCATATGTCAGCAGCGTGAACAGCAGTGGGCTCGGAACAGAGCCCTGAGGCGAGCTGATGGAGCTGGAGATGCTGTTTCCCACTCTTACTGACTGAGGTCTGTTGGTGAGGAAGTCCAGCAGCCAGTTACACATGGGGGTCCAGATACCCTTGGGTGTTGGTTTGTTGACCATCTGCTGACTGTATTGAATGCTGAGCTGAAGTCAACAAGAAGCATTCATACATGACTTCTCCTCCACAAGTGCCAAGCTCCGGTGGAAAGCAGAGGAAATGGCATCCCCTGTAGACAGTTGAGCTTGGTTCATTCTGTACTTTTAGTTTTTCATGTACTTCCTGTATCATCCATAGTTTCTCACTGGCCTTAGTGGGGATGTTCTTTATGACACAGAGGTCCTCTGTGCATTTATGGATGTAGGCAGATACAGATGTAGCATACTCCTGCACATTAGTGTGCTGATTATCAGTGGCAGCAGCTCAGAACATGTCTGCGTGGATTCAAAGCAGTTCTGTTAGACTTCCATTAATCCCTCAGACCAAACTTACCTTCCTCACAAAGAGTTTTTCTCTGATCAGTAGGGACCTATATGCAGGTATTAGCATCACAAAGATATGGTCTGATGAATTTACTGCTTGAGAACTGGTCGATGTTCGTAATTCCAACAGGAACTGGCGATCGTACACAAGTTTACTGACGTTATGCTGATTGTGAAAAACTGCAGTTCCTTAAATGACCAATGGGGTCTGACTCTGAAAATATGTCAATCCTCAAATGTTAAAAGGCCCAACTTTAGAGCAGAAACAGAGTTTTGTGTTATTTATGCTTCAGCAGGAAATCTACATTGCAACGTCCATCAGGAGCGGAAACTCCTTTTAACCCTACACCGTAACCTTATATGTAACCTGACGTGCACCTCCTGAGAAATGTAACTACACGCTGGGTCGATGCAGCCAGCAGTGACTTGAGTGGCGTGGAAGGTTATGGTGTAGGACTAAAAGGAGTTTCAGGTTACGACGTAAGTTAGGACCCAGATTTTCCATAGAAGTCCCAATCAAGCTTAAACGTCTACTTAAGAATACAGCTTTGGTATGTGTATAGCTAGTTTCCTCAGTGGTACCAGCAGGATACTTTTGTAACTAGCTATCTTAAAATGTATAAGTTCTTATAGTTTTCATTATTAGGTGGGCTTTTTAAGAATTTTGCTACAATTACATCACACTGTAATTGTATCACACTCTATCACACTAACCAGCACTAACCAGCAGAAAGAAATTCGATTAATGTGTTTGTATGTTACTTAGCATAGCTGACTATGCTTGCCATCTCTGTGAAGCTAATATCTGAGACTTAAAAAAGGCACTCCTGAAACTCCAACCTTTAGCGAGACATATTTTCCAATTTCACCAGTCAACTCATGTTTATTCTTAGTTCTTAGATCGTAGGGTCATATTTTTCCTTTGACATTTCTTTTTCTTTTACTAACTGCATGTGCTTTTACTTTTCCTTCTTCACATAGCGAGGGAACACTTCACATCTTGCCGGCCTGGTAAAGAGTGTTCAGAAAGTGAGTGGTCTTGCTCTCTTGCCGGCAACTGACCCGAGATGGAAACTCTTTCCTTGTCCTTTTCCAAAAGAGCATTCTTTAGCAGCAGCCTCACCTCGACTGATCCCACTCCAACCGCCAGAAATACACACCAGAATCCTGCAACTGCAACACACACACACACACACACACACACACACACACACACACACACTGAGCATACACATACACTTTAGTCAACTTAGTCTAGGGTTTGGAATATGAAAATGTTCCCTGATGTTTAAAAAATTCACTAAGCATGCCATACTTTCCCACTTTAAGCGTATTTTACCACTTTGGCTCTAAATGACCTTATAAGAACTCCAAAAACACATTATCTAATAGGAATCTGTTAAACGCGCCAGTGAAACGAAATGCCAAGCATTGACAGTTTTAGGCATGCTGTTTGGGACTTAGCAGACCCAAACAAACAGGTTTATCTGGCATATTCAACATATTTTCACGCCAAACCATACAAGCATGCAAGATAGAGTTAAACCGACAATCCACTGCAAGAGCAGGAACCATGTTCTACACTCAAAAACTAGAGGAGTCACTTCTCTAGGGCAAAAATGTTAGGGATTATTTCAGATAAGCTAGCAATGAGCTGCTTGCTATCAAGTTTTTTTTTAAACATAAACTGTAGACTTCTCAAAAATGGTTTTGATTCAGACTTTCTGCCATTTCTCACACATAATCGCTTTCTCAAAATGAACTGTCCACTGCGTTTCAGATAGGTAGGCTTTCCAAGCAGCTGAAGATTCTGGATCAAAGATTGCAGTAATGACAGGCCAGCGTGGGCTGCGTGTGCGACTGACTTGCATCTCGGAGATTAATTTAAGCTGCTTTCCTTGTGGGCTGTGTTAAAAAAAAAGGGAAAAAAAAAAGGAGGAGATTGTTTTTATGGGGAGCAGCCAAAACAGCTGAGGTTTCAAGGTGGAGGGAGAGAGGGAGTGACATCGGGACATTGGGGAGGCATTTAAATAAATTACAGAGGGTGAATTTGTGCTGAGGACGTGTCAGGGGTGGACAGATGGAAGGTAATACACAGGTGTCTCATGTGTAGTGGATTTTACTCATCTCCAATACAAAGAGAACTTCATTTGACAAATATTTAACATATTTGTTGAAGTGTTCTTACTTTGAACTGCTGTTGATGGCATTCGCCTTTAGTACAGCTTCCACTATGCTTGTTGTTCTCCTAGTAAATAACAAATCAGGGTCACGGCATTTATACTAATCTGTGGTTTTAAGCTCCCTAGCATAAACAATGTTCTTCCTCACTAACTGCTATTAACTGTAGCACAGCTGGTATAAATTAAAGTTAAATGTCAAATTCAACTGGTGTCTTTACCACAACGATGATAAACATAGTGTCAGTATGTAATATGTAATAAGAGATTTCCTCATCTTCTTGCTGCACTTGTATTTCAAGCAATTCAGTTTTATGTAACTTTTATTCAACAAAAGTCAGACACACATATTATTATTTTGAAGTGAATAATGTAAAACTTGTAGGCCCATACGTCAACACAAATCCCTATCCTGATGAGGACACACATCAGGTCTTTCTTTCAGTACTGGCACCAGCGTAACCGATCAATACAGTGATTCGTCTTTAGAAACATGCACAGTTAGAAAATGGAGCCTTAAATCCTGACAGCTCAACACGTGATTTGTGGAACAGTTTAAGTTCGGGCTCTGGATTCTTGGCTTCCTTCGTGTTAGCATGCTACCTGTGCAGATGCATTTGAAGAACTGACTTTGCATTGCAAATCTCCAAACAAATTAGCTATAATCAGAAATGTAATCTTAGCAATGTTTTTTACAACAGTTTTTATGTCCTCCATTATGCTTAACTACCAAACAATACCTGAAACTATGAAAGGGTTGTGATGCCTTTAAAGCAAAAGTTAATGTTGCAACAGTAAAAAGTGCTATGCAAACTGAAAACTACTTTACTACCACTTTACTAGCAGTTGGCAAGTGTTTGCAGACAAGTAGGCATCTTCAGACAAACTATGGACAACTGTGGCAATCTGAAGTTTGGTTCACCAGGCACTGTAAACAAACAAGCTTAGCAAACAATTTCACCTACCAACCTCCAGCAACCATTTGCCAACTACTTGCGAAATATAGATTTTCTCCAGTGACAAGAGGCTATTGGGCGGTCACTGATGGACTCTAAACCTGGATGACTCAGACTTCAGGGTTCCAGCTGCCTACAGCAAACACTCAGGAAGTTTTTTTTTCTATACCAAATGGTGGTTGGCAGCCAGTTGCCAACTGGGGCGACAATCTCGGCCTGAGTGACTGGGGTGTAAATATAAGCTAGCTCAATTAACAAGCTGCATAATCTGTATGTGCTGGAAGCACTAACTGGTGCAAAGCTATGGGCTAATATGGTGCTGCACTTTAATATACCAAGAATAGACCTGAAAGTTCTTGGACAATCTGTGCCACATAAGCAAGCCATATCTGTCATGATTAAAAGTATTATAGTTATCATCTATGCCAATCAAAACAGCCCTACCTCTAACTTTTAGCCTTAAAAATATCCAACAGGAGAAGTTATGAAAAAAATGTGTCTACTATAAGGCTGTTGCGAAAGGGGAAAGTATCCATAAACACCCCAAATGCTTCATGTATCTGTAAGCGTGTATTTTAATGCTATGAAATTGGGCATTTTAACATGAGAGCCTGTGGGGACTTTGTCTTTTCTAGCATTTCAGGCTCAAGTAACCACTCTTGGAGCTGCTGTTACTGGCTTCATTTTTCACTCCCGGAGGTTTGGCCATTTAGAGGGCACTTGAAGTGACTGAGAGATGCAGTAAATATTTGCAAGACGAAAACATAAACCCAGCAAAATAATCTGGAGTCTGGCTTTTTATTTGTTCAATTATTGCATCTGAGACTAAGCAATTATTTGAAAATCCACTCTTGAGAACTACGGGATGTTTTTTTTTGTGCTCATCACACTTGGAATATGAATTTGCATGCAAAACATATTACTGCAAGGATAAGTAGACATGCACACCCAATGTCTGTTTGTATGACTGCAAGGACACTTGCACACACAGCGGGCCCTGACTCCACCCCCCAGCAGTTCAGTGATTGGCCTACTTTGAGACAGAGCAGCTCGCTGGCAGATTTGAATACAGGGAAACAGAAAGGGAGGAATGGACAGAGGAGGAGGGGATAAAGAGAGGGGGGCGGTACACTACTTTGTCCCGTCTCTCTCTCTCTCTCTCTTTCTCTGTGCCGGGTCAGGATGGAAAGGCTTACACAGGCAGGGGAGGAAACATGTCATGAGAGGTGATGACACAGCCACGGAGACGCAGCTACATCCTCTCTGAGTCCCAAGTTTGCTGCTTGCTGTTGCTTTTGCCACTGCCGCCGCTGCTGCTGTTTCTGCATCCCACAGAGGAGAGAGAGAGCCAAAGATAGCTGACATTCCCTCCCCCCCCACTCCCACTTCTCTCTCTCTTCCTCTCTTTTTCACTTTTGTTTGTGGATGATGGGATTTTAATCATGTGGAAGGTAAGGAACAGGAAGAAGAGAGGGGAGTTTGATTTGTATTTTATTTTTTTTTGTATGTGTGTGTGCTTACTGTAAGGAGGTGTGGGAGGTGTGGGCTGTCTCAGAGGGAGTTCTTCTTAGAGTAGTTTACTTAAGTCTCCCAGTCCCTGGGGGATTCCCGCATGCTTTCACCCTCCATCTCAGATCAGACTGTATTCTCAGTGGAAATAAGGAGTGGAAGCATTCAGTGCCAGCATTGCTGGAATGATAATGACAGAGCGGTGGCTTCAGGACTGAGCCAGCGAGTAGTGTGGAGCCAGCGAGTAGTGTGGAGCCAGTCTGTATGGTGGTTGAAAAGAAACTTGTGAAGAAACAGTTGCTAGACAGACATTTATAGCGAGGAGTTCTGAAGAACTTCAGCTTTTAATTTGGGCTCGTGGTCCTCCCTGAAGTGTGGCAGCTTCCACAGACACGAGCAAATCAGCTGATCCCACTTTAAGAGGTCGACAGGTATTAGCTGTAAAACTTTGGCAGCTTACCAAAAAAGTCTGTGTGTGGGCATTGTTACGTAGCATGTGAGTCTGGCTTTTTGTGACCCAAATTCAAAGAGCCACTGGATATTTTGGTGGTTGCTTGAAGCGCCAGCACACATAAAGGAGACAGGAGACAGTGCCTTGAAGGATGGTTAAAAGTGCACTCGTACTTGAGTACTTGAGTGTGTAAGAGCAGCTTCAGAGGTCCCAAATGTTTTGTCTGCTTTCCACTAAAGTGTGCAGGGAGTTTGACAGCATTAATTTGAAAGTGGAGATGTTTATCTGTACTGTCCTCCCCAATTCCTTCCTCCTCTATTGAAAGCCCTGTATGTGCAGATAGGATAAAACACCTTCGTATACAGGTTAGCTGCACTACATGCTCTACACGTTGTTCACATCCGCACAAGTCGCTCATTCTGTGTTTTTAAGCCTCCCAGAGGTCAAGTTATTGAATTTCTCTGTGCTGAGCCGTGTTAAGTACACATCAGTGCATGTGTGTGAGAGCGTGCATGCATCTTGTGCGTGCTGAATCATGTGGGTGACAGCTGGATAACACGGGCTCAGGGCTGCGAGTGCTTTTTCTCACCTGCGGTGGCTCAGCGAGATCAAGGAAATCCAGGTTTCTATGTTTGATCTGCGAGACAGTGGAGAACTTGAGGAAGGGGAGGTCACTGTAGCCTAACTTGAGGCCTTAAGTAAGCAATCAAATGCATTAAATAGAACTAGGTGCTGCTCACTTTTAGTGATAGTTTATGTTGAAGTTGGAAATGGCTTTAACCTCATGAGGTCTGATGTAAAGTAACCCTAACCCCTAACCATATAGTCTTCATAAAATAGAACTTTTTGGTGGGGAAAAAAGTAAATAGTTTATGATTGCTATGATTTATAAACCCACGTATTTTGATACGTACAGGTCAAAGTTTGGTCACCAGCAGATTACCACAGTTGTCCATAGTTTGTTTGGAAGATGCCAACTTGTCTGAAAACACTTGTAAAATAGTTTTCGGCTTGTGTAGCACTTTTCACAGAGACTGTTCACCATTGTCTATGGAAGTCATATGGAAGTGAAATTATCCAATCCATCCAAATATAGCAGTACTTATGTGCTCACCATAAGTTGCCATATACAAAGTCTGCATTGACATGAATAGACTAGGCAAAACAAAAAGACCCTCTCTGTACTTGGTCCTTAGCTGTCACTTTGCCGACCAATATAGCAACAATAGCATTGTTACGGTTTCTTTTCCTGTTTCCCCCCGACATGTTTCATTGAGACATTGTCAGCCTGGACAGGCTTGACTGAAGCATCTTAGGTTTCAAACCCCCCTTTCTCTCCCGTGAATGAAGACTGAGCGTGGGAACTATATAGACAAATATAGCAAATGCTGTTTTTTTTTTTCATTTGTTTTCCTTCTTGGAGCACATCTGTCAGTTTATGTAAACTTGACTCAGGGATAAGGTGCACTCTTAAACTTTGAGCGTTGCTGATGTAAAACGGATGGTTTGGTTTCTTTGAAGAAGAGTTGTGTGAGGTATTTATAGACAGTGTAGCCTCTAGTTTTGAGAAGCAGGAAGCATTAATGGACTGCAAGCTAAGCAACGTGCTGCTATTGACAGGGTTGGAAGCCAAATATATTGTAATCCGAGACCCACAGATGAAGAAAATGTAGGGTAAGTTGTGTCACCGTTTTACCTCGCTGTATGGCAGTCCTTTCTGATGAGGTACTGAGGCCAACCTCTTCAGAAACACCCTTGACAAAAAATAACTTACTTTTTCTTCCAGAACACTGGTTGCTGATCAACTACAGCTTTGACTTTAGTATTCTCACAACATACTCTCACTTCCAGCTCAACAGTCATTTTTAATCACAAACCCCATCTCCTCTTAAAATTTTATTGTTGTCTTCTCCTGAGGTAGTTAGGGCCTCAAGTTAGGAAACATGTTTGTTTTTTTTTAAACTATTTTACTTTTGTTTTAGACTTTACCTTTTCTGAAGCTGTTTGGTTACATAATTTTTCCACTCGTAGCCTAACCACTCTGGAGCCCAAAGTCAGTGTTTGACATCAGAGTTCGTCAAAGTTCCTCAAATTTAACATTTTTGGCTGTTTCCATGTTGTTTTCTTTTACTTAGCCTGAAGTTAGCATATTTGGACAAGAGAGTAATGTGCTCAATTATCAACTAATGTTTGCAAGCGTGGTTAGCCAGCTGTATCCATAAACTGTTGAGTGCAATGCACAGACAGATACTGTATCTGCTAATTACTGCAAGTGTCAGACTAATGAATATCACCAAAACTCAAGACCGCTGTACTTTGCATGTGTCTTCACTAGGAGTCGTAACACTAAGTCCATTTGAATCTGTTAAAAAGTCTAACCAATCATGGCACCAGTTGATGAGGATCTCTAAAATCCTTGAATGATCGGAGTCTAAGGTAAAGCACTACAAAAGTACAATTAGGATATTGATTTTGGTGGTTAGGTTGCTGTTATTTTGTTAGTGCTAAAATAGGCTTTGCTAGCAACAGTGTATAAAGCAGCACACTACTTAGTTTCTCCAAAGTGGGGGCATGCTGCAGGTACAGGTACCGATTATGGAAAAGCACTTCATATGACCTAGCTTCAAAGAAAGTACAATAACGCTTTGATCAGAAGAAAAAATAGTATTCCAGAAAAACTTTGGTGGCTAATGCCGTGACAAGCAGACAGCAGTGCTACTCCCTAAATATTCTGTTATCTCACAAGCATGTAGTATCCATGATAAAACGGGGAGGTAGAACTCCTGAGAGTCTTATCTGCCCGTAATTGGTTAATTTGATCTTCAAAGCGTCAGCAGTTGCCTACTTCAGACGCTCGAGGGGTGAACTGCTAATTGCTATCTAAACACGCTTCAAAAGGGACAAGACATACTGGATTCCTTTCTCTCTCTCTCTAATTCTCGCTCTATTTCCACTCCAGATCAGTTCATTTTATCCACCCCAGTGCGTTCTTTAATCACCCACTGGATAAGATGAGAGTGCAATGTTGCTATGGAAACATCAGAAACGGTGACAATGAGCACAATCGGTTCAGTGAGAGTTGGCAGCTTGTGCAGTCCTGTGGAGAGGATAAGTGGTTCCTCAAACTTTTTATTTTAAAGTTGTCAGGAGCCTCAACAGTGTGCTGCAGTGTGGTATTAGACAAGTTTCAAAATTTTAACTATATAAATATGAAATTGACAATGCTTGTACGACTATCAGGCTATTACACAGTTTGTTCTACTTAATGGAGGCTGAAGTGTAGCCTTTTTGTCTGATCTGCAGTCGAAATAATTCATGTTTATACTAAAAGGTTGAGTGGAGGATTATACCACGGTGCAGTGACCCAGCACTGCAAATAACTTTCCACTAATGTGGCAATATGGTCAGTAAAACCTGTGATACTGAATCTTTCTGAACAGAAACACAGAGAAATGGAAGAAGAAAAATGAAAATAAATAAATAAATAATTGAAGTCGAACTCTTCTTCACCATCTAAATCCTTGTCTCGTTCGCTAAATGTAAATGACAGTTTTGCTTCTCTGACTAAATTAATGAGTGGCCACACATTCTGCATGATGCTTCCCCACTGAACAAGTAGTTGTTGTATTGCCTGGTGAATTTGGAAATCATAACTAAAAAATATACTGATAAGAGTCTGTAGTATGGAGCAGAGTGATGTTAGTGTGGTCAAATTTATGATAAAAACAGCCTGAAATTTTACGGATAAAATCTAAAGATTTAATCTAGCATCCTTAAACAAATCAGTTCAATTTCTGTAAGTCTCTTTGCACATTGTTAATGGCATTTTTTTTGCTTTTTGGGTCATTTGATTCCACATATTATCAGCTAAGAACCTTTGACTATTTCACCATGAAATAATAAAAACACAAAACCTAAACTAAATCCATAGACTGTAAAAGATGGACATAGCCATGTGACTACACTCACTGATATTGTCACCTATGGATTTCTAATTATTCCAGCATCATAGTTGTTGCCATCTTGGCTTTCTGGAACCAGAAGTTATCACATTAATAGCGAATGCTAAGCAGTTTGATTAGCAAGCTTTAAAGATAACTACTAATCAGTGCTAAGTAACATATTGAATATGCTACACCAAAATTCAAGCAGACTTTCTGGTTTAGCAACATAGAAAACAATGTAGTTTGTCACATCATTGTATTCAAAATGCTAAGTGTGTTCAGAAGTCCAGTTCAGCGACTTAGGTTAGCAGGAGGTAAAGCTAGCAGGCAGCAATCAGGTACAGTTGCCTTTGTTGGCACACAATGATTTCTGCCATGCATTAAAAATCTGAATGCCCTGAGTTAACCTCTCCCAAGTTCTAAATGCTGCTTTCAGTCTTTGTAAACTTTGTAAACATTTTCTGTTTAAAAATTTTTTCTTAAAATGTCTTTATAATTTTGTCACTTCAACTGGCATCCATCAACTCACTCTTAGGTATGCATTAGAGTCTTGGTAGGTTGGAGTCTTTGTCTTATGTGGGCAGCATGAATTAACTTTTGGAGCCATCCTCAAGTAGGTCATACTTTCTCAGAGTATTAAAAAGAAACAAAAATGAAGATCCCAAAGATCAGCACTGCTTTTAAATTGTTTATGTAACATGACGTTTCAGTTTTACTAATGGAAGGCAAAATCAGTGATCCTCTCAGCATGCTGCCTGAAAAAACACCCCTTCACAGGTGTCAGGTTGGGGTGTTCGGTTCTGAAAAAACATTGCGGACATTTGATACGCATCAAGGGACTTACTCAATCAGCTGCGGCTCGGCAGATGTGTTTGGAATATCCATCATTCTTGAGGTCTTGGATAGGTTGAATACCATCATGCTTTTTGACATTCCTAACCTTCTAGTTCAACATAAACACAGATGACTTGAAGCCTTGTATTAAAAATCTAGTATAATTGTTAGCATATTCCACATCTCTGGTGTCATGACACAAGGTGCCCTGTGGAACAGGGTCATTTAGACATTTCAGGCAGGTTAAACTGAATTTATATAGAAGTAATCAGCTTTTTCTTGAAGAAGCAGACGTCCAAGGTGACTGCTTGACAACAACTTAACAAATTCTCAACAAGATGAAATCCTAATTTCCAACAAGTTAAAAATCTTCAAACACAAAAGAAAATCTGAGTTTTTCCACAGAGAGATCTGTGCACAACTATAAGATATTCATTGTTTTATGTAGGAAAGCCTTAATAACATGTAAATATAACTCGATAAGAAGGATATTTTGCATCTGTAATCTTAATTGCCCTGAATAGTTCCCGAAAACAAGATCTTTTTGCATGCTACACTGCATGAGTCATGCAAATGCTGCATGAGTGGTGTTTATCCCACTAGTGCTCTGTTCATGCATGCAAACACTCGCTTACCTAATCTTTACCAGCTCTCTGGGGCCATTTTCACATCGAAAACATTTCATTATCCAATCAAAGTTGCTATGATAATTTAGCACTTCAGGGCATAACCACAGTTTAATCACTTTCATCTCCACTAGGGGATCCGAAGCACACATTTTGAGGCAGCATTAAGGCATTATAGAATAATTGTGCTCATGGAAGAAGACATTAACTAAACCTGTAGTGTCTGGAAATGCAGCATATGAGGGTTCAGTGAGTGCTCTCTTTTCTGCAGTCAGTCTTATGTCAAATAGCCAACTGAGGATCTTACTGTACAGTTTGAAAAGTGAACCAGAAGTAACGTTGAAGTGCATCAGCTTTTAAGGATGGGACAGTAAATGGCACTTAACTGAACTGTTGCTGTGGTGAATTCTATTACAGTGTGAATTCAAGCTAGTGTGATGTGTGATTATCAAAAGGTGTCAGAAAAGTGTGACATTTTGTTTCCAGCTAAGTGTAGGGTGTTTTTTTCTACCCCAATTCAAAAAGATGACTATTACACTCTCAGCTCTGTATTTTTGCTCTTGGACTCTACTAAAGTCACATTCCGTGATTCAAAGTTCAAAATGACGCTTGTTCATGTATGATGAGCCTTGGCGCAGTCATCCACTTCATCTCTGAGTGTTTTAGCTGCCTTTCCCTTTCCTTTAAGTCAACTTTCTTCTAATTGGCAGACCACATTAGCGATAACCCCTGTGACATCATTTAGAGTTGAGAGTAGAAAAAATCAAAAACAAAGTGGTTAGAGCTGCTGATTACACATGCTTATTGTTGAACCTTTGGCCACAGAGCCTAAAACAGCGCTAACTGTTTTGGCACACAGTGAGGATTTTGCGATTAATTTTCCATAAAATGTTTTACATTTGTTTATTGCATGAATTTATGGGCAATATGTTGAGATCACCAGGTTTTAAAAGTTATATAGGATATAGAAATCCTTTACTAATAGATGATAAAGGCACCTTTGCATGTTTGTGTCACAGGCTGGGTCTCTGACCCAGCGCTCTGAGTTCATTTTTGTATATTTCTCATTTTGATATGTGATTAGTTTTTGTGTCATTTCCTATCTAGCTTTAGTTTAAGCTGTTATTTATTATTGTTCCCTTGGTTTTCTATGTTTTGGGCTCTTGTATTATTCTTCACGTATTAGGTCTGTTAAGTTGTGTTGTCATGTCTAGTTTTAGTATTTCCTGTTTTATTCTGACAGTGTCATGTGTTCTTTGTTCATTGCATTTAGCTTTCCTCCTCCTGGTCCTGTCATTTAGGTTTATGTCAGTCAGCTGTTTCCCCCATGTGTCTCCACTTCCCCTGATCACCTCGTGTATGTATTTAAGCCCTCTGTTTTCTGCATGTCATTGTCGGGTCGTCTGTTTACCTCACCTCAGTCATAGTTCTAGTCTTCGTCTGTATTTCCACGTTAGTCATAGTCTTAGCCTGTTTATTTCCACCTCAGTTATAGTTTTTGGCCTTAGTACCTTTAGTGTTTTGTTTCTTAGTGTTTTGCCAGTTCGTTTTGGTTTCCTGGTTTAACCCTGCCGTCATTTTAATAAAGCCTCACCTTTCTGTTAAGACCTTACTACTCCTTGTCCTCATCTGCTTTTGGGTCCTGTTTCCACACACATCGGCGCACCCCGCCGTGACAGTTTGCATGCGGTGGGAGAGTACAGATCATTCACCCTGACAAAAACTGTCCTTGACAACAGCAGCTTTTGAGTTGTTAACATAATCTCCGCCCCCCTACCGCCCTCCATTTTCACATGCGCCACTGTACCCAATCTGGGTCACACAAGTGAGATCCCAGACAGACCCTGCCACACACGCACCGGCTCACACACGCACCCACACCACATTCACAAATGTCACCCTTTATTATAATCACTAATAGCCTCTGCATCCCAGACTATCACCAGCCAATCCTGTTAGGTGTGACTGACCGCTTCGAAACATGAAAGGCCGGGATTGGTCACAGCCAGTATTGTAGGAAGCTGGTTAGGGATCAGCATGCAGGGTATCTGGAATCAGACAAAAGCTTTGAGTATGTGCGTGCGTGTGGCAACTGCTACTGTTGGTAACTTGTTAAATATCCAGTCTCATACTGTAGTGAACATGAAGGAGAAGTTAGGGAGGTAGAAGGAAGGAAGGAAAGGAAATGGGAAAAAGATTTTGAGTTCTAATCCTCCCTTGAACACTCAAAAAGCTTTTTTTACATTTAGCGAACTGATTTGTTTGGACTTCGTTAGCTTCAACTCTGGGCATGTTCCTCACCCAACTTTTTTGTCCTCTGTCCTATTTGGACTCATGACAACTACACCTGTGAGCAAGGCTGTTGAATATATAAAATTAATTTCCTTGGACTTCAAGATTTATTACATACAAGACGAGCCAGAAGGCTAATAGTGCAGGAAAACATTGTAGAAAAATGCTGGATGCAGGAAGATACTATGTAACATGATGATGTATCAGCTCAACAATTCTCAGTTAACAGAATTTACATTTTAATTTGTAAGTTTATTATAAAATGCTACTTTTTACAGTTTTGTCATGGTGAAAGTCACGGACACTGCAACATACTTTAGTAACTGAGCACAGTATTGAGGCATGTATTCTGATATAAAGTATGAACATAATGCAACACTTGTAGCACAACTAAATATTTTAGCTAATGTAATAATTTGGACCTGGAATTCCAGAGCTTCCCGGATGTGACCGTTAATTATTGATGGCCAAGTACAATGAAATTGTATATTAAGTAGAACGTTTAAACAAAAAGAGGAAGTTCAAAACATTTACTTAGATTTTACATTTAATAAAAAATCTGTGTAATTTAAAACATTTGGTTGTGCACAGTTAATATTAATCTCCTCTGACCTTAGCAAGGAGAGAAAGCCCCCGAAAAGGCTCCTTGTTCTCAACAACCGCACGAGGTTGAGGGTTAATCTCTCTAGCTCTCCAGCCCTCCTATGAAACCAGATTATAGGATTTGCAATTCAGGGAAAAACATAAACATTTGAGGGATCATTAAAATTCTTTGACATATTGGTGTATGTGAGGTGTCAAATGGTTTAGATGTTGGCAAAAAAGCGAAGCCGAGTAGAGGTTGCACTGAAGAGCTCACAAAAATGTAAATAATTTATTCAGCTTTTTTATAAAAATGTGAATAATTGAGAGCTGCTTCTTTTTCTCTCTCTGTCCCAGTTGCTAAAGTAGGCGATGTTTGTGGGCAGTTTAGGCAAAATGGTACCTGACAATCCAACGCGGACAGGTTCTGGTCACCTTTACCCTGAGCGCATTTTGAATCTATTACAGATTCAATTTCCATTTTGAAGTTTGAGCAGGAAAAGACTTTGCGGCGTGTAAAATGTAACATTAAAAAGGCTGACAGCCAGATATCGTCATGTTTTGGCTCGGCTTCTGATGCTTTGCCCTCTTTTGCGCGGTTCTAACATTTCGCTGTGTGTTTGCTATTTTCTGCCTCTCTGAGTTAAGAGCAAATTGGAACAGCGAGATCATAAAGTGACACACACATGCAGTGTGTATGCTTATTATGTGAGCCAGGTCAATGGGGATGACCTACTTCTCAGTTCTGCTCCATGCGCTGCCACAGTCGCACACGTCAAATCACCAAATGGACCCTGCACCCAAATGTGAGGTTTTTTTCATAGCTTTTTTGGGTGCTTATTGCCGAGTAATTTCTTTTATGCAATTTACTCAAAGCTATCTGGTAATGGAATCTCTCTACACTTCCACGTGGAAGTGTCGCTCATTTCAGTTGAGTTTTTCGGGTTTTTGTGCAGTTGAAGAATTCATAGTGCTGAAAAAAAATCTGAAAAAGCAATGCAATCAAATTTCCCTGAAGCAACATTTTAAGAGAACAAATGATCACGAATTAAGTTTTATTACAAAAACATATAAAACATATCAGTGTTTAGACCTGCAGTTAGCAACAATTATCATCTTCATTATGAGTGTCTCAGTACATTATGTAAAAGTGCAGCGCTCAGTCTTTCCCTTTAAATCCAACACAGAATCTCTCTCTCACTCATCTGGGGATTTTTTTTGTCTGCATCATTCTCTTGTTGAATCAGTTTTTAGAAAATGGAGAGAAAAGAAAGAGGTCCTATGAAAATTTTAACAGTTCAAACTACAAGGGGAAAGGAAAGCGGCAACCTTCGTGGACCTGACGTTAATGAAAGATTTAGAAGTCGAATGCAGACTAATGGGGAGAGCCGGGCCCAAATATAAACAGGAAGGGAGATCAAAAGTTAAAATTAGTTATTTTCAGATACATTTGTATGTGGCGTGAGTGAGCATTTGTCTAAATATGAACTCATTTCTAAAAAGTACTTTAACCTCTAACCCAACCCTGTCTGTCTCAACAAACACTCGTTGCTACACACACCAAATCTTTGGTAGTCTCTTTAAATACTTAGGGTTTGGTTTAGGATGAGGGTTAAAGTAGATTAGCTAGAGTACTTAGAAATCACAGGGATAAAAGTTGGGTTTGATTTAACCCTCACTGAATAAGTGAACGCTGAAATAACGGCCAGTTGCAAAAGGTTATGTGTTGGCATTCATGGATCAGAGACCATATGAAAGTTACTTTTCTTTTTCAAAATAAAACAGCAGGCATTTCAGCGAGGCATCGGGGCAATGACATTTGTGCCTGCTCAAAATAGAAATGCAGCATTTTGGGCTTGTGTCATGATGTAACATGAGATGAGTAGAGACAGAAACAGAAACGGAGGAAGACTGAGATAAACAAATGTCAATCTGATCCTTCTGAGCCTATCATATCTATTGAATATTATATTGCCATTTCTGAGGAAAAGGTCACTGAGAGAGTTTCACTGAATGTTATTACAGTTTGTGCTTTCTGACTGAATTTTTCGTGGTTAAAGCAATGAAATTAAACTGCCTCCTTATTTGCCTTGAGATTTGTACACTCTCAAAATCCTCTTCGTGGGAACATTCGTTGATTTTACATGACGAGCCTTTTCACGATGCAGTAAAATTGGTATCATTACATTAGCAATGTATCTGAAAGAGCAGGATCTATTGTTGAAATGCTTCCTTGTTAATGAGTTAAAAAAATCATTTTGCAGGCTCCCCTACATGTAACAGTCAGCAGCTTCAATAACCGCATCCTCTTTGAGGAATGGTTGAAAATACAAAAATGTAAGACAGTAGCTATTTTACAGACAGAAGCAGGGATGCACTGATTGCAAGCACCAACAAACAGCCAGTAAACAGTCAGTAAACAATAGATCTTAATCAATGTTATAACTGCTTAAATAGCAGTTTAAAAAGGTCTTTTAGCTTTTCAGGGTACTAAACATTTGAGCTGAGCTAACACCACGTACAGTACATAGTGTTCACTGGCAGTAGTAATTATTAATTAGTAAGTATTAGTAAGTAGTAGTAAGTAAGTATTGCATAATGGCTGGTTGAGACTACACCTAAACTAGCAAAGTTTCATGACATAATGATGATTATTGCTAGCAATTTTGTTTGCACTAATGCTAAACCTATAATAGCTGTATAGTTTGGTTGAAAACAGTTTCCTGTTGAAATATGACTCACCTGTAAACAGGCACCTTTAAAAAGTGAAAACATCATTCAAGCTTATTAAAGACTATATAGTATCATGCTAATAGCTAACACTGTATGACCAAGGCAAACGATTAAAGTATCGTGTAACGTGTACAATGGCATTATTACTCATTACACAGCAGGATAGAGCTGCTAACATAAGCTAAAATTCAAAACATCATGAATCTGGTTTTTTTGCACAACCTTAAATAGTTAAATAATGAATAACAATTGCAGATTGTTCCAAGCAGATAGATGAATATAGACAGAGAAAAACTGATTATTTTAATGAAACGCGACATTTAGAACTTCTTTGAAAGCAGCTGTTACAGAACATTTCGATAAACTAGATAAATATGTTGTGAACATTTTTAGTCTACACACAAAATTGTTAAGCATTTTAATGAAAGATGAAGAACAAAAATATAATGAGCCTTCTCCTTTTTTTATACATAGACTTCTATAAATTAGATAGATGTCATTTTGGATGAGGCACTATCCAGCATCCCATAAAAATATAGCTGCAAGTAATGTTAGGGACAACAGTTCCTGTTCAGAATGACACATTTTCTTCACATGCTGAAGCTGCAGAGAAACAGAGGAGAAATGACTGCGGAGGAGTCTTCCACCGCTCATTCAGCTTTGTATTGCCCCCCACTGAACGCTATTGGTACTGACATTTCAGTGGTTCCAGCACAGCAGACGAGTCTTTCACACATAGTGGCAGCTCTGACAGTCATGGGGCACAAAGTGATGGTGGGAAAAATAAACAACTCTGATTCCATCAAGTTTTTCCTCCACTCTCAATGGCCTTTCTCCCCCCTCTCTCTCTTGCTTTCTCTTCTTTGCCTCCAGTTTTTTGAAAGTACTTCTTTACATCCCCTTTCCACTCGTTCTTCTTCTGTTTCGTGCTCTGTCACCTCAAAACATGGTTCAACAGTGTCACCTATGGTGTGTTGAGAGGCATTTCATCTTGTCTCACCTGCCAATTTGGATTTGTGTAACTATGCATGTCTATATGTAAGCGCAGATTTAGATTTGTGTGTGTTCTTTTGTCAGACTGAGGGTTTTTTTTCTCTTCATCCTTTCGTGCCTCCAGGTTTCCTCCCTCCCCTTTCAAACCTGTCAGAGCTTCGTCAATGTCTAACTTTTTTTTGGCTTTGTCAGGAAGTTATTTTTTCCTGCATCTACCTTCTCTACTTTGTTTGTTAGTTGGCTGACAGCTGTGTGCTGGAATGGAGTGCATAAAAAATAGTCCTTAGACTGGTCCAATTGATATTTAGTTCATTTATGCACTTTTATTACCTTCAAACAGACAACACTCATGCATTAGATTTCTTTTGTTTTAATGGTTATGCTTTGTATTAACCTCATTGTGATAAGTCTAGAGAGTCTGATTAACAAAAGGAAGCATGCTCCAGAAGGAGTGGAACTGTTTTACACTTCAAGAATACCTGAGAATTAAATAGAACTTTTTTTAATGTAATATTGGATGATTGTGGTCTTTTTCAGTGAGCTATTTAATCTAGTTCATCTTTTAATTAACAACAGTCGATCAATAGTCCTCTGCTATCAGTGTGGAACAAGTGGAACATAATGAACCAGTTAGAGGACATCCGATTGGCCGAGCTCACACATTTTTTAATATTAACTTCATCAACGTGGTTGGATTGTCACATTTTTTGACATCTTTTAAAAACAAATGCAAGCCTCAAACTAATTTAAAGGATAAATGTTTGCAAGTTTGCCAGCTAATCTTAGCCAGTTTGTGCCGGCCCTTTTTTCTGTCAGCTTGAGTCACGTTGAGATGTTTGTTACTGATAGAAAAAGGGGAAATTATTAAACATGTGCAGAAAGATTGTACAAACACATTAGCTTTAAATGCCCAGTTATTATTGAAAACTCATTACAGATATTAATAAATAGGGCAAATATAATTTGCTGCCCTATAGGAATACTTTAAAAAAATCACCTGATACACAATGCTATATGGTTTTATATTTTAGTATCTTATAAACTGATGATTACTAGATTGCATAAAAGTGCACTGAACAGTAAAAAAGCTGATGTTTCAGTAAATAGTTATCATTCACTTTAGCTAATGAGGCTCTACTAGAACCACTTGCATCATTCATTCCCCTCACAACTGCCATGGTTGGTCATTTTGACCCTGTCCTGCAACAATAGCAGAAATCCAAAGAAATCACCTTGAAGGAGGGAAGATGTGTCATCTAATTTTTCTAATTATAAGTAGGATTTAACAAAATATGTTTTTAGGATTAAGTTTTAAGGGTTTCATTAGTTTTATTGAAATAACATATGTAACATATTAGATATTAGAATCCATAGATAAACAAATAAACAAAGGGTATTATAAACATATCTAAATTATTTTATTATTATAGTAGAACATTATAAAAAAAGTTAAAAAAAAGATGTTTGGCTAATGCATCATATCTAATTAAGCTAAAATAAAGAGGATACCAGATTTAACAGGTTACAATGACCTCTTTTCAGTCTTACCAGCAAGTTAAGTTAGCTTAACTTAGCTTAGTCTTCCAACTGTTAGGCTAATGGTGTACAGCTATTCAAGGGCTTGTTTTTTTGGCTTTAAATGGCAACATATGCATTTAGTTCAAGTTCTAGAGTTTGTCTAGAAAATTACTTATCAAGCTTTTAGGCATCTTTAGCCACAAGCTAGTTGCTAACTTAGTATGGCTACTATTGGTTGCATGCCAGGTAAAAGTAGGATTTAAGAAGATTTTTTGTTGTCACAAAAAACTTTACACACCTGACAGGAGTTAAAATACAGAGATTGATGATAACTCTTCCCTACACAAGTCGCAGCCTCTTGTTGTAAAAAATCATAAAAAAAGTTGAAAGAGTTGGGTTTGTCCCAATCTTACATTGCTTGCATTTAGGTAGGAGTGAATTTGGAGCTCTTCTGCCATGATCTTACATTTGGAGAAGTCTGTGTGTTAAGTTTGTGTTTACATACATGACCGCAGATGCATACTGTCAAATACTTGGGCTAAATAAGATTACATCTCACCCTACTACATAAACTTTGCTCCCTCATGTTGAAACTGCTCATTTAGTGATTATTTAGCTTCAGAGCTGCTGTAAGCTAACATCCAACGATGCTGTTATGAAAAGGCAATTCGACCAAAAGAATAACAGTATACGCTAACCCTTTCAACCCTCCAAGTTTTATTTGACAGTCGGAAAGCTCGGGTCTCACTGACAGATTAGTTGCCATTATAAGCACCTCAGAGAGGCTCTTAGATGTTTCAGAGTAGGTGTTTTGTGCTAATGAGTATGTATCACTGTGTGTGCACATGCTGCGATGCCAGTGTAGATGAGTGTGTCTCTCTGAGTGTTTGTTTTTAACAGTCCAAGCAAACACATACCCATTCCGTTTCATTTAAAGCATGCGATTGCCAAATCACTCCCATCTCCCACATTCAATTACTTGCATTTTCCTCTGTATATCCTTCCATATTTGCTTGATTCCAGCATTTGGCGTTTCCCTTCTGATATAAATGTAAGAGATCAAGGGCTTGCTTGGTAATACGTCTATGTACACAGTTCCCCCCATCCCATCTCTTTCACCAGCTCATCAGGTCTCACAGTAAATATCTGATCTCAAATATCACAGGTACTAAAAGTGGTGGTTGGACTGTGCTGAGCTCATATGAGGACAGTTTATCTGCAGCACTTGTTTTTTTGTTTTTTTCCCCAGAGGATGAGAGGAAGCCATGCATAAAGATAGATTAGAGAATGAAGAGGAGATATTCAGAGTGCAGCAGTCCACTCACACGAGTTTTAATCTCAGTAAACAGTGACATCTGCTGAAAGGGCCGCACCATGGAGATAAGAGCGGATTTCTTTCCTGCATTTCATTTCATTCCTTGCATTTTTCTTTTGTGTGTGTGTGTGTCACTGTCGTTATTATGCTTAAAGTGTGTAGAAATTGGAGCATGGTTTATAACATCAATTTACGTACTCATTATAATCAAATGCATTCATACTCAAAATCATTTATTTTTCAAATCTCATTGTTTTCAGAATTATCTGTGTGCTAATCTGACATTTTCTTTCTTTCTTTTTTCTTTTTTTGTGCTGTGACACATTTCCTGAAACTGGCAAAGATCCTTTTAGCCCTAAGGGTTGGTTTCACTTTTATTTCACTTCTAAAATAGGGATTTTTTTTCATTGACATTTTCAGCTACAGTAAAATCCAATTTATCTTCTTAAAATTAACCAAAAGTGTATTAAAAGGCCTAGGGCTATGAGTTCAGAAATGAAGAAAGCATGCACTGTTGAATTTTTAACTTGGAGGCAAAGTCTCAGAGGTAACTTGTCTTTATTAGAACTGACTGGAAACAGAGCCACACTTATTTATTAGCTTACTTGAGCACTTTTAGTTATATTAATTAGCAGGCAGCTCCCCTTTAATGCTTTCCAACATAATCAGGAATTTATAAAACAGTAAATCTTGCTACATTTTGTTGTTTTGTGTTTCTAAATTTGAGTTGAGTTTGAGCCTCTTCTACATTTTCTTCCTGAGTCTCTTGGAGACATGTTGACAGCACGGAGGTTCACGTGGAAATCCAGAGTCAGCGGCTCTGCAGGAGAAATGAATTGGCATGTGTTCTAATTAGCAACTGACTCCAGATGTGGCAGATGGAGCCACAGCTGTAGTCAATGTTAAAACAAGACTCCCATTTCAACTCGAGTGGTAAAGGTGCATCAAAGTTGAATTTATATAATTTGAGCAAAAGTAAGCTTGAAATAGCTTGAAATGAATGTACGGACGCCTCAAAAGACATAAAAACCCATTAAAAATATCATCAAGCTTCATCAAATTTCATTTCATTTCTTTCCTTTCTTTAATGTAAACCAGGTGAGAAGAACAATCTATAGTAATTTCTTTGAAGCATTATTACTTCCGCCAAAGAGGTTATGTCGAGTTTGTGTGCGAGCCTCATTCAGTCTGTGAACACAGTAGTTTCGGATGAGTTCTGAAACTTTCAGTGTAGCTAGTTAAAACATTTGTCGGCTACCCTTATCTGATCTTGCAGTGCTTCTTGCTAGAACATGATGTTCTAGATGACTTGGAACACTAATTATTTTGTCTCACTCAGAGCATGCTGGGAAAATTATACCCCTTCTAGTGCATAGCTAAAAGAAAGATAGTAATGTTACAGAAGGTGCTAGCACAAAATGTACTCTGTGTGTTTATCATGCATCAGGCAATTAAATATTATTTGAGAAAACATGAGTGGGATCAGCCTTCTGTAGCCAAAATGAGTAGAGCACAAACATATATCCCATAATCCCACCCATTTAAGAGCAAGTTGGAAAAAAAAGACGTCTTCAACCTGCTCTTAGACTTTTGTTAAGGCCTTTTCTGTCACTTGTCTTTTCGGGGCTTCCATGCTGTACTATCTGTACAGTGACTTAATGGTAAAGAACGAGGGATAAAGCAAACCTCACTGCCACTATTGCACACTAGTTACATAAAGTATCTGATTAGTGAGAAGTTGCATTACTGGCTTGTGGCTCAGTAGTTTTAAGTCCAGCCTGACAGATGCTTCTTGACGGCAGCAGCTGCTGCTGATGGTGTGTAATCTTGTTAATCCAAGCATAGGGAAACCTATAGCGTACTGCGGTCAACAACAATGAGAATCACAAAAGGGCACAAAGTGGGTCAACAGCACATCTGCAATGTGGCTGCTATAAAGACCATGAGATATTTGTTAGAGCAACTATATGTTTGACTTTCAGCCTACAGAATGGTCTTTACGTTTTCTGTTAGTACAATTGAAATGTATATATAAAGCACCAAATCAGTAATACACAACAGAAAACCCCAACAATCAGGCCATATAAATATGGCCTCATATAAATAAGCACTTGGTGTCAGTGGGAAGGAAAAATCCCATTTTAACAGGAAGAAACCTCCAAACTGACTAGCAACATTCTCCTCAGCTTGTTTTTTGATACTAATGCACCTTTTTCTAACTTAGACTGTCTTGAATCTTGCTAATAGGCTCCCAGCTATTTTCACTTTCAAGATTAAGCTTGAGATTTTTTTTAATTTTTGATAAAGGATATCATTAGGGCTGGGTCAGATGACCCAGAACCATGATGAGGAACCTCCCATCAAGCACTGAGCATCTCTCCTGTAGTTTTGCCTTGTCTTTTATTTGTCGCCTTGCTGTGTTATTCTTTTCGGTCTTCTTTTTAACCTCATTGCTCCGTAGATGGCTGTCTGTTCCTCATCAAAGTGAGTTCTTCCTTCCCACCATCACCACATTTTTGCTCATAGAGAACTGTCTAATAAATGAGGTTTTCTCTCTAATGTTGAAGGGTATGTAGCTTACAAAATAAAGATCCTTGAGGCCACTGTCGCAGGCAGTATATAAACAATTTGGAATTTATAGACCCCTGTGCCTCCTTTCTACTTAATACTGTGGACAAAAGTAGAAGCTCCACAGCCAAATTATCGTCAGGTGTTGATTTTAAACTTCTAAATGCTTATTGGTGGAACATGCTGAGCCATGCTAATTAATCTGTTTGCTTAATCTTATTTTCAGTCTTCAGTCAGACGTAGAAAACCCGGTACTTTAAGTCAACTCAGTGGTCTGCTCCATTGAGATATAAGCCCTCCAAAGAAAGCGCAGAGAAGTAAGCTGTTTCACACCATTTAATCACAAATCCCCCTGCTTTCTTTTCCTTTCTCCCTCTCTCTGCTCGCCTCCATCTATTTCTCTGGCCTCCAGACAGCTGAGTGGCTCTTCTGGATTTCGCTGACACTGCGCCTGGTCCCGCCTGGCCTTTTTTAATCAGGATGGACACTCTGGAGTCAGAGCTAACTTGTCCAATCTGCCTGGAGCTCTTTGAAGACCCACTGCTGCTCCCCTGTGCCCATAGCCTGTGCTTCGGCTGCGCCCACCGCATCCTCGTCTCCCACTGCACCACCAACGAATCAGTTCAGAGTATCGGCGCCTTCCAGTGCCCCACCTGTAGATATGTCATTTCCCTGAGTCCAGAGCGTGGACTAGAAGGACTTAAGAGAAACGTGACCTTGCAGAATATTATTGATAGAGTTCAACGGGCCTCATCTTCAGCCGGGCTCCCCCTGCCGCTGTCGTTGCCTGCCCCTCACAGTGGGCCCAACTCTCCCGGCGAGGAAGGTAGCAACCGGTTGGCCCTGGTCCCCCTCAGCGCTGCCATGTCCAGCCCGAGCACACCTCCGGAGCCGGTCCAGTGCCAGTTCTGCGAGCAGGACCCGCCACAGGACGCTGTTAAGACATGCGTAACGTGCGAGGTGTCGTACTGCGACGAATGCCTCAGAGCGACGCACCCCAACAAGAAGCCGTTCACCGGCCACCGGCTCATCGAGCCTATGCCGGACTGCCACCTCAGAGGGCTCCAGTGCCTGGAGCACGAGGAGGAAAAGGTGAACATGTACTGTGTCACTGACGACCAGCTCATCTGCTCACTCTGCAAGTTAGTTGGACGTCACAGGGACCACCAGGTGGCAGCACTGAGCGACCGCTATGAAAAACTCAGGGTAAGCACAGAAATGGATTTTTTTCTCACCCTTCTTATGTTTGCTTAATTGATTTTAATGAAGTTATTTCACATTTGAAATCTTCTAAAAATCCCCATTTTCTAATTAAAACCTGCAAGATCCATCACATTCTAATGACAGATAAGCTTATACTTTCTTTGTTCTTTATCTTATACCCATATAATGAATATTAAACTTTAATTTTACTCTGCTCAAAAGTGTGAAATTTTCTATTATCCTTATCCAGGTATCTCACTCGATTATCATGTGAGATTATCATGTGCTGACTTATTATCTCTGCTGAATAATTAAGCAATTAGCATAATCACTGCGCCATGCCACTGTGCCAGGAGGGCGTTCAGAAGCAAGCACACAGAGCGAATATGGGGAGTGTCATTAGTGACGAGGCATGGTGTCTTTAATGAGGTTGCAGGTTAACGAGCACCAATTGCCTGCTGGGTGTAGGTGTGCTTAATTGAGCATGGCTATTACAATGTGCTGGTAATGGAGATGGAGGCAGTGTGTGTCTGTGCGTGTGTGTGTCTTACAGCAAAGATCATGCAGAAGTAAATGTTACCTTGGATGTCCACCAGATGGTTTCTTCTATTAATCTGCCTTTGACTAATATAAGCACTTTGCTGGAGAGTGTCTCCAGTGATTTAGGATTACATTTGCATAATGTTGGAGTATTTTAATGGCTTCTATAAAAGGGAAGGGAGACAAAAAAGGGAAAAAATAGGTCAAAGTAGAAATGGCCAAGGTATAGCGACTTCAGTCCAAAGCCAAGCTTTCATAGTACAAAGCAAAATCCAGAAACTAGGAGTATGCAGTTACCTCCATTTACAAAGCTGAATTAATGAATGCAAGACGCATCACTAGTCTCCACATCACACCCCTGATGATGTAAGTTCACTTTTACCTCACGTTTGTGGTCCTACTAGGCTGCTAGTAATCTGATTTTAGATCAGCACAGAGAAAGTTTTCTCTGGCAAACGGCCTTCTATGTCACACAATGAACACATCACTTCTTCTGTTCAGTTAGAGTAAGCAGGTCAACAGGTCAACAGTTTGCAACAACACTTTCTGTTTTCGAATGCGTCTTTGTCTTCAGTTAAAGTTGAAAATTAGACATTATTTAAGTTATGTAAAACAGTATATAGGCACATACAGATACACTATCACTATTTCAGCTTAGCTTTGTTGAAGCATAACCAGTGTTGGAGTCTTTACTCAAAACAAGTAACAGATTACACATTACTCAGTACTTTTCATCTAAGTAAAATGAATGGAAATAAATTGTCTCATACTTACAAGTTAGGAATATCAACCATAGGCTACAGTTCTGCACACAACTCAAATGACTGTCTGAATGAGACACATATACAATCTTTCCTTTAGCATGTACGTATGTAATGTGCCAAGAACACAAAGCAAAGTTGAAAACAAACTCAAAGAGACTTTAAAGGGATCGCCATGGTAATTCTACTTTACAAATAGGGAATGGAGGCTACAACGTCACTGCCTCTGTTACCTGTTGAACTTCAGACTCTGGCTGTTGGGCTGGGGCCAGCATGCGATTAACTTTGTCTTCATTCTGTGCTCTTGACTAGCTTTGTGTTAGCATGTTTTTGTGTAGAGGGTTGCAAAAGAACTGAGATTGTGTTAGCGGTGCTTGTTTCTGTCCTGGACTAATCATGAGCTTGTCCCTTTGTGCTATCAAAGAAAAAAACTGTTTCTATCACCACATTTTCCTCCTCCTGCACATGAACTGAAATTAGCTGATTATAGCACAAATGGGTCTGTGAGATATCCCATTAATAATGTTTTTCCATGATCAACATTGACCAGTCACATTTTTGTGATGTCATAGCTTTGAAATATGGAGGAAAGTGTCTTAGGTTGTATAAAACTCTCTTCCAGAAAAAATGAGTCATGTTAAAAGAAAACAAAAACACTGCTGTATAGTTGTTTAGAAGTGGGAATTAGCTATAGAGCACAGGGCTGTAAACATGTTTTTCTGCTTTAAAGTTGGGCATTTTAAGATGCTAATCTACTGGGACTGACTCGCTTTTGGAGGCAGCCTCAAGCAGCAGCTGGAGGAACTGACTTTTTTGTGCTATTTCTGTGTTCCTCTTGGTATTGACCCCAATCATCATGATCCCTACTGGTGCATCCTAAGTATACCCATTTATGCATCTACTGTAGGTTGCAGCTGTGTCACCTCTAATGTCCAGCACAAGCGCATTCACTTAGGTCAAGCCTGATGATTTGAATAAAGACAACGTTTGAGCTTTTACGCTGATAAGTCCACACAAGCATACGTGCAACAGGGAGAATAGAGATTCCCCACCACCGCACCAAAGCAGCAGGCAGGGAAATACATGTAACTTTTCCAAAGTGTCACCAGGGGACATTTTTTGGCCACGTACTACACACACACACACACATACACACACACACACACACACACACACACACACACACACACACACACACACACACACACACACACACACACACACACACACACAGATAGTGTTTATTCAGCCTTGCTAAGCACCCTTAAATATAATGTCAAGACTGAGCGTGGTTTTCCTTTTACAAGGGCTTTGAAATATGTGTTGGTAGTTGGTAATATGTCCTTGGAGAAAGGGCATGCAGTGATATAATCAGAGAAATTGAACCTAACTAAAATCAGTGATTATGATTACATATGTGTGCACCCAATAAAAATGCCTACAAACATTCCCTCCTGCCTTTCCGTTTATCATTGTTTTGATTTAGAACCAGCTTTGCCTCCAGTGATGGGCTTGATGTTCTTTGTCATTAGATTTAATGTGGGTGCCTCTACCGCCTCATGTTGCCTGTTTCAGCAAATTTAGGCAGAGAAGAAAAATTAGCAGGAAGGCTACAGGTTAGTGCATCATCTAATTATCATGATTTTCTTTCTCCCCGCTCTCCCGCCATTCAACCAGAGAGAAATAGCACAGGTCAGCACACCCTGCAGTTATTATACAAACTAATTATCGCCTATACCACAAAACAAAAACACAACCCCCCCCCAAAACAAAACAACTGGATGGCACTCGTGTCTCCTACTTGCGCAGAGGTTTTTAAATACTGCCTGTGTAAGCCAAGAAAGTGTGCAAGACAAATTGTTTAGACCAAGCAAACCATGTCATACTTTGAATCCGCGTGAGCAATACTACTGCAGCTCATGTGCATTCCCAAGTTTCAAGCGTTTCTTAACAGTTATGTGAGAGGATACACGTCTAAAACCAAATGAGGGATTTCTGTCACATGTTCCAACTTTGTTATTCAGTCATTTCCCCCCCAAACGTCTTGACATTTACTTCTGACAGGGCTCGTTGGTTAAATGAAGTTCTTGTTGAAATATATAGTCCTCCTGCTGTTTGACATCACTCAGAGTACCTTGTGAGGACACTGACAACAGATGGGAAAACAAAGCATATGTGACTGCTTCATTAACTTGTGAGCGCGCTCGCTCGATTTTTCTCGCACACTTACACAAAAGGAAACATACACACGAAGGCACTAACGTCTACACACACACGGACACACACAGTTTATACACACAGGCATTTCAACGGGCTCTCCATAATCTACTGAAATATTTAAAAGAAAGGAAAACTTCATAAGAATATTAAAATGCAAATTTAAAACAGAACACTTTAAAAGCCAAAGACGGGGAAAAAAGTAAAAGACAAAGAAAATAACATAATAAAATATGAACCAGTTGAATGAATGAGCAGGTAAGATTAAATCTGAATTTATTAAATAAGTACAAGGTCCATATTAAGTAAAAGCAGTAGAAAAAAGTCATTAGCTTGGCTTTAAACATAGCTCGAGTTGGGGCAGCTCTAGGCCCCAAATGCAGCTGAATCACAACTGTGCACTGGTTTAAAGTCAGTTTGTTGGATTTGGTTTGAACCAGTCCTTGCAGGTCTGAGAGATGTGTCTGCTTTTTGTTTTTTTATTCTGCAATCCAGGTCCTGAAGTTCAGTGCTGTATTACACAAGAAGCCAGAACAAATTGGTTTAATGTGTTCTCTCTTCTTGGTGTGTAGGCAGTATTCTAGTGGCAGCTTTTTAAATGAATTGGGAGGCCAGTAGGAAGGACATTTCTATCCAAGCAAAAACAAAACAAAACATTTTTGCTATCTATAAGTCATAATTTCAGGTAATTTGGTGGTATCTTACATTTTCAACATTGTAAATCACATTTCAGAGAAGATGACATGAAATTTTGAGTTACATATTGTATTTCAAGTTAACCATGTGCTTTGCAACATAACTTTGAAAGTTTATTTTAAAAATCACCAAAGTGCTTGCTCATAGGGGGTCATATGACTGTTGGGCTTTTCTCTGTATGTATTATTGTAGGGTCTGCCTTACAATATAAAGCGCCTTGAGGTGACTGTTTTTATGATTTGGAGCTGTAGAAATAAAATTGATTTGAATTGATTATTTTACCATGTTTTGTGTTAGCTGTCATATAGCTAACATTTGCTCTGTGTTAGCAAGCTACTATTATTAGCTAAACATAATGTTATAAGCCACCACTGAGCTGATGCCATGTACTTTTGGCTACATCTACTCACTCTTTTATATTTAATGGGGTGTGCCAGTATAATGCAGCTTCATGATATTAGCTTTTTTGTGTTTTGTTTTGTTTTGGTAGCAAGTTGAAATGAACTGTCTTTGCACTTTGTCTCAATGAAATGGTGAAGGGTATGCAATTAAAAAAATGAAAGAACTAATTTCAGTCATCTCTTTTGAGCTGTTGTGAAGAAATTGCATTTTTGCGTGCCTAGATGGTGAGAACATCAAATTTGCAATCACTTTACAAACTGATAAATTGACTGTTTGTTACTGAGGTGAAAATTCCAGGGTTTTTTCTTCAAAAAAGTAGAAAAGAACATTAACACAACAGCATTTCTGATCATTCATAAACACGACTTTAAGTCCAGGATAAAAAAAAAAAAGCCCATTGAGCTGAATATTATACATTATCCTTCAAGTTAAAGACGGATTATTGCTAATCACATTAAAAGCCACACTTTATTTTTCAGACCACTGGCTTGTTTTGCTGTCTTCAGTAAGAGTGAGGCTTAAAATATATCTCTGCCTCAGGATAAGTTCTGATTCAAGGCACCACACATGTCACGTCACTTAACTTTAATTCATTTCTGTAAGCTATTACTTTTTCTCTAATCTGTGCATGGCAGCATTTTGTGAAACAATGCATTAAAACCAGACAGCATATAGTCATAAATAAATAAAAGCAATGCTGAGCTATGATTATGCAACACAAGTACATTTAGACACAGACTGTCCTCAGATTTTATGAGCATTGTACAGTATACAGTGAATGTGTTGTGCTTTAAAAAGGCAGGTTGCGTGGTAAACAGAAACAGGGTAGGAAGTAAATTGAGGTCTAACAGAATTACCAAGTAAAGTGCAATGCAATATTAATGGTGAAAAACGCATTTGATATTTAATTTATAAAGACAGAAAACTTTGGGGAGACTTCTTAGACGAGGAGGTCCAGCACGTAGCCTCACTTTGTCAGGTAGTTCCAATAGCTTAAAGCCAAAATGCTCAATCTGTTACAGGTCACCCAATTTTCTTTAGATATGATTTTTCACTTTTTTTTCTTTCATTATAAAGTCTGACAACTTGGAACTGTTTTGGTCATATTTTCTGGAACATTTCATTCATATCACTTTTTGCCCTGATCTGCTGGAGTTTGAGATATCCCCACTCCACAGGGGGTGCGGGGGAGAATATCAGATGATTGGAATAGTTTCCTTTTTTTTCCAGTGGCAGTGGTGGTGGTGTGTGTCTGATAAGAGCCATGGAGGTTATTGTGGGAACACCCATCCTTTTTCGGAGATAAAATTACCCCCGTCACAGAGGAGGCAGCTGGGAATAGCTTTTAAAGTCCTTGGCTCTGGGTCTGAGGAGAAAGAACCTTGAGGATAAAAGATGGCAGCTGCTCTTTGTGTGTGTAATTTCAAATCACAGGTTGGTTCTGTTTTGTTGTAATCCACTTTGGTTAATCAGCTGCCCTTTAGTGTTAAAAAATACGTGGGGCTGTCAAGTACAAACACATTAAAACATGAGCAGACACAAAAGCTTCTGAACCATAACCTTGGTGATAAGCATGACATTTAGCTCCATGTCTTCCAGCCACCTCATTCATCTTTTATATCATTAAAAAAATACTTATTCCCTTACATGCTTTGACAGTCCATCCTATCGTCCTGACCTTTTTTCTTCCTTTTTTAAAATGCAACCTTGACTTTGGCAAACAATCTTTAAAGTGGATCATAAAACAGCAATAAAAAGCTAAATTAAAAATACATATGCTGACAGCCAAAAGCATACAGTGTGTCAGTACAATTTGACATCACACCCTCCACTGGTGCTGCCGCTGGGTGTGATCAAAAGCTCAACAAGCTTGAAACTTTCAAACAGAGAGAGTGAACACTGCTTCTTCCCTCTGACCACACAGCAGTGATGCCAGAGTGTAGAGGACACTCTGCATCACTTTACTGATGCAGCAAGATGAAAAGTAAACCCATTGGCAATGTTTTTTAGGGGGCAACTGGCTATTCTTTAATATGCCAGTCATATTTATCACCTACAATATTATGGTATAGAGTCACTTAAATCTTCAACAGCTGATCTTCTTGGACTTCTTGAGGAAGGATCATGTTTGCAAGTAAGCAAGAGTCAGTTAGTTGGTAAATCATCTTTCTCAGCTACACACCCCCCCCCCCCCCAAAAAAAACACAAAAAACACAAAAAAACACAAAAAAACATCAACAACATCCTGACAAAAAGTGTAAGGAGCATTACCAAAAAAGAATTTCAACAATGTCCTACTTTCTAAACATTCATTCAGTCACATACACACAGCACAGTCACAACATAGTTTGACAAACATAAAATAGTGTTTCTGTCCTAACAAGGTGATTCTGAAAAAACTATTACCTGCAAACATGGCATATCTGTGTGCAGTGTGTCCTTAAAAAAACAAGGAAATTGAACATGTAGAGGGTAAAGAAAGAATCTGTTCCAGATGAACAGTATTTTAATGTCATGTTCTTAAGAAATCAACTAAAAATCCAACAAAGACCTGACTTGGGACCTGAGAGATGCATCTGGCCCTTCAGTTTATGTTCTATTGTTCGTCAAAAATTGTCTAGGTGGAAAAGTGTCTACGAAGAAGGGAAACAAAGAGAAAAGGCTGTAGATATACCAAATTTTGTAAGGAAGTAGACTAAAAATGAAGTGATTAATCCAAATTTGTTTCTTGACTCAAGTCAGGTCAGGTACGACAGTGTCTACAGCCATCTGTAAAGCATGGTTGAGGCTCTGTCATGGTTTGGGGATACATTTCAGCCAGTGATGTTGCGGACTATGTGGATCCAAATTCATGGAAATATGAAACAGAAACGTACCATCAGATTTTGATCCATCATCCAGTACCATCTGGAAGAATCTGATTGGCAACGGCTTCATTTTCCAGCATGACAATGATCCCAAACACTCCACCAATGCAGTAAAAGTGTACCTGGATAGAAAAGCCACTCTTTCAGTCTTGATCTCCCCAGAGCCTGGACCTCGACATTTTGGATATTTGCTGCTCTGGTTCTGGTCATATCAAAGTCTGGTATGTTTGAGGTGAAAGCACGATGTTAGCATTTGTATTGTTGCCCTTGTAAAGTTGAAATAGTGACATTATTATTATACTTTTCTTATTTGTGGTTAGCATAAATAGACTGCTGTGTTTGTGCATTGGGCTCTTTGTCTTCGGAACTGGTTACTAGCATTTCCTGTTGTTTAGTGCTTTTGAGTCATTTTGCCCTCGAAAGATCTGCCTGCTGCTGTTAGATGGAGTATTGATGTAGCTACTTAGAAGATAAAAAGATAAATCCTAAACTAGAGTCTGCATTTCAAACCAAGGATGTTATAAGATGCTTGGTATCCCATGCGCTCATATACAGATATGAGATTCTCTCTTTAACTGTAATAAATAAAAGCCACTCTGTGAAAATTTACAGTGCATTGTGTAGCACTCGCAGACAACTTTTACTTTCTGTACTCAATGTTCTCCTCGCTCTGGGCTTTTTTGTTTCTCTCTCTCTCTCTCTCTCTCACACACACTTTTTCAATTTCTTCTACAACAATGCTCCTTTCATGCTGTGTTTTCTTTTTGCTCTGCTGTGCTTTGCTTCATAATCAGTGCCCTTTTCCTGTAGCAGTCATCTGTGCTTCTCTCAGATTGATAAAAAAAGACAAACAATTTGTTCCCAATTTATAACTTAGCTCACTAGTGGAAACCAACCAATACACAACGCCTACTTCATTGATGATATGAGATAAATACATTATAGATGTGTGTAGGGACAGGTAGACAGACTATAAAGCAGAGCAGTAAACAAGCATGGGCTCTTTTAAAGTTCCCGTTTCCTCTTCCTGCTTCCTCTTTAATGTCTGTCTTGCTGTTTAACTGTCTGCCTTTGTTCTTCCTCATCTTTTCCTCACAGTCTCTCTCCTCATCTGCATGACTGAGGTTTCTCTGATCTCTCTAACTCATGAACCAGGAAGAGAATGGAGATGAATCCTCAGAGCACAATCCTGCTCAATGTCACAGTAAATCTTAGAAAAGACGTAGGTCCTCTGAAGTTTTGACTTCATTTGCTTACCATTTCCTATCTGTGAGTGAGCGAGCATGTGTGATCCGCTCGCATACATTCTTAGCTTATCAGCACTGCTCCAGGTTGATTTGTTTCATTCACAGCATGCATCTACAGCCATTTTTGAACACATGAACAGTGCATACACTGATAACAAGTGTGATGCTTGTTATATAGAGACATGTAACCTTTTTTGAAGCCATCACAAAGATGTTAGGTGATGAAAGAGATGAAAAATTTGCTTCGGTTTCAAAGAGTGGATTCTTTTAGGGCGATTTAAGAAGAACCTAAGAGAAGTTCTGAGCATGCTGCAGCAGAACACCTTCTTACTAATTAAAAACAGATGCCATTGAGTGAATAAGCTTTTCTTTGAAATATAAAAACCTCACAAAAACTGTTTTGAACTCTCATGGCTGTTAGGCTGAAGCACTTGAAACTTCTTGGCTACATTTAGGCACTAAAAGTTTTTTCGTTACTCTTAGGTACTGAAATGTACTTAGTTCAGTTTATCCATTTAAAACTACTTGGTTAGATTTGGGCATAAGAAAGTTACAGTTAGGTTTAGATACTGAAAACGCCTTGATAGGTTTAGGTACTGAATGTTTCTTGGTTGGGTTTGGGTACTGAAATTTACTTAGTTGGGTTTAGGGACTGACAACTACTTGGTTAGATTCAGGTACTGAAAAGTACTTGTTTAGTTTTAGTCACTGGAAATTTCTTGCTTAGGTGTGGGTACTAAAGAAAAGACCATAGTTTGGCAAAAAAAAAATATTCTTTTTCACAACATTTGAAAAATAATGACTTAAACCCAGCTTACTAACACCGTGAGCCTGTGCATCCGGGCACAGGGGCCAAATATACCTTCATTCCAAAAGCCCCAATCCGGTGATTTTGCCAAAACAGCTTTAATTGAGGCCCTGGGAATGAGAACAGGCTTGAATTATGCGTCTTCTGATGGAACTGCTCTTCATTCACTTCGCCTACTTACTCAGTTTGAGCCAAGTCTCAAGTCTCTACACAAAAGCCTGAATCAAACCGCCTCTACAGAACAGGTTAAGACTGCTCCTCTATCGCTGACCTCTGGATGTTTACATAAATCCTAGGTGGGTTGTGGGAGTAAACTAACAAGCTTTCTGAAAGTGTGGAAACCAAGTGGACTGAGAAGTCCATACCTTGATATTTTTAGGCTGCATGGTGATGCACAATCCATTTCTTGATATTTTCTATGAAAGAAACATGGGAGATGTCACAAAGTACTGGAAATCAACTACAGTTTTACTGGGTAATCTGTTTTCACTCTGTTGGGCATGGCTCATTGGTGTTGCAGTGGAGTAGTATCAGTGTCTGATCCACAGTCAGTGTGTTCTCTGCAGCAGATGGCAATGAACAACCAGCTAAAAGAAATCATTATTGGTGTACAACAAGTATTTGTAGCATTTTGTAGCATTTTTACAATTTTACCTCCCATTAAACAGCCATATCAAACAAGGAAGTGAGAAAAAACACTTTGACATGACATTTTTTATATGCAACACATTTTTTGGTACTGCCTCACTCGGTTAGCTCAGTTTTTACTGGCAACTTGTGTTTCAGTGGGACGAAAAACAAAAATTACTCTTTTGTCTGATGGCTTTGAAAAGAACTGTATCTTTCTTAGTGCGTCCTTTCTGCAAATAAATTAACCGGTCAGCTGTTTCAAATATTCAGGTTTTTTTTGGTTTTTTTTGCCTGTCCCATTTGGTTCTTTAGCCATCAGAATTGTTGTCTGAAGACCAACAAGGATACCCAATGGATTTATTTTGCCAAATGGATCATCGTGGCATTGCCGTATTGGTCCATTTGATCGACCTTTGTTTTTATTATTTATTATATTTTATTTTCAGATGTTACAGACGGGACAGACATGAGTGAGGGATAGGAAAGGGAGAGAGAAAGAGGAAAGAAAAGAAAAACGGAAGGGGAGAGGGACAGTGAGAAAGGGGGGGAGAAAAAAAAATCTCCTGGATCACCTGTTGAGAGAGAAAGAAGAGAAAACAAGCAAAAAAAAAAACAAAGCAACATACTAAACACAACACCATCGCATTAATCTAGCTAAGTGTAAACAGCAATAAATACTAAATATTCAATGTTGTTGTGCAGCACGCAGGACAGACAGCGCACAATGTGCTTTGAAGTACAGTGGGGCAAAAAAGTATTTAGTCAGCCACCGATTGTGCAAGTTCCCCCACCTAAAATGATGACAGAGGTCAGTAATTTGCACCAGAGGTACACTTCAACTGTGAGAGACAGAATGTGAAAAAAAAAATCCATGAATCCACATGGTAGGATTTGTAAAGAATTTATTCGTAAATCAGGGTGGAAAATAAGTATTTGGTCAATAACAAAAATACAACTCAATACTTTGTGACATAACCTTTGTTGGCAATAACAGAGGTCAAACGTTTACTATAGGTCTTTACCAGGTTTGCACACACAGTAGCTGGTATTTTGGCCCATTCCTCCATGCAGATCGTCTCGAGAGCAGTGATGTTTTGGGGCTGTCGCCGAGCAACACGGACTTTCAACTCCCGCCACAGATTTTCTATGGGGTTGAGGTCTGGAGACTGGCTAGGCCACTCCAGGACTTTCAAATGCTTCTTACGGAGCCACTCCTTTGTTGCCCGGGCGGTGTGTTTTGGATCATTGTCATGTTAGAAGACCCAGCCTCGTTTCATCTTCAAAGTTCTCACTGATGGAAGGAGGTTTTGGCTCAAAATCTCACGATACATGGCCCCATTCATTCTGTCCTTAACACGGATCAGTCGTCCTGTCCCCTTGGCAGAAAAACAGCCCCATAGCATGATGTTTCCACCCCCATGCTTCACAGTAGGTATGGTGTTCTTGGGATGCAACTCAGTATCCTTCTTCCTCCAAACACGACGAGTTGAGTTTATACCAAAAAGTTCTACTTTGGTTTCATCTGACCACATGACATTCTCCCAATCCTCTGCTGTATCATCCATGTGCTCTCTGGCAAACTTCAGACGGGCCTGGACATGCACTGGCTTCAGCAGCGGAACACGTCTGGCACTGCGGGATTTGATTCCCTGCCGTTGTAGTGTGTTACTGATGGTGACCTTTGTTACTTTGGTCCCAGCTCTCTGCAGGTCATTCACCAGGTCCCCCCGTGTGGTTCTGGGATCTTTGCTCACCGTTCTCATGATCATTTTGACCCCACGGGATGAGATCTTGCGTGGAGCCCCAGATCGAGGGAGATTATCAGTGGTCTTGTATGTCTTCCATTTTCTGATGATTGCTCCCACAGTTGATTTTTTCACACCAAGCTGCTTGTCTATTGTAGATTCACTCTTCCCAGTCTGGTGCAGGTCTACAATACTTTTCCTGGTGTCCTTCGAAAGCTCTTTGGTCTTGGCCATGGCGGAGTTTGGAGTCTGACTGTTTGAGGCTGTGGACAGGTGTCTTTTATACAGATGATGAGTTCAAACAGGTGCCATTCATACAGGTAACGAGTGAGGGACAGAAAAGCTTCTTACAGAAGACGTTACAGGTCTGTGAGAGCCAGAGATTTTCCTTGTTTGAGGTGACCAAATACTTATTTTCCACCCTAATTTACGAATAAATTCTTTACAAATCCTACCATGTGAATTCATGGATTTTTTTTTTCACATTCTGTCTCTCACAGTTGAAGTGTACCTCTGGTGCAAATTACTGACCTCTGTCATCATTTTAAGTGGGGGAACTTGCACAATCGGTGGCTGACTAAATACTTTTTTGCCCCACTGTAGCAGCCAAGAAAGGTGTAATTTAAGTCTACGAGCAGTGAACACGCATGTGCATACCTGTGTGGATCAGCGCGCTTGTTTTCAAATGGTTTCCACATGTAATGGTCTGCAAGAGGATGTAGCGAGCCATAGCCCCGTCCCCCAGGGCATGAAGCAGGCATGGAGGAGATCCAGGCCCCAGACATCCAGAGGCCTCAGAGTGCGAGAGCCCAAGGAGGACCACCGGAGGGGCGTCCGTGCCACCCTCATGGGAAGGGCTGAGGATCCCCAGACGAGACGTCACCCAGTAGCCACTGAGTAGAAGCTAGAGGGGGCTGCACCGGCGTGCCCACCGGCTCTGCCAGCAGCCAGCTGTGCCAGAGTGAACCGAGCCGCAGGCCCAGAGGCCGGAGACCCGAGGGCCCCCCGCACCCCGGAGGAGGCCGGACCGAGCAACAGGCGCCAAGCCCCGCCAAGTAGCCACCGGGAGTGAGCTGGTACATACCTGAGCGCCCAGCCCCGGACACCAAGAACCACCAATGCGCCGACCCCTGAGGGCATCAGTCACCGGCAGGGAGTGTGGTGAGGGGAGATAGGCCTTGGAGGGCCTGGGAGTTCCCAGAGAGGTGGAGTCTAAGACCCGACCTGACATATAGACACAGACAAACAGGCACATGACACAAACATGCATTCCCACCCTCATGCAAACATATACAAACACTCAGCACTCACCCAACGTAAGGACAAATATTCAGTTTTACTATTAAGTTTTACCTCCAAACTTCAAAATACTGGCACATTTTTAAATAAAGAAATGCTATAATGCAGCATAAATCTGTGATAAAATAAAAACAAGTAAAATATCATGATAATAATAAAACTATAGTCACACACTCTGAATTAATAACTAAGTTTTAAATTTTTGTGTCAGTCTTTGTCTTTGTGTCAGGACAAAAACCACTTAGTAAAGGAGGACGGAGAAGGAAAAAGGTAGTCTAAGATCACTGTAGCATTCAAGCAATAAAATTTTTTTAGTACATGTAAGTGTTCCACATTTTTATAAACTGTATATTTCACATCTGCAGTGTCAAATGTGAAAGTATCCATCATTTTTTATTTAATCATTTTGCATCCATGTTAAGATAATCTAAATCCTGCGGCTCGCTATGTATAATAAAACTCAACAAATCAAAAAGGCTTAGCCAAGGTGATTCAGAGCAGATTAATTTCACACAGAGACTTTTCTGTTTTTTTGGAGGGATGCAGGGTAAAAATCTTGCTTGGACCGGCAGCAGAAAAAGAGGACAGGCAGACAAAGAGAAAGAGAGATGGTAGGATAAACCGGCAGGATGACTGACAGGTGACCTGACAGGGCTAGCAATCCCCAGAGATAAACGCCACTTGGCAAAATGGATGCTGTCGATGTGGAGTCCAAATAAAACAGCAAACAAACACTCAAAGGTTATGTTAACATGAACAGGAACGTAGCCATAAACAGAGGCACAGAAAACTTAACATAATTTTCGCTGCTCCTTTTCCCTTTTGTGCGTGTTTGTGTACTTCATGAACTTTACCTTTCCTACATTACACTGGGGTGTGGAAACACATTTCAACTGCATCTGAGGGAGCTGCTGACTTATTGTTGTTTCTCTTGTCCTCATCTCCATCCTTTCAGAGCTCATTTTTTTAGAGGGATAATGATGACAGCGCCATATTTTTGTTCAAAGAGTCCTTTATGCCTTGTTTGGTTTTTGTGTGTCATCGCCGTATTAAGGCCATCCATTTAAGCCGAGTACAGTAGTGTACACATGCTTGCACACGCAAATCTCTATCACTATTTACCGTGGTTGTTTATACAATATTCCCTCTTGGTAGTGCCTTTTTAATCCTTATTGTAGCATCAGAACTGCCTTTGTTTACACTGCAGCTATAAAAAAAATGGGGGGGGGGGTTAAAGGTCGAGCAAATACAAATGTTGTTTCACAGCAGCTTCACTTGTGAAGGCGAGTAAGTAGCAGCTGTAAAGAAAGCAAAAGATTCACTTCTTGTGCGTTAGGACAAGTGTGCTGCCTGTCACGGCCTTGCTGCTCCAGCGAACTTGCACACCTTTTTTGTTTTTGGAGACATGGAAATTTCAGAGTTCACCAAGTCTGGGGTGAAATTCATCTGGAAAACAGTTTTGAATGGGCAAGAGGAGATGTGGCATCAGAGCAGCTTAAGCACGCTTGGTTTGGCAATAATATGACGGTCTTAGAAGTAGAGACAGCTTGTGCCCAGGCAGATGAAAAGCAACAGAGAGAGGAGGAAAAAAAGGGGGGGAATGGATGGGGGGGGGGGGGGGGGGGGGGGGGGGGGAGCAGGGAGGAGCATTAAGGGACAGCACTGACGTGCTGTCACCTGTTTGCCGGTTCGTTAGCCGGGAGCGCTGCTGCATGCTCTCATAGGGAAAGCTTTTGATGCCTAATTTGCCGCTTGGCCGGGTTTGCGCATGGCTCGGTGCTCAGTGGAGTGGCTGTCCCAGTCACATCCTCTCGTAGAGTAGGCTTCTCTGTCAGAGGCTCGGACTCGGACGGGGCAGTATGAGGAGGCAGTACAGAGACGGGGGGTATCACCCGCGCTCAGAGGTACATGGTCACCAAACGCACCTGTTTAAAAAGACAGTTGATAACGCCGGAGCTCCTGGGGACGCTTGCGCAGAAGGAGAGATGATAGAAAATCGTTGCTTCTCTTTGCTGTTATTTTGTGGACTTGAACTGAGGAATCAAACTGTTTTTTTTTTTTAAATTTCTTGTGTTTTCCAGACGCAGCTCTTTTCCACTTGCTTTAGAACTTTTTCTGTTGTTGCCGTTGTTCTGATATTCTTACATCCCCTCTGGCTTCCATGAGAAAACTAAAAGGGAAAGCGGTTCTTTTTGCATTTTTATCTTCCTTGTATTGACAGCTCTTTCTCCACTTTGATTTCTTTACATTCACGTCAGAGACTGTTTTTTTTTTTTTCTTTTACTTGTCTCTCAGTTTCTCCGTTGTCTCTTTTGTGTTATTGTTTTCTGCAGCAAGCTCTGGATTCCAACCTGAGTAATCTGATCAAGAGGAACAACGAGCTGGAGTCTCTTATGGGAAAACTGATTCAAACTTGTCAGCATGTAGAGGTGAGTCCCACGTTGCCCTTTATGGTTAGCTGTATGTTGGAATTTATTAAATGAATGGATAATATAATATTTTACTACTTAAGACTTAACTGTAGCATCTCCTGTGTAACCTGTACAGTATAGTTACTCAACATTGTTTATTAACCCTTAGCTTAGCATGTAGCAAGAGTTGACAACAAAACATACAGTAAATGACTGAATATGACTATCATGTTGTAAACCTAATATAATATTTATTTTTTTGTTTTAGTTTTTTTATATTTGTCATTTTTCCTTGATTACTCACTCAAACTGTTGTGCTGTTTTATTTGTGTTTTGTATTTTGTAATGCCACTGCAAAAACCTTTTTTTCTTTATGTATTCATGAGACTGTTAATGGATATCATTTTAAAAAGTGAAGATGTAAACATAGCAGACTTTGGCAAAAAAAAAAAATTATTTACATTGATTTGTTTTTTAAACCTGCTTTTATTCATTCACATTTACTGGTCTAATATATGTTTTTATCTGCCCAGAAACAAGGGAAAAACATGACAAGTGACAGTGTAGATTTATTTACATTAAAAACAAATACGAGTAAAGCAAAGTTTACTCAAGAAAATCAGATTTTTCATTATTCGTCAGGTTATTTTGGAGGCGTCATCGTAGACTCAGGGAGTGTGGCCAGCATATTAGTTTTTTTTTTTTTTACAACATTCAAAGTTTCAGTGATTAATACATTATGAATATTACGCTCCTAAAGTATATATTTTTAATGAAACTGCTTCTAAAATGTATCTAGCATCTACATTAACTGCAGAGCTCTGTTTAATTTCACATAAATATTCTTAATAATAACAGAGAACGTTCGAAAATCTGATCTTACATAGGATGCAGACAAAAATAAACGTACACAAACAAACATAGCGTCTTTAGCATCTTTTAAGGGTTACATATAAATATACAAATATATGTAACATCTGCAACATCTTTCAGCCTCCATGCACTAAAAAAACTGTTTTCGAAATTGAAATGTTGAAATTTCCCAAAAGCTTTGAGTGCAGAAACAGGCAAGTGCAAATCATCAGGTTTCAGTCTAACACGTTTATTTTTGGGATAACAACCAATTGTGCGAATGTCTGCATGCATTTAACTCGAGTGAAGGCAATTCTGTGCTAAGCCTGCCTGTTCATGTTCCACTAGCCCACTAAGAAGCTTTAAATAAAGTGATGCCACAGGCAGTGGTTGAAAGGCAGTGACATCTTAGTTTAGAAATAACGGAGAACAGCCTGCATGCGTGGCAAGGTCTTTGCATGCTGCAAGGAAAGAGGATTATGATTTATTAACATTTAAGCGCTGTATACATTTTTTTTCGAGCATGTTTTCATGTTTCCCATCACACAGATATGCTTCCTCTGAGCTTTAAGCTCAGGGGGAAACTGTGACGAGGCAAGAATTTCAAACAGGAGAAAGAAAAACTTTGATCCTTTTCTGATGAATAAATGATGAACATGAAAAGGGCAAACAAACCCACTTGACCTATTTCTCCCCAGTGCATTATGACACATGCAGTGGAGTTTCGCAACATAATCTATAACCCTAAATAACCTCTGAGGTGTACACTGAGAGCACGTCAGGTCAAGCTGCACAGGGTCGAACTGGACTAGAAAAAGTTCCAAGCAAAAAACCAATAACGATCATGGGCTAAAAAGTACATCAAATACAAATACAACTTACGTGAACTCAGGAAACTGAGCTGTCTGATATGCTTGGCATGAATATGTCAGGGCTTAAAAATAAATAAATAAATAGATAAAAAAAGAGATGGTTACTCAGCTTTGGTTGGCGTGCTGTTGATGGAGCTTTCTGAATTTTTCACATCACATTAAGCCTCTCCCAAAGCCTCACTAAAGATGGCTGCTGAGAATCTCTCAGACACTTAATGTTGGCGAAAGATCAAGCAAATGGCAACCTTCCTTAACGAGTCATGTTTGAAAAAATAAAATAAAAAAATAAAAACAAAGAAGAAAAAATGACTGCACACCCGGTTCCTCTGAGTCACCATCTGCTGTGGTTCAGCTGTGGCCACAGTTTCATTTAACGCTCCCACACCAAATTACGCACGCATTCTTTTTCGGCTGGCATCGTGACACATTTTTTTCTTTTTCAAAGAATCTAGTGCCAAACAACATTTGGACCCTTCTATGCTGGTTTTTTTTCTTTTGCAAAAATGGGGCCCAGTTATAATTTCGTGAAGGTACAATGAGTTTCAATGCAATAAATACTCAAAGAGGGATCGTTTTAGGCAGTTAATTGGTTTGTTTATTTAAATGAAAGGAAGGAAATTATCCCATTAAAAAAAGAAAAAGAACACAAGAAAATGAAAAAGGATTAGCGCTTTTGCAGTTTTGTTTTAAAGCCAGAGAGAGAAGGAAAGCGTTACCTCTGATGCGTGTCAGGGAATATAGGCCCTTCAAGACCAACTTCACCCCCCCCCCCCCAGAAAGTTTGTTTGATGCACATTTTACAAAGTTTGGATATCCTCCAGGCTTGAATCATTTGTGTGCATGCATGTGTGTTTCTGTGGTTAAATGAATCACTTAATGTCCCTCTCAGGCTATAATCTGTCATACTGATCATATGCTCCAGAGGGTTCTGCCCACAGTCATTAGATGCTTCACATCTTTACACAGCACATCATGTACTTTGGTCACAAATTGTGTGTGGGTGTCTGTGTGGCTGTGTACATGACAGTGTGTCTGCGCCACTCCCTTGTTACTGCTGTTTATATTATGACATCCATTTACTAACAGGTTAACTATGTTCAAGGGTACAGAAAGTATTCTTTTCCTTACTTGAAAATAAGCTTTCTTTGTCGAACTATGAAAGTGGATTTGAAGCAGGAAACTAGCTGATAAGATATTGTAATTATGCACTGCTTCCTGAGGGATTGGTAACCACTGCTAGAAATGCACTAGAATTGGTAGAGTTGGTTATGGTGCCAGACACCACAGGAAGTCATTAGCAGTCGATGTTAAAAAGTAAGACAGTCGACAGCTGTGTTAACCAGTGTGGTTGTGTGGTACACCAACACAGGCCACATACAATCAATCGTTTTTTTAAGATGAGAGCAATCCCTTAAGCTTGCAACGTAAAAGCTAAAAGGTAAAAGCATCAAGTGCTGATGCAAGCACTGCTAACGTTAGCTTACACATAACTCAATAACTAATTTATTGTAAGAAAGTGACACAAAAACAAAGTGGTAGTTGAAGAATGTGAGGAACAATTGACAATACAGATGCTGTGAAACCTCGTCCTTTAGACCATGCTCAACTTTGATTATTTTTTGATGTGGGATTTATGGTTACACGTTGGTGGCTATCTTGGGTAGTGCAGATAGAGCGATTGTGAGTAATCATCTTATACACTAAGGCCAAAAGTCCATGTGGACTACCAGTGCAGAACCATGCTTGTCAGTTATGGGTTACCTTACCTTTAGACTAGCCTTTCAGTCTGATTATTCTGAATGAGCCATAGATAGTTCATAAATACATGTATTTGCACTTATAGAAGTGTAATTACTGGTTTAGTCAATGGTACTGTCTACATAGTGCAGGGGTGGGGGAACTCCAGGCTTCAAGGGCCGGTGTCCTGCAGGTTTTAGATCTCACCCTGGGTCAACACACCTCAATCAAACGATTAGTTCATTACCAGGCCTCTGGAGAGTTCAAGACATGTTGAGGAGGTAATTTAGCAATTTAACTCAGCTGTGTTGGATCAAGGACACATCTAAAACCTGCAGGACACCGGCCCTTGAGGCCTGGATTTCCCCCACCCCTGACATAGAGCATATAGGTGACAGCAAAGGTGACACCCGCCTGCTATTGGTTAATACATTGGAACATTAGATGTGCTATCCTCACATGGGCATGTTCAGACAGCACATAGACTAAGTTGAACAGAGAGGGCACAGAGGGCATACTGGCTAGCATCCAGGATGTGTCAGACCTTTGCATTCTCAAATGTCTGTTGTGTAAATCCCGAAAAAGTTCAGGGCTAAAGTGCATCTGTGAAAAGAGCTTAAGATTACTTTTGTGTCTGTGCCATCTTATTGAGAGATAAGCATAGAGGGGTATATCACCTTAAATCCACAGTGACACCTTCAGATGTCACCTTCTACAGTCACGTAATGTCCGAGAAAGCAAGTTAGAGCTTTCTGGTAAACTAAAGAGACAAAGTAATGCCAGAAAATTCTGAGGCTTTTGTTCCAACTTCATTTTAGGCTGTTTCAATCAGTTTTTGGAAGCCATTCCTAAAACATCAAAACATTAATCAGTGCCAGAAGTTAAATAAATGCGGCTAGAGATGAAAAGAGCTGCCTTCCAAGGAACAGATTAGCCTCAGCATGTGCTCTTTTGGTTTATATTAAGAAAGGCTTCAACCCAAAATACCTTACATCTGCATAAGTATACTAAGTGGTGTACAAAATGCCACTCAGAGATAACATATACAGTAAACTGTTAAAAATGTCAGGCTTCACCAGAGCTGTCACAGTGATGTTGATGAAACCAATTAACAGTGTTGAAAAGACAGTTGCAGAGGCATTGCTATAGAGCAGAGCTTAGGCATTCAGCTCGGCATGTCTAACATAAGCACTGAGATGTAATCCAGGTGGAAAATTGTTTCTGTTGGCAAAATGATCCCAGAAAATCACATAAATGCTGTTTAGGAAGGGACGCTGAGGATATTGTGGAAGTCTACTCCAACCTCGTTTGGCTCTGTGGAGGAAAAGCAAATGAGCCCCTATGATGTCATTATTAAAACACCTGTCAGCATTGATGTGTGCTTGTAAGAGTGTATGTTTGCATGAATAACTGTGCAGTCTTTCTTCAGCTCAGTAACGCTCACAGCAGACTTCCCTTTCATTGCTCCCAGTGCTATCGCTCTGCTGCAGCAAGAAAACACTTTACAAGGTGCTGAAAGGGCCGCTAGGAAATGACCACAATGAGAAATTACACATTATGTTTGGACCTGCACTCTCATAATTGGACTTGAACAACTTTTATAGCCTGCTCAGACTATACAGGTTCCAACTGCAAAGTGAATCAATTGCCTCACAGAATGGACCCTCATGGCAGAACCACCTTGAAAGCGGTCAGCTGCACTTTTTCAGACACCTTCCAGCTAGACTAAATCATTTTTATTAAAGTTAACTGCCATCAGTGGGATTTGAGGCACACAGATGTTTCAGTCCATAGACTGAAATTAGGCTGATTATGCTCCTTTTATAATACTGCTGCTCACTTAGGATATTACTAGGCTCTACACTGGAATTCAATATTGTGAATTCCATAATATATACCTACAATGATTGTAGGTATATATGTCTGTAAAAGAATAATTTGACTGTTTAGATGTAATCACCTTTATATTCCATTCCCCTTAAATGCTACACGACAGCATCTGTAAAAATAAAGTTACTGCATATTTTTGTTTGTCATGAATAATAAGTATTCTTGACTAGTTAGCTTCTTTAACAAGCTAACTAACCTAGGTTAGCTACAATAGATAGAACGCCTGTTTAGTAAAATTAGTGGAAGAGCATGGCATATTATTTGTCAGATAATTGCATTAAAAATGATTCAAAAGGCACCAACATCTCAAACACAGTTTGAAGATTTAGATCTTTGATTTGAATTAGCTGAACCGATGATTAGCAAAGAGTTAGCCATCCAGTTTGTAGCTAGCCAACCTGCCTCTAAAAGCTGCCTCACTTCTAATAATGGATAACTAGTTATGAGTTAGGAAGTAGAGTTTTTATGAAGGGGAAAATAAGACCAAAAATACTTTAGTTTATCAGCCTGTGAACATGTTTATCTCTGCTGTGAATTGGGCATTTTGCTATAGATATCTACATGTCCATGACAGTTCACAAATGCCCTTTGTTGAATTTGAAAAGCAACTTCTGTTATTGAAGTTGCTCAGTGAGTCAGATTTTCCACAAGATCTATTTGTACATCGCTTCACCTTTTTATGTACTTGTTTAATATATAAAACAGCAAAAACATAAACCTACTGTACATTTCTTTCACATTCAGAATTCTCACACTCATATAAAAAGGCAAATATATATACACTGTACCGTGTATAAGAGCTCATTTCATTACCCTTGCACAGCATATTGCTGAGAGTCATGTGTGCTTTCTAACAGACATAGTGCTTCCCGCTTACTTTCCTTATCACTCAGCCCTCTAGCCAGCAGGAGGCAAAATAGCTGAATATCTTCGTCAAGTGTTTGCTTCCAGACAGGAGGGCTGGCTGATGGATGAAAATAACACCCTGTCCCTCAGTGGACATGATGTGGAATCACTAAACATACATCCCTCTATATACCCCATCCACACCTTTCATCAGTCGCTTTGTTTGTCTAATACTCGCCATGAATTGGTTTCTCAGGTGAACGCGTCCCGCCAGGAGGGCAAGCTCTTGGAGGAGTGTGACGTCCTGATTGACATTATTCAGCAGAGGAGGCAGATCATCGGGAACAAGATCAAAGAGGGGAAGGTGAGGTGAACGCTATGGGCCGAAATCTGTGCCATCAGAAACTGAATTTGAATAAGTTAAATCTGAATTTGAATTGCTCGGATTGAATCTGAATTGTAACTTGAATAAATGCTTTTAAAAACTGAATATGAATTAGCCTAATTTGAAATTCAATTTATTGGTTTGAAAATGATCATCACTAAACTGAAATTGAATTTTATAGTTTGAAAATGAATTCATTTGCTTTGAAACAGTATTTTATCCATTAAAAATTTAGCTCTCGAATAATTTCGGATTCACTTCTCAACATTCAGTTTCAGTTCTACAATTCAATTTCAGTTCCAAAATTCAGTTTTTTGGGACTTACATCCGGTTCCGGTTCAAGAGTAATCAAGCGCAGATTAAATAGAACTACGTTTTACTAGTGGACCGAAAGTGTTACTGATGGGAATCTACAGCGTCTTGAGCTGAATTAAGACTTCAGAAGTCATTCGTCATGTCGAATGACCAGCGGATAAACTCTCAGGTTGGTAATAAATGTATTACATGTATAAGAACAAGCGTCATGTTAACAAATGATAGCCGTACAGTAACTTTTATGCTTATCGTAGCTGTTAGCTAAAAACACTAATTTAGCGTAGTTTCCCCTGAATTCAGCTTTGACAAACAAATATGATCGACTGTTTCTAGTAGAATTCCAAAGTTGTCATCTTGTACCCTCTCAGAGCCCTGTATGCTTGCAGAGACTCCTACAGTAGGGAAACATGCAAAACGGTGTCCAAACCTTTGTATTTTAGCTTTATTTATGTCTCACACAGCATCCCAACTCTTTAGCTAACTTAATAACGTTAGCTAAAGTGAATAGTTAGTCTAATTCATTAGTGCAGCATTGCTGGATCACATCTGTTTGAAGTGATATAATATGATATACAACTATCACTGAAACAGCAAACTATGTAAATAAACAAACAACACTTCTCAGTTTCTAAACATTTGGCCAGAGCTGTAGATTACACTATCAGTGCTTGTTCACTCTTGACAAGAATTACATTTCTAAATTTACTTTGTGCATTTACAGGTAAACAATATCTAATATTTTATCTAAATGACTGCTTTGTCTTTGAAAAGGTGAAGAGCCTGAGGCCGGTGACAGTCCAGTTCTACTCCAAGTACACCCTTAAGGTGGCTCACAGGACAAGGCCACATTCCTGTCCTGCCAGAAGAGAAGAGACACTTCAGAGTCTTCATGCAGTTCAACCACACCTGTCATATTTCGTATGACAGGGGTCTCAAACTCCAGTCCTCGAGAGCTGGTGTCATGCAACTTATCCATGTGTCCCTGGTGCAACACACCTGAATACAATTAGTAGGTCATTAGCAAGAGTATAGAACTTGACTGCATGCTGAGGTGGCAACCCCTAACCCTACTCAAGTAAATTTAAGTAAATGTATGTATTTGGAAACATATACTTCTAAAAATACTTTTATTGCACCATGTTCATTCACTCATGAGCTGCTGTAACATGAATCAAATGGCTGAATTGCCAACTCAGCATGCAGTCAAGTTCTATAGTCTTCCTAATGACCTACTAGGTGTGTTGCAATAGGGACACATGGAAAAGTTGCAGGACAGCGTTTGAGACCCCTGCCGTATGGTGTTCATGCAGTTTTCTACCCCACAGTTAAAGCATGTCTGACTGTCTGTTCAGCATATGCAAAAATATATGATGAGTTTAAGCATGTGATGACAAAGGTCTTCCATTATGGTGTTTGTCATCACATGTCACAGACATCTGGATGATCATTTGGAATAAACAAGAAACTAAAAACTTGTTACTTCATCTTTTACCTTTATTGTTATTATTGTTCTTATTTTACATTGTTAGGCATTAGGTTTATTTGTAGTAGTTCTTTCCAACTTCTTTCCCTCTTCCATGTTACTGTGTCAGCATCTATTCGGGGTTGGGAGTGGAACAGAAAGTAAGGAAATCCAAAGTGCCATTAAAACCAGGAGAGGTTCTTATATTTCAGAAGAAGGGATTAATTCAAAAGAAATGACCTCAATGCCATATTTTATTTAGGAACCCTAGAGAGCACTTTGCAAAATAACACATTCTTATAATTTCACCCTCAGATGAGCCTAGCTACGACTGTCAGGGAAGGTGATGTAGGTACAGAGCATGTGAGAGTGGTTAAGTTAATGTCTCTTGTCTAGATGAAGGCACAAGAGGGATCAATGGCAAGGCGTAGAAATTCAGTATCTTCAGTCTTCAGTGGACACTCCATTTCTGGCACAAAACACCTGTACAAGATGGTTGATTTAGGAGGTGATCCAACGACTTCAGCCTGTCAAACAGCAATGGAGCAGTATGTTTAAAAAAAAAAAAAAACTAATTAAGCATGCACTCAGTACCCTAAGAATTATTATGGTAGTTAAACACAGTGATAGTCACATACAGTGGGGCAAAAAAGTATTTAGTCAGCCACCGATTGTGCAAGTTCCCCCACTTAAAATGATGACAGAGGTCAGTAATTTGCACCAGAGGTACACTTCAACTGTGAGAGACAGAATGTGAAAAAAAAAATCCATGAATTCACATGGTAGGATTTGTAAAGAATTTATTCGTAAATTAGGGTGGAAAATAAGTATTTGGTCACCTCAAACAAGGAAAATCTCTGGCTCTCACAGACCTGTAACGTCTTCTGTAAGAAGCTTTTCTGTCCCCCACTCGTTACCTGTATGAATGGCACCTGTTTGAACTCATCATCTGTATAAAAGACACCTGTCCACAGCCTCAAACAGTCAGACTCCAAACTCCGCCATGGCCAAGACCAAAGAGCTTTCGAAGGACACCAGGAAAAGTATTGTAGACCTGCACCAGACTGGGAAGAGTGAATCTACAATAGGCAAGCAGCTTGGTGTGAAAAAATCAACTGTGGGAGCGATCATCAGAAAATGGAAGACATACAAGACCACTGATAATCTCCCTCGATCTGGGGCTCCACGCAAGATCTCATCCCGTGGGGTCAAAATGATCATGAGAACGGTGAGCAAAGATCCCAGAACCACACGGGGGGACCTGGTGAATGACCTGCAGAGAGCTGGGACCAAAGTAACAAAGGTCACCATCAGTAACACACTACAACGGCAGGGAATCAAATCCCGCAGTGCCAGACGTGTTCCGCTGCTGAAGCCAGTGCATGTCCAGGCCTGTCTGAAGTTTGCCAGAGAGCACATGGATGATACAGCAGAGGATTGGGAGAATGTCATGTGGTCAGATGAAACCAAAGTAGAACTTTTTGGTATAAACTCAACTCGTCGTGTTTGGAGGAAGAAGGATACTGAGTTGCATCCCAAGAACACCATACCTACTGTGAAGCATGGGGGTGGAAAGATCATGCTATGGGGCTGTTTTTCTGCCAAGGGGACAGGACGACTGATCCGTGTTAAGGACAGAATGAATGGGGCCATGTATCGTGAGATTTTGAGCCAAAACCTCCTTCCATCAGTGAGAACTTTGAAGATGAAATGAGGCTGGGTCTTCCAACATGACAATGATCCAAAACACACCGCCCGGGCAACAAAGGAGTGGCTCCGTAAGAAGCATTTGAAAGTCCTGGAGTGGCCTAGCCAGTCTCCAGACCTCAACCCCATAGAAAATCTGTGGCGGGAGTTGAAAGTCTGTGTTGCTCGGCGACAGCCCCAAAACATCACTGCTCTCGAGACGATCTGCATGGAGGAATGGGCCAAAATACCAGCTACTGTGTGTGCAAACTTGGTAAAGACCTATAGTAAACGTTTGACCTCTGTTATTGCCAACAAAGGTTATGTTACAAAGTATTGAGTTGTATTTTTGTTATTGACCAAATACTTATTTTCCACCCTGATTTACGAATAAATTCTTTACAAATCCTACCATGTGGATTCATGGATTTTTTTTTTTCACATTCTGTCTCTCACAGTTGAAGTGTACCTCTGGTGCAAATTACTGACCTCTGTCATCATTTTAGGTGGGGGAACTTGCACAATCAGTGGCTGACTAAATACTTTTTTGCCCCACTGTATCATATCACTTCAAACAGAGGTGATCCAGTAATGCTGCACTAATGAATTAGACTAACTATTCACTTTAGCGTTTTTAGCTAACAGCTACAATAAGCATAAAAGTTACTGTACGGCTATCATTTGTTAACATGACGCTTGTTCTTATACATGTAATACATTTATTACCAACCTGAGAGTTTATCCGCTGGTCATTCGACATGACGAATGACTTCTGAAGTCTTAATTCAGCTCAAGACGCTGTAGATTCCCATCAGTAACACTTTCGGTCCGCTAGTAAAACGTAGTTCTATTTAATCTGCGCTTGATTACTCTTGAACCGGAACCGGATGTAAGTCCCAAAAAACTGAATTTTGGAACTGAAATTGAATTGTAGAACTGAAACTGAATGGTGATAAGTGAATCCAAAATTATTCGAGAGCTAAATTTTTAAAGGATTAAATACTGTTTCAAAGCAAATGAATTCATTTTCAAACTATAAAATTCAATTTCAGTTTAGTGATGATCATTTTCAAACCAATAAATTGAATTTCAAATTAGGCTAATTCATATTCAGTTTTTAAAAGCATTTATTCAAGTTACAATTCAGATTCAATCCGAGCAATTCAAATTCAGATTTAACTTATTCAAATTCAGTTTCTGATGGCACAGATTTTGGCCCATAGAACGCTCAGAGGGGCGAGGACTGTGACACCATTTGTTTGCTATAAATGCTGTATTTATAACAAGCTTTGCCTACATATTCTCTCAATCTTTCTTACAACTTTCATTTAATATTAAAATGCTGCTTCAGTCCATCTATCAACTGCTCAAGCACACATAATAATCCTCCGAGAGTGAACATTGTCTGCAGCTGTAATAACCTGTGAAACAAATGGATTCCCTCATTCATGCTGTGTGTTTAATATCTACATGACACCTAACTACAATTTAGAGCTTGTGTTTTGCTAGAGTTGATTGACTTATAAGGCCAAGCTTTTATTAATCCCAATTTAAACTCTCTGATATCAATTTAAGATATCATCAGACCTCATTTTCTAATCAACACAATGCGTCATCACAGTTGCTTGACCTGATCCTTACTCTTCCAACAGACGGCAAACCCTTCAACACATATTCAACAGAAGGGAAAAACAGACAGACTGCCCAAAAGCAGATCCCAGAGCATATGGGACGGCCCTCTTTCTCGTACTCTAAACACAGATGATTTCTTTAAGCTCCGTCTAATGAGACTTGGAATGCAATAGGGATGGTTTTTTTTTTTTTTTACCATGTAATCTAGGCTTTCAGCTGTTAGGATTGTGCAGCAAATAGAGAAATGGATACAGATGGATGGATCATTGTTTATAGACCAACAGAATTCTTACAAATTGATTTTGGGTGTTTGTGTTAGCTCATACTCAAAAACAACTCAACACTGTCTTTTCTGAGACAAAGTTTCTGTAGTAATAATGACTAGCAATTGATTGAAATTTTCAGTGCCCTTAAATCAGGATTACAGTATCTTGGGTTCTTTGCAAGCCAAGCTGCTGATGAAATGTCCTTTGACCTCAATGTAACCACTGACCTAAATCTGTCTCCTGAAATCTTTGCTGACAGGGAAAGAAAATGAAACCAAGGAGCAAACGAGGCCATCTAAAATCCCAGATTTCCATTTAGCAGAATCACTGACAGCTCTGAAAAAGTTAAGATTAGCTGGGGCATGAGAAGATTAGCTGATACTGAAAGAAAACATTTTGCCAAGCACCCTGTGTGCTCTTTATTTACTCTTCTCTTGTTAAGATGGAGCTTCTGAGGACTTCATCTTAACAAGAAAAAATGTTTTGTTTTGTTTTTTTTATATGCAACAATTTATTTTTGATGGTAGCTCTAGTGCGGCAATAAGACCTATACACCCATATCTCCAACCACAGAAAACAAGAGGCATGTTGTTACATTAGTTTGGTGGGTTGCAAAGCATCTTGCAGATGAGCAACAAGGTAGGTAGGGTAAAGTGACTCAAATAATGAACACGATTTCAGATTTCCCTACCAGAATGAATGCCCTTAAAATGATTCATATGAATAATTGAATTCATACATTTTTATTGGCATACACAAGATAAACCATGGACGTAGCTTCCAAGCTGGAAAAATAAAGTCAGTGCAGAAGTGTCTTAAACCAGCGGTCCCCAATCCCCCAGACGGGTACCAGTCCATGAGTCGTTTGGTACCGGGCCGTGAGAGTTGAGGCTTGGGTGTGAAATTCATGGTTCTCAGCAATTTTAGCATTATTTTTTTTATTGTTTTTATCGCTAACTCAGTTTCCCTGGGTCGTTTCCCGTGTGTTATGAATAAATCTTCTTTTTTTTGGTACCGGTACTGGTTTTATTTTGTTGTATTTATCCGCAACACCTTAAAGGCTGGTCCGTGAAAATATTGTAGGACATAAACCCGTCCGTGGTACAAAAAAGGTTGGGGACTGCTGTCTTAAACCACCATTCTATTCGAAGGCCACCAGATAGCCAGTATCTGCTTGCAAAAAGCCTTTCTATAGTCGTTCTATAGAAGTCTATGGGAAAGCAAATGAGCCCCTATGACACCTATAAACGCTATCCTGCTAAGTTGATGGGTCAGTCACTAATTTTATGTCATACTGAATAAAATAAAAAGTCTATTTCAAACGTCTTGTTTTCCTTTTTTCAAAATAGCGGATAAATGTGCTCAATACCTAATGACTTTTCAATCTCGTTGTCAAGTCTGTTTCATCAAGGCTTCAAAACAGAATTTAAGAAACCAACCAATCATGGGTAGCTATGTCCAAAACATTACCTTGAAGTGTCAGGTGCAAAAAGAATGTGGAAAAAGAGACAAGTAAAGTGAAAGTTAAACTAAATGTCCTGTGATTTTATTTATGGATGATGGGTATGTTCATGCCCTTTGTTAACCTTCTGTGATGTTAATACCAGTAGAAGAAAACGTGCAGAATTTGATGACTACCTACATTAGTCAACCGTGGATTTGACCTTTTCATGTATGAGTGACTTCAAAATGTTAACATCCATCTTCTTGCGCCCATAAAAGCCCATATTTCTGGGACGTTTTGTGCCATCAGCTCTGATTATGTTATCAGCCAAAATGATTCACAACACCTTAACTTGCATAAGCACTATTTCATCCATTCCGATTCATCCTGATAGTCTTTTCTGTGACTTTCTCTTTCACACTTTCTAGGCACAGAGGCTTCGGAAGCTCGCCCAACAGATCTCCAACTGCAAGCAATGCATAGAGAGGTCCACAGCCCTCATAACACAGGCCGATCAAACGCTGAAAGAAACCGATCATGCTCGCTTTCTGCAGACAGCAAAGAGCATCAATGAGAGGTCAGACAGCCCACACACTGACCGCATGCCTTAATTATTCAGCTCAGCATGTTAAAATCTAGCTTAAGGGAGAGGTTAAAGACTGCAACCACACAAATGGTGAGAAACAGTTTGAAAACTTTGTGTACATAACTTCGCCAACAGCCAAAACAAGTAGAGTGGGATTTCATCTTCTATTTAGCATAATCTTATTCCATTCCCTGCTTAAGCTCTCTGACTAATTGATTTGGCAATTGAGAACAAAACCTGCTCTCCAATATGTGCATCCTCAGGAGAAACAAAAGGGGTGATATAAAAAAGAAATCATTATCCTTTAGTCCTTCATACAAAAGCAGTGTTTCAATCAGAATCTAATCTGCACAGCTTCACTAATTAGGAAGATGATTTTCTTTAGATTGGGAGTTTGTGTTTTTATTTAGCAACTGTTGAGGTGTTAATTCTGTATATGGATGTTATGTACAATGCTTTGCAAAATGCTAAAAATGCTTGTCACTGTATTGCTAACACTTGTGATGTTGACATGACATTTTTTTTCAAGTCCAGTTAAAATCTATTTTGGGGTGGTCTACCCTTCAAAAACACCCCTAACACATACATATACAATTACAAAATAGCTTAAACTGACTAGTTCATATGTAAAGTGTATTACAAGTATCTACTGGTCCTGATATAGGGTTTCCATGGCTACTGCATCAACCCAAGTGCTGATCCCTGAGATACACCTGACTGACACCTTCGACACATTTGCCCTGGACTTTACTAGAGAGAAGAAGCTGTTGGAGAATCTGGATTACCTCACTGGTAAAAATCATAGCCTGACTGTGTTTGGGTGATGTGCTATGTTACCAACTAATGCTAACAAGCTTGGCAGGCATTCAATGTACTATACCAGGGGTGCCCAATCCCAGTCCTCGAGAGCTACCGTCCTGCAGCTTTTAGATGCATCCTTGTTCCCACACACCCGAATCAAATGAATGGCTTGTTATCTGGCCTTTGCCAAACACGATGGCATGCTGAAGAGGTAATCAAACCATTTGATTCAGCTGTGTTGGAGTAGGGATGCATCTAAAAGCTGCAGGATAGTAGCTCTCGAGGACTGGGATTGGGCAGCCCTGTACTATACAGATCACTGCTAATTAGTGCCAAGTAGCATTCAAATAAAATGCTAGAACACTGGTTAGTAGACTATGGGCCAGCTTTACTAATGTGTTTTGTTAGTGCAGAGTGGGTATTGGAGGAAGAAAAATATACTGTTGGTAAGTAAGTAAGTAAAATTTGTTTCTATAGCGCTTTTTGCTGATGACCTTAGAGCTCGGGAAGAGGAATGCGGTTTCAGCAGGTCAGAAATGTACTGGGGAGCTTGACCATGTAGGGCCCTAAAGGTTAAATTAAAATTTTAAGTATTTACAAAGAGAGGACAGTGACAGGGTGGCATGTATAAAGTGGGAATATCTGCAACTAACTGTGTTGGATATATATTTCTCAAAACACAAAATATAGTGAGAAGCGTAAAAAGCATTTGTTAATGTTCGTGACACAAAATTTACATTTAGGGATATGTTTCCAAGGAGTTTAGAGATTGTGCTATTTTGCCTATTCAACTAAATCTGACCCCATAAGCCTAGATACAATTCAGGTGGGTGACTCCAAAAGGGAGTAATTTGGCATTAAGACGCAAAGTGTCTTTTGTATCAGGCTGTAAAGATGATTATTCTGCTGTAAAGTTCAGCCTTTTGGAAGTTTTTGCATTTGAAGATAGCCTCAAGTGGCCATTCAAGGAACTGCAGGCTTTATTTTTACCCAGAAACCCAGAACTTTCTGCTTGGGAAACCTTTATGTTTAACCTCCATTTTTCATCAAATGGACGTCTGCTGATTATAATTCAATTCAGTTCAATTCAGTTTTATTTATACCGTGCTAAATCACAACAACAGAGGTGGAAGACAGGACAGATTATACTGATTAACCAGAAACTAATTTTCAAAATGCGTAGTGACAATCACTGAGAACTGCTGTTCATGTTCATCCTCATTATCATCATCTTTTGATGGCTTCTTTCTTTGAATCCATGACCTAATGTATAGTCTTAATCTATAGTGTAGCCCTTTGATTACACGATTCAGTTTCTCATGGACTGTGAAACTCAAATATTGTCTCCAATTAAGATTATATTCATGCTTTAATTTAGGATTTAAAAAAAATCTTTTGATGTCTCGGTTTTCTTCAAGCATTGCATTTGAACAGACCCCAGCCTATTAACTCTAAAATTAATTTTCAACATTAATTTCCGATGTCCTATTTGCAAGGCCCCATCAAAATGTCACTGCATGAATTATGGAGCTTGGTGGGGACAAAAACGAGGTAGTGTAGTGGGTTTTGAAGGTCTGTGAAAGTGGCTGGCTCGTATTTATTCTCTGTGATGCATGAGGGCTTCGCTGGAGGGCCTTTTCACTAAGTGAATCAGTCTGAATCACTCCACTATGTGCAGCCACTCATGACAGAAGGCTCGGGAGAGGGAGCGAGTGACAGACAGAGAAAGAGATAGGAAGTGGCTTTACAATCAATTTAAGCTGTGCCTTTATATCTTTATTTCTTTACCTCGGTCCATTCTGTTTCTATCTCTTTCTACCGAGAGGCTTCATTCACTGAATACAAGAGTGATTCATTGTATTTATTTCTCTGTGGAACAAAAACAGTTATAACATAATGAAGTTTTCCAATGAATCAATGCATGAGTGGAAGAGAGCCAATCTAACATCTCTGGTTATGTAACGACTCGCATTTGTTACTCCTAAAAAGGGCTGTTACATTTACTGTTCCCGCTGTTAATGCGATCTGCTTTTTATCTGAATTGTTTATTATTTTGCTGCTGCCTTCCTTTTAATGCTCAGCGTACCACTCTATTAGAAAGAGCATCCTCAGTCCTATGTGTAATGAAGCTTGTAGACTCATAAATCGAAGCAAATGAACATGTACAAGGTTAATCAAGGCTACCGTTGTAACAGCTGACAACCTTTGAGTGTGTCATCACTTTGGAATATCGCTAATGTAATTTGCAATTTTATCCAAACACAATCTAAAATTAGAGCCTGAGACGATGATTTTTTTTCTTCAATCATTGCAGCTCCAAGTGCTCCGTGCATAAGGGAAGAACTGTGCACGGCGTCCTATGACACAATCACTGCCCACTGGACGTCAGATGATGAATTCACTGTGACGTCCTATGAGCTCCAGTATGCTATTTTCACCGGACAGTCCAACATTGCCAGTAAGTATGAAATGAATGCTGGAATCAGATAAGAACTAAATGGTTTTTCAAATCTTGAAAGCACAAGAATGAATAAATACATGAAGATATAACCCAGCTCAGATAACCAATCTACAAAGTTTATTTTAGTAGTTATTTTTAAGGTCCCAGCTACAATAAAGAAAATAAGAGGTTATGGGGGTGAATTCATTAGCATTAGCAAAATAAAAAAGAAAGTTGAAAGATGGTGAGTCGTTTGTAGGGAAGAGCTTTTTGAACTGCATAACAAAAAACTTCCCAGGGGGAAGGAGAGAGGTTGAAGCGGCCCATTGAGCACCACATTCAGGGTCTTAAAGCACCTTAATGGCTTCCATTAAGTAATTAAGGTACAACTCCACTTCCCAAGTATCCAATTAATGTAATTTGTGGGAAAAAAAGCAATCCTTTTAGCAGTACTAACTTGGTAAATGTGAATGCAAACAGATTGATGTAATTTCCATCTGTCACGCTGAATTGTGAATAAACATTCACATATCCTTTAAGAAGATCAAAACTTGTCTAAGAATCATGTTATGCTTGAATGCTGACTCTTTTATTGTAGTTTAATTTTACTCATCATCAGAGTAATCCAGTGACAGCTGTCTATATGCACGGGTGCACTACAGACATCAGGGATGACTGTAATGAGGGCCACGAGCTTTAGTTCTTGACCAAGCCATTAAAGTTATTATAAAAGTGTTGATAGACTTGTAACTTCTTTAGATTTTCTTCTCCTCTCCATGCACCTTGAAAGTAGACAAAGTAATGCCAGAAAGCCCTATTCTGCCCCATACCAATGTCAATTGGGCCTTCTAAATGCATCCACCTTGAAACATCCAAAACCAAGCCCTAACCCTAATTCTAGACAAGTCATCTCACCTCATCCGAGGGCACATCGAGTCATTCCCAAACCAGCTGAAAGATATATCCTCTCCAGTGAGTTCTGGGTCTGCCCCAGGACCTCTTCCTGGCAGGACATACCTGAAACACCTCACCTAAGAGGCATCCAGGAGGCATCCTCGTCAGACCTAAGATCAACTCTGTACATTTATGCTGCCCTACTACTGGCCACTAGCTCCCCTAAGGCAGATGGGAGTTGAAGTGCTTTTCTAAGATAGCGTTGGAGTGGAAGTGGAAGTTCCTGAAGTGAAGCCTCTGGCCTTTATGCTACTATCACCCTGATGTTGTCACACATCAAATGACTGTAGCTTGTGAAGGATGAAAGAGGGATAAGATTTGACAATAGCAAATCCAGAATGCATGAAGAGCACTCAGTAAAAGATTAGACTTCACTGGAAACGCAGAGTTCTTACACTGAAACATGTGAAACATTTAGGTTTAAGTGGCATCGAAGGAGTGAGATGTGTCAGGAGGGATGACAGCTGGGAAACGAATCAGCATCCTTGACACACGCTAAGTGACACAATGTCTCGTAGAGCAACAACAGACAGGCAGTATATGCCGACATACTCACTCTTGCTCAAATACACACAAGCCCTAGACAATCATGAGCACACTCAAGTGAGCAACAACTACAAGGAAGAAAATGGGGTCAGGGCATCTGAAGGCGAGATCCCCTGCTCCCTTTCAATCAAACTGCCTTTTCTCTGTCTTTCATCTGTTCTTTTTGAAATCCTTTCTAACATTCAAACAGAATTACATAACAGTAAAAGTACCTTTTTCCATTTCTTTTCTTGGTTCCCATGCTTTGTTTCCCTCCTTTTCACTCAGCTCCTGATACTTTTGGGTTACACCCTTCCTTTATTTTTTTCCTTCCCATCTATGTAAGGTTACACCTTTGCCATTGCCTTGTCATTACTTCACAGATTAAAGAGTATTAAAGAGTATTTAAAAATGACAGCCATTAAACTGATTTGACACTTCATTTCTTCTCTTGCTTTCACATTTCTGTCTCTTTCCATTCAAGAAGACAGCATGATTTTTCTCACCTCTTGTTACCAGGTCAGGTAAAGTCAGAGGTGTTGCTTTTGGCATTCAAGTCATGTGCAAGAAGTTTCCCCCCTGTGGAAATTGAGTTGTATCACTATGCAGGAAGTAGAAGTATTGTAATTTTATGGAATGGAACAGTGAAAACATTATCCTTCTAATTGTTCTGTACAGCCTTCTGAATCTAATTTCCAGTGGGAAATACATGACAAGATCATGCACAAACTGCTTTTTAGTCTTAGAGGTCTTTTAGCCTGTTGTAGTGTCAGTAGCTTCCTCAGTAGTTAAATAATAACTGCATGGTGGCATACACTAATATTGCCTTTAGTCTTTAGCATCATGGATTTAATAATTTTCAGGATTCAGGATTTTCAGTTAACTACATTTCATTGTTTCTTTTTCCTCCAAAGGAATTTAAATTGCATTCAAAAACAAAGTACACACAAATACATGTATAACGTATTAGCCTAAACTGATAACTAATGAATTTAGGTGCCTGTCTACTTTCATTATGATTATTCATTTACTAAGCACATTATTGTCAATATAAATAATTCAGAATATTGAAAGTAGCTTTACTAGACCATATTATATTATTAACAGATCATACTTTTATGCTAAGCTAGCTTTGTTAGCCTGACTTTAGATGCTTTTTCTTCCATAATCAATGAATTATATGTTACATAACAAACTATCATCTATAATCACCTTGACAAGATATGTTTTTGTGTTAGCTAAAGTTAGTCATCAGGGCTATCTCACTGTCTACCTATCATTTCTGAAAGAATTAAGCTAGCATATGTGAGTTTACAATATACTGCGGAGCCCCACAAGGGACATTAGAGAAAAAAAAATGAAAATGAACTTTTGCGAGATCTCAAGTTACTTTTTACCGCAAACCTTTAGTGAGATCTTCCAAAATAGGTTGCATCCCTTCGGAGGCCGCCAGCTTGAAGCTGACCGGGAGGTCCAGGCACAATGTACTGGGAGTGGGTGTTCTCGTCAGCTCTAGTGGGCCTCGACCTCCTGGTCAGGTTTGAGCTGGTGGGTAACAGACATTTCCGAAAACCTCGGAGCACTTTTGCAAGTGTTAAATGTCTTGATAAACCGAGCAGATATTTGAAGTTTACACAGCTACATTCTCGCCTGAAAATATCTTGAAAGCATATTTTGTGACCCAGATAGAGTAATAGCTGCCACCATTGTTGGAAACTGGAATTGGCTGGGCCACATTATGAATTCTGGGATAGATTGGGCCACGAAGGATACACCCGACCCATCCATCAAATTCGGGGAAATGAAGGATGCATTTGGAGCAGCCTTCGAATTGGGACAGCCGTCAAATGCGGCCTCTGAAGGATGCGGCCTATTTTGCGTGATCTCGCAAAAGTTTTGTGAGATCTCACAAAAGTTCATCTTCATTTTTTTTTTCCAATGTCCCTTGTAGGGCTCCATAATATACAGGTTAGTTTTAGGCCTGTGCTGCAAATTATCTTTACAAAACTGCAGAAATGCTTCCATTTCATTTCGTAAATGAATATGACTCTTCATTTCCTCTCTTGCTTTAACATTTTAAAAGGTAAAACAAATATTTAAACGACTTTGTGTTCAGTGTCAGTGCCGATGATATTTTTGTCTGTTTAGAGGTCTTTGTTAGAATGTGGCATAACAGTTTATGTGACAGTGACATTAAAATTGTGGGTGCTCATTATTTAAAAAAAAAAAAACATACACACACCCAAAACACTAGTTTCCATCTATGGATGGATAACAACGAGCAGTGGCAACTTCCTGATCAGCAGGCAAACAAAGACATGAAATGGAGGGAAAATGTACACCCACATATACACACATATGCCTTAGGAGGTTGTGCAGCAGCTCTAAAGTGCCATTAAATAAAAAGCACATACCAAAGACACACAAACACACATAGCAGAGGGAGCACAGTGCAGCTATGAAGTCAACGAGGTGTGAATAGTTTCCTCATGTGCCTTTTCACACCCTCTCACCTGTTTCCACTGGCATGGGGTTGCACACAACCAGTTATTTTGTTCACCGTCCTTTCACACAGCGATGCATTATTCTTCCAGGGAACTCTTAAGTAAATAGTTTTTCTGTTATTTGTGAGTTATTTTAAGGAGAAATGCCTGCAGTTATATGAATTCTTCAGCACTTCAGTTTCATTTTCATTCTAGACTTTGTCCTATAGAGTCGCATAATGCAAAAAATAAATACAATGAATTATAATTTAAGTGAATTAACTGTCTATTTACTAAATCTGACATGACTTTTTTGTTTTTTTTCCTCCACTCTCAGGTCTCTGTAACTCCTTGGAAAGCTGGATGATTGTTCCCAACATCAAGCAGAACCACTACACAGTGCACGGTCTGCAGAGTGGCACCAAGTATATCTTTGTTGTGAAGGCTATTAACCAAGCGGGGAGCAGGAGCAGTGAACCAGGGACTTTAAAGACAAACAGTAAGATAATAAAGACTGAAATAGTCCTGAGTCTTTTTTTTCCTGTCTGTAAACACACAGCCCCTAATTACTATTTATTTGGTGGACTGCTAAATATTTGCCATAGGTGGTAAGTAGGTCAAGGAGAGAAATTACATATGCTAGAAAAGTCTTCACTATAATCTCTTACTGGTAACTACATGGTCCTTATGGTCAAGTTGGTAAGAACTCAGGTATACTCTGTCTTTTCCTAGCAAATTATGGGAACCATTTGTAAATCAACTCTTCTATTTATCTCGTTTACTACGAACAGGCCAGCCGTTCAAGCTTGATCCTAAATCTGCTCACAAGAAGCTGAAAGTGTCTCACGACAACCTGACAGTGGAGCGAGATGAAACCACATCCAAGAAAGGCCACAGCCAAGAGCGGTTCGCCAGCCAGAGCAGTTACGGTGTTGTGGGAAATGTCTATATTGACAGTGGGCGTCACTACTGGGAAGCTCTCATTGGAGGAAGCACATGGTGAGAGCTACACATTTTAAGTAATAATTTATGGATTCTGTTTGAGGATAACATCTATCCATCTATGCATTTCTGTCCACTTATTCAAAGTTAGGTTGTGGGGCTAAGCAGACTTTTCCCCACCAACCTTCCTTCTTTCTCCTGAGGTATCCTCCTATGTCAGATGACAAATGTAATCCCTCTATTGTATTCTGGATCAGCCTTTGGGGTTCCTCCCAACCGAGCATGACCAGAGAACCTCTAAAAGGAAAGCTCCATCCTATTTAGATGCTTGGACCACCTCAGTTTGTTGCTTTCTGCATAAAGGAGGAGCAGGTCCTTAGAGATGTCTGAGATCCTCAGCCTGTTGCTAAAGATGCGTGTAGACACACTACGCAGGTAGCTGTATCCGCAATCCCAACTTTTCAGTCATGGAAACAAATGAAGGATGGAACCTAGATTGATGTTGAAATTGAAAGCGTTGCCTCATTTCACAATTACTTCTGACAGTTCACCACTTCATCTGCTTATACCACCAAATTCCCTTATGAACAGAATACTGAGATACTCAACTAAGCAAATACTGATGGTCTTTGGTTTCCAAATAATGATAACAGAAATTTTATCTCCTTCCAAGGTATGCTGTAGGCATAGCCTATAAGTCAGCCCCCAAGCACGAATGGATCGGCAAGAACTCAGCGTCTTGGGTGCTCTGCCGCTGCAACAACTCCTGGGTGGTTCGTCACAACAGCAAGGAGCTAGCGATCGAGCCGTCACCCCACCTGCGACGCGTTGGGGTCCTGCTGGATTACGATTCCGGATACCTGAGCTTCTATGATGCTGTAGGCTCCCAGCACCTACACACATTTCATGTCTCTTTCATCCAACCCGTGTGTCCCGTGTTCAACGTGTGGAACAAGTGTCTAACCATTCTTACTGGTCTACCGATCCCTGACCATCTAGAGGGACTGGAACCAAACAACTGAAGGCTACACAGAGACAAAAATAAATCAACCCAAATTTAGTATCTTAAAGCTGCACTGGGCAAGAGATGTGAAAGTACTCATCTTTGGATAGAGAACAGAAGAGGGATCTATCCTCTTTAATTCAATCAGCTCTGCTCTATTTACCCAACATAAATTCTCCTCATATGCACTTTTGTACCCAGAGGCAATGCCATCTCTATCAGAAGCTAGCAAGCACACTGTCCTAATAAAAAGCCAGACTTGCAAATGTCTGATTTATTCCTCCTTTACAAGCTGGCTTCCTTTGATACATGCCATAACACCCTGTTTGTCTTGGGCTAAATGTCTATGTGAGTATCACGGCAACTTCACTTTCTCAGACAGCAACAGAACTTGCTAGCATTTGTGCAAAGTTAGCTAGCGCAGCTTTACTGTGCAAAAAAGACGTATTGCATGACGTGTTGCTTTGTCAAAGCTTCTCAAAAAGATTTTCTGTCTATTATTAAAATTTGCTCAATCAAATCTGACTCTGGTTAGAAAAGTCTACTCTAAGGCACTTTGGGCTATGGTGAGCATATTTGTACCATGGTAACTAGGATACAAGCCACAATCAATTATTATTTTCCTCTCTACCTGCCTTTTTTAGATTATTTTCTTAGATATTGCATTTTGAAATTCCCTCAAACTGCACACATAAACACAAAAAGTATACTTTCATCCGTCAGGGTTGTTGGAAAGAGCAGAATTACAGATGTATATTTTGTAAAGTAATTTCACCCCTCTTATCTTTTCCTTGCTCATTAAAAAGGAACCAAAGTAGCCATTGCTGTTCATATAAATTTTACGCTACGAGAATAAATGGAGACTTATTTTTAAAATGTGACAGAGAAGAAAATAGCATTATGGTCAATATTAAATGCAGCGTTCCCTTAAATATAGACTTTGTCTTTGCACATTGTTCATACTTTATTCATGCTTTTTGTAGCTTAACATTCAAATGGATTCTGGTGCAATTAACATGTATTCATATTGGGAAAGTGTTGTGTTGGACTTATTGTGTTCAGTTTGTTTTTGGCAGTCATACAAGTCCTGTCATTATTATTTTATGTGGTACATAATATGTGAATTGTGTTACAGTTGTAGACACAGGTTATTATTGGAGATTATGTGTGAAGATTTGGGTGTACTTTTTTTCTTTTCTTTTCTTCTTTTTTTAAACGTTCTGCTAATTGAGCATATGGATATTTAGTGGGACACATCTGTGCCACAATACCGTTACACCAAAACCAGGGTGTTCTCATCTCTACATACTGCTTTACATGTTCTTTTTACACTTCAGGTCATCAAACCTATATTCAGACTGTCTATAAAAAGATACTTTATTAAGTCAACCACCCACGCACAGGGGGGCTGTCCCCAGACGTGTTGCACAATGACGAAGTCAGTAGGGTAAACTCACCTCACTCAGTCACCGGGTCCTATTTGTTTTTTTGTTTTTTTCCTTAATTTCTCCAATTTAAATGGATAAAATTAGCCAACGTGAGTTTTAGCTGTTGATACATAAATAGTCCAAATCTGTATAAGAAAACCTCCCAGAAGAAACACAATCGAGTACAGTATGTGCTCTGTAATTTAGGTTAGAGTCCACTGAATAATTGTTAAGCATTACAAAATTGTAAATGTAAAGATTTGGTTGTATATCTTGACGGACGTTGGTTCAAAACACAATACATAGGACAAATGAGCTTCAATTCTGTGTTTATTGGCGATAGATTGAACTCTGTGTTTCATTGTAAATGATGCAAATATTGTGTTTAATTTAATGTTTCCATTTGAACTTTGTATGAGGCTATGATGTTATCTGTTCAGTCTCTGTGGATATTTTTACGGGAAAATAATACAGTACGAGAGCTTGCGTCACTACTGTCTGAGCTAAGTCTGTACGAGAGTGAAAAATAAACATTGTTCCTTTTCACATTAAAGTGTGCTCTTTTGTTTTTCTCCAGTTAAGTAATATGGCGCTGGTGTGAGAATGTCAAGAGTCGATCTCATAAAATATCCAGGAGAAATGCCAGGAGCCATTTCTGGTGAAAAATAAAGATCGCATATTGAGAAAATTCAGGCGGTCCCAAATTCAATAAGTTTAGACTGTGACATTTTGGTTTTGAATAAAGTTACTGGTGCCCTTCGGGCAGGTGTTGCACTCGGTGCTGTAAGCAAGAATCAGTCATTTAAAGCTGCTGTAATCAATATTCTTACATCAGCATTGTACTTCACTGCTATTTCACTCTATAGGAACAGATGCTGCACAGGGACTTGACAGCGTGGGCTTTTTCTGTCACGCCATGAATCATTCAAAAAATGTTCTAACGTCAAGCACTTCAGAAGGTTCAGACTTCAGCCTGCTGAGTTCACTCTAGTTTACACATTTCCCGTAGAAGAGGAAGCTGTCAAGTTTATCACGTGAACTTCCCGCGGACATCGGGGGCTCTTCCTGATTTTTCCAGGAGCAATTGTTCTAAGACGCCAGGGGTTCAGTGGGGCTTCACTGCTAGACTGTTATAGTGTAGCATTAGTTGAAGCTCTGTGTGTCGTTCACACGGTTAAGTGGCATGAGCTCGCCAAATTAATTTACCCAGCGCTCCACTGAGCAAACAACAAAAGGGACACAAAGACAATTTTTCAGGTCACCAAATGGCAGAGTCACGCATGTGCGTGTGAGTGTATGTTTGTAATTCACAGCTAGGATGGCTCTTTGCCTGTTTTCATAAAATTCACCATGACTAAAAAACAAGCTGGAAATATGGGTTGTGGTATTGTAACTATGTATCTTAAGCCTTATTTTTGAGATTTAATAATGTGTCACTATAGGCAGCTCTGAGTTTTTTTGTTTACCAACAGTTCTTAATTTTTTATTACATTTTATTTGTCTTTTTTTTTTTTTTTTAGGAAAAATTGTATTGCAGGGTCTTTACTTTACTACATAAAGCACCTTGAGGTGACTGTTGTTGTGGTTTGTTGCTATATAAATAAAACTGAATTGAACTGAAATGTTACTCTCACCTGTGGAGGCACACAGCAGGTAGGTAAGATAATTGAATTTTATTCCAAGCTTACATGGATCATGAAAAGCACTCCAGGTAAGCTGAATGTCCAAAAACAATTTGAAAGAAACCAAACTCTGAACGCCAGCAGGGAGAATGTAACAACAGTGAGAATACTCAACAGGAAGCCAAATGTACCCAAGCAAAAAGGATAGTATACCACAGGGTGGGGAAGAAACAAAGCACAACGCCATGAGCCATATAAGGAACTAGCTTCTAAATTTCAAAATAAAAGAGGAAACAATCTGAAGGAGGGACAACAAACCAGCTGGCTGTGGCAGATGGCTGCTTCTCATTGCGCCTGGTTCTACTGGAGGTTTCTTCCTGTTAAAAGGGAGTTTTTCCTTTCCACTTTTTGCCAAGTGCTTGCTCATGGTAATTCCATCTATTTCTATTGATAAATAGCTCTAGTCAATATCGATTAATAATTTTATGCAAAGGGGTGCAAAATTAGTAAGAAGATATTTTCTTGATATTCTATGTGGAGGTCTATTCTAAATGTTTCTGCCAACATAGGCTAACTGATTCATTATTTCTGTATTAATAAAACTACTTTTTATTTTCAGCAAAATCAAAATTTTTAAATTCTGACCCCAGCTTTTAATTTTATACAATCTGAGCAAAGTCCAAAAGCGCTTACCCATCCTCTGGCGTTGCCATACAAGAGTTTGTGTGACATTTTAAACAATCAATGCGGCAACTTAATGTGTCTTGGGATTTTCCTGCTTGCCTCAAATGTACCTCAAAAGGTTGAGTCCCAATTTTATTAACCTTTGTCAAGGGAAGGTTTTGCCGAGCTCGTGTTGTTTTTCTCCACAGCCTCGGTTCGTGATGTCGCACTGTATTAACACATGACAACTAGTGTGAACTAGTGTACTTAAACAGCTCAGGCCTTTTCTTTGCTGCCTGTTGGGGACCTTGATGATACTTTAGCAAGACAAGGAAACTGTTGCTCATTCATTCCCTCCCCCCCTGTGGGAAGTTGAACCACTGACCTTCCTTCACAAGACCACTTCACTGTCCTTTAGGCAAACACTGTCCCATTTTTGCACATGCCATCAGGCCAGAGTCGGTTCAGTGGGTTGCTTTTTGTGCACTGCAGCTGTACTTGTCTGGTGAGTCCAGAGGCCTTGCAGTCCCATGAGGATCTTTTTTCTCATGGCTACACCACAACACAGAGACAAAAAGACACAGCCTATGTCTTCCCTGGGGAGCTGTACATGTACTCTATGGGCTTTTGCCATCCTAATATACAAGGAGGTGTGTGTGTGTGTGTGTGTGTGTGTGTGTGTGTGTGTGTGTGTAGTGGGCATGCAGTGGTGGCTGCTTGCTGCTGATAATCTGGCATTTTAAGCAAATAGGCAACTGCAGAATTCCAAGATGAGCAATACCAGCAACTCCCTCAGGAGTGGGTGTACAAAATGAGAGAGCATTTCTTACAGAGGCACAGCAGCAACAAAGACAAAACAAACCCAAGTCTAACAACAGCATTAGTGACTTCACATCATTCTGATTTGTAACATGTTAAAATGGCTTTTAATACACCAGCTCTGTGCAGAAGAAATTCTAATACACTTCACACTTAAATTTAAAAAAAGAAAGGTACAATAGCTTTCCTTTTTTCTTAATGTCTAACTGCTAATGTAGGTCTTTGGCTTGGCTGTACAGAAGCTTTGTTCTCTGTGCAGTCTTGCAAACAGGGCTCTTACTTGTAATGACCAGCAGATGTCACTGCTAGGATTGAAGAAAATAAACACACAAGTACCTCCACAGAAATGGCACTTCATTATTGACAGTAATGGCAACCATGCAGATGAATTCCTGTGTACTTAGACCTGGTGTATATGTGTTTTGTGTGCGTGTGTCAGACACAAGGACATAAAGATGTTTACTCACACAGCTTCCCTTTTTGGGGATTTAGTTTATGGGTAAAGACTTAGTTTCCAGGTGAGTTTTCAGGAAATGAATATATGAGTGCAGTGTAGTAAAGTCTTGCAAACATGAGTGTGTGTGAGTCATTACTGGCATTAAAGAAAAAGGTATTCTCGATCAGGGCGATTGATTGATTGGCATTTATAATAATGTATAAGGAATTCATGCGTATGAAGTTGAGGTATTTCATATACAGTGAGACCTCTGGTCCAGCTGTGGAAAACAAACCAAAAAAATAATACATCTTCTCACTGATTTAGACTTCATTAAACATAAATGAGGAAATCAAAAAATGAAATGAAGTTCCTGTATGCATGAGCAAGTAACTTGTGTGGCTCTCCACCAGGTCACTCTGTGACTCCAAACCACTGTTTAATCCTCACAAGTCATAGTATCACCATTAGAAGCTGTAGGTGTCTATGTTTGCGTATGGACAGACAAACTGCGTCATGAGGCTTGACTGCAGGCGTAATGTCGTAGCAGCGGTCTGACTGTGCAATCGATATGCAATCACCAGCCTATCGGTCATTTTCTTATTCACAAAAATGGATTCATTTGGGAGGCTTAATGTGTTTGTGTTAACATTTTCCACTCCAGCCCTAGCTTAGCAAAACCGTTCCCAAATACCTGCCGCTGACCACAGAGACAAAGTGTTGATCTTCAGGTCTTGTGGAACTCTTGACTAATCTTTGACTCATCTCTGAATAAACTGCCTTTCTACACTTCAAAATACCAAATAGCCCTTTTCCACTCTGTTCAGTTGGACTCAACTATGTTTTTAGAGTGTTCTGTTAGGAGTTAGTACCTCGTACCAGACACTTTTTAGTAACTGCTTGAAAATATTTTAAAACAGACTGCATGCCACCGATTGGCTAGTCAATGATGTCACTCAACGAGTCATTTGAAACGTGTTTTTGAAAACCAGCAATGAGGGAAATGGGTACACAAAAACCAACACTGTGGTCCAGAGTAGAGTCAAGTTAACTCGAGCTCAGTAGGGCTAGTGGAAAAAAGGCTAGTGCCCTTGAAATACAATTTAAAAAAAAGTTTACCTCCCTCAAATCAGAAGACGTTCAAAATGTGATAATACAGGTAGAGATCCATCCATTCGCTTCCTCTTATCCTTTTCAGGGTCGCGGGGGGCGCTGGAGCCTATCCCAGCTGTCATAGGGCGAGAGGCAGGGTACACCCTGGACAGGTAGCCAGTCTGTCGCAGGGCCAACACACAGGGACAGACAACCATTCGCACTCACATTCATTCGAACATTCACACCTAGTGACAATTTGGATTATCCAATTAACCTATCCCCACAAGCTGCATGTCTTTGGACGGTGGGAGGAAGCCGGAGTACCCGGAGGGAACCCACGCAAACACGGGGAGAACATGCAAACTCCACACAGAAAGACCCCGGCCTGGTGTTGGAATTGAACACCAGGACCTTCTTGCTGTGCGGCAACAGTGCTAACCACCGTGCAACCGTGCTGCCCCAGGTAGAGATCCAATACACATATAGATGCAAAACAGGTGCCCGGATTCATTTTTCACCAACTGGAGACCTTTGTTTTTAAAAAACGTAGCTCAACCTGCACTCACTTCCTTTTTTTAAATTAACGCACCTTAGATTTTTACATCTGGGTGGTCCTAACTTCATTCAGGAATAAACACTAGCATGCAGCTATGGTCATTCTTCGACGAAAAGACAAACGAGGACTGATGCAATAGTCTGGCATAGAGTCCTAAGATGAATGTCATTCAGGTCAGTCAGTGGCAGCACTTTCTGAGACTTGAGATCTCTAAATGACTAGAGACCATAAAAGTGAACAAAATCATGTGTCTGTCAGTGAGATACCCCATCCCTGCCAAATCTAGAGATGCCACAGTGTGATTTGATTTGCTTTTTATTCTAAAGTGATCATTCCACTGGTAATGTGTTATTATACATTACCTGCTAAATAAACACTATTTGTGAGAAATAACACGCACTCTGACAAAATAATTGCTAGTTTTGATGTTAAAATTATAATTATTGTGGACAACTTATTAGCTTCTGTGGCTAACAGGTTCCAAGTCAATCATTAGCAGAGAGGTGAAGAGAGATGTGGGCAGCTGCAAACCCTGCTGGCTCTGATTGTTTCTCACAGCAAATGGAAGGCCCACTCTTTTTTTTTCTTTACAGCAGAGATTTGCAACAAAAGGCAGTCAACCATATCTTTTGATGTGCTGCTGCCTATGTTTTCCACCTACCGGTTGAGCTTCTTAATGACCACCAAAGCTGGAGACTCTGAGAATCCAGGAATTGGCCGACATCCCGAAGACCAGACTGTTGGCAATGGAGACTGTGCTTCCGGGCTTGGTTTACGCCTAGAATGAGGCTCTGCACTTGGCTTAAGTACATCTGGGAGGGTGCTGCAAGGCTTTTGGCTGCTAGTTGGGTCTCACCTGTAAGGAGGTAGGGTAGCTACAAGGAGCCAAAGGCTGTCCAGCTAAGCATGTCTACTGATGGCCTCAAAAAAATCCTCTAAAAGCACAGAACTCATTGCCTGGCTTTATTAAAAGCTGGTGTTAGAAAACCCCTAAAAAGCAGGCTACTCCATTTCCTAAGCCTGTAATTAGCCCTTCTACTCTCATTACTAATTGCAGGCTAGCAGTTGTGGAATTTGGAGGTAGCAGGCTTTTCATCTTGTCAGCATTGCTAAACCTTGTTGCAGATCAATGCAATTACTCTAAGAACAAATTTCTCTTTCCCTTTTCCACAAAGTTCATGACTTAATAGCAACTCTATCTTCTTTAAAAAAAAAACCCCAAAACATCTCTGTGGCTTACTCATTATTCTCACAAGCTTTGGTCTCATTCCTAAGCCTCCTGAAGGGACAGCAGACAGGAGGGTCATTAATGAGAATCAAATCCAGCTCAGCATCTTATTAGGGCTCCTATTACCAGCCGCCACCTGACGAACAATATTCAAATGTACCCTCGCTTGCCAAAACCCGCTTTTTAAATCTTTTTGGAACAGAAACCCTAATTTCTATTTCAATGCATTTGGTTTTAATCTGAGACCTGTTATGTATGCCCTAGCTTAGCATTCTAATCTTACTGCGTTGGAAAAGGGTGGTTTTTTTTTTAAAAATTATTATTATTTTGTGATGAACAATCTAATCTATTGATCAGGCAGGGCCATTGGCAACAGAAAAGAGTGACTGGTTTAAAAAATAATAGGGTTTTGGAAAGTTTTAGCAAGGAAGCTGAACACAGTCATCAAGCCCCAAATATTAAGATTAAAAAAAAAGAGAATTAGTAGTGTGATCTTTATGACTGTAATTTTGACTACAAGAAATCACACTCTCTCATGGTTGATCATAATGCCTCTTTATCACGGTTTCTAAATAAACATGTCTTTACCCTGGGTTTTTCTTGCCTCTCATTTCCCTTCATCCTCTGAACTCTCCTTTCTCTTGGTACTGACAATCTGTCTTTCTCAGCGCTTCTTCTTTTCCTGGGATTCTTTCCTTTAAAACTTCTCTCTCCCACCTTCACTCACTCAGTCTCTCTTCAATAGTCTTGCAATTTCATCCAGACAGCCAGTCAAGAATCCAATTAGTTTGCACCTCTCAATCATAAAATCTTCAGTTGGGTTGAAACAAACTTGGACAGACATGCTTTTACCGCCTCGCTGCCTAATTAAGAGACGATAATTTATTGCACTCCAAATGGGGAAGGGCTTTTGTGCACTCAAGTAATTGGCAGAAAAAAATAAGGTAGACAAGAGAGGGAAGCAACCAAGCAACAAGAAATGATAAAGGCATGAATTAAAAAGGTAGCAGACACTGGCCGCGTGTTAGTTTCAGCCATTTCTGTTCATTTCTCTTTCGAATAAGGCCAAATTAAGTGGCAGGCATTTGCAAAAGAAGTCCCAGCGGGGCGATGTGCAACAGAAGTTGGCTCAGAGCTAGAATGTGTCTCATCTGGTTTTAAAATGCCGGAGAGCAACACATCAACTTTTATTTTTATCGGAAAAGTACTAGAGGGAGTACCGGACCCGGGAAAGTAGAAGAATAAACAAGGCTGCACTTCCTTGTGTGTACTGTATGTGCTTGAGTGACAGCATTTCTCATATGTGAGTAGACTTTGGTGTTACTAAATGTAGTAGTAAAAGTTCAGATAGCATTAACCCTCGGTTCCTCATAACGGCCACTGCTCGGTTGGCATGTTTGTACTACTATATGTGTATAAATGCAGTTTTATTGCTCATTATACACTCAACAAAAATATAAACGCAACACCTTTGTTACTGCTCCCATTCCCCATGGGATGGACGTAGAGACCTAAAATTCATTCCAGATACACAATATAACCATCCCTCCCAAACAGTGGTCACAAATCAGTCCAAATGTGTGGTAGTGGGCACATCTGCTATATTGAGATAATCCATCCCACCTCACAGGTGTGCCACATCAGGATGCTGAGCTGACATCATGAGTAGTGCACAGGTGTACCTCAGACTGCCCACAACAAAAGGCCACCCTGGAATGTGCAGTTTTGTCTCACAGCAAAATGCCACAGATGCCACAAGCAATGAGGGAGCGTGCAATTGGCATGCTGACAGCAGGAATGTCAACCAGATCTGTCGCCCGTGCATTGAATGTTCATTTCTCAACCATAAGCCGTCTCCACAGGCGTTTCAGAGAATATGGCAGCACATCCAACCGGCCTCACAACCGCAGACCTCGTGTAACCACACCAGCCCAGGACCTCCACATCCAGCAGGTTCACCTCCAAGATCGTCTGAGACCAGCCACCCAGACAGCTGCTGGAACAATTGGTTTGCACAACCAAACAATTTCTGCACAAACTGTCAGAAACCGTCTCAGGGACGCTCAACTGCATGCCCGTCGTCCTCATCGGGGTCTTGACCTGACTCCAGCTCGTCGCCATAACAGACTTGTGTGGGCAAATGCTCACATTCGATGGCGTCTGGCACGTTGGAGAGGTGTGCGCTTCACGGATGAATCATGGTTCACATTGTTCAGGGCAGATGGCAGCTGAGAATGTCCCAGTTCTTGCATGGCCAGCATACTCACCGGACATGTCACCCATTGAGCATGTTTGGGATGTGCTTGACCGGCGTATACGACAGCGTGTACCAGTTCCCACGAATATCCAACAACCTCGCACAGCCATTGACGTGGAGTGGACCAACATTCCACAGGCCACAATTGACAATCTGATAGACTCCATGCGAAGACGATGTGTTGCACTGCATGAGGCAAATGGTGGTCACACCAGATACTGACCGGTTCTGGGTCCCCAGACCCCCAATAGCGCAAAAAACTGCACATTCCAGGGTGGCCTTTTGTTGTGGGCAGTCTGAGGTACACCTGTGCACTACTCATGATGTCAGATCAGCATCCTGATGTGGCACAGCTGTGAGGTGGGATGGATTATCTCAATATAGCAGATGTGCCCACTACCACACATTTGGACTGATTTGTGACCACTGTTTGGGAGGGATGGTTATATTGTGTATCTGGAATGAATTTTAGGTCTCTACGTCCATCCCATGGGGAATGGGAGCAGTAACAAAGGTGTTGCGTTTATATTTTTGTTGAGTGTATTTTAACAGATTTAACATATTAAATAAAAAGAACACTTGACAATAAATCAGGAGTAGAGAAAATGTATAAAAACGTATATTTTATGTTTTTACCCCAAGCCACCTTTAAAAGCTCTGTCTGCCATTACTGCCATCACTGTTTAGCTCATAATGGTGGCTGTTTAACTTTGGAGGAGGCTGTAAAAATATAAATAATAATAAAAATAAATATCCGTACTATGTTGTTTGTCATTTGAAATTAGCAGGAATTTGTCTTAAGGAATTTGTAACTATTAACTTGGTGATGACTTTTGACCTCTGTATGACGACTTCAGGCACTGATTTGTCTGACTTGTACTGTGAGTGACTTACAGTCAAGGGTAAATTCAGTACCACTGCAGATAAAAAAAGTCTTGAGAAGTTGTCGTTTCCCCCAAAACGCAACTTCTGACAATCCCCAGTACCCTTAACGACGAGTTTTGACACCTCAGTATGTATCAGTAAACACATGGTTTTGACGACCATTAAAACAGATTTGGGGTCTTTCCAAGGGTAAATGCATGGGTAGAGACTACCCTCACTAACTTCTGAAGCAAACCCAGTCAAGCAGGCTTGAAGTATAACAGAAACTGCTCAGTTCAGTAAGAGTTTCAAGGTTTACTCCTGCTCAGGCTTTCAGGGGCTGAGGTACAATAGCTGAGGTACAATAGCGATGGCACTCTAAGGTTAGGCTGAAAACGTGTGCAGGTCAATCATTTTGTTGGAGAATAGACAATTAAAAGTTTCCAGAAGTCACAGAGAATGAATGAAGAGTCAAAACATTAAACAATCAGACAGATGAATTTGAATAGGTCAAATGATAATACTCAACGTGTGTGCCGTGGCATGTGTTGTGTGTACCCAAAGGAATCTCTGTAAAAGTCCTAACAACAATATGAAGGCAAAGACCTGGTGTGTGTGTCAGTTAGAAAGTTTCCCCCTCATTTCAAAGACTTGGAAGAATACTTTTTAAGGTGAAAAATCACATTCTGATAGCATACTCTTAGACTTAGGGTTACAGTGTCATTGCTGATGACTGACCACAGGGTTAAAGCTCTTGTGGTCAACCAAGAAAAAGATTTTCTAGTCCATAAAGCAGAATGGCCTGCCCTGACCTGGGAAGTGCAACGTTTTTTTGATAAATCTACCTATTATAATTTGTGTGAGGGATATTTTGAAGTTGATCACATTTATTGAGGTAGGAAGTCTGAAAGAGTCATAAGCACAATGACCTGAGTTTTGCCTCTACGAACTACATCAAGGACAGGTTGTCTGATTGGTGATAGTGGAGAGGTTCACCTTATCTGGTAGCAGCTAAACAGAGAAGTCTGGAGAATGATGAATTTCAGAATTGAGTGACCATACCTGCTGTAATGTGTACACATTTCTCTTTTCTCCTTGATATTGAGAAATGTAATAAATGTGTTTGTGTTATACATCTTTTTGTCTTCAGAAAGATGACATTTCTTCATAAGGGTAAACCTTTCCTCCTCTTTATTTCCAAAACATTTTGCACACGCACATCCGATCACAAAGTTCAGATTCTCATAATCAGATGTAATTATCACAGTACATTATTACAAGTTCTAAAATGGGACCATTAGGTCATAAAAGGATCATATTATACTGTAATTTGACTATGTTAAAGCTTGAGGGTTTTGAACAATATTAGTTGTTGATTAGTACCCTCTTTCAGTCCTTTCAGGTCCACCATATGCAATTAAAATATTTAAATTTGATCTTTTAAAAAAATGCTCTCCGAATTCTTTGCAATTGGGGAACAAACTGATAGACATGAAAAACTACTGACATTATTTTCTAAATAAACACTTTTTGCTTGTCTCAAATTCTAATACTGGTTAAGTGTTTGATGCTAGTGTTTGGTTCATCAAAGATGATGACTCCGACCTCACACGTTTAATAGGAAAATTGTGCAAATGTGGGCATAGATATATCCAAAAGGTATCATGCTTTAAAAGCACCAAATCTTCCATTTCACATTCAGTTCAACCCACTTCATTTTTATTTATATAGCACCAAATCACAGTCTCCTCAAGGCCCTTTACATTGAAAGGTAAAGACATTACAATAATAGAGACAAAACCTCAAAAATCACTCTTCTATGAAGAAGAGCCAGAGATGAATAATGAGTAATGACTAAATGTAGAGTGGTTCATAAACACATACACTGAAAAGAGATGGGTGAAGATAAAGGAAGATAAGGCAAGTCATTAACCGCAGTTCCAAGTCAAGGTTAGTTTAAGCTGTGTCAGAATTGATCGAAAACCTGTTAAACTTATGTACCAACCTATGAGGAAGAGCCTAAAGTTCCTGTTCCTGATGGCGGCTCTAATAATTACTCAACCTCCATAAACTCCCGTGTTAAAATAGCTAACTTTATAGCAGGAATATTTAGAGCCTGGGGCAAAAACTAGGTTGGATTCTGTAGGTAATTGACCTTTTCTGTCTGCTAGGTGTCACTTCTTGGTTTGATCTGTAGTGCTGAAGTTCTTTGGCTGCTAACTGCATTAAATTTGGCCATGTCAGTACAGCATGCTGTGAAGTTAATTATGCTAGCTGGCTGTTCAAGAAGCCTATACTCCAGTTTTGGTGAGATAAATTTTAGTAGTTCATTATGATGTTGCTTAGCACTAATTAGCTGGTATCTATACCTGTGAAGACCATCTAACTATCAATCTATCAATGCTAGAAACCGGGTGTGCTAGCATCGATGACTAATGACTTAGCACTCCACCTCTTCTGTCTCTTCTGTCCAAACATTGGAAACTTCTGGCTCCAAAAAGAAAACTTTTGAATGTTGAGGCTTCACAGCCAAATGGATCAAATCACAGTACTACAATTTATGGTTCGACTTACTCTGAGGCTAAAAAAGGCCACAAGATGACAACATTGAGGCTGCTGCTGTTGTTGCAGACCCAGTTCTTCTCTACACACTGCAGATTTAAAGCCACTTTGAATGTGCACATCACCAATAAATAAAATTAAATCAGTAACATCTGTATTATAGATAATCTGAAACAAGCCCCATCTTTCTTTCAGAGATGCTAAAAACATTATACAGCGGTTGTTCAGGTTGAGTACTACTTCTTGTGACGGGTAATATGAACCTTGCACGTACAATCATTGACGGGGAATGAATAAGAGCATTGAAAAGACCTCATTAGGTCTGAAATGTAACTGCTATGTGAGAGTGCATGAAGGAGAGAAAAGTGAGGATGAGAAGCAGGGAAAATATGATAACAGAAAAAATAAAAAGGTGAATTTGATGAATTTGTGCAGGAAACGCAAAAAAAGGAGCATCGCGTATGCGTGAGATTAGGTGTATTTGTGTGTGAAGGTGAGAGGAAGATGCACGTTTGTATATGGATGCGTGTGTACGTGCGTGGGTGTGTTTGTGCGCTGGCTCGTGGCACCGTTTGTTCTTGCCTGAGTGCATTTGCCAAGAGAAGAGAACGGATATGACAGGCCTGTCTGTTGTCTCCGCAGAATAATTGCTTATGGATTACCTGAGGCGAGTCCCACTGGAGATACTTAGAAATGACACTCCCAGGTGACTCGGTGAATCATGTTCATATCCGGTCTGAGCGAGGGTTTGATTTTTGCTCTGCCTCCTGTGTGCACATCCTTGTGTGCCATCCTTTGTATCTGTATATGTTGTCCGTAATCATTTACAGATCCAAGGGGGATACATTGTCTCTTTCATCTAACTGACTCACAAAGAAATAATCTTGTGACGTCAGGGATGTTCATTGCACACACATACAAACTTAGCCTGAACACAGATACACCGAGACCCTGAAGTCTATCATCCATGATTCAGCTCAATTCCGTGAGGTCGCAGATGACAAACTAAAACCAGGAACATTTTTGTGCAACTTGACATCCTATCCAGATGGATTGTGTGCTGCAAACAATTTAATATAGCTGGCTTTTCCACAAAGTGTGTAGCATCAGTGATTTGAGAGGCCGAAATTTGCACAGAGGCCTCAGAGGATGGCTGCAATTACATATATTTCAGGTGTAATAACTGCTGTGTTGTTCTCAAGGGGCCCTGAATTTCTAGCTCAAACCATGTGAATGTGAGGGTGTAAGTGTTTACTGGGCAATTAGAATAAATCTTTTCATGTCTGCCTATTCAAAGCACGTGGTTGTGCTTGCTTGACAAATATACCCGACAGAGCTATAATGTGCACCAATAAAATTCATAACACCAAACAGTAGCTATTGTTTGTGTTAGGAATACTTATCAAATACACAGCAATGAACACAAAATTAACAATGCTTACTGACTCAAGAATGCAGACATAAAAGCCCTAGTACCTGACCGGTAATATTTTTTTGCTTGTCAGGTGGTTTAACAAAACACATTTCATGTGTGTCAAACAGTGTTATTTTTGCATTTTCCTCATAAATTCAACTGTAGAGGGAAACAAATTGTGTTTTCGCAGCAGGCTCCTAGCAGCAAAATGCCTAAAGATGCAATTTTAAATTGGTGCTCTTCTAAGTTACCTGGTATGTGTAGACAACGCTGCTTCATCCCTTGAGGTAGGTGCTTTTTTATAAAATAATGCTTGAATGATTCAAAGGTTGGTGTTCAGTGGCTTAAAACATAAAAAAGAAAAAAAAAACAGCCAATGTCCAAAGAAACACTTGGAAACACTTGAGTATAGCATTAAATCAGTTAAACTTCTCAGATATTGGTCTGGTTACTTAAATAGCAGAGGAGGTTGTTAATCAGTTTCAGCTGCTTTGGTGTTAATATAATTAACAAGTTCACTGAAGGGTCAACAATGAGAGAACTACTAAAAAAGAAATGGTTCTACAGCTGGAGGCCACTGACATTCTTCCCTCCTCATCTTTTCTGACTGTTTTTTCACTAGTTTTGCATTTGGCTAGAGTCAGTGTCACTACTAGTAGCATGATGCGATACCTGGACCCTACAGAGGTTGCACAGGTAGTCCACTTCCTCCAGAATGGCACATCTATATGTGTTCTTAACACAAGTTTCCTGTGTCTGCCAGCACAGTTTCAAGAGCGTGGAGGATATTTCAAGGGACAGGCAGTAACTGTAGAGAGCTGGACAGGGCTTTGTTTCTGATCAGACAATGAGAAATGGACTTTATGACTGTGGCCTACGGGCAGGGCATCCTCTGGTGGGCCCTGTGCTCACTGCATGAGCGCAGCTTACCCTGTGCACATGTGACAGATGTACACGGGTCTAAAAAACATGGAGGATGTTATATTGCCTGTGTACATCATTCAGCATGACCGGTTTGGTGATGGGAGGGTGATGGTCTGAGGAAGCTTATCCATGGAGGGACGCGAAGACCTTTACAGGCTATGCAATGGCACAGCCTGTTAGGTATCAGGACAAAATAAAAACTAAATAAAAAATAAGGTCTTGCTCTAAAATAAACAAGAAAAAGAAAGAAAAAGGACAGGTGCCTCAAGACTTTTGCACATTACTGCACATGTACAAGCTAAACAGGGAGATTGTTCTACTGAAGGTATGGATATTGTGGTGAAGCTTTGTTACTTGTCTCTGCTGCGACAGACTGTCATTTATGTCATTTACGTTAAACAGAAGGGAATAGTGTGAAAATATAGGTAGCAATTTTCTCAGTTGACAAGCTTGCTTTCTGTCTTACAGCAAATTAGGATTTCAAAGAGTGACAGTTACCTCCATCAACAATTGCTCCCCAGGAGGGTTTTCAATATCCCCATGTGCAGAGTACAGAGAAGTCTTTGCGCTGATTCAAATAAAACATTTTTGCAGTAATGACTAAAAAAAAAGTTATTCCACTTGCTATGAAAGTAGAGAATGGAGTTCTCTTTTTGCTGGAACATTTATTGATTTGATAGTGAAATATGTCCTTTTGCAAATGCCTTCCTCATAATTGACTGGATTTATATAACCTCAGCTGCAAGGTGAGATAGGAAAGTGAATGACAATGTGTAATTCTCAGTGAGGTTGTCCCAGAATTGTATTAAACACCATCCCTCATTTATTTGAAGGTACTTTGAAGAAAAATCCAGGACTTTCTTGGCACGTACGACTGTTTTAAAAAACTGAAAGAGCTGAACCTGGGCAACAAATGAGAGGTGATAAATGTTAGGCAACAAATGTTTTTATTGTCAAATAAAAAGCCAAGGCGCTTTGGCAGAAATCCCTGTTTCAGGACAGAAAGTGGTTCCAAAATACCAGCGAACACTTACAAAAATAGATAAATAAATAAAAACTAATCAAAAAGGTACTGTACAGGTCTTAAAGTGGACCTATTATGCTTTTACTGTCACACTTTGAGGTAATAATTAAGTGTAGACCCAGCTGTCAACGGTGTAGGAGGAGGAACAGCAGTTGCAAAAATACTATGGCATTTCCAAAGAGTCAGCCCACACACACACACACACACACACACACACACACACCTGGGAGAGGGATGACAAGGCACAAGGGGACTCAATCGAGACAATAAAGAGGGTAGGGAAAGGAACAAAGGAGGGGAGTGAAAATAAGAGTAATGTGAGAAACTAACCTTCAAAATGAAATATAAATTCACAGAACACAGTAAGGTGAACATATGCAAGCAAAGCAAGGACAGTGGACATACTTGGACAAGGATTGCAATAGTACATTCATACATTGTATTTAAACTATTTTGGATGGTTAATTAAATGCGGCCAAAGTTTCTAACAGTCAGGTCAACATATCTGATATAAATCCATGTGAGTCAACAGCTCAGAGTGCTCTAAACACGTTGTGTTTTATGGTTTTTTTATGCTCTTGGCTCTGTATGATGTCACTGATAGTCGACATTCCTAATATGATCACCATAAGTATAGAGTCTGGATTTAGCTTCCATGTCAGAAAAAGGAAGCCAGTCCAAAGTTGCCTTAACCTGCATTTTATCAGAAGACCACCAGATGGCCACAGTTATGGTAAAAAAAAAGGCTTCCGACCCCATCAGAGTCTACAGAAAAATGACTTTCTGTTTTGACACTCACTTTGATTCATATTGAGCCCTGCAAGGGACATTGGAGAAAAAAAAAAAAAAGGAAGATTCTGAAAACGTTTTTCGAGAAGTCGAGTTGCTTTTGCGACTCGACATAGCAATGGAAAACACTCACCCATGGGAAAGATTCATAGGTTTTTATTTTGACAGTGTAAAGGAAGTGTAAGGGGACAGAGTCATAGCAAGATGTGCCTGGCAGTCTTGGTTGAATTCATTGACAACAAGCTGCAGTACAGCTTCACAAGTACGGATGGAAATATGATAAATGCAGGAAGAAAAAACAGTCTTCCTCACGATCTCGCAACCCTTTTGCAGGATCTTGCAAAAGTACATGTAATTTTTTCTCCAATGTCCCTTGTGAGGCTCTGTAATTTTTTTGGTCTTGGTCATGTTTTAAATTTGAGGATTATCTACAGTCAGCCAGACCTGCCCCTTTTCTGCAACCAAGATGCTGACAGTAAAAATGCGCATTTTGAGGTTTCAGAAACCATTGAGTGATGTCATGATAGCTAGTCCCATCTTTTATGAACTATGGTCCTCTCAGGCAAGTTCAAACCTTCTGTTTGAGAGAGGTAGCCAGTTAGAAGACAGAGGGGTTAAAGTGAAGGGGTAAGGAAGCTACAAGTACTTGTTTCAGGCTGTGAATGAACTCATGGGTGGCACTGATGTGAAGTATGAAATTCGTAAAGATTATTTTGAACTGTAATCATGCAAAAGAGCCTCGGTAGAGTCTAATAGATATAATGTCAACTTTAAAATTAGCATAAACATCTCCTTTAAATTCATCAGTTACCTACAAATGATCTTTGTCGCTGAAATTAAGGCCACATGATTCACTTACGTTTCCACAGAATCACCACAGATAAAACCAGAAAGTTGCTGCTGCAGTGTTCACTTCATACCGATGGGTGCCTTTACACCGGAGGGGGCTTGTTTTTGAGAAGGGTATTTGATAGAGTTTCAGTTTCACTGAGAACCTGTGAGCAGTGAAAGGTATAGGTAACATTCAATTACATACCTCTATACACACAGCATGTATTGAACCGTGGTGGGCCTGAAGTAGATGAGGGGTGACAGGGATAAGCTGAAAATTCAGTGGTCCTTGTATTTTCACTGTGGCACTGAATCACACTGTGGCTCATGCAGTGGTCTGTGCCAACTGGGTAAAACAGATATATAAATGAGGCCTAAAACTTCTGAGGCTGACTTGAAGTTTGAAAATACTATCAATATTTAATTAAGGTTTAAAAAGGCTTTTAAACTTTTTTTTCAGTGAATACCGGAAAAAAAAAACAAAGGTATATTTTCTCTTTTTTTTTTTTTTTACCAAGGCTCCCCAAAGCACTCGACTGACCTATAAAGAATCAATATTTTGAAAGTACAGCAGTAGAGCTAATCCAGGATTAAAGCAATGCAAAGATACCTGTTCTGAATAGCTGATTTACAAGAAATACTCATATTTTGATAGTCTGCAGGAACCAAAATATCATTCTTTTCTCAAAATACAGGAAATATCCAAAGTATATATTTTCATTTTACTTATTTCATTTGTTTTATTCTCTTTTGGTTTATACATACTTAGTTGGTGGTATTTCATTAAATGCTGTTGTCTAAAAACGAGTTTTTCCTCTTTATTCTTGCGAAATCTCCACATACACTCAGAAATCTCAGAATGTCATATATCTCTACTTCAGAAGAACTTTCATACATCAGATTTTCCAGTTTTATTCTTGTCTTGCCTTCTGAAGATTTCTATGGAGGGTTTTGTTCATATATCATTCAGAAAAAAAGTCCTTTTTCCTGACTGTTGATAGCATTTTCTGATTTTTGAACTCAGTCAAAATGTTTGTTTGTTGACTTGCCAGAGTCAAGTGTTCTTACATGTCTTCCCCCCCCCTATTGTTATGATTTTTTGCTCTGCAAGAGCCATGGTAATACCTTGGCATTAACACTTTTTACCTGCATTTCTTTACCTAAAATGTTTGAGAAGTGTCGGGTAAAGTTTTGAGTGAAACTGTTTTATAATGTTACCCTATAGTCATATATGGTGTAAAATTGTGGAACAGTTTAAGTGTGAAATGTCAGCCATGTCCAAACAGAACTCAGTTAAAATATATATATATATATATAAAGGTTATTTTCCCAATGTACTGGAATTTAGATGGCTCTTAATCACAGGGTGTATGTAAAAATGGAGATTGTTGTTTTGGTTTGTGAAGTTTATATTGTTTTATGTGCAGACTGTGTGTGTGTCCTCACACTCAAGCAGTCATGGCAGATGGCTGCCCCTCCCTGAGTCTGGCTCTGCTGGAGGTTTCTTCCTGCTAAAATGGAGTGTTTCCTTCCCACTGTTGTCAAATACTTGCTAATAGGGGATCGTCTGATTGTTGGGGTTTTCTCTATATTATTGTAGTCTTTACCATATAAAATCTCCTTGAGGCAAGTTTTGTATTGAATTGCAATATATGCCATATAAATAAAATTGAACTGAGTTAGTATGGAGTTCTATGCAGTTATAAATTCTTAAATACTTTTTAGGGGGGGAAATTAAGTAAGCGTATACTTCATCCTACTCCTTGTTGAGCATGTAAATTGTGCGGTAGAGTTATTCATGGAAAATAAATGCTTTTAGAATATTTTTTAATATATATTTTTACATGTTACAAAACAAAACAATCAATCAAACTCTCAAAGTAACCATTATGTTGTACTGAGACATAAAACTATACATTTATATCTTAAATATCTATATGTGTAAGTGTTGCAAACATAAAACATCACTATCTGCAGTGTGACTATAATTTGCCTTTAAACTAGCATTTACTGAGGTACAGCTTTTGCCAAAGTACTTGGCATGTACTTCCCAAGCATCTCGGTGAATTTGCCACAGTACTTTGCTTTTCTCTTCCTTCTGTCCCTCCATGTAATCCCGTACTCCAAGATGTCAAGATCATGCCTCTCTGAAGGCCACACCATCTGTAGCTGGAGTCCTTGCTCTTGTAGTTTTTTTTTTTTTTTTTTAGTCCTGTTGTCATGGTACAGAATGTATTTGGGACTCATCAGAAGCCCAGATGGTATTTGATGTTGGATAAGATTCTAAACCTTGAGTGCCTAAAACCTTTGGCTAATACTGCTGGTAAAAGGGTATGCTGCTAAAGCAGGCAATGCTTGTCGAGATGTGTCACCGCCTCTATAATTAACACACACAAAGCTGACAAAATTCAGCGCGTGGTTCTCCATAAAGCAGCATTTTCTTTGACAGTTGAACATTCAATCACCCATCCATTAAGGATTAATGACTAAAAAACAGACTGAGAAACACGAATAGAGGGAAAAACAGTAAGCAAATTTAAGAGTAGAAAGTCTGGGTCAGCTAATGGAACTGAGTGCAGTTCATGTGGTTGAACAGAAGAGGGCGATACACACACTGTAATGGAGCTTTTTCAGACTGCGGCTTTGGGGAAAAATCTACTGTCCTACCCTCTGCAACACTGAAACTGTGTATTTGTGTGTATGTGTGTGTCTGCACATATCCGTACATGTGTGTATGTGTCATAGTACTAAGCTTCAACCCTCTCCATCACGCTGAGAGCTGGAAGCTGCTGCGTGACATTCACAAACAATGGCCACGCAAGACAATGCAAACAAGATGCCTGGGATCATTTCCCTGTCCCCGTGTGCAACAGCTTGCAAAGCTTATGCTTCCTCCACCCTCACTCCTTCCAGCTCCAGCATAAGACATCGCCCAAGGTGTGGATTTATGTAACCACACAGATCCCTTTCCAACCATCTTTTACCCAAATCATCCCACATTCAAAGCACCTTTATATCTCAGCCCCCAATCAGATGTGTTAACGCTACAGCTTGGAAGAGCAATCACGGGCTTTTGGAAAGCCCTGCAATTACTTCAGGGCGATTTGAAGCCGACTGCGCTTCGCAGTGCTGCATAAACATCCTACGGGTGATGTTTTGAGTCAAACATCCATTTGGCTTAGTAATTTTATGGGTCAAACGCACACCAGGGGAAGGACATAAATACGGAGGCAACACCTTGAATTGTAAGGTTCCCTGGGCATCCTCTAAACATTTCATGCATGTATGCATGTGGGTGCTTGTGTGTGCTGATGTGTTAACGTATTTGTATCAACAAGCAATCTGCCCAGCAAACTTCTGAAATATTGCCAGAAAGGATTATTCTGGGAAAAAAGGTGAGTTGCAGTTTCACTCAGGTGACTCACAGTGTATTTGGAGGTAAAAGAACATATGGGAGGGTTATCTGTAGTGATAGTATAATTCTGAGGAGGAACTGCAGCTGAGAGTGAGATGGACAGTGTTGTAGTGGAGGTCTTCTGGTTCATTTCCACAGAGCTGTGAGGAAATCTGTGCTGACAGTACAACAGCTAACTGGCGGGTTTGAATAATCGCCCCTAACTATAATTAGATTTGCTCTGTCACTGATCATGACAGCAGAATTCTGGGCCTTTATTTACATGTACACTTTAAGCAACTCGATCACAAATGGTAATCAGACTGTCTAGCTTTAATCGCACTGCTGCTGCCCAACACACCCACAATAAGTGAATGTGAATATGAACCTCCCACTGTTAAAGAATGATAAAAATGCTCTTTCAACAAAAACCTCCTACACCACACTTACACGTCTTTAAATAGCTGCAGCTAACACAGAATCCCTGCTACAATGGTCCTTTTAGCATTGCTCACACACTGCCATGTTTACGTCGGCGCTTTCTGAACTTTTTGTTGTTTTATGGGTGAAAAATAAAAAATTCCCCCCTTTCATCTTCAAAGTTTTTATTTGTGCCTAATTGTTATTCTACCCTCAGGTAGAATAACAATTAATTAAAATTAACCCCAATGTGAAATTTCTAGAAATGGTAATTTTCTGAATGGCCACTAGAGGTTGCCTCCTTTTGCAAGTCAATCCCGATAGACCCTGATGGGAAAAAGTAAAACAAAGCAATTTACTTTTTATTTATATATCAACAAATTAAAAGAGCAGTCAGCTCAAGGGGCTTTATATTTTAAGTTAAAGACCCTACAATTATAGAGAGAATAGCCCAACAATCAGATGTTCCCTTATGAACAAACACATAGCAACAGTGGGAGGGAAAAACTCCCTTTTAACAGGAAGAAACCTGTTAACGGGGAGAGGCAGCCATCTGCTGTGACCGGTTGGGTCTAAAGATACAGCTGTCAATTTGCATTGTGGAATTGGATTTCTCCACACTGTCTATGGTGTTAATGTCTTTTGGAGCAATTATCTGACATATAATATGGTTGGGTGTTCAGTTACCAGTAGTCCATCAAGAAAGTCTAAATGCTACTTGAAATTCACTCGCCAAAACTGAAGCATAAAGGTGTCTATATAATAATGTTGGTCCAGGATCAACACTGTGAGGAAAAAATTGTTATATTATGTTATATTGTGATACAATATTACAAATATATTATCAAGTTAGGTTGCTGTTATCTAAATTAAGGTTACTCCCCTAATGCTATTAAAAACTTTCTCTAGCAAAACAAGATAGCTTCTTGGCTAATGCTAAATGAATGTTAAGCTAATGTCATTGGTCAGTCTTGACGTTGATGCTGAACATTATTAAGGTGATTAAGAAATGACATCAACACGGGGATATCGAATGGTGTGTAATTGTTCATATGTTAGTTAGCACTAGATTTGTTTATCTGTGTGTTCCATCCATTCAGTCTATCAAGCCACCTTGCTAATCAAGCTTGCTAGCATTAGCACGTCTATATTTGGTAACTTCGGGTCACTTCCCAAGAGTCTCCATGGCAACACCCACAATAGTATTGTTAATAGTTTACACATGGGATCCTTAAACTAGTGGATGCCATCATAGTTGTGCTTGTCTTATACAATCAATAATTCATTGTGTTTTGATTAAGCTAAGCACTTTCACTAATTTTTGTGGGTCCCCTGCTTTTGAATGCTGTTAATGTTGTAGATTTAAGAGACTAAAAAACAAAAAAACCTCAAGAACTTAAGGTCGAGGTGGCTTTTTACCAGTTTGTGTTTATTGTTTCATTTTTATTCATGGGTGTGTCAGATCTCTGAGAGGTTAAACATGAATTATTAACTGAAATGTAACTACCTCTAAAAATACTGCTGACAAAACAATGGCTGTTGACAGAACTGAAGAGCGCAATTAACACTAGGTTATCCCATCTTTGAAAATTTAACAGCAACAGCATATGCCTGCCTCCATTTGTTGGGTCTTGACCATTAAAATGTTTAAACAAACACCAAAGTGTAGGGGAAAATCCATCTAACATGGATATGATGCTAAAAGTCCCATTCTAAAGATAAACTATAAAAGATAAAAATAAAGTTTTAAATCCTAAACTGAGAAAGCAGCAGCTGCTCTTGCTCTGTACTTGTATGTTGTACCTCAGACTGTGTATGTCTGCTCAGCCTTTGAGATGTTACTATGGGGATGAATGCCGAGGAAGTCAAGCAGACTGAGGGCACATTTCAGTCTGGTAAGTCAGTGTGTTTTTGAGGTAGATGCGATGCCCTTATATGCTAAGCTCTATATAGTAATGGAATTATTGCCCAGATGGATTGTAGCTTGGGGCGTATTGCTCGTAGCACTGTGGAAGTGCATTTCAAGGTAGAGATTTGGGGATTTTCAGAGCATTTAAGGCTAAGAAGTGGAGGGAGTAGTCATCTGTGTAACGATGGTAATATTATTACTAGGGGGAAACGAAGCTCATTTGCAATGAGGCCGACTGGAAGTGAAATTCAAGCCAGAGAATCAGTGTATATTTTCAAGGGCGCCAACATATTGGGAGTCAATTAAAAGTCATTTCAGGCAATTCGGGAACTTTAAAATGCCCAAAATTGGCAAGCAGTTTTCTCATTTGCAGCTCTTTCCAGAGTTTAAGTAAATTCAAATAAAATATGCAACACTGATTATGGTCGTGATTATTATCCCAATGAACTGTGGGTTTAATATGCATTAACGGTTAAATTTTGGTTGTTTAGCAAAGGCGCTTATTTAAGCAGCTAAGTGCAAATACTTGCAAGTAAAAATGTCCAGAAGAGTATACTTTCATATAAAAAGGCAAGGTGGGGTATTTTTCTATGTCCACACATCCTACAGCTGTGAGTGTGAGCGCGTGCCGAACATATGCCTCTGTTCTTCAGCCCCCCACCCCTCTTTCACCATGTCTGAGATCAGTCTCCTGCAGACTGCCAGAGCTCTGGGTGAGGCACTTCAAAGTGCTATGAGAACTAGTTAGGCTGAGAGTGAAACAGAGGGAATCAGCTTCTCTATTCCAATCAGCCCAGTGGATGGAAAGGCACAGCTCGTGAGCCCTGTTATATTCCACTCTAAAGAGCCAAAGAAAATACAGGGATTTCAACCCCTCATGGATACCTCGCAGCTTGTAAAACTTGCTGGAGTTAACCACCTTTGGAATACCGATCAAGCATGATAAGCAGATAGTGACAGTTAAGTTAAATAAACGAAAGGGGTTAATAGTAAATAAAGCTTTTATGTCTCCCCCCCCCCTCCCATGTCCACGTCCCCCCCTTTAAAAAAAACAAAAAAAAAATAACCCCTAGCGTAACTTTGTTTATCTACCATCCACCCTCCTGCTTCGATGTCTTTGAAGCTAGCAGCTAGCTGCTGGTCTTGGTTATTCTCCAAACACACACTGCTGTGAGCCAAGTTCAGGAATCTACTTCTTGTTGGGATAGATCATTTATCCTGCTTTCTGTTTCTCCCCTGACATTTTTTTTAACTTAGAAAACTTAACTTAGAAAATTTTCAAACAGGTTTTTTTGGGTTTTTTTTTTTTACCTCTAATATTTTTTCAAGCCATAATTTCTTTTGCCTTTTACCTCATTGATCCAAAGACCCATTATTCTAATGCTCTGTCTTAATGCAGTTCATCTGATGCAAAAAGGATAGTGCATTTGAAAACCTATGTTTGTACAAATTGCTCATCAGCCACCATCATCATGCATTGTGTCATAGGAGTAGTTGTATGATTGGCTTTCTTGTGTCTCATCACAGGAGAACAAGCACCACTCCACACCCTTTGATGCCACCGTGGACCTTTAAATGAGTACAAGCCATGGAAATTGGAGGTTCAATTTTTCTTCAGCTCCAAATGGAGCAGGTGGATAATCACCAGCGCCCTACAAAAGCAAGCTTTCATTCTCTGTAATGAGCAAATCTATGTGGAAGCCATTAGCCTGCTATTCTACTGAAACTCCATCAAAAATCCTGTCAGAGGCAACCGAATATTATGATTTCAATTACTGTGGTTAGATGTGTCGAACACTGTAATAACACTGAATCTGTATGTGTGTGGGGGTGGATGATGGGTGGGATGCACGTTCAACTGTCTTATGATCACAAAATGTAACTAGCGGACACACCGATGGTGATGAGATGCATGGAGGTTCAACTTAGATCCAATTCAAGATGCTCACAGTAATAGTTCCTTTAGACACTTGCGGGACAATTTAGCATCTAAATATTAAAGTGAGAACATAAGCGTCTTATGGATGAAGGGAAGCACTTGGCACTGTTCATGGTAATTGGTAAACGGTCTGTATTTGTATAGCGCTTTACTTGGTCCTAAGGACCCCAAAACGCTTTGCACTATACACAATCATCCACCCATACATTCACACACTGGTGATAGCAAGCTACAGTGTAGCCACAGCTACCCTGGGGCGCACTGACAGAGGCGAGGCTGCCGGACACTGGCACCACCGGGCCCTCTGACCACCACCAGTAGGCAACGGGTGAAGTGTCTTGCCCAAGGACACAACGAACGAGACTGTTGGAGCCGGGGCTCGAACCGGCAACTTTCCGATTACAAGACGAACGCCCAACTCTTGAGCCACGATTGCCCCATGTGTATATGTTAGACACAAAAATGTGCAAGTGTTCAAACCTCATGCTTATTTTCCCCTAAATCCTTTTATACATATATATGATGTCGATGCACATCCTTATGGAGGGTATTAACAAAAAATATTTCTTTGAATCCCTGAAAACAACCTTTTTGCTGTATGAGTTTATATGAATATAGCCCTAGTGGCGCTAAGGCTTTACACATTCCAAAAAAACTCACCAAATATGTGAAGATACTTGAAGTAAAACTCAGGTTATTAAAGTTGGTTTATCCTTGTTGAAACTTTATAAAATTTCCATATAAATCAATCCAACAGTTGTACTATGCACTAAAGTGTTGACCTTACCAAATAAGACCTCAGGCACGCAGGCCTAGAGACCTGTTAGTGAACTGCTGGCAACCAATTGTCACAGGGCAAAAAATATGTATACCATGACCAGTTGATATCTGATTGCTAGAGCTGGCTGGCAGTTGCTAGCGTGACATGTGTTGCAAAGAGGTATGCAGTGCAGCACTGAAGCCCCCTTATAATTGCCTTGATCACCATTACTGTGCATGAAAGCCTCTGGCTTGTCTACGAATGGTTTCCATGCTTTCCATTTACTCTCCAAACTGTAGAGAAACTTAAAAAAAAAAAGCACGATGCAAGCTAGAAACAGAGAGGTAAAAGTGACAACTTTTGAAATGTGTCTGTTACAGTGGTACAACTTTACTCTGAAAGCAAAAAATCTTGTTGTTTGCAGACAAATCAGTATCTTCTATGCAAACTATGGGCAACTGCTAGTGGCCAAAGCAATAATGCATATACAACCTTTATAATGCATATACAACCTCTTGGTGACCAGTTTCAGTTGACAACAGCATGCAACTTCCAGTAACAGCTTGCCAACATGTTGGGAAATACATTTTTGCCAGAGAGTCCCCTACCAGTCTCCAGGGCTATGTGACTGAGGCCTAACCGACTAACCCAAACTGCAATGATTACCCATTAGCATTGCTAAATATGTTTTTGCTGCCATTACTGTGTGCTCTACCTTGAATTTAATATCTTATTACATTTAATTACAACACTGTGCAGGACACAGCTGGTCATGCTGCACACTTGCACATGAAGATTCAAGGTGACAAGACCCTATGATGGACTGGCGACTTGCCCAGGTTGCATCCCACCTCTAGCCTAAAGCCAGTTGGGACAGACTCCAGGCCCCTATGACTTTATAAACAGATAAGCAGGTAGAGCAAATCGAGGGATAGGTGGATGACATCAAATCTTAATCTGTAGGACTTGTGCATGTATGCTGTCAGTGTCTTAGACCTTGGAGCTTTGCACAGGTAGTTTAGCAAATTCACCAATCTTACTGCTACAGCCTAGGGATCACATGTTTTGCTTGTCAGTGAGGAGCAGACAGACATGCACTTTGTTCGTTAAACCACAGAAGCACAATTGAGTAGGAGTATAAAACAATATCAGATTAACACAAATAGCAAATTTGCATATTTGAAAAGATTTAAAGGCAAACTTTATTATCCGGTTTTGCTGATTAAACGCTGGATTGTCTTCAGTCATTATGTGTATCACCTCTGAAGGAACAAGAAGAGTGGATACAAAAGAGTGGCAACTGTATTGTTCTAGTGCCTCACTTTGCCAACTTCAGTGTTGGGAAATAGGTAAGAGAGAGTAAATTTGAACAGGATCTGTTCCAACTGAGACTTTGCTGTGTTGTTTTCAATCAGTCCCCTCTGATGCAGTTGCCAGCCCTTCACATTAGCCCTCCCTCCCTGTTCTCCTGACCCTTCCATACCTCCCGTCTCCACCCCTTCACCCCCCCCCCCCCCACAACCAACTCTCAACCCTAGCTTGCCTCCAAGGGATCAATTGTACAACAAATTCAATGAATTCTTTGGCAGGGCCCTGTATTTCCTCCGAGAGCAACGGTTGCTCTTGAGCTTTGAGTGAAAAGACGATGGGAAAGGAGAGATAGGGAGAAACAGGTGAGCGAGAACGAGTGAAGGCAGTGAAGGAGAGATGAGCAGAAAGGGAAATAGCACCTTTGAGACGGCTGAATATTTAGCAATGGGCTTTGACGAGGCTTGGCAAAGATAGGTGCTGCATCACGGAGTCTAAATGAAAAGGCACTAGACGGAAATGAAAGGGGGCAAAGGATAAGATCAGGAAATACAATAAGGAGCTGTCTTGTAAACACGCCTTGATGCCAAAAACAGATAATGAAAAGAACAGGCTGATGAAGCAGTGCTTTTATTTTGCTTGACAGAGGGGTGTGTCCAGGTCATTATCTTTTGGGATGGGGGTTGAGGAAGCGTTTCTGGCATTACGCTGACACCAACATTATTTGTTTGAGCAGCTAAATAGTTCTTTGTAGTTTTGTTACATTTCCTCCCTTCCTCTCCCTCAAACTCCCGCCTCCCCTCGTCTCCTTTCACAATCTTTTAAGGTAAAAGTGAAGAGGAAAGACCTTACAATACAATCATAGACAGAGCCAGAGTACTTGCTATTCGGTGCCATGCTGTGAATTAAAACATCCCTCTGAGACACACACACACACACACACACATACAAATGCCAGCTAATAAGATTCATAATGCATATGAGTGGAATATGTAAGTAAAGATTTGGCATTGTTATTGATTTTATTCATGCAGTCTATAAAAGGGCCATCATTACAGCTAATTAGCTGTAGCTGGCCTTATACATTATGTATCGTTTCCAATATAGAACAAAAGAATAGCTGGCGTTACTAACATATGCCTCCAAATGCTCAACAGTAACGCTAATTATACACATATGTGTGTTCTTTTGAAGTCATTAAGTGTGAATTTCTTTCCCCCCAGAGGGACTTCCAAAATGACAGGGCAAAGTAAGAGGACGAAGGACACCATGTATACCAAAGGATGTTCCAGCACACTAATGAGTAGTGGGATCATTGTAACCCTTTCATGCAACGAAGAGAGTTTAGAGATCAAGTGAATGACTTCAGGAGATTGTTCTAATTGCATATAGTTAATATTTAATGTGCTTTCCAGATGTATCTCACACACACAATGTACAGATTGCACAGATTAATTTCAAGTGTGCACTGAATTTAAGAACAGTAGAATTAGCCTGCATCATTCTACCTATTATTATAACATACATGTGCAAAAAGGACCTCAATTCTTGTGAGGAGTCAGAGCCACAGCACAATCTAACACAGCCAGTTACATAAGCAAAGCAGTACACAGCGGACACAGTATTGTCTAAGTCTTACTTCTCGACAGTTTGAGCGTTGCCATGTATCTTTTTATAAGTAGAATCATTGTGTTGACATTCTTCCAGTCTTTACACCTGTCATGATCCTGGGTCCTTTTGACCCAGCGTTTTGTGTTTTCTCTTCGCGATTTTGGTTCTGTTCTTCCTCTGGTTAGTGTTTACTCTGTTCTGCCCGTGTGTTCCTGTATCTAGTCCGCGTTTCTTAGTTTGTGTCCTTTCATGTGTAAGTTCCTGTTTTATTGTGAAGGTCTGTGTCTTATGTGAGTGTTTTCAGTTTGCCTCCCTAGTCTCGTCATGTTAATTACTCCCAGCTGTGTTCCCACCTGTATGTAATCCCCCTGTGTTCTCTGAGTGTATTTAAGTTGTGTCTTCTGTCATAGTAGTTGCTGGTTCGTCTGTGTTGTTTCCCCTCGGTCTCCCTGTATGTATTTCCCCGGACCTCCCTGCACCGTCATTCCTGGTTTGTGTTGTTAGTTTACCCAGTTTAGGTTTCGGTTTCATGTTCACACCCCGTTGCTGTTTGTACCCACCACTGTAAATAAACACTCACCTGCACCAGAGCTGCCGCCTTTTGGGTCCTTACTACAAATCCACACGGCTTGCCCCGCAAACCGTGACAACACCAGCAATTTCATTAAACAGTCTCACAGTCTGTATCTATTCTACTTACGTCTTGCAATTAGCGTTATATCCGCTACCGCAGAGTTCTACAAATGCACATAATTTTATCTATCGTCGTTAGCTGTGTTAAGCTTTGCAGATACATTTCATTTCCAATCCAGAACTGTATTCTATTCTATATTATTATAATGTGTATTTTTAGATAAACTCTACTTTTTGAGATGATTATGTTGCCTTTTATTTTTTAAAAAGTCTTTAGCAATCTAAGTAATGCACGCACACAAAGAAAACAGTAGCAATGTGGCCGTTCCACAAAAACAAGTCTAATGAAAGTAATAAAAAAAAAAACCAAAAAAACGTAAAAAGCGAGTTTAAAAAAAGTGAAATCCTATGGAAAAAGACAAATAATCAATAATTAGTTATAATATATGTTCAATACATGTGCACTCTAATGCTAATGTATGATTATACTAAATCCCATATACAGACATTTACCTTAAGATAATGTGCAGATCTATAAGATTACAATCCACATGAGCTGACGTATTTTTTTCAGACTTTTGTGAAACAGCTGGTTGAACTGATTTATAACTTTTGAAGATATCAGAGTTCCAAATTCCTGCAGAAAGCTGATCAAGAGAGAAAAAGTATTTCTGTGAATGCTGACGCTACAGCGAAGCCGCACAGCGGTGACAAATGAAGCAGCCCACGCTTAGCTGGACGGCTGGGCGTGATACATGAACCTCATTGTACACTACAGGCAACCACATTTGTTGCCAATTTAATGGTGTGTTTAATTAGCTTTTAATCATATTTCGATTCGGCCTCTTTCACTTCTGTGGAGTAAACCTGGATTTCTCCCTGAGTTCATTAGCTCAAAGACAAATGCCCCCATGGTTTCCGGTGACGTCCTTCAGACCTCAGGCAAACCCACACTTTCATTTAGATCACTTGTGTGAATAACATGTAGATTGTGACAAGGCCGATTATGAACGGCATTCATCAGGTAAGAAATCAAGTCATCCTGCAGAAAGTGCCTGAAAAATGAGAAACCAGGCTGCCTCCATTTATTGCCGACCGTCTGCTCTGTGTAGCGACGTGCTCCCGAACTCTACACAGCAGCCAAACCACCATGCATTTTTAATTTGCTTTGTCTCTGTGACTTGCAAGGTGTCTAAATGAGATAAACGTCATGCTCCAGAGGTCATTACAAATTCTTGACTGAAGTCCTGGTCATTTCTCCAAATTCTAAAAGAGGTAAATAATACTTTCCTGTAGCTTCAGCTCAGCGTGTCCTTTCAGAGAGTTGTTGTTAACTCCCAAAGTCACTTTCCCTGTCTGTCTTAAGAACGGAGTTAGTGGAATGGTTTCCGCCTCATTTCCTAGGCAACCTCTGAAACCGACTCCTGTGTCAGGCCAACCTGTGCTGACAACCCCCTGCTGGAGCATGCACACACACACACACACACACACACACACACACACACACACACACACACACACACACACACACACACACACACACACACACACACACACACACACACACAGATACTTGCGCACGCGCACACACACGTGCGCACAGTTAACAACGTGCCGTCTGAATTCCGGCATGATGTCTTGGATCTTCTCCCTCTCTTCTCAAATCTTGATTGACTAGCTTCTGCTCACAGGCTGCCAACCCTCCAGGGTCATTGATGCTGTGGGGAGAAGAAAGGAGATGGCGAGAAGAGACAGATCAGAAAGAAAAGCCCAATAAGGGGAATGAATAGCAGAGGTGAAAGAAAAGAGTAGGCCAGTCTCATGTCTAGCTGTCAAAAGCCCCCTCTTTGTGAAGCTGAAAACCTTGTCTCTTTTCTTCCCGCTTCCTCCCGATTTTCTTTTTATTTTAGTAAGCTCCCTCTGGGATTTTGTCATTAATTTATTTTTGTGGAGCAAAAGTTGGACTTGAGTTGGAAAAACAAGAGTTTGTCAACCTTGGAGCCAGAGCCACACAGGGAGAATGCTTCACACGGAGATCAGTGTGGGAGGTTTTAGCTACACATCAAACAAAATTACTATTTTTTTTTTTATTTTGAATGTGTTGCTAGATAAAAAACAAATAGTCCATTTATCATGCAGTCTAAACTTTTGCTGGGTTTGCTACATTGTGATGCTGGAGGTAGACTTAAAGTCCAGGTTTTATCAGGTCACAAGAGCAGCCAGAGAGGAGCTGTCTAGAAGCCACTCCAGGATCTTCTTGCGGCATCCTGGGTGCCCGAGGTAATAGTCGCACTAAAGGGTGAATCTTCATCTCAGTCTTGAGCTGTGTGCAATCTAAAGCGAGTTTTCTTGAAGGACTCATGACCTCAGATTTCTGGTTTAGCTGAGAACAAAGAGAAGAAAGAAGGAAATAAGAGGACTGCCTACCCTGATTTGTAAATCCCAGTCAAATCACTGGGCAGGAAAAGTTTTGTCTGTAGGAAAGAAATTAGTTTTAGTTTGTGCATGGAGAGCAGCTGGCACTGTTCCACGAATACATAAGAACTCTAGCATCCATACCATTTTTCTTCACAGAAAGGCTTTAATGAAAACTGCAGAGAGAACAAAAGCAGAAAAAAACAGCCTCAGTTTAAATCTGCAGATGTGCACACACAGACCTCCTTGAACACCACAAATCAGCTTTTCATCTATTTTCCTTCTTATACTTTCCATTCTGATTTCATCTGTTACATGCTATGTTAAAACATCTATCAAAATCCAGCTTCTAACGTAGAAAGAAATGAATCAGGTTAATGTTTGAATATTACAACAGCGTCATTCAGGTGTAAACTGGGATTTTGCAGACACATTAGTAACCCTGCTAAATGTTCTGTTTGTTGCCCACAGCTGGCTGTGTTTCAGTTCCTTTGACTTTAATAAATGACTGCAGCATCACAGGAGCAGAAGCAGTGAGTGCTTCTTTAAATTAAGAGTGATGCACGTATTTACGCACATGGCTTAGCAGCAGTACCGTCATCAAGTCTGCGCTGGTCAAGACCTGACGAGGAATAATACACAGTTTGTGAAGCCCAATTCTGAAGCCTCACTGTTATCACTATGGCTATGCTGGTTTTCTTGGAGCCAGAAGTGGAGATGCTCGGATGAGAGTGTAGCGCTACATTATCAGCTAACACTAGCAAGCATTGAGAATTCTGAAGCTTGGTAAAGGTTACCGCTGTCTCCTTTATAACCTCCTAAATCATGCTGTTTCCAGGTCTTTACCATTTGCAATGAAGCCCGGGTGTCTGCATTCTTCTCTCAGAGCAATGTCTTAACAAGATTCTCTGTTGGACGCTGGATTTGAGACAAGCCTTAAATCATGTCCAATCAACTGCACTGAACATGACTGATTCTGGACATTCTGCAGATATTTTGATGTTTTAAGGAAAAAAAATAAGCATCTATAAGCTGAGCTGCAATAGTCATTTTAAAGGGCAGTATTTCTGCCAGATAGGCTAAACCATGCAGCGAGCGTATCAAGAGTGAAGCAAAATGAGCCCTTAAAGGCTTTTTATCAAACCTTCATCAAAATAGCTCAATGATTTAGGGTTCAGATACTAAAACAATTAACTTAAACATTATCACTGTAGAGTTTACCACTTTTACCACTAACATTTTTTGCAGATGAGCCCATGTTAACAACATTTTTTTTAAATTAAATTTCTACTGATCTTATTGATATATTTCTTAGTGTAGACCAATGACAGGACCCATATGATGATCTTTTCAAAGGACATGGTGTAAAATGTATTTCACTTGAATCAGTGGACAAAGACAAATGTGACATTTTTGAATATAAAACAGAAGCTCGAAGGTCATGGATGACAAAATAACAGCTGTGTTTAAATGCCTGGTTTTAATGGGGGGCAAAGAAAGTGTGTCTTGGTTGATTGAGCCACACATGGTGGAGCAGAATCATGCTTCTGGTAAAGAGTAGGCGGGATGATCCTTGTTTTTCTGATTGCCAGCCTATAATCAGACAGACTTAAAGAAGACTTGAGAGCAAAAAGCATGATTTGGTGATTTTTTTCTAAATCGGATCCAAAGCACATTTGGAACGGGTTCAAAATGGGATTCCATGCTATCATGTTATATTCCTGTTTTCTACAGATGCACCTGAGGCTGGACACAAAACCAGATTTCAAAGTATCTTTGTATTACTCAGAACACAGCAATGACAAATCCAAACAGCTTTAACTGCTGAGCAGAATTAATGGTAGAATTCAGGCAAACCTGGAAGAACCCTACCAAATCAAAGCAGTTTATTAAGATTGTGGCATTGAAGAGTTTCTGGACACAGATTGCTTGCAAGCAATCGTTCTGTTCTAATGGCAATATGAAGTATCCATGAAAATATAGTTGACTGAGGTTTTGCAGACACGTAACAGTTAACCACATTTCATTAGCTTGTCTGCCACTTTGGACAACTGACTATCATGATGACAATGTAAGATACAGTGAATAAGGTCACACAGGCCTAGAGACTGATTCTGAGCCATGTGCTAGTTGTGCAGATAAACATAATACACAGGAGTATTCCCTGTCCAAAGACTGTCCAGATACTCTCTGAGCTACAGTGAAAACTTTGACAATGCAATGCAAAAGTAAAATATTTCAGTATGAAGAATATTTTCATGCTTCTGTACTTCTCGAACTTGTCAACCTGGGAACAAAGAAAATAAAGCTACTAACTACTCTTTCAGGTAAACAAATCAACAGATTTTGTCAATATATATTACAATCTGCCCGAGACTGTGTTGTATTAACAGTGTAGATAGTCTGTTCTAAAGAATTAAACGTTCAAGAAGGTGTTGATAAATGTAGTGGAACAACATTTATCCACCATCTTTAGTGTAACCAAATAACATCTTCTGTTATTCAAGGTAGTGTTGGTTTTCTGCAGGAATTTGATACACCTCACCACTGTCACATCCACAGCTTGAAGACTAGACTGAGACGATAAGGTGTGATGTCAGCAGTCATCCTTTTAGTGACATTACAAAGGAAGACTGTCAGTGGAGAAAAAGCAAGTCCACAATACTGTGGCAGGTAAATTAGGTGTCATTTAAGCCATCTTGCTGAGCAAATGTGCTGAAAATGTCACCTCAGTGCTAAAGAAGCATAGAAGCAAAGTATACTCCATACAGGTGCACACAGCAACGACATGCTGAGAAGAAAAGAAGAAGAAACTTTGTAAACAAGAGGCAAATGTTAATGATGTAGGAAATTAAATTCCCACTACAGGTTTTCATGGAATGACGAGGAGAAAGAAGGAGTCCCGTGTTTACTTTCACATCACCTTCCATTTCATTTCCTCTTCCTCTCTTTTATCGTGGCACACCGGTGTCCTGCTGATCGTTCATGCTTTGTTGTTGGCTTTTGGTTTTGTTTTTTTCAAAGAGAATCAAACAAACAGAGCTAGTGGAGAGCGGCACATGGTGAAGATTTGCCTCCATGTGTCCTTTGTTTTCTGAGAGGCGCTGGGCTGATACGCACCTATGTTGACACACAAACACGTATTGAGACTCTCCTCCCAGGCTTATTAACACACAGGACATCAGAGGGATTTCGTTTTCAGAGGAAACGTTTATTGTTCATCGTAACAGACACCCACACCCACACTACTCCCACATTTATATTCATATAAAGAGCCTCACTTGGATCCCTTTTGGAAAGCTGAGTGTACTTTTAAGTCGTCGTGCGAGTTGAAACTTTGCCTGTGCTTCACGCTCATTTGCCATTTCTCATTTGTAGGAACCTTGAGACCAGCCTATCTGAATAATACAGTCGCTCCATTAGACTGCAAAACTAACACAGTGCTCATATTTGCTGGATTAAGTGCATTCTCTTACTTCATAGGTCTTTTTACAATGTACTTTATTCTCACTGAAATGAATTTGAACTTGGCACCTCAGAGTCAAATAGGAATATGAGGCTGAAAGGACTGAAAAGATGATAGTGGGACTGCAGCGTCTCCTTGGCTGTTTAAAATATAACACGAATTCTCATTAGGATTGGAAGGGGCTGTTGCAGATGGAGTAATCCTTGGCAGGCGCAGAAGCAAGCGCACTAATATTTCCAAAAGCATTAATACGTCAAGCACATTTGTGTGCGTGTAAAAATGTGTGTGTGTTACTGGTTGCTTGGAAGTAGGACGGCCACAGAGGGAAGTCGGCATGCAAACAGTCCCGGCGTCAATGTGACAGAGACAGACAGACACACACACACACACGTAGCTGAATCATCTGGAAAGTGCCGGCGCCATTGAGAGACAACAGCCTGTGTGATTTGTTCATGCAAATTTAGGCCCAATCACACCCATGCTGACTTTGTTTAGGAGAGGAGCGGAGACACGGGGAGAAAGGTGAAAGGAGAAGAGCATGTTTAAAATGAGGACACGGCTGGGGGAACAAATAAAGAAATCGTATTGACAGCTTGAACACAGAGGCGTTCTTACCATGGGGATCAAAAAACTGGAAACAAGTAAAAGACTTACTCTGATGAAAAGGACTGAGGTTGTCATAAATTGTTTACATCCAAAAAAAAAAAAGAAAAATCCTACAGGATAAGACAAAAAACAAAAAATATGCACAAGCAAAATGAGCACTTATGCTTCGAAAAGGTTTGGCGTGGAGGGTCATCTTTGAAGAATAGTCCACATCAACATTAGCATTTATCCATTGGTCAAACCCTTTGCAACACAGCTGTAGTTGATTTTAGTCAAGCTAACTTTATCCAAGTTTAACTTGGATCTGAACTGTATCATGTATTCGGGGCCTTGCTTTTATTTTATTTTTTTTAATGATTTTGTCATGTTTTGCCACTTTAGTGGTCTGGCTCCTTAAAGCCTTGACAGTCACAGAAAAAAATAAAATAAAAACACACTCATCTTCTCATGTCTCTTTTCCCATGTCCAGAAAATTTTATGTGCTCACAAGAAATCTGGAACTTTTTTTAAACACTAATGACGTAGTTTTCAGCTATTGTTGCATACTGCTGGTTTTGCACACTGCACGTTGAACACTATTCATTTAGTAGCATATGTTAGCAACACATTTTCATATCAGTTGCTAAGCTTGATGCTTTTGTCAAATTGAGATTAATACCAAATATGCGATTTTATAAACTTCTTAAACTCTAAAAATGTGCATATATATTAGCACTTAAGAGATTTTGGACAGTGTCTTGTTGGATAATTTAACAATATTGCTCAACCCTTCAACCTTTGTTTATTGAAAGAACTCTCATTTCAAATAACACATAAGTCGTTTATATGCATAGTTCTTCCCTGAAAATAATGCTAGGCCTTGCGGGCCATATTATCTTTTATACATTTGCTCCATTTTGGACCAAGTACAATAACTTACACAGCAGCACCTGTGATGAAGGTTTGTTTACATTTCTTTTCCTGGTCTAGTTCTGACCTTTGAAAATACTGTACACAGCCAGCTCTTAGTATGTGCCACCAGCTTAGCAACTGAACTCTGTGGGCCTGAGGAAATGCTAATCAGCCTGTTGGGACTGGTGAAAGGCCAGCATACAGTATCTTTGCCTGAGCTACTGTAACCTCTAGGTAGCAGATAAGTCTCCCTCAGACATTTAATATGATTTGGAAAGCTGATATAGTGCTGTCAGTTCCTTGTGCTGCTGCCTGTGACTGCATCGCCAGGAAAAATCCAAAATGACACGGTCTGTAGGTGATCTAAAGGTGATCACTGCTGAGAGAAACCGATGGCCAGGAAGGAAATCCATCCAGTACACGTGTTGTAGACAAAGTCACAACATGGTTTACACGTCTAAAATATGGATTTGTAAAATATTTGTGTGCTTAAATTAGGTCAGAAAAATCCCCTTGAGCGAGTCGTTTCATGTGTCTGCTGACAGTGAATGCAGTTTGTGTTTGAAAAATCAAAACTTAAAAGCTGAATAAAGAATGAACAGAGTTTCACCACCAAAAGAAAAGAAAAATAAAGCTAAACGCAACACAGTACTGCCTGCACGCTTTGAGTGACAGGCGATCTCTGACAAGTGTGGTGGAGGGAAAAAAACAAGTGAACATCAAGGATTTAGTTTGTTTACCTCGCTAGTTCAGGCACCAAATTTGTTCACTTTTATTGTCACCTTTGATGCTGATAAAATGAGAATAAAGTTTTTTTGATCTCACTTTCATTTCGTTAACTCATCAGTTTGAAAAAAAAGGAAAGTATATAAAGCTGCTTGATGCAGTGTTGCTCTTTTATTATTACAGAACTGTATTTTATATATATATATATATATATATATATATATATATGCATACATGCACCCCTGAGTCATAACTCCCTCTGCAAACCAATTTAAGACATTTAGTTTGATTTCTTTAATCAAATATTAATCACAATTTACAGTAATCCAAAACAATTTTCACAATTTTCATCTTCCCCCACAAATACTGAATATGCTATAATTTAAAACATATCCTTGCAGTAAGTATAACAAGTATAGCTGCAAGTTATGATTAAAGTTCAACTGATCTACAAAAGTAAAACAATAACCCAAGAGATTCTAAAATGCTTCACAGATCTCAAGGAAACTATTAAGAACATTTTCTTTGGGTTTACCGCCACCACAAATTCCTTCTATACTGCATCTACAACAGTTATTAGTAATATCAACCACATTCTTCCAAATGGTATCTTATTGATGTGGTTGGGATTTTGACAGATCCAAAAAACAAGTCTAAAGACTATTCCATGCATGGAATCCAGGCCAATTAAAAATTAAGTATATCAATGATTCAATATCAATAGAATGCCCTTTGGCATCAGTAACCAGTGTTGGGAAGGTTACTTTTAAAATGTATTCCACTACAGATTACAGAATACATGCCCCAAAATGTGTTTTGTAATGTATTCTGTTACGTTACTCAATGAGAGTAACGTATTCTAAATACTTTGGATTACTTAATATATTATCAGACTTTTTTTTTCCATACTCACCATACCAATACCAATTTTTAAATCTTAATATAAAATGAGTAACAGTAGGGTGGACATTAGGTAAGGCTGCACTTTTTGCAGTGATCTCGTATAGACAACTATTCCACACTTATATAAAACAGGTCTGGTTGTCTGTGTCAACTTTGCTAGCGAGAGACAGAGAGAGGCGTTGAAAGGCTGCTCCAACGGAACTTATTGTTTCGGAGGAAAACACGAACACAGTGAACAGTCGAGTCTTAATAGCTTACTTACAACTGGGCTCGTCAGGCACTCTTTTTGGCTGCAGTGGTTATTATTATATTTACATGCTTCCAGCTCCCGTTACGTAACACTCTGCCTATTGCCTTCATATTAAATCATTTTGTGAATATCCATCCATCCATTCGCTTCCACTTATCCTTTTCAGGGTCGCGGGGGGCGCTGGAGCCTATCCCAGCTGTCATAGGGCGAGAGGCAGGGTACACCCTGGATAGGTCGCCAGTCTGTCACAGGGCTAACACATAGGGACAGACAACCATTCACACTCACATTCACTCGCACATTCACACCTAGTGGCAATTTGTATTATCCAATTAACCTATCCCCACAAGCTGCATGTCTTTGGATGGTGGGAGGAAGCCGGAGTACCCGGAGAGAACCCACGCAAACACGGGGAGAACATGCAAACTCCACATAGAAAAACCCCGGCCTGATGGTGGAATTGAACTCGGGACCTTCTTGCTGTGCGACAACAGTGCTAACCACCGTGCCACCGTGCTGCCATTTTGTGAATAATTTTTTTAAATATTTCTTCACGTCACGGCCGCAAGTAGAGGTGACATGGGCTGCAAGATTGACACACAGGCATTTGAGCCTCTTAATGTATGTTTTGTTTGGGTTTCCACCGGTGTGGAATTCACAAAAATAGAGAGGGGACAGCCTAACATATGAAACAGGAAATGACCACTGTGTAATCCTTTTATTTCAACAAAGTAACTGTATTCTGAATACCACCTTTTTAAACGGTAACTGTAATGGAATACAGTTACTCATATTTTGTTTTTTAAATACGTAACGGTGGTACATGTATTCCGTTACTCCCCAACACTAAAGAACACTAAAGAACCTAGAACCTAGAAGAACCACTATCAATAACTGGAAGTAATTGCTATCTGTATGACTTTCTCAGTCTCTCACATCGATTTGGAGGAATTTAGGTCTACTCTTCTTTACATTGTTGCCTTAGTTCTTTAAGGTTTGCGAGCATTTGTTTATGTACAGCTCTCTTAAGGGCCTGCCACAGCATTTCAGTTGGGCTGAGGTCTGGCATTTGATTGGGCCAACGCAAAACCTTGGTTCTTTGCTCTTTTTTTCACCATTATGTTATATCTATCACACTTCTCTCTAGAATAGTTTGTGCCCACTATGTAGTCATCTGTGTACTGATGATTAAAGGGCAAGCCCAAGTCATTACCGCTCCACCACCGTGCTGACAGTTGGTGTGAGGTGTTTGGGTTGTTATGGTAGGCTTTTTCTCCAAACTTGGAGCTGTGCATTAAGGCCAAAGATCTCCACTGTCGTCTCATTTATCCAAAGGACATTGTTACAGAAGTGGCGTGGTTTTGTCAGATGCAATTAATTTAAACCGTGCTGCTATATTCTTTTTCGAAAAAAGAGGTTTTCAGGCAAACCACACTTGTTCATTTTCTTTTTGATTATACTGTCCTGGGCTTTTACATTCAACATGCCAGCTGAGGGCTGTAGAGTCTGAGATGTAGCTCTTGGTTTTTTTGCAGTTTATCTGATCATTGCACAGTCTGACCTTGGTCAGAATTTGCTTAGACGCCCATTCCTGGGAAGATTGTGGCATTGTGTAAACACATACTTGAATGCTCTAGACCCACAAAATGCAAAAACCCCTGCTTTTGTAGAGATGCTCACACTTGGTGATGATCAAGTGCATTGGATTAGCAGCACCTGGCTGCTATGAAAACAGTAAGAGTACTTTATTGTGTACAAAAAAGCTTGATTTGTTGTGGGTACATGTATGTTGTACACTGTTATATATCTTGGATTGTGTGTTATATATGCTGCATTTAATATGTCTGCTACCTCGGTCTTCCAAGTCTACTGCGTGACCTAGTAGATGTTGATCAGCTCAGTGTTTCATCATACTTATCTTGCTCTTGGTCTTTTATGGTCAACATTATTCACCACTTTAGAAAAAAAACATGGATCAGTGTGGGAGGCTGAGTTCAAACAGTAGAATATGGGGACTTGATTGAAATTGTATATGAATGTGTGGTCTCGCACATCTGAACCCACTGCCATACGCTTTGTCTTTCCAGACACTTTACCACCGCCACTGACATGTCTTGTTTTGAAGCTGGTTAAGATGAAAAACCCGTTCTTCACATTTACCCATGCATTCACAATGACCTCCCCGATTATTTTCTCACTCCCACAAAATCTACTATCCGCAGTAATTGCACAGGAAGATGACTCAAATATCGACATGAAAACGCAGTTTGCTTTAGAGTGTTTGACGCCAAAAAAAGGTCTACCATCTCTCTGTCTCTTTGTCTGCCCCCCTTACTGCTTGTCCCGAGTATCATGCACCATTTCTCTCTTACTCTTCTATCTGCTTTAACTATTGTTCTCCACCTCTGTATTTCTTCCTCACTGCCTCTCTCTCTCTCTCCCTGTGCCGAGTTGTGTAAAGAATGTTAAAAGCCTCTAACACTGCGATGTCCCTGCAGAGCCCCCTGTCCTGAGAGCAGAGACTGAGATGAATGCCAAATGGGCCGCAGCACAGACGCTGACGCCTGCCACCGTCGGGTCTTGTTTGACGCACAACCTGCGCCGGCGCTGGGCATGTGTGAAAGTGAAATAATGGATGTGAAAGGGGCTGCGCGTGTACAAACGAGAGAATGACAGTGACTGGATGAGGAGGACATGCGCGGGTTGGTGGGGAGCTAAAACAGGTTGTAAAGATGACGCAAAAAGAGGCGTCACCTTTAAGCCGTGCGCCGTATCTAGAAAGAACTACAAAGTGCTTTATCCTCACTTATCCTTATTGTAAAGCCTCATGTGTGGCTTAAACATTTATGAATTCAACTGCTGCTCCAAACCAGAATGACACGAGTTAAAAATAGTTATTCCACAATTACGGGAGAGAAGAGCGTTCCCTTTATGGCTGTCGATGGGTTTTGGCTGTAGCACTCACTGTGCTACGTGTCTGTGTGCAGCTCTAACTGCCACTGCGCTGATATGCTGCCACATTGCCAGCAAAGCAAAGATATTTGATATTCAAGCTCAAGTAACTGTAATGAAATTAAAATTTAATTTACAGAGCAGAGAGAGAGTTTTTTTTTCTCCCCCTTTGTAATTTATTTTTCCGTGCGGGATGCAAATTAAGTAAATTTACTTTCAGCCTCAGCTTCAAATCTGATCTGCATTAAACCACAAAATTAAATAAGTCCAATGAAGAAATCTCATTCCAGGATTGGTTCCATCATCATGCATATGTGTGTTTGAGTAATGGAATATTGTCTGGATCAAGATTTAACCTCTTAGCATTCACCAGGTCAGTAGTGGGTCACTTAGAGGTAGCGGGTTAGGGTAAAGTTGGGTTTTTAAATTTGACATACCTTAACGCTAAATGTGGCTTACTGTGAAATAACTACACAATAACAATATTTCCTAGCTTCTGAGAATGGTTGTCTTTATCTGATATGTGTTGTATACAACCAAACCCTAGCCCTAACCCTAAATGGATTGCCAAAAACCAAGTAAAGGTTAACATAAATAATCAAACCTAATATCTCCTATAGTAAATAGGCTTAAAGAAAGTTTTTTTCCCACTTGTGGTGCTATGAAACAATTTTTTCACGGAGGCTCGTTCATACTTGTTGTGCCAATCGATAGTTGGTGGCTTTAACTTGTAAACAGGCATCGAGATAAAAGACCACAAGCTCGCAAACATGGAAGGAAATCAATGCATTTGTTAGTCGGGCCTCAAGGATACAAACAATGCATTCTGTAACAGTGAATGCAAGTTGAAGCTTTTGTTTGTTCATTGGATACTCCACAGGGCACCTGTAATTAAACTGAATTAGATGAGACACCTGCACAGTAAACGAGTACTCCGCAGTGTTAGAATTGCAAGTTTGGGGAATCTGGAGGTAGAGTTTTTTGTAAGCTATTTTGCATTCTGCACGGTCAATTTTATAATATATTTAAACCAAACATAGCAGCAGAATGGGTACCTGTATCTATTTCAGCAGTCTGCATTCACACTATCACGAGACTTGGTTAAAGCTGATGCAATAAATGCTGAGATGTCCTGACTTTTTAATAATCTACCTCATCTTTTCGTTTCTGATATGAGTCAGTCTTTTTTTTTAAAAAAAAGTGTGCTATGGTCCTAGTATTAGATTTCATCTGACACGTCTCGGAACATACAACCTTTATGTCTTAGCGTGTAAATCAAGGACCGTGTTTCACTGCAGATATATAGGTTAATTACTTCAATATTTTACATTATGTATACTACACAGTTAAATATGTAGTGTGTGATTCAACATGTAGTGCTGGCTCAGACTGAACAAACTGGAAGTTGTGCAAGAAGCAAACGGGAATATTTGACCACCCGTAGAGCTGCTGCATTTGTGAACTTTACAAATAGATGCTGATGAGTGTAAATAAAAGTTGCTAATAACGCATGTAACATCAATACCTGACAATAACAGTAAAAACAGACCTTACAGTAAGTTGCTGCAAGTTCCCTTCCCATATCTAGGGATGCTTTGCTTTCTGGGATGCGGCAGATTCAATTCAATTCAGTTTTATTCATAGAGGGCCAAATCACAACAATTGTTGTCTCAACAATCATATGACCCCCTATGAGTAAGCACTTTGGTCGCCAAAGTGGGAAGGAAAAACTCACTTTTAACAGGAAGAAATGTTCGGCAGAACCAGGCTCAGGGAGAGGCAGGCATCTGCCGCGACTAGTTGGGAAGAGAGAAGGAAGACAGGATAAAAGGCACGCTGTGGAAAAGAGCCAGAGTATCATATATCTGATCAGAAGTATACAAACAGTCATTACAGCCTAGCAACTAGCTCTAACCCGCAAATAGAAGTGCCCCTGCTGTACCCTTACCTGAACTGCAGCTCTTTTTACTGCAGAGCTTTTTGAGATCGACTCTGGAACTGGAAAGTTTCCACACCTCATTTTTTGACAGTTATGAATTCTCATACCGACATTACTCACAGTGTGAACTAACTTTCACATGCAAAATATCAAGGGAAAGAGAAGAAATACATGATTTGAGGCACAGAAAAGGTTTGTGTTAAAACTGAGCACCCTGCAGGGATTTTCTCAGATTTCAAAATGTTCTTTCAGGATCAAAGATTTTCTTTTAAATAGGAAATGGAGTATATGTTATGACTTCTAACTGGAAATCGACTCGACATATGAAATCAGCGGAGCCCCCTTTTTAAATTAAAGCCAACAAGCAATAGTCAAAAGCAGATGAATGCTGAATGGTTATCAGGAAATAGAATCATGATTTATTGTGTGTTGGAAAATACCCAAACCTGTGATTAATAAAAACTTCTCCAAATAATAAATGAGGCACAATGGGAACATCAGTACAGTGGAAACAGCCAAGTCCACAATGTGCTTTTGAAAACAACTCTCATACTCTTTTCATCACAGGACCCACACTGTCTGTTAAAAGGCAAACAATTGGCCGAGCATCCAGCACAGCAGGCGGCAACCTTGGCCACACAGCCAACAAAGGGAGGGGAAAAAAAGGTTTTCTAAACACCTGCTTTTGTGCCCACAGAGTCAGCTGGCACATCAGGATTCTGCTAGAAATTCCAGGGCTTATATAGCTAGATGTGCAAAACCTTGAATTAGTCTAAACTTTTAAACCTAAGCAAACTTTTAAAGTACAGAGTTGCAATTCAGACGGCAGGAGGACTGTTATACAGCCTCTGAGAACATACAAAAAAGGAGCATCTGAGGAACCATCTGACAATACACTGACATGTAAATGATGGACATACAGTTCCACAAAAAAAGTATTTGAGCCTTTCCTTACTTCATAGGGTTGTTTTTTTTTTATTTTTTTATTTACATTTATCACAGTTAAATATTTCAGATCAACAAACATGTTTTAATACTAGACAAAAACAACCAGAGGAATTAAAAAAAAATTGCAGTTTCTACATTATGTGAAAAACTGCCCCCTAAACCTAGTAATTGTCAGCAGATCTTTTAGTTTCACTTTTTCAGATAGGTTCTATTTAAGCGATTTCTTGATTCAACAGGTCTGGTAGCTGTTGGTGAAGCTGAACTCAGGTTTCCACAAAAAGTAGTAATTTAATGTGATTTGGCAATCACACCTTTGTTATAGGTAAGACTTTGCCCAGAAAATGCTAGCATTCTTCTAAATCATGCTCATTGGTATCTTGAGGATTCATGACAAAACACTCTCTTGAAGGCCCGGCAGAAAGCAGCCAGCTACAGCTGCATATGTCACTTGTCAGTCAAACTGGAATCACCCCTAACACTTGCCTTTCACGGTACTCAAATGGATAAGTCATAAAAATAATTACCGTAAATAAATAGCTCACCCACCAAAAGGTTTTTTTTGTTGTTTTTTTTCTTTTTACAGAGCCAGAAACTATCCACAGGGACCCAAGCCATTTGTTAAAAGGCTCTGAACACTGATTTCTGTTTTAGTTCTCACTTGGCTGGTTAGTTTAGTTCGACATTTTAACATGTTCAGACTCACTTTTGAAGCCAACCTAACAAACTGCAGTTTTTGCCACTTCCCCATTGACTTCATTTTTTGGATGTTCCCTATTAATGCTGAAAATGAGCACACTGCACTGTTCACACATGAACAGGCATCTATGCCTTTCATGTTCTTCATGCGGGATACAAATCATCAAATTGCGATCCAGACCTGCACAGGCCATAACATACCACTCAAACAATTGACTAAAATCTTAATTTGGCAGCTGTCTCAGATGGAGTTGAAGGGAAACACATGTTCTAAAAAGCTGACTAAATATGATTTTCCCCCCTTTTTTTGACCTGGGAACAGAAAGGGGTAGCAGAGCTTTTAAGACAAATGCACCAGCCATATATGAGCGCATACAAGAATGGGGCATTCATGTTTTGGCGCACACGTACCTCGACTCCTGTGCACACAAGTGCACGTGTAAATGAACAGCTGCTATGTTAAGCATTATCTAAATACAATCAGGATGCACTCACCAACAGCACAATTTGCATCTCTCTCACTTCGTCTCGGCGTTTCGCCATGGCTCGTCAGCACTTTAGTAAAAGGGCTTTTCACGCACAAACACAATAAAGCCCCCAACAGGCGTCTCAGGTGGGTAGGAAAGCTGTAATCCTCTTTCCATCTAAGCACCTTTTTACTGTAGGTAGAGGGGAGTGAGAGAGCTGAGAGCCAGAATTTGTCACCCATTTCCTTCCCTCAGCTGCAGGAATATTTGCATAGGATATACACAAGGTGAGAAGATTGATTTAATTGGCTATCTCGTCTTCCTCACCGAGATATGATGTTGAGCGAGGAGTGGGGGGAAAAGAAATGAGGTTATGCGGTGTGTTAAAGAGAGAAATAAAGATTTAAAGCCTTTTCAATAATTGCGTGTCTACCTGTTTCCCTTCGTTCGTGCGGCTGTCAGAGTGCGCGAGCGAGCGCATTCAAGGGAAAATTTGTGCGTGTCTCTGACAGGAACGAAAGAGGCAGGCCGAGGCAGGAACACACACTCTTTAGCTGAGAACACAGGCCTCATTTAGGTTAGCACAGGATTAGCCATGCCGAGCCACACAAGCACAGGAATTAAAATGCAAATGAGGACAAGGATTGCACAAGAGGAGTGCAACAAGACGAGGATAAAATAGCGTGGGTAAGGATGGATGCAGTGGGTGCTGCCCTCGTATTATTTATATTGTTACTGTTTTTAATTGCTGCTGTTGTGGAAATGTCACACTAGCCGAAGCAGATCGAAACATGTATTAATAGGACTTAAGATATCAGGCATTAAAATGCATTCCTCTTAAGAGTACAATGGCATTAAAGTGTTTGTTGAGAATAAAAAGGTCCATAAGAAACAGGACATACACCATACTGGTGCTGTAACTGCTACATTTTTCTTAACTTAGTGCGAAGAGTGCCATCCCAACTCCATACACTAACATCTATGGACTTCATTTCCATTAAGGCTGTTTTCTTTGGCCCAGAAAATACTGAACCATGTGCAACAAGATAGATTTTGCACAGACAGAACTTTTTTTTTACATTTTACACATCAAGTCAGCTTAGCACTCACAGGAAGTACTACCCAGCCAGTGGAAACAGCTTTATACTGTCAACTAGTCTAAGTGTCAGAACAACAACCAATTTAGATGCTGTTGTGATGCCAGGGTTATCTCTTGGACATAAAAATACTGAATTTTTGTCCATTATTTTCAGCATCTGGTTGTATATAGATATCAGGATTTCATTTAAAAAAAGCTTCTTTATTTATAAAATGCCACTGCACCAGTTATTTATTTGATTTGGTGGATTTTTACACCAAAAGGCACTTCATGATACCGCAAAGGGATTTTTTTCCTGCCAAGACTGAACCAGCAAGCTTCTCTTTTAGGTGAATATGTAAACCACTACACTATGAAGCAAACAAAATAGCAGTGGGACAAAGACGGATCCTTGAGGAATGCCCATTCTAATTTCCAGTATAGGTCAACCCCCACATACTGCTCTTTTACGTCATAATATGACCCAAACCAATCTAGTGCTTCATTTCAATTCAATTCACTTTTATTCATATAAATCACGACAGTTTACTTCCAAAGAAAGTCAACCTCAGCTGAAAACCTAGCAGATCAGCTGAATTCATTGACAGCACACAACAGTTGATGAATCAGCTGATGACCCTTCTACACATCCAATGGGCTAATTCATATAAAGCATTCTGTTTAAGCTGCATTAGCCTGTACATAGTTACGACTCTAGTGCAAGCTGCTTTACAACCCATCCTAACCCCAGTTCTTCCTTTTAATACTGTGTCTTCTTGGTCTCCACCATGATAGGGATTCTACTGAATCTTTTTCTTCCCTATAGCTTTCCATCTACTGGAAGCACATGGAATGGCAGACTCTCACCCAGCTACCAACAATTGCTCACAGCTATGCACCAGTGTTAATATGCATAAAAGTTAATATTTGTCAGCAACCCTAGATGAAGTCTCACTGGAGACTTCATCTAATTATTTATGTTGCACTGCAGTAGCTATTATTTACTGGATATTTTTATACTATATTGTGTGACTGCACTTGCTTATGAAAGATACCAATACTACTGTTGAATACAGGCAGGCTACTTTATTACAAGATGACCATACTATTTCTGACTCAACAACAGTTAAGGAGTAACAATGGGTTCCCTCCCATTGTTACTCTTATATACCTATGGCTGCAGCATTGGTTTTCAGGGGGTGTGCTCTTGAAAACCAATGCTGACAGTCCACTGAGACTGTGGAATGTCAATAAACTGAAATGTCCAAATGTGACCAACTATTAGCTGCAAAGCAATGTGTCATCAGACAATTACATAATATATGATTTGTTCTTAAGAAACCTTTTCTTTAAAATGCCAGTTTCAGAAATTTTGTAGGAACAGGTTTATAGTTGGATAAACTACATTGTTATAGATTTATCATGGAAAATACTGTGGTTGATATCAAGAAAAAAGAAGAATTACAGTGCTAAGTTTGAAAGTTTGTTTTTCATACCTACAGCATGCTCTGCCCTCCAGATGAGGAAACAGGAGGCATTTTTTCACTAATAACAAGGCAGTCCTTGAAGTGTCCTTTGAGGTATAACAGCTGAATATAATGCTGAAAAGAGGACGCCTGGGACATTGGTTACAAAAGGTTGCAAATTGTAGAGTGTAAGAAGATTGGGAATAAATACAGGACACATGTAACTATGTCTGTTGCTTGTATCTGTTGCCCCCAAAACCTCAGACTTCATGGCATTGCAATTTTAAATGTCCTTAAAAACTTAGAAAAAATACAAAAAAAATAAATAAATACACCAAGCTTTGTCATTTACAAATCCAAGGAGCTGTCCCTAATACCAACAATATGACCATTTCAAATTAAAGACATACTCTTCTGGATGTTTTACAAAAGCCTTTGAATCTCTATAACTGCTGTGTGCTGGTGTGAATGCTTCAACAAACCACAACCCATGTCAGTTTGAGGAGAATAACTTGATTATAATGACCCCCATATTGTTTTTTTTTTTTTCAACTGTATCAGTTTTCTGAGTAAATCCCTACTAGATTAGGCGTTATTGAATAGGGGCTCTCTATCATACGCTTGACATTGAGAAGGATATGCAGTACTGAGGCAATTATAAGTTTTCTCTGCTTGCATCTGCCCTCCAGCTAAAAACACAGCAGCAAATTAATCATCTTAAAATGGCCAAAACTAAAGGTTAGCCATAATCCTCCACATCATTGTCCATATACAAGCTCACTGATACACACACGTGCTTCCTCTACTTCTTGTCCCCTCTCGTGTCCTCTGACTAGACATAATGAAAGTTAATGAATAAATCCATAACTTAGATTTTAAAAATGGGACAGCCCTGCAAGACAAGAAAGGACATTTTTCTGAATATGTGCATAGATTTCGATAGGGCAGGAACATTGCCTTCGGAGGGTTCAGGGGAGCAACCAAAACAGATGCTGTGGGAACATCAGCAGTAACAGCTGGAAAGAGCCAGAGCAGGCATAAACACAATTCAGAAAAAAGCTACACAACTATTTTAGTAATGGCTGCAGAACAAAAGTGTTGTCAGGTTGTTTACAGACATAAAGAAGTTACATTGAGGACTTTTTCTGACCATTCTAAAATAAATTTATGAAAAAAATTGCAAAGGAAATGCACACCGATTGTGAAAATATGTTTATTTAATGTAAATACATGTTATTTAAACTGACACCGTTCTATTTCCAAACACTAATGAGCAGCGTGGACAACAAGGCGTCAGACACTTTCATCAGCTCCCGTCAGGTCTTTGCTGGACTTTCAGAAACTGCTCATCTGCTGTAAAGTTTTGGGGGGGTTTCGCCACTTTTTTCCCTTTGTCCTCCACTTGTCCATTTTCCTATTTTTGTAAGCACACACACTGCACACCATGCAGAGTCATGCCAAAATTTCATCTACTAACTGGTGCAGAATTACTTTTTAACTGGCAACAACCCCAAAATGTCAAACTTTTATGGATAATGAAGAAACAAATGACGGCTGGTGGCTGCTGGGCCTGACAGATCACCCCTCTAACTTAGAGAGAGGTCAAGGGAGGAGAAAAATGATAAGGGGGGGAGAACAAACTGTACACAAGTAGTTATTTATAGTATGACCAGAAGGGTATGCTGGCCCTGAAAGGGTCAAATGCAGTGCAAATTATGAAGAGACCAGCAAAGAGACAAACGCTGCTGAAGGAAACAAAGCTCAGTGGAAGCAGAAAAACTGTTTTGTGAGTTTTCTTTTTTTGGTTCTCTGTTTGATGGTGTTTTCTTCAGTTTCAATGCACTTGACACTTGCCACCACAGAAGCAGAGATTCGGGGTTTTGAAATTCTCCAAATTCATATAAATTATCTCCAGTACATGTCAGTCAAACTGTTCCATCTTTGACGTATTTTGTTAATTCAGCTAAACAAATGGTAACAAATGCTTAAAGATACAATTTCAAGTTGTTTTTTGCTAAGCACTCTGTTATTTGTAGACACATAACAGGTGCATGTCTCAGCTGCCACCAGGCCAGAGGCAAGGTACACCCTGGACAGGTTGCCAGCCCACTGCAGGGCTAACACAGAGATACAGACAACCATTCACTCTCACATTTACACCTACGGCAAATTAGAATCACCAGTTAACCTAACTCCACTAACTGCATGTACATATGGAGAGAACTCACCATAACTCCACACAGAAAGGCCACAGTGGTGGATTAGAAGCTTAGATCTTCTTGCTGGGAGGTAACAGTACTCACCACCACACCACTGTCCTGCCCTAGTAGTTGCCCCACTCCACTATTGTTCTGCTTTTGGGTATTTGAGTCCAATTTCTACCCCTTAAAGTCAGTGCAAATGTATGGTTAGGTTTGGTAAAGCTAGATCATATCATTTGCTGATGTGACTGAGATGCTGTGTGCAAGTGTTTGCATTACCCATTAATTCTTAGAAACCTCCCCTCCAAGTTTTTACTGTCTTGTCTGCGTCTAATTTCTTTATTCATTTATTTATGAAAACACAAGTGCAGAGTAATGCATCTGTTTCTCAACTTGTGTAATCAGATTTGTAAATATGTAAAAGAATCTCCAAATTGCGTATCATTTGTGAAAGTGCAGATTCTGTGTCAAGCAGATTTGGAGACGCGTAAATCTTCAAATCTGTAATCAGATTTGCGAGTGCACTGACATTTGTAAACACGCTGACAAATCTGTGAAATGCAAAATACTTTTCATCCAGTAATATCCAAGATAAATACAGATGAGTCACTAGTTACAAACGGCGGGGCTCTCAGTTGGCTGTCATTGTGAACAATCTCTTCGCTACACTTCTGCCTTGCCGGATCTGCAAATGCGTGTGGCGATTGGCAAACATGTCAGTAGATCTGTCCGTAACTCCGGGGTTTTCTTTACCCTGAGCTCAGGTTTATGGGCTCACGCTGCTAAGCTGCTGTACCTTGCACTCTTATGCAGCAGTTACACAGCCATAGTTATTGATCTTTTGAGGGAATCCATCTCCAGTCCATTGAGAGAACTGAAGTGACTCCCAGTCAATCACTAACCGTAACTGTTTTAATATGTAATTTTTAGTATGATAGTTTTTTCCTTATCTTTTCTTTACACCTTTCTTAGTGTGGGTATGCACGCAGATTGACACACAATCACACAACTCTTGAAAATGGTTTTGCTACAGTAACACCCCTGTACAATTGGCTTTTTATTCTAGGATGGTGCTTTGAGTGACAGGCTCAATATGTGACACTCTTGCCGTAAATGCACCATTTAGAGGTGTATGCACTGGATGAGTAGAAGGCGCAGTTGAAGGAAGGGTTGGGGCGTGGTGACAGATGTACATCATCTACACTAAATTAGACTTTCGGCATCAAGATGCATCTACCATATGTTTGTCGGAGTGCTGACATATGATTGAGGTGTCATCATGTCAGTGGCACAGCAGGGATGCAGCCATCACGTTTGCCCCATAAGCAATTAGAGCTCTGTTAGAAGTTGACAGGGGGAAAAAAATGGCAAAAATAGCTCTATATTAACCATGTGAGCACAAGCATTGCAAAGCAGTACGCCATGGGTGTTTGGAATATCTGGGAACCAACAAGCTCACCTCATGCTTTCGCTCATGTATCCAACAGCGCGAAATGTAGAAAAGCTGGCAGAAATGGAGCATAAATTGCAGGGTTGCTGGTTATTAAATTCAATCCCAGCCAATCACATAACTGGTCTCATCACTCAGAAACAGCTGTGCCAATCGCATAATGCATGACGACAAAAAGCTCCACAAAGCAAACAAGGCTTCCTCATAAAATTATATCATTCAGTTAAACAACTCAGATCTGGAGCCACAGGCAAATGGTTTGTCTTTCTTTTTTTTTTTTTTTGAACTTCTACAATGACAGAATTAACATTGAAGCCATTTTTATGACCGCGTCAATCTGAGCTCTTCGAGCTTTATTTCCACTGTTGCCTGAAATGGCACTGCGCTCTGGCGCTGCAGAAGCTGCAGATTTATCAGCATATGTGTCCTGCTGTCTTCAGATGGCTGCAGGGATTTAATGAACTAACGGAGAAGATTTTCATCGAGAATAAATCATCTGAGAGCAACAGATACCATCAAAACAATGATTATTATTGTATTGATGAATGCAGACTGCTTTGCGCTCTTTCCCACTATAGCCACATAATGTATATAACATTCATTGTCTATCTACAATAATATATATTAGATATAATATACATTCTATGTAGATACATAATCAGTTACAATCTATGAGAAATTCAGTGTCACCTACTCTCTTATTCACAAGTATTTTCCACATCTTGGTTTTTGCCGATGTTATGCATTTTGTTTACAGTTATTAAACTGATTTGTATTGTGAATGAATGATATTGTTTTATGATGAATTATACTGCTGAGGTATAAGAAATACTGTTTTCAGAGAGTCATCGCCTTATTTGTCTGATTAGAAAAGAACAGAACATACTGCACAGGAAGCAAAGGTCATAGCTTAGGCTCACTGAGAGAGAGACAGAATGTGGATGTTTAGGTTTTATGACTTTGGAGGGGGGCTGAGGGTATAAGAATGTGAGTAACGCTCAGACACGTCGAGATCAGGTGGACACCCTCCCGCGCTCATCTCCCCTCCGGATGGTTTATGCTCAAAAGTGTTGTATGGAATAATGAGAATTGTATGGAATAAAATGATTGTTGATTGAGCATTTATACACCGAGTGTTGTCCTTCCTTCAGCCCAAAGATAAAAGCATACTCGTCCTAACACAGTCACATTGAGCCATAGTGTAATTTCAGGTTCCTGTGATTGTAATTACAGGAACCTACATTGAAAATATTATATACACACTGTCAGGCGTTGTGTGGAGGCAAGGAAGAAGGAACCCAAACGCAGGACTCGCAGGTAGGTGAAGATTTATTATAAGGAGTTATTATTATAAGGAGTTATTATTATAAGGAGTTATTATAAGGAGGTTTATATCTGGGACTCTCCACCATTTGACCTTAGAACTGAAGAAGCTTCTCGGATGAGAGGTGAAACGTCTTCAAGCAACTTAAAGAAGTCCAGACGCTTTTCTTTGCAAGCTCCTTTGATTATAAGGAGTGGATGAACAGAACAAAGGTAGAAAATGGCTGGCTGGCTGGATGGCTGACTGAAGGACTGACTGAAGGACTGAATGGCTGGCTGGCTGAACGCAGGCGGAAACGACAACATAACATCAATGACACGACAAGGGCTGAAGGGAAGAGAGGGCTTAAATACACGACTAACAATGACAACGATTGGAGACAGGTGAGTGAACAGCTGAACCTAATGAACTAATGATAAATGGGAAGAGGATTGAACATAATGCACATAGACCAAGGCTAACACAATAAAACAGGAAGTGGAACAGGCAGTAGATAAACAGTGAACGTGAACTGAAAATACTGGGTCAACGACCCAGAAACCCTGACACACACAGCTCTTGCAGGCCACTTGGCCTATTTTCATGTCTCACCAGGTGGATTCTGGGACTCACAGCCTTATTATAAATTCATATATTTTATTCAAAATACTACAAAATGTACAAAATGTAGAGCATGCTACACAACATTGTGTGCTTGGTAAAGCCATGCTGCTGAACTGCAAAGAAGAAGCAATATGGTACAGAAAAAACAGTTAGCAATCCAAACTGCTACACGTCTTCCGGTCCCAAACACTGCTGGTCGAAGGAGTGATGCAGCAAAGCAGAAGGCGTGCTCACTTCCTGTCAGAACTTTTATCAAAAATGTTTTGCTCACTTTAAATTAAAAAAAATCTTTTTCTTTTAAAAAAAAAACATGAGTTCCAACATGTGACGTATTGACATTCTACTACAATAAATGACATAATGGGTTTAAGTATCCTACTTCTTTTGGTTTATGTTTTGCACAGTGTTCCTATTTATTTGCAGAAACAAGTAGCAAGTATGTGGAGACTGCAGTCTGATGTTTGAATTGTAAGAAAGATACTCTAAATACACATGACATAAAAAACAAACGAACAAAAACAAACCCTTGGATCAGTACCAATCATTCAGTCCATGTTTCCTGGATTTTACATCAAGCGGAGAGCTGAGAGTGTTTGTAAGAGCTGGAATACCACATTACAGATTTTGATTTGTATTCAATGCAGCCCTTAGATCGAAGCTTTCGCTGTCCTGGTGTAAGCAACTGAGATTTACGAGGGGTGTATTTGTTGGCTCTGCCTAATCCATAGGCTTTTCTTCAGAATGGGAGCTTGTCAGATAGACCGACAGTCAGACAGACTTTTCTCAAGAAGGCTTGCTTGTCAAATCGTAGACACACAATCAGGCATTTGCTCACACTCACATTCTTTTCCTCAGCAAGGGGTCACATACCCAATCAGGACACACAAATACATACACACACATAGCAATGTACTGGTTTGATATGGAGCTCAGAGTGTGATGACAGTATCAGGTCCTTGTGTGATTGAGGTGATGGAGGCAGAGACAGGATGGGGGCTGTCATCAGCCATGAGTGACAGGAAGCTGAGGTGGGGAAGGTGGGGTGGTGTCACCGTTGAGCTCATGGGATGCAGTCTATCTTTCTGTCTGTCTTTTTTTGCTTGTCTCACTTTCTCCCTCTCAGTCCGTCTATCCATCCATCTTTTTCTTACATCTGCGTCGCTGTTTCAACCTTTCCGTCTTTGTATTTCTGTCCGTCCACCTCTGTCGCGCTCTCTGTTTCAAATGCATACATATACATTTTTTCCTTCTCTTCCTGGATGATTTTTGCCCTTTCTTCGCCATGTCAGACACTACATCAAGAAAAGCAATGGGAGACCCATAAATAGGGTTTAGAGAACATCCACCCAATTTACTTTGACAGCGGGGGAGGTGTGTTTGTGTGTGTGTACGTGTACGTATGCGTGAGCACTGGTGTAAGTCACTTTGACAGGTACTGCAAATGAGGCAATATTGCAGGTATTGACTGACATCTCAGGGCCCCTGACCCTCTGCTCACTGAAAGGGAGTGGTTGCTATAAATCAAGAGGCGTATTAACTGATACCCTAAAATGGAGATGAACATAATGTGCTAACATTATTTTAACAATGGAGAATCCTCGATTTAGCTACTGCAAAGCTAAATATGAATCTCAGATCATTATTTAATAAGGAACAATTGAAATGTCCACAATTAAATTTACTGCTCAAATCCCACAAGTTAGTTTAAAGCAAAAAGAAAAGAACAAAAAAGGTAAAAAGCAATTTTATTTATACATATGCCATGCGTCCCACATTGCCACAGATCACAAAGACCCAATGTGAGAAAGAGCGAGCTAGATTAAGCTGTCCTAAGTGAAGCGAGGTCATAGACAGAAAAGAAGCTTCCCTTCAAAATCATCAAGCTCAAAGCTTCAAGCTTAAATGAAATTTGCAGCTGCCCACATGGAGGAGTCAAATGCTTTTTTGGCCTGAGACAAGTTTTATGGTCAGATGAGACAATGAGTAGAGAAATGTAAAGCTTTGAAATGTTTTCAAACCAAGCATGGTGGTGGTAGCGTCATAGTCTGCTGCTATTTAACGCTGGATGGCATAATGAAGAAGGCAGACTACCTCCAAATTCTTCAACTTCTACTGAAATCAACATCTAGTAGTGAAAAACTGGACATTAGGAGACAATGTACCAAGGGGACAATGACTTCAAACACTCATCAAAACATTAAGCTTTTGGATTGTCCTTCCCAAAACCTCAACTTCAATCCAGCTGAAAACTACACTTGAAAGTTGTGTCCATGGCAGGAATGTAAAGGATATTTTCAATTCCTCATTTGTGATGTTTGGCATTTAATCTGAAATGCAGAGACTATACATACAGTATACACACACACATATACAGTATAACGCATATAAGGAACAATTAACCAAGTGTGAGTTCAAATATGAACGCAGGTGCACCTTTGAAATGTATTCTGACTTGCTCTTTGGTGTTCCTTGGGGACACAATGATAGAAAACCACTGCCCTGTGAAGTGAATGATGAGTGACTTAATTAGTTTTTATTGCACCGCCACCATTTTCTGCTTCCTAATGCAGATTTTCTTGCTCTATCATTTGGGAGCACTACAGTTTATGTCTATAAACATGGATGGATACAATTCTGTGACTATTTGATGAGATGCCCAAATGAAATTTCATTATCTGCCATCAGACTGTGTTGAAATTGTTGTTCATGGGGATGAAGAAGTATCCAATAAAGTGAAATTCGGGGACTACACTCACAAACTCCTGGGATATTGTGTTGAAAATCATTGTGTAACATACGCTCTCTGCAGGCTCGGGTGTCATTTGGAAATTCTCCAAGCATGAGAATATGTTAAACTCCGTGCTCCATGACTTTTCTGTGTTGATTTTTCCACCTGAAGCGCCAAGATACGTTTAGAGTCAAAGCGTTTGTTGATGTAACTATGAAACATATGAGAGATGAAGGAAACGTAGTCATGGCTACCATGGGGGAAACAACATTATTAGCATAAAAAATGTAATCAGACAATTTTTACTCTTCACCTGCTGCTTCTCTCAATCTCACATTTGAGCACTAACTATTTATTGACCAGTGCACTGCAAACCTGAAGACAAATCCATTATTTTCATGCCAAGCACATCACATCAGCTGGGCTACTCACAGGTATCCCGGCAGCACAAACTATTCTTAGGCTCTGCTGTCATTTTTGTCCGTTTTGCTTCCTCTCTTGTTCAGAACAAAGACTGTGAGATGAGGGTCATCTTTTCTGACAGCAAGGGCGGTCAACCCCTCTGAGGTTGTCATACTCTACCGCCTTTAACAGCGCGCTGCTTTCACTGACCTCTCTGCTTGGGTTTACCTTCCAGTGTGCTTCATGTCTCCACACGAACGTGTGTGAGAGAGCGAGAGCAAGAAGGTTTTGAAAATCCCGATCTCTCTAAGCACCGCCCAGCTTCGCCCTCTGCTTTGCTTGCCTGCATGTGCAGGGGAGGTGGCATTGTTACAGCTCTGCCCTTTTAACATCATTTTGCTTAGACTCCTTCTCCTTTTTTCTTTTTTTTCATGCCCGCAGTGTAAACGTCCCACAAAAACAGATCTGAAATCCTCTGACAGGGAGGGTACTGACCTTTGGATATAAATAATACACTCTATTTGACTCGTGGACAGAACGAACGTTCAGTTCTCCAAGCGACTGTTGGTGGCTGCGCTAATTGCTTTAGTGTGCTCGTCTCGTCGGCTGCCAAGTTGCACTCTGCTGAGCCACGGACTTGGCCCGCGCATGAGAGAGAGTTGGACAACAGTGCTTTAAAATGTGCCAACATCCATTTGACTGCTTGGCAGTAATACAAAGGGGATTGAGAGGGGAGGGAGAGAATGAGAGAAAAAGAAAATGAGACAGAGAAAGGACGAGCGCTGGTGAATGAGAACTGTCAGTGACCAGAGAGCTAGCAGGGCAAAGAGACACGCAAGAAGAGGTGGAAGACGCTAGACACAGCAGATAGTGGATAATATCCCCTCATCTCCTTTTAGCCTTATTTTGAATCCTGACCAAAGAGGTGCTATTCTGCTGTGTTGAAATTTACAAAAAAATCAATACCTATTGACTTGCCATTAAATTTATTCCCCTTTCCCCTGAACTACTTTACCTCTTCCTCCTCCCTTTTCTAATTCCTAATGATTGCTTTTCTGCTCAGTGGGGAATCTCTGGAAGCCTTGAAATTTTTCTCCCTTGCTTGGTTCACATCAACTTCACAGCAGCTCGCGTACCCCGCCTGTCATCTGAAAACAAAAAAAAAAACAAGCAGGAGATGAGTGATGGCATATCAAATCCCAATCTTTTAACTGGTTGGAGGAAGAAGAGTAAAGCTGATGAAAAGGGGGAAATCTCGCCGAAGGCTCTCCGTGGAGTCAAGAACCTTGGCGTGCTGGCAGAGGTTGATTTGTGTCTCTTTCTTTTTTTCACAGGCTTGTATAATGGCTTTGACACTGAGCCTTCTCATTGCGACCATCAGTAGTAAGCCCCCGTGTTAGTTCATCTACCATATTCCCTCTCTGGCAGCAGCATTAAAAAGGTCAATGTGAACGAAGAAGGAAGCAGGGACGTCGTCTCCCGATGTAAATACCCAGTTTCAACTTTTATCAGTGACATGTTAAAAAAAAAAAATCGCCATAACGAGAAATGACTTTTATTGTATTCATCTTTCTCTTGCGGGATCGTTCAATATCATCTCTGCTGTGAAAATACGCCAGATTGAAACTACAAGCAGAAAGTGTAACTTAAAAATCCCACGGCTGTACTGTAATGTCTAATGGCAGCCAGCAGGTAGTCTGTGATGATCAGTGATCGAATCTTCCACAATAGCTTTTCTTCTTTTTAAAGTGCTTGTCACCTAAAAGGATCATTTGACTGTGATGTGTTCCACGGGAGAATCTTTCAATCCATACCAAAAGCTTTTGACACTTTCAAACTGAAGTTCTTTCTGACAAGACACAAAACATCAGGGTTTTTCTTTTTTTTTCTTTAAACTTACTAAAGACGAAGACCAAACTACTGGCTGTGGATTAAAGTGTGCATATCTAATATTTAGAGAGCTTCGAGAAAATATGGTAGGATGCCGAATGAATAAAAGCTGCATTAACATATTACGTTACAAATTCACGAGAAGCTCCATTTGATAGCCGGAGCCTTTCAGACACTGCCAGAGCGATTCTGATTAAACACATCTTTTTGGGAATGGATTGTGCAAATGATACTAAATGAAAATTAGCCAGAAGCCAAGATAAACACAAGTGGTGCAGGGGTGGGGGTGGGGTGTCTATTACAAAATCAACTATTGTAGGAGGTCACTCCGGGGAAAGGATTATTTGGCTTTTAAAGGTCAATCATTTGTATCTAAATGCACTGGCTTTTCCCCATTGTCCTGCATTTGTAAGATTTTTGTTTTGAGAAGCGGCATTGCAGTGTGAGTGGAATAATAAGGAGCAGCAAAGCAAATTGGTTTGTCTCTTTGCTATCATTTACAAACCATAATGACAAAGCCTGCGGGGCATTTGTGACAAGGTGAGGTGCGTTGTGCGGACGATAATCTGTCACTTTTGAAAAGCTGAGCTGAAAGTTGGTAGCCAGATGCTGGAAGTCATCTCCCATTTGGATGAGTCAGTGAGGCTGTAGATGATAAATATGGTTTGAATAAAAGCCTTGAAAATCAGGGACCTAAGAAGACCCAGTGGTCCTGTTTAGACAGTACCATTATAGTGGAAATGACGATTTAGGGTATTGAGATTGGCATTGAGCATTGAGATCACCTGATCTACCAGGATTTTTGGCCTAAACTAATGATTTACCCAGTGATTTGATATAAATCAATTATTTAGTTACACCAAGTACCTTAACTCCGTTTGGCTAAACTAATGATTTATATAAGACATGCAAGAATCTCTCATTTGTGTGGGTATTGCTTTAGCCTCTGATTCCAGTGCTCTGAAAAAGATGTGGCCCACTACATTACTCTTGCTAATTCCCACCTGTACAGAATTTTTTACAAGAAGATGTGTGGGAGGAGGGCTTAAAGCAACACCAGCAATCTAACCCTCTCAAACGAAAAAGCGTTTAGTCCCTTGCTGTCTCCCAAATGGCACTGCAGCATTTCAACACTAGAGCAGATTTAAGCCTGAAGCCATAATAATGCTGAAAAAAAGGAGTCTCACAGATATACCCAGGTGAACTTTACCAAACACTGAGCAACAACCAGCCACATGAACACCCACACTTTACCTCATCCAGATTTTTAAAGTGGCCAGTGACCTTCGTAATGTGTTTGTAACCTGTCACACACTTCACTGTTTCTGTCCACCTCAATAAGCTTGATGATGGTGACTGATTGATGGGCTGTCAAACTGGAACTTGGGGTTAGAAATGTAGGTCTTACAGTGCTGGTGCTGAATGACCCTAAGCTTTAGACGTCCTTTTGGATAGTCCTAATTGACTAAGGAAAAAAAAGGAGAAAAGATCCGAAGCAATTGTAACTTAAGCACTGTGAGGACATGAGGGGTAATGAAAACCATTCAGTCACAGAAGGTAAAGTCTGGGCAGTCAAACAATAGGTTAGCTGTGAAACTGACTTTGATGAATAGTTTTATTTACTTACCTCATTTCCATTCAAATCCATTCAAATGTAAGTGATGAGCATTTAGCTGTTATTTAATGCTGTACTGCTCAAAACAGAGTGACAGGAAAGGTGAGGAAATAAGGTGGAGATACAATGTGATTGATTCGCCAACAAATGAACTCCAGCATTGTTCATCATGAATCCGTGCTTTTCTGCTCACTGATATGGATGAAAATGCACATTTCTCCTCCAAACAAACTCATTCCACTAATTGACTCTCATTGGTTGAAAGTGTCCAACAGTGAAATCAATCACTGCAAACTTTCTTTGGAAGGAAGACCTTCATACTTTGGCATAGCAATGCTCACATTTGCTTTAGAAAGCAAGATGCAACGGCAATGCACACTTGAAGTTTCTCTTCTCAATAGCAAAATTTCCTCATCAGTTCTCTCAATTTACATAAAAATAGAAATCATTTAAAATAGTGATTGCCAATCAGGATAAACTGTATATAAACTACATTTCATGGTTTCTAAAATCCCTTTATTAAGCCTCAAGCTGAGTGCAATATGGTGGGTTTTGAAATTGTAGTTGACAAGTGAAGGGTGACAGTTCAACCAAACAACTGAACACTGATTGGCTTAAGAGCTCTGTTTAGCCAATGAGATGGCAATATATTAATATTATTAACAAGTTGCTAGCTACTGAGCATACCCTAAATAGTCATCCTTCTTGGCACTAATAATGACCGTGATTTTAAATAATGAACTTCTGAACCTAAAGTCATCACAGAGAATATGAAAACATGAGGGTAGATTTATGCATACATGACCTTGTGTAGGCAGTTTGTGTAAGCCAAATGAATGCTCCAAATTAGAATGAGAAAAATACATTAAAAATTAAATTGCCTGTAAAGAAATTTGATTTTGTTTCTTTTCTAATGGTTAGTTAGTCATTTTTTCATTTTAACACTTAAGTCCAACCTTTTATGTTTTTTTAAAATAGGCCACCATTTGCATTAGCCCTTTTTTGGCTTCCTCATTGGACACTTTTATTTCATTTTCTTCAGCCACACTTTCTCTTGTAATTTTTCTTTGGTGGTGCAGGCCTCTATCTACAACAGATAGATATCCATTGTTCATATGGAGAATAACCTCTACATTTGAACTTTTAAGTTATTACTTTAGGTCATACAACTGCCACGGCTGCTATTCCCCTCTACAAAATGCCTTGTGCGGTTGAGGTAGTGAAACAACCTAATTGTTTGTTTTATCATAAATGTTGTCTTGTGATACAACCTCCTCAGTGCTGGATTTGTGCAAACTGAAACCTTATGCAGTACAATTGTACTACCTCATTTACATTATATTAGATGACAGATAGCATTTTGACTTTTAACATTATTCTTAAAACAGCATTTCAATCTAAAATGTTTCAATTTATATCTCAAAATGAACAATAAAAGGGAAAAAGCACCTTTTTTTCTTAACATGGTCCTAATATTCCTTCATATTGATCTTAAAACATCATCACCATCATCTCCACTTCCCTTCGACGTCAGTTTGTTTCCTTATATAGAGTGGCAACATGCAGATAACCTGCAGATTGCACACAACAATCAGAGCCGATGGATATATAATGACCCTGATCCACTGACAACACAAAGTCATAAGAACAAACATGGCCATGACGCACATTTCATGAACCTGACAGTCATTTTGCATACACAAGTGAATCAGGAAAAAACGAAATGAAGCTTCCTCTCCTCACACACCTGGGGGAAATCATATTATTCGGTGTCCCTCACCACACTGTCTCCATCACTACAGTAACAATCAGGCCACTTCTGCATTGTTGTAGATTAATTTGCACTCTTTTTGTTCCTCAGTTTGTTACCTGGATTTCCTAGTGGAATGTTGGCTATTTGGAAGAAAACTTACCTTCTCTCGGTGGTCCATCTCTGGAAGTCATCAACCTGCCAGTGTCTCTTTAGTATCAACAGCCTCTGCCTGCTTCTCCCCACTGTCTGCCCCCTCTCCACCTGTATTCATTCTGGAACTCTCCCGTGGCCTCTACAACTCTTCCTCGTTCAAATATTCCCGTGATTTTTACCAAGCTCTCTTGTCTCAGTATCACGTTCTAGCATCAACTATTGAGCAAACATTAAACCAGCTCCAAGTCTGCCTTTTGGGCCCAACTTGCACTCTATCATGGCACTAGCTAGGTCGGTCTGCTCGTGATGTTCTTGCCAGATATCACTGTGCAAAAGGGTATTTTGCTTTAGGTACATTACTGCCATCTGCACAACTTTTAAATAATGTAATTAAAGGCTTCCAAAAACTGGGAATTCACATGTTTTATGATGAAGAAAGTATCATTTTTATGAGAATTAAAGATGCACAACATGCACTTTGTGAAAAATATAAACATATGTTGGTTTGTAGAAAGAAATAAAAATTCAGGGAGCTTTTAATACCTCACAGTTGCTTTAGCAAGCAGTGATTTTGTAGGGAAAAACCAACCTATAAACATATATCATATGTAATAGGACATATTATATCCCACAGCCATGGCCCACAATTACCAAATCAGCCAGCAGCAGCTTTTTGTGTGATTCACCGAGGCTCTACCCTTTAATACAGATGCTGCAGCTATAATAAATGCCGTATGACCCAATCCATCATAGTTACATGACATTTTAGCACTTTACAGTGGTTAACAAGGTCTACATCATGCTTTGGTCTGAGATAATGACATGGCCGTAAGACATGATAGGAATCTACGAGAAAAAAAAAACCCAACCCAACAGTGGAACTGTTAGTTTGTGAAACCCTATACTATATTGGACCATCAGCGATTGTTAGTTTATTGAACACTTCTTTAAAAGGGCTGGCTGTGCACTCCACCTCCTCTCTCTCTCTCTCTCTCTCTCACACACACACACACACACACACACACACACACACACACACACACACACACACACACACACACACACACACACACTCATGCACAAGCACACAAGCTTCTCTTTCCCCTGCAGAATCTGCTTCGACAAGATAAGTGTGGGACTTGTAATTGTGCGAGGGCCCTCATCTGTCGGCATTGCCTGATAATGTTGCTGTGAAAGCCTTGTGCTCATTATGCTTGCCTTTGTTGTTTTTATTGCACGGCTCGGTTGATTATTTTTTTCAAGAGAATCCAGAAGGTTTAATGCTCTCCCTTGTTCCATAAACAGAGGTGCTACTATGGCAAATTCCTGCAAAATAAACCAATAAATACATAGGTGATTTTAAAAAGAAAAGGCATAACCCCCTAAAATCTGTGGATTTTCCTTTTTTTTTTTTTAATACAGGGTCTGTGTACATATTTGCACTTGGAATAAAGCACTTGCAGTAGCAGTTCTGGAACTGATAGAGGGACCTTCAGACAGCTTTCTAACTTGGGTGAACACTCCAAGAGTATTAATGGCAATGGCTCGTGCCAGTTCAACTGGAGAAGTGTGTGGAAGCAGAAAAATACAGATAAACTCACCACATTCATTTTCCTTGCATGACAAACACTCCGTCAATAGCTTGTGCTGGAGCTATGTATGCTTTAGTTTCCCATTATCTTTGTGAAAAATATGAGATTAAACACGACCTCGGGTTTAGCAGCCTATCACATGGAGATGCAGATACAGACACAGTCCAAAGTCATCCTTTAGAAGTCAACCTTCTTAGAATTCTTTCAGATTGCTGAAGCAGTGAAATGAAAAACAGTCTGGCTCTTCAAAGGTTGCTACTAATCTTTCTGAGACAAAACATTATGCCTTAAATTTCTTCCCTCACCACTTCTCATACACATCTGCACAATAAAAGCACACTATATATTACAGAATCAGCACACTGGAAAACACTGCAGCGCCATTATTTAATCCCATTTGCTTCTCCTGTTCTATAGGAGACTATTGTCTTTACTTTTTAAAATTTCCATCAGCCACCAGGCTACTCAGGCAATTATTTGTAAATATCAATGAAAAAAGAGAAAGGCATGAAAGCAAGATAAGCTCTAGTACTCCAGTGATCTACAGTATTTAAAGATAAACAGTGGACTGAAGTGTGAATTAGATGGAACAACTAAATGTTGCTATTAACTTACAAACTGAAATGTGAGTGGGAGCAGGTGGTTTGCTCTGCCGTGGTTCTGGAACTAGTTGATCAACCTTCTTGCAATAATTGACACTGACAAATCTGATTTTATACTCCACACCGTCTCTTTTTATTTTTGTTACATCAAATTTGTTGAAAAAAATAAAGAGCTTTGAATTCCCTACAGGACAGGGTTAGGGTTAGGTTGGAGTCAACCCAGTTTTGGGGCTGGGAATTTACAAGATTGGACAAAATTGGACATTTTTTGTCAAATTGACATGAAACTGGATTGGGGTGATTTTGACTCACCTGGCATTTTAAAATAAAACTTTCCTTTACTAAAATTGGTTTATTCATCATACTACATCTTTCAATGCCTTGCATTTGCTAGCAATTTATATACATATTTGACATGAAGACTCGTCTGCCCGCTCTCATGAGCTATGGCTAGCTGAATGAGATCGATAGATGAACATCAGAAGAAGATGAATAATTATAGCAGGGCAGAGTAGATCATAGACACCTGAAGAAGTGGGCGGCTTGCTGGCTGTGCAGAACAGCAGGAGATCTCTCCAGAGTGTGGGGAACGAATCCAAGCAAGTAAAGGGTGAAATCCAGAGCAGAGCAGCTGAATCAGACGGGGTCAGACCTGAGGAGGGCTACAGACAGGGGCATAGCAGTGTTGAGGGTGGATGAGAGAGAGGCTGTAGGTCAGGTGGAGGGGACAAAATGATAAGCGTTCACTTTTCTACTTTTAAGATAAGCAGAAGGTACTTTCAGCTGCCCCCTTATTTCCCAAGGGGTTACCAGGGCAAACAGGATCTGCATGTTAATTTGACATAGACACTTTACACTGGACGTCCTCCTGGCTGGGTTTGTTTCTCCTCTGGCTCTCAAATTGGGGATCTTTCACATGTAAATGAAAATTCATTATACTTTTTAATTTAATTTAATCAAATAACCTTAATACTCCGTAAAACTAATAAACTAATAAACCCCCAAAATTTAACCTGAATAACCTTTTTTTTTTTTGCCAGTTCTTTGTTATAATTGGTAAAATTTGATGTAAGAGCAGAATTTGACTGGCAAGAAATGGCATTGCTTCTATTGTTCTGGGATGGGATTAAAATAATTGACCTCTTGATTCTAGTAGGTTGAGAATGTTGGAAGTTGTACTGCTAATGCTGTCAAATTCAAACTAATCTGGTTCTAGATAACTTTTTGGGTTGGGATTTAATATTTGGTAGATATACAAGGTCTCGGACCGTTCTTGTTTAACCTGTTGCATTATCTGGGGGACGTCTCATGGTCCCATAGAAGCTCTATTGGACTGAAGCTTTCTGACAACATGGATAACGGGCAAAGAATTGCTATGATATGTCCATAACTGCACACATCTCTGATTAACTTGTATAATATTACAATTATGGACACATAATTTGATAATTATTATTTCGATAAGAAATTAATGAAGTTTGTCTTTTAAACAAAACAGTAGTACATCTTCTCTGTCACGATTAAAAAACCAACAACAACAACGCTATTGAATCTGACAGCTGCTCTGGGGCTTTTGGGCTTCTCTAGCAGTTTCAGACATCATGTGGCTACAATGCACTTTAAAGTGTTTACCAGTTGAGTGCCATGGGCTCAAAGTGTTTGAGCTTAATGTGTCACTCAATACTGAACAACACTCTGTTGCCATCCAATGAGGTAAATTCCTCTGTTAATAATGCTGAACGAGATGTATATTTTCATGGTCTGATTGATCTTACGGTCATCAGTAATGGGGAGAATGAACAAGACATATTGCATTGCTGCATCAAAACTGACAATGTTATCAGTTCTGGGAAGGTAAATAAAATTGTAAGGCCCGACCTAACGCAACAACATAACCAATATTTAAAGCAATGTAACATATTATATTTGATGACTTATTTTTTTAGCTAGAAATGAATCAATAAAGTTATAAAATAAGATGAAATCCTAAAAATCCTAAAATCCACCATGGTAACGTAAATGCTATGATGGGATGTTAGATCTTTAGGATTAACTGAGGTTATTTTATTTGCTTGAAGATGTTTCTATCAATGATTTAAATGTTAATGGCATTTTTCCAGGAGGTTAACAAGCTTCACTCTGTACAGGAATGTTAAAGCCCTCGTTGGAATGGCACACTCAGCACATTGGTTAGATTGGCAGACAAGAGGCGATGCAAATGTGAAGACAACACTGAAAATGTGAGCTCACACTGCCAAACGAATGGAGAATATGTGGTAGTCGAGACAGCGTCTTGTAAACCATTCTCACCTTGTATGTTGTTGCTGTCAAAACGGTCCCAACTTTGCTGACCCAACTGGAAATGTGCCAAAAAAAACAGGCAGTCTTGTAGGGGGAAAAGTGCAGACTTACTGTTTTTTCAGAAAAAAACTTTTTTGCGAATCATAAATAATTTCATTTTCATGTTTTTAAGACAGTTTTGTCAATTGGTAATTTGAAATAAAATTAATTAATTGTTAATTTAAATAGCTAATAAATTCAGTTACAATTACATCCATTTTGGAATTCACAGCACTGTTACATCCATCTAGATACTCGTCTACGTTAAACCTCTGTTTATTTCACTCAACATCATGACTATAATCTCCAAGAAGAACCTTGTTGCCCCAAAGCAGGCAGAGCCATTGTTGGTAGTTTTTTGCCTCATGGGAAAGACTTTTTCAGGAGTCATACCTTCTGAAATCAGTCAAAGGTACTAATACTACTTTGCAAACACAGGATAAAACAGGGTTTATACTGAAGTTGTCGAATATAGGACAGACTGAAGTGCACACAAAAAGAAGCACAGACAACTTGGTCAACTCTGAATATATGCTTTTATTACAGACTGCAGCTTGAGCTGTAATTGCTGTAGTGAATGGCAGTGCTTCACTTCACTTCACTTGTTTGATCAAACTAGTTCACATTGTATGTGCTAAATGTAAGTGGATATTGGAATATTTGTAGATTCACGAAAATAACTAAAAAATGTAATTTGCTGCTTAAGGAAAGGAAAACCTGTCAAAGCTTAAGCTGCATCAAGGTTTTGGTTCAAGAACAAATCTAATTCCATAAACGTTGTGACACTGTGCATAATGTACTTTTTAAAAAATTAATTCAAATTTTATAAACCCATATTATTTCATAGTAGAATCTAGAAGAAATTTCAAATACCTAAAATCAGACAATATAACATTTTGGTGGTAGCAGCACATCTCACAAAAGTTAGGACAGGGGCAGTTTTACCACTGTCTAGCGTCCCCTGTTCTCCACTCTTTAACCTCCTAAGACCTGAACTCTTTCATGGCATGCATTTTTAATTTCTCTTTGCTATTTGATTTGATTTGATTTGATATACCTTTATTAGTCCCACAAGGGGAAATTTCATAAGGCTGCCGACCTATTGCACGCAATGGTGGCGCCATCTTACCCTCCGACCATACATACATTACACAAAACATCAGATGGGGAAGACAGGTCAGAGAGGTATAACAATGGAAAATGCACCACACGAGGAAAGGTAAGGAGAGAAAAAAATCCCCCCAGACTGAGCTCCAACAGGGAGATCAATTTGAGAACAGAAAAAAACACCTCTGCACATAGCACATGAAAAAACTCTTAATACACTAAAGAAACACATGACAAGCAACAGGGGTGGGTAAAGGGTGAGAGGCAGCCGATTTAGACAGTACATCCGGGCCTGCAGCCTGTGTGCTGGTCTCCTTGATCCACCGTCAGCATCGGAAGGGAATAAGCGTCGAAGGCATTTGGGAAGGGAGGGGGGATGAGTGTGTGCATATCAGTGTATATGTATGTGTGTGTGTGTCCAGAGTTCAGCTGTGACAGTGTTCTTTGCCCTGCTAGGACACTGTCTTCCAGCCAACCCAGGTTGCCTTGCATGGAATGGGAAGGAACAGTGTAAACACAGTCGTTATCAGGGTGTTTTTGTTCGGCTCCAGCCTTGCGACCGCAGCTGGCGCCGAGAGGGTATCTGCATGAAGTGATGGTGCTTTTTACTTTAGTGCGAACAACTCATATGAATTTCAAAGCTGTTCTACAGTCCAACACTGGTCTCTCAATCTCCCGTTGGAGAGCCGCGAGCTTCGCCATACTTGCGCTCTGTGATGTTGTCATTTCTTGTGCTCAAGGAGACGATTCTTATTTGGGTTGATTGGCACCTGATGAATGTAAAGACAATAATTTTCTTTTCTGAGAAAAATGAGATGGTAAATGAAAATGGTAAATGGCCTGTATTTGTATAGCGCTTTACTAGTCCATAAGGACCCCAAAGCACTTTACACATCCAGTCACCCACCCATTCACACACACATTCACACACTGGTGATGGCAAGTTACATTGTAGCCACAGCTACCCTGGGGCGCACTGACAGAGGCGAGGCTGCCGGACACTGGCGCCACCGGGCCCTCTGACCACCACCAGTAGGCAACGGGTCAAGTGTCTTGCCCAAGGTCACAACGATCGAGACTGTCTGAGCTCGAACCGGCAACCTTCTGATTACAAGATGACCTCCCAACTCTTGAGCCACGATCACCCCACATATGATCCACATATGATCCACATATGAGGACATTTGTTTTAAATTTTGATAGAACAGTGGCAGTATAATGTCCTCGTAAGCAGATATCAGGCTTGAAGAGCAAAATGTTGTATTCTGGTCTAGACAACCCAAAATGTGACGTCCACATATGTGGACGCCAGGTCCTAGGAGATTAAACTTCTTGGAATTGAAGTGAACTTTTGGGAGAGGAATGTTGTCCCATTCTTATCTGATTTAGGATTCTAACAGCTTGGTGCCTTTCCAGTGCAAGCTGCCAGTTCCATAGGAAATATTGCTTTTTAATTGATACTGATAAGAATCTGGATGATCCTTCTCCTCTCGGGTCCAGAAGGTGCAGTATCCATGTTTGCCAAAAAGAATTTCAAATCTAAGTTTATCTGATCACATAACATTTTAAGTGGGCTTTGGTCCAGTAAAGCCAATGACCTTTTTGGATCATTTTCACACAGGGCTTCTTTTTGCACAGTAGAGCTTTAACCTGCATTTTTGGATAGCACTGCAAACTGCGTTAATCGCCGGTGATGTCTGGAAGTGTTCCTGAGCCCATGCAGTGCTTTCCATGACAGAGTCATGCCTTTTTGAAGTGCAGCACCATCTGAATATCACAGACACCCATTACTGATTTTCAGCCTTGTCTGTTTTTGATGACATTTTGTAATGTAGATCGTGAGGTATTCAAAATTCTCATATTGCACAGAAGAACATATTCTGAAATTGTTCCACAATTTGGAGATACACATCGTTGCAGATTGGTGAATATCTGCACATTCTGCAACTGGCAAAGTCTGCCTCTCTAAGATGCTCTATTGTGACAATGTTACCAGTTATGCACGCATCTTCTAAGCGGTCTAGAAAATATGAAAAGAACAACTGCTGAGCTTTAATTTTCACAGCAGCCTGAGTGCCCATCTGCAAGTACCGGCCTTAATTAGAGTGTAATTATGATTATGGTAAAAACAGGAGAGTTCACTTTAGACTTGCATATTTAAAAAAGTAACCATGTTTCATGCATGTCAAGGAATTATTTGGAAAGAGACCATTGTTACTATTGCCTCAACCATTATGTAAAGGCACAATAAGGACATCATGTGTGTTTTTGGAATGTCAGCAATCTGTGGAAATGAAAATAGGTTTGAAATTTGTTTTGAACCATCTGGTCCAATAGCATTCAAAGCGAAACACAATGAACTGTCTTTGAGGGTTTTACAGTTGTGGTCATGTTTTATTTACCTTCTTCAGGGAGATTATGTGTTTGGTAAGGACCGACTATTTTTTTTTTGGACAGCTCAAAAGTTTGTTTATGGATGAAAAAAATTCCAGAGGACTTAAGAGAAATTAACATTTGAAGTCTTTTAGACATCCATCCATCCATCCATCCATCCATCCATCCATCCATCCATCCATCCATCCATCTAACCAGCTAGTCATCAAGCCATCCATCCATCTAACCAGCTACTCACCAAGCCATCCATCCATCTAACCAGCTAGTCACCAAGCCATCCATCCATCCATCCATCCATCCATCCATCCATCTAGCCAGCTAGTCAACAGGCCATCCATCCATCCATCCATCCATCCATCCATCCATCCATCCATCTTCTTCTGTTTATCCAGTTCAGGGTTGAGCTGTCATAGAGCGTGAGGCGGTGTACACCTTGGACAGGTTGCCAGTCTGACACATGACACTCTCTTAGATCTGAATCCAGGTGTTTTTCCTGAAAGATTATTTGATGTTACAAGGTAGAGCAAAGTTGGACCTTTCAGATTATATCTTCAATACATTACTTATATATTAAATTCCTAAAAAAAATGGGACGACGTTGTCATGATATCCTGAAGAAAATATTACAAACAAATCTATATCTGGATATCCTTCTGGATCTTTGAGGCTTTGCAAAAACATGTAGCTTCACACTGCTCTTGTTTTGGTTTACATTCCCTTATTTTATAGCTACTAAAGTAAATCAAGCTTACATCAGAAAAAGCAGAATGCATAATGGAGCTTGGAAGCTATAATTAGAAAGGGATGTTGTTGGAAATTAAACTGCACTGAATCCTGGTGTATACAGGCCTCTGTTCTTTTTGATGACAGCACAGCTATTAAATTTTTTCCACATTGTCAAATTAGAAACACACTTGAAAAAAGCAGTACAGCAGTGCACAAACCCAGGTGAATGTATTATGTTTTTCACTTCTTAAATTTAACCTACGCCAACAATTCTCACCTCCAAATCCCTCCCAATTATCAACTGTCTCCCGCTTCCACTCCTCATCTTCCACTTTACAACAGAATGACTACAAGTAAAATAAGCTCAAGAATAGTTAAATGATTGGATTATGTGAGAAAAGAGTCTGCCAAAGGTGAGGACAAGGAGCACCTAAGCATTATCCCTACTCCATAAACGCTGTGAGCAATATCCTGTTATGAGTTCCTGTTATGCAAAGGAGAATAATAAGGTTGTCTCTTCTCACTGCCGAGAACAATAATGAGTTCGCATTGAAACAGCCGTCGTGGTTCAATAGCTTCACCTTTGATTCGAATGGCTGCCTCTTTTTCTTCTGGCAAGGGACTTCCTTTCTTTATTTCTGTGCTTCTGTCACTATCGCTCTCACCATATCTTTTTCTTGCTCCAAGTCTCAGTCTGTGGCAAGGAAACTCCTCTCTGGGCATCAATCCCCTGCAAATACGATTAAAGCACTGAGTCATCATTTGGCCCACGGGGTGTAGTGACCAAAGTAGCAAGGCTTGTGTGTGTGTCAGTGTGTGTATCCATGTCTGTTTGTCTATCTGTGACATGTGAAAGGGGTTCAAAGCCTCAGATTTTGGGAGGACTCGATTCCTCTATCCAGAAACAAAATGGGCAATCCTATTCCACTCATCTCTCTGTCTTTTTGCGATTCAGCTTGGAGGTTAAGGCATGACCAATCGCAACCTGATATCCTCACCCTTCCAACTTCTCTTTCCACCAATCCTCCCTTCCCTCTCCCCTTGCCCCAAGGCTCAAAATGTAATTGCTGCTGCTTTTTGCAGAACCTTGCCGACTAAGTGTGGAGGGTATTTTTTTATGTTCTTTTTTTTGTGCACAAGGACACATTGTGACAGAGGGGCAGACAGGGGTAGAGAGACAAAAGTAAAGGGTAACAGATGGAAACTGAGGGTCTAAAAGGGACTTGATGTGCCAATGTCGAGGTGCATTTCTAGGGCCTCACGGGGAAATCAAAGGCTTCGATGTGGAAATGATGGCAATTATAGCCACCTCTTTCTCCACAAAGGAGACCTACTGTACTTTGGAGCTTCTCAAATGTGACACTTTTGGGTATTTGGATGTACAGAAAGAAATATCATTGGAATTGATACCACTAGGATTCCTCCTTTCTTGATTACTAAGATCAGAGTGCTGAGAAAAAGAGGTCTGCTGTTGATTGCAACAGTCAGTGACAGACTTGTCAGCACGATGCTCCAATCAGAGTAAAAAAATCCCATTATAAGTGACATTTCATTTTGTCTCAGTTTGGATTGCTGGTTAACAGTAAATAATGGAGGTCTTTGGATTGAAAAGAGCGACATAACTTGGTTTTGACAGATGGCAAGATGCATTCTTACTAACAACCAGTGTCGCAAACATGCACAACAAATACGTATGTTACTACTACACAGCACATTTACTGCAATTTGATGAACAAAGAAAGAATCCAATTAGTGGCAATTGCATAACCTGTTAAATATGAAGTCATTTGTCTTTTTTTATTACTATACAAATTAGGAGTTGGGCCAGTTTTTTTCAGGTGGTCTGTGGGTCAAGTTTGCCTTTGTGAAGAATCAACTTGACCAGTGACAATACAGCAAGCAGGAAGATGAAGGATATCTAAGAACAGCCCATTTGTATTTGCAATCATCACTAGGGCTGGGCCATATCATACCGTTCACGGTAACCCGGAGCGCTTGATGGATTGTCGGAGCATTACGGCTATTGTAGGCAGGAGCCTCACGGAGTGATACGTACTGTGCTTCAACATAATATTACCGTATTGTGTGTGTATAACCTCTTTTTAAGTTTTGTGGATATTATACATGGTTATGCTGAGGATACGTCGGCCAATTTCCACTGGAAATGCCTTTTGGTTAAACTGTCAGCAAGGAATTTGCATTAGCACTGTTACATTTTTATATAACTTTAATGCACATAAAAAAACAGCTGCTTGTTTAAGTGAAAATACATTTATGTTTGTTTTTTTTTTGCACTAATGAAGTTGTGGAGTTGTAAAGTATTTTTTCTAGAGTCAATTATATCATCAGTTATAATTTTAAAATTATATTGTGATAAATAATTTTGGTCGTATCGCCCTGCTCTAATCATCACATTCTGACAATTAGTCAGGACCTGCAGTCTTCATATTGTAACATGCTTTTTCTAAAAGTTATGATTCTTTAATGTCCCATAGAGTTCAATAAGTGTTCAGACTATCATGAGATCAAGAGAAGCTCGTTACTGATAAGAAAGGTTTTTGGCTTAGGGTTTTTTCATGTAGTGGAAGGTTGTAGTATTAATATATTAGCCAGTTCAAGCAAAGTTAGAAGCAAGATTCATTTATTAACTCTACTGCTGCAAGACACAGATGCACACATTGGCTAAGTAATGGTCTAATAAAATACCATAAATTCACTCTCTACAACTGAAGCACGGACATCTAGGATGATCTGTGCCACACATCGAGAAATAGAAAATCTATTCAATACTCCAAAAGGCACCAAACGCATAGAGAGTGAAGTGGTCGAATTCAGTGATTCAAAACAGTGGATCAGTCCAAGCAGATGCTGATTGGCTCCAGCTACCTGTGCAAGGATGCCAGTCAATGTGGCCATGCCCTTAACTTATTCTTAACTTTCTAAGACTTATTCAGGTGAATGAATTATGTATATACTGTATATACCATATATACTGTATATATGGTACAAACTATCATATTTATAACTACACCAGCCTCTTGTGGCCATTAAAGATGCTGTATTTTTGTCAGTTCCACATTGGCTTGTCCCCCCTCTCCTTGTGACCAATAAGCATGTACAGGCTACACCTTGGGATAAAACATTCCTGACCAAGCATCAATATGTGGGACTGACAGGTTGTTACCAAGAAACCACTTCACTCATGACTCACTTTTGCTGCAGTGTTTGCACACACAAAAGGCACACGTAGGTGCACGCTTGCAGGCTCTCTCCACATGTCAGGCAAGCTCCACTTTCTGCTCTACAGATACATTTAGACCCCTAATGAAATGGCAGTCAAAAGGAAAAGAAAGCTGTGGGACAGATGGGGAAAAAAAATTGAAAGAACAGAAAGGGCCATTGTCACAGATGCAGCTAAATTCTGTGAAGTCCCAGTGAGAGACAATGTTAGTCAAAAATACAGTTAAAAAAAAAACACAGAATTGGGCTGTTTATATTGTTGTAGCTTATATGCTTGTATACTTAAATAGAGATGAAAGTTAGAACCTCTGAGCTAAAACTGTAATTCATTCTCTTTGTAAAAAAAGGATATTCTAATTGTTTTGTGCTTGTAGCCCTGTAATGTCCTATGAATAATACATTCTTGGTGAGCTTTGCAGGTGCAACTGAAGCCATAGCATGCCATTGAATATTTTTATCTAAGCTCTGACTCTGGATAAAGACATACCTCTGTTGCTGTATGCCCATCTGAGAGAGATAGAGGATCATTTGTACATTTAGTGTCCTCAGGTTGTACAGTATGCACATCCACTTTACTGCAATGCTGTTCTGTCCTTATATGACTATGACTAGAGGCATTAATGAAGGTTTTGAGTGACACAAAAATTAAGCACTGATCTTGCCTTGCTGGGCCACTCCCTATAAGATGACAGAATGAAAGCTGTCAAAGTTGGCATTTAAATTATTCACCCAGCAGCTCAAGCTAAGGAGATGTGTGTGCGCGTGTGTATGTGAGAGGGCAATGATTGATCAAATCACATTTGCTGAGCAGTGGAGCTGCTCAATAAGTCCCAAAAGACGGTGGAGGCTGTTCTTAGCAGGCAAAATCAGTTATTCAATCAATCATGCACGTATACATGTCATTCTATCTTGTCTGAGTAAAACATTTACACTGCTGCTCAAATGTTTGGGGTCACTTTGTAATGAATGATTTTTAATAGAATTTCTGCATTTTCAGCAACCATGACTCCTATATTTAGTGTTGGTATAACACACTGCAAACTAATGCTACAAAGTAACACTTCAACTCTACACAGTAAAAAATGCTACAAATTAGCATTACTGTTTCCTATAATGCAGTAGTCACATTAAAGTTAGCAGTTATGCTGGTACCTGTGTAATCTGCACAATTTCCACACAGAAAAAAAATATCAAAAAACATTTTCCTTCTTGACTTTTTTTTTTTTGTTAACTACGATCAGCTATCATTTCAGTTTGTGTGGAGGAGGAAAATGGGGAAAAGGTCTCCAACTTTTAAGGAAGAAAGATTTATTTTCTTTGGATAAAGGGTCAAGAATGGGGTGGTAAAGTACAAACTGCATTCAGGACAGAAACAACAGCACTATACTGCTGGTGCAACATCAGCTCTTTGCAAACACCTGCAAAGGCAGCAAAGAAGAACAAGTGTATGTCGACCCCAGGCTGCAGCCAGAACCTTAGCTTCAACAAATGACAAAGGCAGTGATGAGCAGACAGGCTCGAAGCACTGTAGCCTCCATTTCTACCTGGAGAATTGCAGTGGTGATAACCTTGAACTCTCTTTGGGCTACACCCCAGCCATAAACTGTTCAGACTACTTCCATCAGGAAGGAGGTTCTGCAGTATCCAGTCCCGTACCAGCATATGGAGAGACACCTTTTTCCACCAGGCCATCAGACTGCTGAACACTTCATAGACACCTCACCTGCACTACTGGAACTTCAACATTATGCACTCCATACATTAATGCCACTTGTTTTGCACAATATTCAACTACCAACCTTATTGTATTTTTGCACACCTCTGTTGCTGTGAAGCTCGCACACAAGAATTTCACTCACGTGTACTGTATCAGTGTACCTGCACATGTGATGTGACAATAAAAGTGATTTGATTTGATTAGTGTCACCAGATTTGTGACACTAAAATACATATTGTACGAGTACCTTCATTAGGATACTAAGCTAGCGTGGGGCTGTAGCATAAGTTGTAAATATATTTGATAGATGAGCTTTTGTGGAATAAATTTCACAAAAATGAGGAATGCAGCAAAGAATGATACAAAGAAACTCAAATATGCAAATCATTTCTTTTTAAAAACATTTGTCAGAAGATTCAGTGAACACTACATTTTCAAAAAATGTTTTCATGGTTCAGGCTTTTCAGGGTTAAGAACTCAACACTGGCTATCATGTGACAAATCACCAAAACACTTCAATGATTTCATAGACTATTCACTACTCCCTTCATTCAGTAACACACTGTGGTTCTTTTGATACCATTTAATAAGGCTTCCAGCTGAGGACCTGAGCATCTCTATTTCTGCAAAAAAAGAGAAAGAAAAAGAGACTCTGATAAATTTGTCTTCTTGCTCAGCTGTCCACGCATGTCTTCCATCTATGTTTTCAGCAAAAGAACAAAAAACAAACAAAAAAAACCAAACAGTTTTTGCTGTGTTGTGGAGCAATAGTACATGGCGTTGTACTGAATCTACAGGCTTTTGGCAATTTCACCCACGAAGTGGCAAACAAAAGACTGTAAATAAACACACAAAGGCTGAAGTGCCAGACACCCAACTAGCTAAATTTATTGCTTCACATCAGATTTGTGATGTGAAACTGAGCTAAAATGAACAAAATACATGACACGGTTTAGATTAAGATGGCTTGAAATTTGCCATGCGCATTGACGTAAATATGACCTTAAAAAGTAATTGTACATGCTCACATGATATATGCAAATTATCATAGATAATTATAATCAACAATTACAATTGTCTGTCAGAAACAATGGCAACTGAAAATAACCTCAAGCTAGTGAGATTCAAGAAACTTAAAAAAAATTCATTTCTGTCCAGTGACCAGATTTTCAGTCTGCATGCAGACACAGTCCCTTCCCAATAATCCCAGCTGCAAACCTGCTTATAAACACACTTGGCTCCTCTCCTGGGCTGCCCTCCTTGCCAGAAACTTGGAGGACACATGGCCAGCCGGTGACGATTAGACAAAGTGACACGTTATATAAATATATATTTACAGAAGTTGGGCAAAAGTAGAGCTTATCAATAATGCATATATAATTCATTAGGGCAATCAACACTTTCTGTCCTCCACGACTCGCCAAAGCTCCAAAGATAACATCTCCATTTGGCTGTCTGTTTAATTGATAGCTGATGTGACCACCGAGATCAAGAGAGGAAGGAAGCAGGAGGCAGCAGGAGAGATGACTGGAAGGAGATAAAGATAAGGAGATGTGTGAGTGAGTATGTGCTGACTCGAGCTCGCTTTTACTGCGACATTAAGATTTTAGTGTATATGGATTTTACAGCTGCTAAGTACAACAATCTGTAGTAGTAAAATGTGTGTTGGTTGGCAAATTTTAAAGGACAATTGTTCTGCATCGTTTCTTAAAGACAAGAAAGACTTTCCCCAGAACTTTGACTCAACAATTAGGCTTATGGATTTGAATATTCTCCCCACTGCAAAGGACATTACATTTCCACTTGTTCTTTATATGAAAAGGTTTAGATAAATAACCTAATTAAGGTTAAGATACTAAAGCAATTAAAGTTAAAAGGGTACACTAGGAGTTTTGCTTGAAAGAAAAGCCTCTTCTCTCTGTAAGTCAAGCTCCAAAATGCTTGTTCTTACATTTTCTACAATGTAGCTTACCACAGACCTGAACCTGTGGCATTTTATTGTTGTGTTTTGAGTCTGCTTGGCACCTTAGAGTTGAGGGTCACAGCAAATCAACACAAAGTTGTTCTGGTAATCGCTTATAATGAAATATTTCTATCCTGGTGGGAGTGCTCTCTTCCAGGATGACAATGCCCCCATCCATAGGGCAAGAGTGGTGACTGAACGCTTTGAGGGGCATAAGAAAAAAAGAACCCAAGAACAAAAATTGTGTTTTTAACAGAGCCCTCCAGAGACCAGGAGACTCAATGTCAAGCATGCACGGTGGCTCAGATGCCTACTGAGAAATTTCAGCATTATATAGGATCATATTAGGGCCCAAATGCTAAATGCTGGAAATTGTCAGATGGTGTAAAATGATTACAACACACAAGCACAAACAGACACTGACAATGAAGTCGATTCAAAGAAACACAAGGAAACCAAAGTACAAAAACAAATTTAAAATCAAAACCATCACGCTTATGACTTTCAAGGTTTTCAATATAGTTTCACTAGCTGGGCCCACGTCCTCATTTTAGGTGTGACAGCGTTTTAGTAGATAAAGGTGAATGGCTTAGACATGAATTGAGCTGCGGTTTGGGGAAGGCCTCGAAGGGGACTGGCGACGACTCCAGGGCCTGGCAGATCCCCATGCACTAAATAGAAGTGAAGAAGTTAAGGAATTGAAAAGGGCACGGAGGGTGGGACACGTAAACGGGAATGAACAGCTTGTAGAACTGGGGGAACATATATTGATAAGAACTGTGTTTGGAGGCGTGGTCCCCCTCCTGAAATTGCGATATTTTATCTCCAATCATTGTAAGTGCTGAGGTTAAAGATAACTGGACTTCTTTCTTTTTCAGTTCTAAAGACTGATGGGGAGTCCCAGGTTTTCCACCTCTGGCATCATGTGACTTGTTAAGGTCACATGGGTCAAGGGGTGAGTGAGGTTGAAACACTTGGGAACGGATCTCAATACTGCATTGTAGGTGGCCGAAGAAGCATGATGAGAGGTGGAATGTCTTCATGAACCTACAAAGAAGTCCAGTTCCCTTCAAGTATTTATTGGTTTAATTACTTTATCACACTAGAGTAAAAACCTTCTTGCTATTACAAAAAATGGGTGTTTCACCTGTGAATGCACTGAATTTAAACTGGTTGATCAACGTTGATAAACGTGAAACATCCTCAACCATCGAAAGTGGCCTATTGGGAAGCGCTGACAGCAGTCACTCCTAGTCATTATCTGAAAACCTTTTGCAAACTGACAATCTGCAATGCTACTCTTGAGTCAACTAGCTGTTAGTTGGTTGTATTTTGGTTAAATTCCTATATAAATGCAAGGTTGCCAAGCACCTGTGTCACCTAAATCGCAATTCTGCCATTTGTGGAGGGATTTCTGAATCAAATCTTTCTGTGAATGTAGATGACAACAGATAAAACTAAATGTGTTTGTAGCCGATTTATCATAGTTATATGTAACTTGACCATATTCAAACTGAAACTGGTGGTAGACTGGTGGTATGCCATTGCCATTTTATCATTGTTTTGATGCACCAAAATCACTTTGAAGGCCGCAGCTGACTGCAGGTCGATCCACACCATTATGTTCCCATCTTTGAAGAAACTAAAGCAATAAGATTGCAACTTCAGTGCACCCATTCATAATAATTTTGGCCATGCTGTGATGTCCAGTTATTGTTTTCCCTAGCATGACTGTAGCATTCGAAAATGCTGACAACTGAGAAACTACACAGAGAACTTGGGATGATAACCTTTTGATGTCTATAGATGATATATGAAGATTTAGCTAACTTAAAGATTCAGAAAACAAGGGAGTGGCTAGCTGAGCAACGACCAAAGCTAGCAAGATCTACCTGGTGTGTAACTTCCTAGAACTGTGACTGAGGAACTTGCTAGAAGGTAGTGCCATAGTTTTAAATAAATAAATAAATAAATTTTGGTGGGGGCAGGTGGATTTCTTTGTTGTATGCTTGAAGAAAGCCGGCATAACAATTTTTCCCTTTTCCTTCTTTACTAAAGCTAGCTTACTGAGACGAGCTGCTTCTCATCTTTTTTCTTGACACAACAGGAAATAAATTTTAAAAAAGTATGATTTGAAAAATACCTTGGAAAGTGCATGCAATGTCAAATGTTCAAGGGATGATACTGTTAAAAGAGAATTGATTCTGCACAAAACCCAGCTAAGTTTTTGTTTGCTTTTATTTTCAATGCGCAGCCACAGTTTCCCCTGATCACTCTCAGCAAGACATTTAAACTACTGCTGTAAAAAGGCAAGGCTTCAACCAGTGTCCCACAAAGAAAAAGGGAGACTGATCGTGAGTGTTGGTAAGGCTTTATTAAAATGCTTTTCATATCTTAAAAAAGGGGGATGAAGCACTTAAAAGAAAACTTGTGAACTAAAGCCCTGCTTTATTTTTATATTGCAGGACAAAGTTTATTGCTTTAAGATTGCAGCAGATCCCCAGAGGGCCAAATTACAGCTATCAAAGCAAAACTAATGGGCAAGGTATCAAACTGCAAAAGCTCAATCAAGGACACAGTGTGAATGTCAAAATGCCCTATAGCATCTTCTCATTTCTATAGCAACGGCATGTCCCAGAACACACCACAGAACACACGTGTTTGTACAGGTATGTGTGTTTGTAACGTCCTTTTTAACCCTGCTCTTTACTTCTGATTTTATGATTTGCATACACACGACATCACCATATCCCAGTCCACCCACCCACACAGCTGTCTCCACCCCAATGCAACTAGAGCAGGACAATTAGTAATCCATCACCGCTGTTTACAGTCTGGGTAGTGGCGCTCTGGCGAAGGAGAGAGAGAGAGAGAGGGGAAAAGAGCCCGATAGAGAGAGGTGGAGAATTTGCTAAAAGGAGGGAAACAGTAGGGAAGGATTTGAGAGGCAAAAAAACAAACAAACAAACAAACAAAAAACAATGTGAGGGGACTGAAAAATAGAAGTAAACAAGGGGAAGGGGACAGCAGGGACAAACAAGTATTTTTTTTTATCCTGGTAAGCAACTTCTTCACTGTGTGTGTGTGTGTGTGTGTGAGTCCTGTTTTGTTGTTTTGAATCATTGCCGTACATGGGCACAGCACACCGAGAAGACTACGATTCACTGCTGCTGTAGCACGCCAAATCAGTAATCGGGCATACATGCACTTCCCCACATGCTTATTAATGGAGGGTGGGTGTGCGTGTAGGAGATGTGTGATGCCAGGGTGTCTAGGAAAAACATGGAAGTGCGAGCTTGTGAGGTTAGGGAGGTGGTGTGGCAGGGAAGAAAGGGGGAACAATGACAAATAAAGGCAAAGGGAAGAAGAGATGAAGGGATGGGTGAAAAGGCATCCCACTAGATGGCACTATTGTGTGGGGGATTTCATCTCTCCCTCCTCTCTCTGTTTTCTCCTCCTCTCCTCCCTTTTCTAGGTCTCTGTTTCTGTCTCATGTTGTCTCTTCCTCTCCAACCTCCTCTTCCCTTTTTCCATCTTTTTACCCCCCCAACCCCAACCACCACCTTTTTGTGTGCAGCATGTGTGATGGAGGCAGTTACACAGCTGGGAATTGAACACACAGAACTGTAGTGTTCCCTGAATCGAAGCTAGGTGCTTGAGACACCCAGAAAGCTTTTCCAAGGACAGTGTCTGTTTGTTTAATTGACTTCCACTAGCACACACACAGGAGCACGCATTCATGCTTACAAATTTGTACACACGTAAACAATTGTGAATAATCAGAAACAGGAAAAAAAAAAGATCCACACATGAAAGACTGAATCTGGCCCATTTTCTTGGAAAGAAAGGTGAAAGAGCGAGTGTGATGACGGCATAAATTATACTAATCGGAGAAGAGGTTCAATATCCGCCGAGATGAGACGAGTGAAAATGGGAGCAGGAGAGTGGGCGAGCCGTCAGTCTGTAGTGGAAGTCAAGTGTAGGTGAATGATCAGTGCAAAGGGTGGAAATCAAGAGCGATGGATCACTGATGCCAGGATTAACTGTTTTCTTGGGGTGTTGTGAGCGCAGTGAGTGACTTCACTTCGCAGATGATAATCAGCCCCCTGCACACTGTTTGATCTCGTTCCGAAGTCAGATCTTTATATAGCACAAGAGATGTGTTGCCACAGTGCTCATACATAGTCACATAATAATTACATTAATAATTAGTGACCTTCCATATGTTCTCTCTCTCTCTCTCTCTCTCTCTCTCTCTCTCTCTCTCTCTCTCATTCATATATATATATATATATACACACACACACAATGGGCATGCCATTTTACCACAAATCTGTGTGCTTTTTTTAATGTTGGTCATAACATAGTAGTAATTAAAACACATTAATTAGAATGGTTTAATATTAACTGACAGATTTTCATTCAGTATGGCTTGCCTGCAGATGACAAACAAAAGAGTGTTGAAAAAATGAGAATCCCTCTCCTCGTGCTCAGAATTGCTTGACGAGCAAGCATCGAATATCTCTTGCCACAGAATCCGGCAACACGAAGGAAAATATAGACTTTAATAAAGTAATAAAGTTTAACCTGCCAATACTGATGTATTATGGTGTTTGAAACGTATTTCCAGGTACCATTTTGAGCTCCCTTTTCATGTAGGGATGGCAGCTGGCCAGATATGAGTCAGATCCAAACTAAAATTAGTCCACAACTACTGGAAGGATTGATATAAAATTTAGTACCAGCATTCATTTTGCCCAGACACTGAATCCTTAACACTGTGGTGACTCCTGATCTTTAGCTCTTAGTGTTAATTAGCAAATATCAGCATGCTAATGTGGAAAACTCAACCATAAGACAAGCACCAAAAAGACAGACTATTACTTCCTGGATGATTTTCTTCTCTATTTTTTGCTTTTTGCTAGTGTGCTTGTCACCACTGGCAGTGTGAGATGGAACCTGCAGCCCATTCATATTGCACAGATAGTCCAGCTCCTACAGGGAGGTGCATTCATACGTGTCATCACAAGAAGGTTTGCTGTGTTTCCCTGCACAGTCAAGAACGTGGAGGAGATACAGGGAGATGGGCCATTACATCAAGACAGTCTGGCAGCACTGCACAAGAGCATCAGCTCAGCAGTGGGAATGCTAACTGCTCCTTTCTGTGAGGAGGAACAGGAACACAGCCCGAGGCTTATTATGAAATGACCTCCAGTGGGCTGCTCATGTGCATTTTTCCAACCAAGCAGTCAGAAGCAAAGTGTGGCTTGAGGGCCCATTGTCCTTTAGTAGGACCTGTGCTTGCACCATAACTGGAAGGTCTGTGTTGTTTTCACAGATGAGAGGAGTTTCACACTGAGCACATGTAACAGCAACGGAAGTCTGGAGATGCCATGGTGAATGTAATGCTGTGTTTAACTTTTTCCAGCATGGCTTGCTCAGCAGTGGCTCAGTGATAGTCACACAGACCTCCACATGTTAGCCAACATTGTGAGACCTTATGTTGCTGCAATGGGCTCAATAAGGCCTGCCTCATGTGGCCAAGGGGGTAGCAGTTCCTGGATGATAAAGGCACTGATGCCATTGACTAGCCCTTGTGTTTCCCAGATCTGTATCCCATTGAAAACCTTTGGGATGTTAGGTATTTGAAGCCACAAACTGAGCTCTCTGATGCTTTGATCCAGATTTGGGAAGAGATCCCCCAGAATATGGATCCACCTTCTCATGAAGAGCATGCACAGACATTGTTGGGAGTGCACACAGACACGTGGGGGCCATGCAGACTAATGGGCCACATAATGGCTCATGTTGGACCAGCTGAATTACTCAATGCATGCTCGTCATTGAAAATGTTCAAATTGAATTCATTTAAAAAGCTTGTGCAAAGTAAATGTTCTTTTAACTTTTTTTTAGTTAAAGTTTAAGTACCACAGGTGAGGGCCTTGAAAGAGAATGAGATATTTCACATACACAATAGTAATTCTTACTAAATATTTGACACTGACTGTTAAAGGAATTTTAATATTCAGTTGACAAAGGGTTGCTAACACCAGCGGACAGCTCTGAGAAAAGGTTTGTGTTAATGTAAGTCAAAGATACTTTTTATTGTATAACAAAGACACAAAAGAACAGGAAACACTCCAGTCAGCAATACATGTGCAAGGTCATCCCTGAAATTTCAAGTCATGGAAGGACTTTTCTTTCTTTCCATTCTTAAAGTCTCACAAGAGTACAAGCTGCCAATGCTCAGAATTAGCATCACTGATGTTTATTCTATCTCTAAAACGAGTGATGTTAATAACTGCACTATATAAGTGAATGATTCATATATATGTCATTGTCATTGTTTTTGTTGTTCTGTGAAGTCTCACAGTATGATACCACACACTGATCCTGTTGCAGCTTATTGATACTCTTGCCCGAGAAAGAGACTTTACAGGACTTCAGCCACCCATTCCCAGGAAACCCCTCCAGATATGATCCATTTACACCCGCATTTATTTCTAGTCATGGATCCATTCTGGGACTCTATCATTTTGATAGAGGATAAGGGCTGCGAGGAAACCCTCAGCGACAAAGCAGAGTAGTCCTTTGGCAAACTGTGTGTCTAGACATCTAATTCAAATATGACTGCATGAGTGATGGCTTTGCCCATGGATGAGATTGAGTGCAGGGGAGTTTTTTTTTTTCTTTCTTCTTGCACTCCACAGAGTTAAAATTGAGGAATAAGCTCTGTGACAGATTCAGATAGTAGGATGAGATATTGTCAACAGCTCACAGGAATCCATATGTAAATATGTTTTTTTTATAGATATTTTCCCCCGATTAGAATTATCATTGAATTGGCAATCGCCCTTTTCAGCATCTCTGTTTTGCTAACTTGTTTCCCTCGCACTTGCTCTCCACCCTGCCACCCCCTTCACTACAGTGCCAAGTAAATTATCAGATTGTTTACGAACTGTAACAGAAACCTATTTTCAATTCACCCGCAGCCCTGAACCACATTGCCATTATGGGAGGATCTGATAAAGCAGTTCAGCAGAATCATGAATGTTAGAATAAAACGAACAACAACCCGTTTTCACTTCCTATCTGTGCAGCTGCGAATGAGACCTCGGTTCAAGTCAGTTTAATCTCCAAAACCTGCCGCAAAATTGCTTATTTTACTTGACTGGAGTGATTTTGGCCCTGGGGGCAAAACCTGTGCTAAAAAACATGAGCTGCATATGAAAACAGAATATGCTGTGAAGTTTGGAGTACTTGCAAGGTATTGGGACATCAAGGAAACTGCAAATACACACATTGCAATTTCAGCTCAAGTTTCGTGATTTGTATAAATAACTAAAAGCTAAAGTATCACAACTTGTAATGCTTTACGTGAACTGATAAACTGGTAAAATATCGTTAGATTACAGCTGTAACTCTGTAAAGGTCTATTTCCAGATTTCTTGTGTATGAGACATGATAAAGAATAACATATTTTCAGGGAGATGTTTGGATTTGGGGTATTATTTTGGGAAAACAAGAAGTTCCACCTGACATCCCTCAGTGCCATACAACAATATGGCAGGATTATCTCTTCTGCTTGTACATCTTCATAAAAAGGCAAAATTAAGTCAAATTATAATGATGGATCATAATATTCATATGGTGTGTCAAATAATAGTCATCATGGATGCTATTGGTGGAAATAACAGCTGTGTCATATGGTGTCTCAAATGTACAAAGGTCAAATTTAAAGTCTCGAATCAAAATAGCAAATCTCACACAGAGCACTTTAATTAAAATGCTTTAAATATGCAAGCCGCTTTGCAACCCACCTCCATCGCACCTCCTTCTTAGTGTGATTAATGCCTGCTTTGTTATGTGTGCAGAAAAGAGAGGCATATCCCCAAATACAGATTTAATAACCATTAGCTCTTCAATTTGATCTTGAATCATTCCACACAGTTTTTCTGTGTATTTCCTTGTTGCAACAATTTGCCGGCTTAAAAACTGAAAGCAAGCACTACTGTGTTTCATCGAGAAGCAAAAAGCACCTCTGAGTCTACTATTGCTCTGTTTGTTTATTTATTTATTTGATTTTTGAGGATTTTTATACAGGCTCCCATGGCCCTCTTGGTTCTTTTCTGGCAGTACAAGATGCCTTGTGGACACACTACGCTCACAGAAACGATGAAGCACCGATCTAAAAGTAGAACATTTACATAACACTTTGTCACCTTCAGTGCTGGCGCAAAGCAGGAGAAGTGCCATTGTCAAAGAGTCAGAAAGTAATCTGGACAACTTTAGAGTTTGTCAAGTGGCTCATTCAGACAACTTTCGAAAACTGTCGCTTTACAAGGGGCTGCTTTTTGGATGTTTGGAGGGGTTTTTTAAGTTAAGATGAGGTGTTGTCATGTCTACCAACTTCTCTTTAAGGTCCCAATAACCTAATATGATTTTTGCTACTTTTAGAAGCAAAGAGAAAGCTTTCACTTTTAGTAAATGACAACTGGCGCAAAGCCCAGACTGCCTGTGGCCTGTCTGAGACCAGAGGCCTTTAAAAACCCGCCTCCTTCCTGAGGTTACATGCGCATCCACCTCCCTCGAGCCCTTTTTTCCTTTGACATAGATGCAGCTGAGGCATCGAAAATGTGCCCTCCTCTGTTGCATTGGACGCTAATCAAAAGGCAAGATGGGATTCAGTGCAACATCAGACTTCATGTAGCACTGTCAAAGGGGGTCAGTTTTGAAATATTTAACATTCTCAATCTTATCTAGCAGCACTAATTCAAATGTAATGTTTGCTCAGCTACACCCTATTTGCTTATCTTAAAGATTCAAGGCCTGCTCCCCTTATGCAACTTGAGAGGTAACATTTCCTGGCATTGCAAATGACGAGCTGAGCAGACTGGAAAATATATATTTATATAAACATCACTGGCTCGTAAGTCTTACCCATTCATTATGCTATAATGCTGGCATGAATCATCACAGATACATTGGGAACGGCTGTTTCTTGAACCTCCTTATTTATTAATTTGTCCCACTATTCCTCTCATGCTCTCCTTTTCCCCTCCATGTCCCCTCCCCAGCAGGCTAAATACTCCTCTCTCCACAGAGTTGTAAGTAGCCCGCCTGGTCACGCAGGGTCAGCCTGGTTTGTTGATTTAATCCGTGTCCGATGTTGTCTCATCTCGTAGCCGGGCTCAAATGACTGCAGCGCCGCCCGACCGGACCTTTCCGTTCAGCTGCCTGATAACGCCTCTCCTTAGAGCCCGCCACTCCGATCTGATCTGAAAGCTGATGAGAAGCAGCCGCAGCGAGGCTACCGGTGTTTACAGGAGAAGTTTTAAGATCTGGCACCCAGCTAGGTGGAGTGAGACGGAGTCAAGCGGAGCAAGGTTCACACCGGAGGAGAATGTATCTCATCCAGCAGCTTCAAATACGGGTGAAAAAGCACTGCAGAGCACAGGGCTCTTATCCCAATAAAAACGATTACATTTGTCGTTAAATATTAACCGATTGGTATTCCGATAAACTGATCAGCTCCCTCCCACCTCCACACGGCTGCCTTCTTCTGCAACCCCTCTTCAGAAATAATAAAGGAACGAGCTGTGTTTGTGAATTCCTACCGTGGAGAGATTCAAGGAGGAGCACTGAATTATGGGCACGCCGGTGCAGAATGAAAGAGCAGCTGAGCTCTCTGTGCCCAGTGAACAGAATTTGATTTATCTTTAATTTCACTATTTTTCTTTTTCTTGCACCTGACTCCTGGACAATGAGAAGGGCCTTGTGCCGCCTGCTGCAGCTGCAGGACAAGAACTGCGTCTATGTTGGCTAATAAGAATCCCTCGTCTGGCATTCATTTGCAAGGCATTCTCTGGATTGGCAACAAATTTTTGCACACTGAAAATCCATCTTCTGCATAGTTAGGTTCATTGTATTCATGCAAAACAATGTGTGTGGAGAAAAATATCGAGCTGATGCTTTTTAATAGAAAGAAAAAAGGAAAAAAAAATAGTAACGATCACAAGTGGAAATAAATGTATCTCCACTTACCATGTTCGGTGCGTGTGATATAGAATTTGTTAATGCTGCTAATTAGCCTCATTGGCTTATGCATGCTTCTTCAGCAGAGCCTCTGGCATTCCAAGTTTATCTCACATTACAGATGCATGTTGGCATCACGTGTGCTAACGCAGTAACGCATCGCATAAGTAAATTATTCATTTTGCACTTGAGGTTGAAAATGGAAAAAAAAAGTATCATCAAGGTATCCACAGCTTTGATGGAATTAATAATCTGAGCATTTGACTTTGACGTTTGACTAAGACGAGCTATTCATAAGCAGGAAGCTGCCCAGTAGTGGCGCAGCCCGCTGGCCATTAAGCAGTTCCAGTGGAGAAGAGGATTAAATGCCTTTCTCAATGGCATCTCACTGGCAGTTGTTAAGGGAGGACGGAGCATTAATCATTCAAACCCTCCATCCAGATTTTGCCCGTCTGTGGAGGATCTGAACTGGCAAATGTTTGGTCACAGATGCACTCAAGTCTATTAAAATGAATACCATTTCTTGAAGTTTTTCCTCAGGATTGTCACCATTCAGTGTAACTGCATGAGTAAAAAGCTCAAGTTCCCAGTTCTGCTTGAGTGTGTGTGTGTGTGTGTGTGTGTGTGTGCGTGTGTGCGTGCGTGCGTGCGTGAGCTAGTGAGAAAGAGAGTGTGTGTATCCCTTCATTTTGGTAATGGAAATGCTGGGAAGCCTTTAGTCGTTGCCACTGGTAATGGAATGAGAACATATGTATAATTTAAGGCTCTGCTACGGGCTCCCAGTGGAGCCAAGCACACACACACACACCCCAACGAACACACATACTCACAAGAAGCTTAATCACTGGCACTGTTTCTTCATCTGAGTGAGTGAAAGTGGCACTAATACAGCACTGTAGTTTGAGCTCTGTTAAAGTCTCACCAAATATCCCTCTCTGCTTATTATTCAAGCAGTTGGCCTAGATGAGTCAAGACTACGTGGTAATAGTGTGAAGCGCAGGAAAAAAATAATAAAAAGAATAAATAAAGAGTTCGGCTTACTTTACGGGAGAGCGGGGTTACAGTAAAAGGGAAGGATTTGTAGATGCCTGTCCTATTGATCAGTGAGCGAGCGAGCTAGCGAGCAAACCCTCCCTGTTTCAGAAACGAGTGTTTTCATGCCAGGATTTTGGTTACAGAGAAATTGGTGCTGTTGTCACTTTGTTAGTGTGTGTGTGTGTGCTGTTTGAAACAGCGAGGTTCCATTAAGACCTTTACCCCCCCCCCACCCCAAAATGCCAGTGATGCCTCCTGGCTTCAAGCTGTAAATGCTTTGACTATATTTGACGTTCGCTGCCTTGATGCTTTTTTGGGATCCTTTTTCCTTTTTTACCCCACATCACCTTGTGTCAGTTTAAGTGTAGTCAAAGGAACATTGATATTTCTGTCGGCAGGAACGTCAATTTAGTGGTTTGTCTTTGTTCTGGGACCTCCCTGCCCTTCCATATGGACACACTGAAAGCCAGAGGTGTACTTTCCCAGCCTTCTGCTTCCCACATATGGAAGGGCGAGGAGAGCCACGACAAACCAGAGCAGGCATCGGCGGCTGACATGGCGATGATTAATTCAGACGCAGCGTGAAATGATGAGATCAGTTGAGCTGCCTGGATTGCGGATGAGTTTGACTTTTCGTGGCCTGTCTGAATGAACACTATACGTGATTACCCCTCCACTAAAAAAAAAAAAAACATTAAAAAAAAAAGAAAAATTCCTGATTCCTTTCATATGAACGTGTTAAGCTGCACTTATCAATATTATATGACGTGCTGGTTGTTAAAAGTTATTCTGTTATGTTGCAGGCATCAGAGATAGAAGGGTAGGGTTCAGGAAGAAGTTAAAAAAAGAGATGAAAGTTGCTGAGATTTTCAGGGTGTCAGTGATTCTGCAAGTTAAGAAGCTTTTCAGGCAGTTTCTTGTTGGTAAAAATCTCTGTGACTAGCAGATAGTTAGTGGGATGTTTGCTTCTTTCTAGATAGTTTAGGAAGTAGGAGTCAGTCCAAATGTGGCAGTCGAAGCGTGAAGCCAGGTCAGGGAGATAACTGCAAAGTTTACAGTAAAAATGGTAAATGGTAAATGGCCTGCATTTGTATAGCGTTTTTCTAGTCCATAGGACCCCAAAGCGCTTTACACTACATTCAGTCATTCACCCATTCACACACACATTCACACACAGTAAACAGTAGTCTTCAACATTTGTTCTGACAGAGGCTTGTCAAACTTACCAGGAGTTCCCCTTAGCTCTACAGAGTGCTTTGGCATTTTATAGTTTTACAATTATAATTTTGGCTCAAACTCATGACTCATCAAATACTTTAAGCTCTGAATAAAAAGCTCCATTAAACTACAAACTGTATTCACGCAGCACCGAGCAGCATATATTGGTGCGAATAGCGAGCATTTCCCTCGGAAGATGGTGGCGAAAGAAATATGAAACATATAAGAGGGTCATTAGATTTTGATTCGCCATGCAGCACCAAATGGCAATTGGCAATGATCCCAAGCACGCTACAGATGCAGGAAATCATACCTGAATAGAAAAACACACAATGGAGCACTATCAGTCGTGGACTGGCCTCCCCAGAGCCTGGACTTCAACTTCAATAAAGCAGTGCTGGATCATCTTGATGGAGAACAGAATGAAAGGCAGTCCAACATCCAAAGAAGAGCTTTGAATGTCCTTCAGGAGGCCTGGAGAACTGTTCCTGAAGACTACTTAAAGAAATGACGAGACAACTGAGTGAGCTGTATTTAAAGAATAAAGATGATCCTCCCAAATATTGACTTAGCTTCTGCCTTGCATGTATGTTTGCACATTTCAATGAACTGCTCAACATATTTTCCATTTTCCAAGCAAATGATAAAAAACGAGAGGGTGGCAAAAGACAATACTGTAATTCTGCGAAATCTATCTAAGAAAACAACACATTCACAGGATGTCTTGCTTGTTATACTGATGGTAAACCCAGGACAATTGTAGAGAATAACCATTCAAACCTCAATCCTCAAATCCCTCAGCAGTCTGGAAGCATAGATTGTATTTTTAACCCCCCCCCCCCCAAAAAAAAAAAAAAAAAAAAAAAAAAAACAAGACTTCTTGTATTTGAAGTATTTGTATGAGCGTAGCGTTTGAGTGATGCTTCCCTGAAAAGACATCAAAGAAGATATACTGTGTGTCTGCTTAAAAATATATTACCACCATCATTTGTGCACAAAAAGCTCTCCACATTGTTGCTCCATTTTGCCCTTTAATTGGTATTTGCCAAACGGCATTTCAAAACACATTTGACTGTCATATCATTAACATCCACTCAGTTTCCTTCTGTTTGTGTATGCAATTTGCATTTGATTTGTACCATCAAGCTATAATTTACGTGGGCCCCACTTTGTGTGTGTGTGTGCATCAGTGTGTGTTGCAATATGATGCAGACTGCCATGCGATGAGTCAGGACATCATAATGACTGTGTGGCATTGTGAAGAATGGTCTCCTGCTTTGCATCCCCCTCCCCCGCCCCGTCAAAACAGCTTCATTTCGTCTTGTCGCCTAGTTTGGAAGTCGCTTGCTTGGGAGTCAGCTCAGATTCCCGGCGGGAGTCAACAAAGAGGGACACTCATGTGGCATCTGACTGCATACCTTTGCTCTTTCTTTTTTTTTTTTTCATTTCACGTTTTTGCTTCTTTTCCCTCTTTTTTTTGTTTTACAGCCGAGTGTAAGAATGCAATCATCGTGGCCGTTTCAGGCAGAGGAAGACAATTTGGTAGAGGAGAGAGAAGGTGCTGTCTGCGGCATGTTTATAGAGAGCTCTGCCAGATGACGATGGGGAAAGGAAGGGAGACGAGGACGGAGAGCAGAGAGTGGCAAGATGTGGGGGGTGGTGCAAGGGAGTGATATATGAAGTAAGGGCAAGACTGAAGGAAAAAGACCAAGGTGAGGGTGGTGGCATCTCCTCCACAGCAACCCTGACTATGTCATTTCCTTCTGGCGCGTGCTGCTGTTGCTAACAGTCTCCCCCCCACTCACCCCTACTCACCAAACACACTCCTCCCGCCCTCATGCAGTCACACAACTCCCCATCTACTCTTATTAGTCTGTATTCCTTCTCCTCCATGATGACAGTTGTCTGCGCTTACGTGTGTGCATATTTTTTTTCTTCCTACTTCCAGTTTTCTACTTCAATTTGTCTTCCACCCCCCCTTTCTAATAAAGTAAATGAGGATGGGAAATGGTGAGACTCAAGGTGATATTTCAGCAAGTCACTCCCCAGCAACAACGGTGCGGCGGCTGGACGCAAGCCTCAGAGTCTCTGAATGAAATGTGCACGTGCTGGATTGTGTATTACGAGCACAGGTCTGGAGCAGAGGCTTGATTTATATATTGGTTTGTAGGGATAGTTCCAGTGCTTACGCCTGAAAGCTAAGGCCCTTATTGGAAACTATAATATACTATGTATACTTTACACACATCTACTACACATTATATTTATGTGTGTGTGCGTGTGTGTGTGTGCTGTTTCTTTTTCTTTTTTTGGTGTAAGGTGTAATACTACTGAACACCAACCTTATTTAAAGGAAAGTTAAAAAAAAATCAATATGTTTGCAACAGCAACATCTGTGTTCACAATAGCCGTGTAAGACTTATGCTTCTGTGTCTGCTTAAAAGAAGCACAAAGACACGGAGGAGCTATTTCTACAGCTGGAGGAGAGGAGCCACATAATTTTGGGGGTGGAGGGGTGGGGGGTTGACAGTGTTCACAGGCTTCATGCACACAAGGGTTGAATTATCTATGGCACACACACTACATTTTCACACAAGCAGTTAGAGCCACAATAAGTGCTAAGTACCAAGCGGCTGTTGTGTAATAAAAAAATATCTATATTGAACCTCTACCTCGATATTTACCGCAGGTCCATCCCACTTTTTTTTTTCTTTTTTTGCTATTGCATTTTTGTTATGGTGAGGCGATTTAGTATCAGGTTGACTTTTATTATTCCTCAGGCTTGTGGAGGTGCAGAAGGAGTTTGCTGGGAGTTGATGCCAACAGCAACAACAACAAATTAAGAGTTTACAGTGCCCAGTTTTTTTGTCGTTGTTGGTTTGTTTGAGATGTGCGTTTTTATATTTGCAATTCATGCAAACTGCAGCACTTCCTTACTGCAGAAGTGCAGCCGCCTGTGGTATAATGGTTTTTGTGGGTGTGGAGGGAGCCTTCCAGTTGAAAACTGTTGAAAACTTTCTATGTAGGGTCTGAAAAATAGTGGTAGTTTAGAAGAAATGTATGTTTCTTTTTTGGGGGATACAATTTGAGCTATCTTGGGCTTAGCTCTTGGGCAGAGTGGTGACCTGTCCAGGGTGCACCCTGCCTCACGCCCTATGGTAGCTGGTATGGGCTTATCTGGATCCCCCTACACAACCTTGATAAGGATAAAGGGAAGAGGATGGATGGATGGATATCTTGGGCTTTTATGCTTTACTTAGAAACTTTTTTTTTCTGTTTAGTTATTCAAATATTGTGACCTTTAATAAGCCTTTGGGTGTTTCTTTTGAACATGTGAACGTTCTTGAGGTTCTTTGCTGCACTTTATTCCTCAAAATCACAAAAGAGGGATTAGACTACTCAAAATGACTCCCGATCTTTTCTTATTTTAAAAACCTTTAAAAGGTACCTGGTGAAAGGATGACAGACATTTGTTGCCATACTCACATTGGCAATTACTTTGTGACCATTTGCACCCCCCCACCCCCTAAATTACCCACTATGGCCTTTCACAGCATCCTCTAATACAGTACTATAACACACATATACACACAATCAGAGAAGACGAATGCAGTTTGTTGTGTGGACATACTGTGATGTCATTTCACTCAGAACAATGTTTTCAGCAGTTTTCTTTGAAAGAAAACGCATTTTACGTATTTTCTTAAAAGTAGTTTTACATATTGATAGCTCTCGACTTTCATGCTTTTACTGCTTTTCTTCATATATCAATTTATTAAACCTATAGTGCGGAACCTTGTGCAGTTATTCTTACTGCCAGAAGGGGGACCCCAAACACTGTTGAACCATGTTTAAAACGTATGGTTCCAATGAGTATCATTCCATTTAAATCCAATCCACTTGTAATTTGGGTTTGCTCGCTTTCTGATATCTTTCCTCTGAACATCAAGTTTCTTTTTTATCTGGAACATCAAAAACTTGTTGTACGTTTTATTTTTTTGCACAATACTTTTAGTTGCTTTAGCCTACTGAGTTGCTACCTTTTCTCCCCTCCTCGCTGTTGGAAACCAAGTCATTGCTAGTTGATGTAAAATGCATCAAGGTTACTGGTGTGGCATTAAAAATTCTGCTAACTTCAGAATGCAGGGAGATGTACATTGCACTGAGATGCTTAATAATCATCACTGAAATAATATACACAAAGTACCCGCACACTTCAGGTTATTGCTGCTAATGGTTCGACAAGCTGCCAACGTTTTTTGTGTAAGAATTTACCGGTCTATAACATCTTTTTCAGAAGAATTTTGGTTGGCTCTATTTTGCAGCGTTGCTTCAGGTCATTGGGGTTTGTGGGTATTTGTTTATGCACAGTTGGTCCCAGCACAGCACGCCATTCAGACTGATGTCTGGACTTTGCCTGGACCATTGCAACACCTTGATTGTTTTCTTTTTTAGCCGTTCTGCTGCTGTGCTTGACATCGTTATCCTGTTACATGACCCTATCTGTGAAGGTTTAGCTGTCAAACAGATGGCCTTACATTTGACTCTAGAATACCTTGGTATGCACAGGAGTTCATGGTCACCTCAGTGACTGTAAGGTTCTCAGGTTGGGAACCCAGGTGTAGCTGCAAACCCCTTCACCACAGTGCTTGAAGTGGTCTTCTCTGTGCAAAAAACATTTTTCAGGAAGAGGACGAGGGTGGCAACATTTTCAAACACACAGTACTTGTTCTGTCGTTTTCTTTTTTTTTTTTTTTTTTTTTTTTTTTTGCCTGTCCCGTTTGGCTCTTTTGCCATCAGAATTGTTGTCTAAAGGCAAAGAAAGATGCCCAACGGATTTACTTTACCAAATTGACCATCCCAGCCTTGCCGTAATGGTCCATTTGATTCACCTTTTATTGTTTATTTTATTTTCACTTACTGAATACGGGACAGACTTGACTGGGGGAAAGAAGGGGAGAAAGAAAGAGGGAAAGAGAAACAGCTGAGAAGAGGGACGGGGGAGAAGGGCAAAAGACAAAAACCAACAGAACGGGCAGAGAAGAAAAAAATGCATATATCAATCACCTGGGTCACCTGCTGAGAAAGAAAAAAGAAAACAAGCAGAAGAGAACAAGAGCAACAGAACAAACAACATCACAATGATATATGGGAATATGACAGCAAATACCAAATATTAAACATCATTGTGCAGCACATAAGATCAACAGAACACAGTGTGCTTTGAGGTAGGAGCCAAAAAGGGTGTAGTTTGTGGGTGTGATCACCCGTGTGTACACCTGTGAGCATGGGCGCGCTTGTTTTTTGTTTTTTAAAAGGTTCCTTCTTGTAATAATCTGCTAGAGGGTGTGGGGGGGCCACAGCCCCGTCCTCCAGGGCATGAAGCAGGTATGGAGGAGGCCCCCAGAACACAAGAGACCAAGGAAGACCAACAGAGGGGCAGCCGCGCCACTGTCCCAGAAAGAGCTGAGGAGAGTCCCAGATGAGGGCTCACTCAGCAGCTGCGGAGCAGAAGCCAGGGGGAGTTGCAGTGACGCGCCCGTGAGCTCCGCCGGCAGCCAGCCGCGCCTGAGTGACCGAGCCCCAGGCCGAGAGGCCGGGGGCACCCCACCTCCGAAGTGGCCCGAGCGAGCCCCAGGCTCCAGGCCCCAATAAGCGGCCGCCAAGGAGTGAGCCGGTGTGTACCTGGATGCCCATCCCCGGACACAGAGAACCACCAACGCACCGATGTCTGAGGGGGTCCGCCACTGGCAGGGGAAGTGGTGGTAGGGGGAGATAGGCCTCCAAACCTTGGAGGGCCTGAGATGTCCCCAGAGAGGTGGCGCCTGACACCCAACCTGACATATAGACACAGACATACAGGCACACACAGACACAAACATCCATTCCCACCCTCATGCTCTCATATGCACTTACTCCACACTCAACCAACGTGGAGACAGACATAAAGAGACGCTGTATACACGATCACACTCCCCAAGCGTACTCTACAAACCGGGTCTAGGTACCCTTGCCCCTGGAGGGGGGAACTGCACCCAGACCCAGGTGGTGTTACCCTTTTCCCTGCGGTGGGGGGAGGCAGACCGCCCCGACTCCGCAGCAGCAGGAAAGCCCCACACTCCAGACCGCAGTCGGACGGCCAACTCCTCCTCCTAGCCCCCCCGCTCCAGCAGGTCGCAGAGAATGGGGGTGAGAGAAGACTCCAAACCTCCCTCCACCCGCTCATTGTAGTGTTGATGCATTTGTGTTCTAAGGTGCATTTAAAACCCAGGAGGGCTTGGAGCTACCTGCCAGAGAGCAGCAGGTAAGCGCATGGTCCCTCCTGCTAGCCCTCAATGTCTACGTGTATTTAAAATTGAGAGGTGGGCAACGACGCCAGGGGTGGGGTGTACACCCTGATGGTACTTTGGATTCCGTGTATCGTGCCCACCCCCAAGATCCTATATGTATGTGTAATGAGAGTGTGAGTAATGTGAATGTCTAAGTTGTGGGATAAAATTGAGGCAGAGGCAGCCAGAAGGGGACAGAGGGGGGGGGGGGGGGGGGGTAGCCTCCTCTGCACCCTGGTGACATACCCCTACTCCAAGGTCCTGCATGTGTGGGTGGTTGTGGTGGAGCGGGAAGAGGGAGGCAGCTGGAGATGGGGAGGGAAGGAAGGGAGGGGCAAGTGACCCCTCCCTGGGGCCAGCTCCCCCGCTGACCCCAGTAGGCACCCCCATACTCCGCGACCCGCCAGGGAAAGGGGGCCCAGGCCCATCCAGACCGGGGCCCAGTGCAGCAGCGCCTCCCGGCCCCACAGAGCCCGGGACAGTCCACCCAACCCCACCACAGAGAAAACTGCACCCACCCCACCATCCACTCATCTTCCAGACTACATAAGACAATAAACACCCAGGCTGAGATCTTCCTCCACCTCTCCTGTATCTCCCCCTCCTGCAGAGGGAGCTCCTGAGGAGAGGAAAGCTCCTGCAAGATGTGACAATCTCCCCCACCAGTTGAAGAGCCCCCCAGGTGGCTCGATGCACCGGCGGCACCCTGCTCCAGGGCTGGGCCCCCATGCACCCACCCGCCCACAACCCCGGCAACACACCAACCAGGACCCAAGCCCCCGAGGCCCGGGTCCCAGCCCAGAGACGGAGCGCCCCCAGAACCTCACGCCCATCCCGGACCCACCCAGGGGCAGCCAGGCTACCAGGTCAGTAACCCACGTCCGTCAGCACAGACCCTCCCCTAGCCCCGCTGCACGCAGCCGCGAGGAAACAGTCACCTGAGAGCCAACAGAGCCCCTAACCGGACATGACCGCTACCCCGGGTTGAGCCCCCCAAGGAAGATGCCTCTGTTCTGTCGTTTTCTAATTGTATTGTCTTGAACTTTAACATTTAACATGCTAACAGAGCGTGCTTCAATGTTGAGAGCTACAAGGTTAGTGACTGCCCAAACTTTTATAGAATCACTTACCCTAATAATTAGTTAATGAAATTTATTTGCTTTGCAGTACATAGCTGCTAATTACCCTCTTAATTCCTATGGTGTGTGCATGTTTTTTTTTCTCCAGGTTTTATGAAAATCGTCTTTTTTACATGACTCTAAGTGAACGAAGTCCCATACACCAACCTCAAAATTAATCACATTATGCTGTGACATTGCAGTTACGCTTCGCCAACTCCCACTAAGGTATCATCTGGACAATCTGTCCACACAGACAGGTTTCAACACTAACTAGTTCCCATTAGCATTGCAAAAATAAAAAAAAACATTTTCTCCCACAACTTCAAAATGCTACATAATAACATCAAACAGTTATTGTCTTTGTCCTTGTCCTTGTACTCTTAACCAGCCATGTACAACAGTGCTTTTCCGGTGCCTTTTTTATTTTCAGCAGGCAGTTATATGAACAGGCATGCACCAAAACAGCAACTATCACAGTATCCTGAATGAAAGGTCAGTGCTTCCCTGTGACTAAAATTAGCCACAGCCCTGTGAGTCACATCACTTTCCAGACAATAAATAAAGAAATAAAGAAATGAAAGAATCTCCCCTCTGCATTTATAATTTAAGCTAATTCAGTCCTGTAAAAAATAACGTGTAATATATTTATTTGTTTAAGATAAATTAGGGAAATACAGAAACCATGCAGGGGATACACTGTAGAGAAGAATGCAACAATACATGTTACAAATGGAACATTTTGAAGCAATTTTGAAGGGAGAACCCGACATCTCAGCGGAGTTGATGGGCTTTTAGTTGACATTCAAAGTCACAAACAGTTGCAATTCAAACTTTTTGTCCACCTGTCGTTGAAATGTTGTCTTCACTTTAGTTTAGACCAGTGCCATGTGCCCCTGTGTGTATGTGTTTGTGCATGTGCATGTGTGTGTTTTCAACAATTATGTAATCATTTGTGATTTTTGGACCCCCGGCTGCTTTGGCTGACAACCTCTTGCTAAGAACAGCGCTCTGAATTCTTCCCCTCCAGGGGGCAGGTTGGCTGTGAGCTGGCTTTAACCGACCGCTTCCATGAGTCCCATGTCTGCTTGTATCCCAGTCAGGCTGGCTCACACACACACATCCCCAAGGAGATGCACATTTCTTCTCAAACATGCACAACCGCAAAAAAAAGTCTAGAAAACTCCACCACGCACTGTTCTGACATTTGTGCATGTCCTGAATAACACATAAACAAATACCATGGAAAAGCACCATCTAACCAACAGCACCTGTATATATACCAGATATATGTCCCACTAATACCTGTATGTTTAGGTGGACCTTATCCACATATCCACATAATTAGAGGCAAGTAATCCAAGTAATTTGCTGATGCCGCAAACAAACAGCTGTCCTATGACACTTGCCCTATCTTGATTATGTAGAATAAAACACATACATATAAGTATAGAAACTGTTCTTTCACGTGCTAAAACATCCATTATAAGCCCATGAAGTCATTTGTAATCAAGTAGCTACTAGCTGTCAAGGAGGTGTTTTTTTTATCATCTAGACATTGATAAACAACTCCTTGTGGCTGTGTAACTGCTTGTCAAATTCACAATCTTTTTCTAATCTTGACCAAATAGTTTTGTTGCCTAAAACGACCTGTTCCCGTCCCAGAGTGTCGAATGAGACCATTTTATCAAAGCCACTAGTGTCTCAGAGATACACGCAAGGTGTCCTTTGGCATTTGTGTCTAGACGCGCAGGCAGTGGCACCTTGTAAATATTTAATACCCTGGAAGTTAGGATAGACTCCTAAACCACCAAACAAACAAAAGTAAAGTCCAGAAAGAACATAAAACTAAGTGATAAAGATAATATTCCCAAATATGAGCAAAACTCAATATTGCTGGTCAAAGCTGTCTGATTTATGGCTCCATAAGAACTATTAATGCGTAAAAAGCCTACTAGTTGGTGAGTAAACTGGCAAATGAGGGGTATCTATGGTCTCATGGAATGTATGTGTTTAACATGAACTAATTTAAACTGTGGTTCTTTTACTTCTACTTTTAAATCCTTTTTTATAATCAACTTTTAAATGTGTGTGCCTTCTGGTGATATTTACAGCATAATTCATTTTAGAGCTTGAAACAAGTTAAGCAGACTTAATGTTTTTATTTTCTTTTATTGTTTGTTTCTCAAAAATAAGAACAAAAACAAGCCAAAACCAAATTATCTTTAAATGGTTTTGTTTCATCAGCATGTAGCCTGTTAAATAGCCCTTCCATGGTTGGTAAGCCTGCCTGGGGTTACAAGCCATTTACACTGTGGAGGAGTGTGAAAAAAAAGATGTGTTTTAGCACACTAAAATCCCTGCTCCAGCTTACAGAAGAGGTGCTAAGTATAAGCTTTAATACTTTGACGTCTCCAGCAACTCTACCTTAAACCAAGGCAATTTTATGATTGCAACATTTAAAGTAATTTCCAGCGGTGGATCACCGTGATGTCCCCTATCTCTTGTTGGTAATGACGCTGTGGTCCACAGTTGGACAGGTAAACGAGTGCACGCATACCGACACACTCAGACAAATCCATGTGGACTCATCTCACAACACACTTTTCCTAACAGTGCGAAGGCTGAACCAGCCTGGTACAAAGAAAATTCATATATGCAAAATCCACCTAACCCCCATTCACGCACACATATATTCTACATAGACGGAGCAGTACACATTTGCATGATTCTTACATAAACACAAAAACACACACACACTTTGACATTTAACATGATGAAATGACAGAGGAGGGAGGGGAATGTCAAGCACAATAGACGTCCTCTCGCGTTTGGGCCTATTTTATGATCCATGCTGACACATCACGCATCTCCGTAGGTATGTCATTTGTAAAGATTAGATTGTGTTTTGGATGATTCTGGAGGGCACGTCCAATAGAAAGAGAGGAGGAGAGGAAGGGAGAATATAGAAGGAGACATACGTGGCAGAGAGCAGAGAGAAAGACAGAGAAACAGAGACCAGGGGGAGAACGAGAGAGGCCGAGGCAGAGGAGAGATCATTATTTGGCATGTCCAGCAGTGAAGCAGGCAGCTTGTGTTTGTATGTGTGTTTGTGTGAGTGTTTTCTGGGCATGCAGCTTCTACCGTTCCCCTCAAAGTCCTTTTCAATAATGTAAATGTCCCTCACTAGCGGGCCCGTCTCCGCTCTGTGCTTAATTGTTTTTGGCCTGTTATGCCTTTGCTCCCTCGCAACTGTGTCAGTTGCCTGCTCTTGTTTACTTTGCTTGTGTGTCTGCGTGCATTTTCCGCATGCACCAGTGCATTGTTTAGTGAGTGCGCGTGTATATGCGTGTGCAATTATTAAAGTCAGTGAGAAAATGATAAATCGCCAAACTTAGCAGTAGCATGAGGGGACTGTGAAGTCCGCAGTAGAAGCAAGCACATGGCCAGTGCAAATGACAGTGACAACAGGAGCTTTGCAAAAAAAGAAAAAGAAAAAAAGAAACAAGAGACAGGAGAACAGTCTGTGCCAAAACCAGAGACTGGGTTGCATGCAAAGTGCAGAGAAAGTATAATAAGGTAAAACGAAGAAGTGGTGAAGGGAAAAGAGGAATAAGAAAGAGGAAAGCAGGGGAAAAAAACAGGGAGTGCAGGAATGTGAACAGCAACATGAGAAAAAAGAGGAAATAAATGGTGGAAAAGAGAGAGAGGCGTACAAGGAGACAGGAGACATTTGTTTGGCGTATATGCCGCAACCCCTCCCTCAAACACGCAGCACTAACGCACACCCGACAGACAGGCCTCCCTGCGGGTTGTTAGCCATGCTTGCAGAAATACAGCTTCATTTCTGTTGACAGCCGGAGGAAAATAATTGGCCGATAACAACTCATCAGAATGCAGGCGATATGTATGATTTTCTCACCCAGTTTTATCTGAGACAATCAGCAGCAGTGTAAACAACAGAACGGAGGAATCGTTTCATTTCTGTCGGGGCGGCGTCTGGAGTAAAGTTTGGATTTGTCTACAAACACAAACGCACGCACACACATTGATTTTATAGATTTTCTTTGTCTGGGTGATTGTTGGATGAGGTAGTTCACTTTCACGCACACCCAAACAAAGAATGTTGCTCTTTTATTGCACGAAGCACAGTTCACTTTCTGGAAACTCACATGGTACTTCGACATCATTTGAAATGTTCCAAATATTACGCCAACTGGAACTAAAGGTCGGCTAACAAACTGTTAAATGTGCGTTTCAGTCTTTGATATTTGCCTCGGTCATTTTTCTCACTGTTAATACTTGGAGTCAAATAACATTCACAGTCAGCAAAGTGTCAGGGTGACTCATAGATGGCCAACTGCTGTGAAAAGCTATTCATTTCACAACAGTTTGTTGCTTGAATGTTTTCGAGGTATGGTTGTGCAAATGATAGTCATTTGTCTCCATAATGAGATGCCCAAAAAATTCATTTATATCTGGGGCGTTGTGGGGGTGGGGGAATCTAAACATTTGACGTTCTTGAGTTCTCGTTCTTGACTTTGTAGGATGTAATTGAGGCTCCTTTGCTTCGTCCCATCTGAAATCTGACAGGCTGAGGAAATTAGCACTCCATCTCGGACTGAAAAGTCACATTGGTTGGATGTTACTCACATTTCTTGCAACTCCCACTTTGGAGATGATTCAGTCTTGTATCATTTTACCAGCTCATGGGTTGCTAGAGACTGCTCCTGGGCTAAGAACCTAAATTTGAGTAAAGCTTAAAGAGAAAAAAATCTGAACAAGAAGCACTCAGAGAGCGCAAAACTCCGCCAAGGAAGCTGGCTCTCCAGGCAGTATTTACTTCAAAGGGAATAATATTGTACATATTCATTTTGCTTTCTTTGTTATTTTTCAATTACTTTAATAAGTTCATAGTACAGTAAAAACAAGTGCAAAGTGCAGGCTTTTATTATTTACCCTGTTGAAACCCATTTTAATATACTTAACATAAAAAGCTCTTGAAAAATCAGATCTTAAAGAACTACCATGGCACTCCAATAAAGTACTCACTTTTTCCTAGGGTTTTCAAAAGTAGAATGAAGGGCAGAGCCTTCAGCTTTCAGGACCCTCTTTTGTGGAAGGAAAGTTTTAGGCCTAAACTTACTTTTAAGTTTAGGCCTAAAACTTTCCTTTTTGGTAAAGCATATAGTTAGGGCTGGATCAGGATAGGCTGCACTCAGTATGAAGAGATGACTGAAGAAGAAACACTCTGTGTGGGTTTATACACTACTACTATATTTAATCATTTCTAATCATTAAACTCTGGCACCTCCAGCTCAGGATGGGGCAGCTAATGGCTGAGCTGGAGTTAAAATTGAGTTTTTCCTTCCCACTGTTGCCAAAACACTTGCTCATAGGAGGTTTTCTGATAGATGGGGTTTTGTCTGTATTATTGTAGGGTCTTTACCTTAAAATATGAAGTGCCTTTAGGTGAAATGAATTGAACTTTAAGTATAATTATTGTTTGTGATTTTTTTTAATTTATGTGGATATGATACATGTGTAGCATTCATTCCACTGTCTAGTAAAATGGTTTATCCGTTGTACTTATTTGGGTAGTCAAATTTATATGTATTTAAAATGTTATAACCATAACAAAGTACTGATATGATTAATCAGCAACACTCAAAACATATCAGTGTTGCATAGATATTTCAAATGTGATATTTGAAATCTTGATACAGTACTTTCGATATGTTGAGAATATACAGTGGGGCAAAAAAGTATTTAGTCAGCCACCGATTGTGCAAGTTCCCCCACCTAAAATGATGACAGAGGTCAGTAATTTGCACCAGAGGTACACTTCAACTGTGAGAGACAGAATGTGAAAAAAAAAATCCATGAATCCACATGGTAGGATTTGTAAAGAATTTATTGGTAAATTAGGGTGGAAAATAAGTATTTGGTCAATAACAAAAATACAACTCAATACTTTGTAACATAACCTTTGTTGGCAATAACAGAGGTCAAACGTTTACTATAGGTCTTTACCAGGTTTGCACACACAGTAGCTGGTATTTTGGCCCATTCCTCCATGCAGATCTTCTCGAGAGCAGTGATGTTTTGGGGCTGTCGCCGAGCAACACGGACTTTCAACTCCCGCCACAGATTTTCTATGGGGTTGAGGTCTGGAGACTGGCTAGGCCACTCCAGGACTTTCAAATGCTTCTTACGGAGCCACTCCTTTGTTGCCCGGGCGGTGTGTTTTGGATCATTGTCATGTTGGAAGACCCAGCCTCGTTTCATCTTCAAAGTTCTCACTGATGGAAGGAGGTTTTGGCTCAAAATCTCACGATACATGGCCCCATTCATTCTGTCCTTAACACGGATCAGTCGTCCTGTCCCCTTGGCAGAAAAACAGCCCCATAGCATGATGTTTCCACCCCCATGCTTCACAGTAGGTATGGTGTTCTTGGGATGCAACTCAGTATTCTTCTTCCTCCAAACACGACGAGTTGAGTTTATACCAAAAAGTTCTACTTTGGTTTCATCTGACCACATGACATTCTCCCAATCCTCTGCTGTATCATCCATGTGCTCTCTGGCAAACTTCAGACGGGCCTGGACATGCATTGGCTTCAGCAGCGGAACACGTCTGGCACTGCGGGATTTGATTCCCTGCCGTTGTAGTGTGTTACTGATGGTGACCTTTGTTACTTTGGTCCCAGCTCTCTGCAGGTCATTCACCAGGTCCCCCCGTGTGGTTCTGGGATCTTTGCTCACCGTTCTCATGATCATTTTGACCCCACGGGATGAGATCTTGCGTGGAGCCCCAGATCGAGGGAGATTATCAGTGGTCTTGTATGTCTTCCATTTTCTGATGATTGCTCCCACAGTTGATTTTTTCACACCAAGCTGCTTGCCTATTGTAGATTCACTCTTCCCAGTCTGGTGCAGGTCTACAATACTTTTCCTGGTGTCCTTCGAAAGCTCTTTGGTCTTGGCCATGGTGGAGTTTGGAATCTGACTGTTTGAGGCTGTGGACAGGTGTCTTTTATACAGATGATGAGTTCAAACAGGTGGCATTCATACAGGTAACGAGTGGGGGACAGAAAAGCTTCTTACAGAAGACGTTACAGGTCTGTGAGAGCCAGAGATTTTCCTTGTTTGAGGTGACCAAATACTTATTTTCCACCCTGATTTACGAATAAATTCTTTACAAATCCTACCATGTGAATTCATGGATTTTTTTTTCACATTCTGTCTCTCACAGTTGAAGTGTACCTCTGGTGCAAATTACTGACCTCTGTCATCATTTTAAGTGGGGGAACTTGCACAATCGGTGGCTGACTAAATACTTTTTTGCCCCACTGTACACAGCTTAACTTTTGTTTACTGATGTCTTATTTTACTCCCGTCAGTCTTCCTGATAACTGGACAGCTACTGCAACTGTTTGCAGTAAAATTGCCAACCAATTAGCCGTGACTCTCAAATTTCCAACCAAGCGTGGTCATCCTTGCTACACTTTGAGTAGCAGAGCAATGACTGCGTCCCCTCTAAAACAGCAGTATCTTTCCTATTAAAGGCAGCCCATCCACCCTACTGAGTAGCTCTCATAAGTGAGTGACCTGTGCTAATTCTGTTTCTCCAAGCTGTTCCTATTTAACACCAAAATCTGTCTTCTGGGTACCATTTGCATTGGGAGCATATGGGATATTGAAGCCAAAGTTGTTACATTTAGATGTATAGTCAAAGGAGCTTGCAAAGAAAAGCGTCTGGACTTCTTTAAGTTGCTTGAAGACGTTTCACCTCTCATCCGAGAAGCTTCTTCAGTTCTAAGGTCAAATGGTGGAGAGTCCCAGATATAAACCTAGTGGGAGTGACCCCCACAGAGGGACAAAAGGACCCCCTGATGATCCTCTAATCACCTGAGCCAAGGTGTGAAATTGGGTGTGGGTCCCAATCAGCCAGAGTTTCGGGTGTGTTCATTGTGAAACCTGGCCCCACCTTGTCATGCGAATTCCTGAGGTCAGATGGCCCAGGATGTGAGTGGGCGTTAAGGCGTCTGGGAAGGGATCTCAAAACTGGATTATAGATGGCAGAGAGTTGGTGTCGTAAACCCCAACACCAAACAGCCACTTCACAAGCGCATGGCACAACACAGAAGAGCCACCTCCACAGGACAAGACTCAGCAGTCCATCTGCATCTTAAGGATAAAGGACACTCTTTCGAGGATGCCAATGTTCACATTTTGGACAGAGAGGACAGATGGTTTGAAAGAGGAGTGAAAGAAGCCATCTATGTCCACTGTGAGCGACCATCTTTGAACAGAGGCGGGGGTTTACGACACCAACTCTCTGCCATCTATAATCCAGTTTTGAGATCCCTTCCCAGACGCCTTAACGCCCACTCACATCCTGGGCCATCTGACCTCAGGAATTCGCATGACAAGGTGGGGCCAGGTTTCACAATGAACACACCCGAAACTCTGGCTGATTGGGTCCCACACCCAATTTCACACCTTGGCTCAGGTGATTAGAGGATCATCAGGGGGTCCTTTTGTCCCTCTGTGGGGGTCACTCCCACTAGGTTTATATCTGGGACTCTCCACCATTTGACCTTAGAAGCTTCTCGGATGAGAGGTGAAACGTCTTCAAGCAACTTAAAGAAGTCCAGACGCTTTTCTTTGCAAGCTCCTTTGACTACGATGACCTGGATGACTGAGAACCTTCACAGACATTTAGATGTATAATTTACCTTTCTTGGCTTCCACATCAGATTGCAAAGTAGTAGGGTGGCTTTTCATTGATGTATGATGGTTGAGTTTTACACATGGCATCATATTGTAAGACAGTAAGTTAGCATGATATCAATGACGTTTTTAGTGTGTTATTAGAAAATTGCATTGGGGAAGAAACGTGATTAAAGTAACATTGAAAATGGCATTTTTGTTGGTTCCAGACAGGCTGGTCTGAGTATTGCAGAAACTGATCTACATGACCGTCTGTAGGGTTAATGAAGAATGGTCCTAAGAAGAGGAAATATAAAAGCGAGTAACAGTTTGCTGGGCAAAGAGACCCAGCTGACACGAGAATTCAGAGGACTTTCGCCAGACTGCTTTGAGCTGATAGTAAAGCAACAGCAATTTCATTAGCCACTCATTACAACCAAGGAATGCAGAAGAGCATCTCCACAAATACAACATGTTGTCACTGAAAGTGGACACGACAAGCTTGGAAAAACAAAAAGGGTAGGGTGTAAAGAACACGAAAATATGGAATTTGTCCTGCCTATCAATGGTTCAGGTTTCAGTTGGGATGGGAATTGAGAACTGGTTCTTATAGAGAATCAGTTCACAGTAGTTCATTTCCTTGGAATTGTTAGTCTGCTTGCCTATCCATCCCACTTCTCAATTTCACTTGGACTTGCTCTACAATCAGCTGATTTTAATTTGCATGCCATTACATTTATTTTTATTGCACAAAAGGAGGAGAGTGCAATGGTAAATTAGAAACTGCATCCAGGACAGAAACAACCGCATAATGCTGCAATTTTGGTTCTTTGCAAGCACCTGCACAGAGAGCAGCCCAACCAATGATTAGTTGTTGTGCTTTGTTGTGGTCTCAGTTGACTGCAGGGTTCCCCAAACTGCAGTCAACTGAGACTGAAGAAGTCACTTGGGTGAGTAATGAAACTTTCTCCTGCTGAAAATGCTACGTCCACATAAACAGAATCATCCTTTTGAGATTTATTTACCTGGATGATTGAGCATGCATTAAGAAAATGTAACAAATACTGTAAAGAATTACTTTCTCCTTGTAGTAGTTAAGTAACGTACTACATTACTTTTAAGAAAGGTCTTCTGTGAAACATGTGTAATACAATAGTAATGACCCCAACATTGAAGAAGGAGGCATTCACTGAAGAAGGGAAGAAATAAAACTACAAGATGTACAAAGTTTGAGCACACAGCATGCAACTAATTTGTCCTAATGTAAGGTCTTTGATACTCTGCTTAGTAAGGGTGGTTACTTTCAATGACTATCAATACCCATCCCTAAGGTTAAGACTAGTGATGGTGGTGGTGTAATGGCATGGTGTGTTCACGGCACACCTTGTGTCCCTTAATACCATTTGGGCATAATCTGAACTCCACAGCCCAACTGCTGACCACGTCCAGTCCTCTAAGACCACAGTGTACCCATCCCCCGATGGCTGCTTCCAACAGGATAACATGCTATGCCACAATGGTTAAATCATCTCTGACTGGTTTCTCTTGAACAATGAGTTCACTGAACTTAGGTAGCCACCACAGTCCACTAGCCACACCTGACTAATCATTCCACACAGCACTGTATCTGAAAGATATATTATTACGTGGTCTACACTGGAAGAATGCAATAACCTGACAAAGAAACACTGAGAACGGTCTTTAAATGCAGTTGCTGCCCATATCAAATCAAGTAAAAGGAAAAGAAAAGAAAAAAGAAAATTCAAAGAAATGCAATTTCATTTACAGTTTTCATGGGAAAAGGTGTCCTAATGAGGAGAGCAGTTTCTCTTGATATGTGGGCATATTTAAGATGTGGAATTATATGACAAGGGGATGATGTGGAGTAGCTCAACACTAAGGTTCTGTAAAAAGTACTTTGATACAGGAATTGTAATTACTTTATATATTTATTTATTGTTTTTTTCATTTCTTGAAAGAATCCCAGCACTGCTTGTGGCTGTTGGTATAAACATCACAAAGATTGTTGTTAAGTAGCTACAGCTCTATTGTTTTCATTACAGTTAAAACATTTTGGAAAGAATGAAACACAAACAGTGAGAAAATTTTTTCAAGCATTTGATATTAAGCTCATAGCTTTTACAAATTGCTCATCATGGTGATGGTAATCCTGTGCAGTCATTTAATTAAGAATGTATACAGCCTGGCCAAAAGCTGATATATCAGCTGAAATATCAGATATCTGCTGCCTGTCTGCACCTTTATGCAGTCCCTCTAGGCTGAAGAATTGTAAAATGTTATTATTTATTTAATTGACTAAATATCTACTTTATCACCAAACATTTTTCTGATTAGCTGCAAATGACCAGTGATGGAGACATTTTTCAAACCCTTCCTTTAGAAAAAGAAGCAATAAAATCCTATGAAAACACCTTGGTAATGTAAAACTATTATTGTAAAATTGTGCATAAAATATCAATCATATTCTTTACAGATTATGATGCTAACTTTCATATTTTATGTTTCCAGCTGCTGTTTTGTCAGGATCTTTGAAAAAAAAAATCAGTTGTTCATAAGCTCCGGCATCATCATCTGAATTAAAAGGCTTGATCAGCATGTGACACGGTTAACTGTCAATAGGGAGAATCAACATGAATGAAAAATTAGGGTGGAGTGTTGGCAAAACAGCTGGTTAAATGTATTACATTCAGACAGTCTTATAGATGCTAATCTAAAAGTGCTGCTGAGCCGGCACCTCTTCAACTTGCCTAATTTATGAGACCAGACATGGTCAGGCCAGCAGTCCCCTCTCCATCATCGTCAAAGTTTTCCTTGCTGATGTAGTAAAGTGTTATTAAGTACTTTTTCAAAATCCTTCCCCTCTACATCACACATGTTGGCCAAGGTGGTTAGCAAGATTAAACTCATCTGTTACAATGCTGAATCACTGAAGCTTGTTTACTTGCTGATGCTAGCTGTATTTCCACACAAGCATGGCCAGTAACTGATCTCAGAGCAGTGAAAGCAGACAATCAGCAGCTTGCCTCACACTTTGATCTCTCATCAGTTTTTAGTCACAGACCAGCGGCTATGAGGCTGACTATAGCTAACTGCACCCGCAAGAGGGCAGTAATTTAAAGGCTGGATGAACATATTAATTGACAGCTAGGAGATTCGACAGCGCTGTCTGAAATGAAAGGAGAGAGATTGTTTTCTTTGGTACGTTGTAATTCGGGGCTATTTTTAGATTTGAAAAGGAAAGCACTGCCTGTCTTGCTTGTCCTGATTCAACCATTTAGCCATGTTAAAGTTTTATAAATTGTCCACCAGAGCACACTCTGCAAATTTGCTTTTGGGAACACGGTTGTAATGCAATAAATCAGGCAGACTTGGGCAGAGAGTGAATAAGGTGTTCAAGACTTATTGTGACAATAAAATAAACCCATTCTTAAACTGCGTTGTCATGCGATCCTAGTAAGCATTTATAAATAACTTCACCTTATAAATGTGTAAACGTATCTAATTGTGTTAAAGTGTTAATGTTTGAAAATTTTGTGCGTCTGAAAGAAAACAAATGTGGCCAATATATCAGATTATTATTCTTAAAGATTCTACATCAGTCGAGCTCTATTAATGCTCACATTTGTTGTAGTTGTTAGAAAATAGACTTTAATTTGACCACTCCCCAAGTTTAGGTATGTTTCATTCTGGGCAGTTCTACAAAACTTTTACTCAAACTGCTTCCAGACACCTGCAATGTACAAGATTCATGTTCCAAAATATTTGTTTTAGATAGCCAAATAAATTCTAAATGGTCTATCTTTTACAAGTCAGAATGCTGACAGCAGATGGGAGAATAAAGCATTTGATTAAAAAAACGAGGGTACCATAAAGTGTTAATGTGCTGACAGTGTGTTTGTAGAGCAACAAACTCTCTGAGCAAATGTTACCTCATCTGTCAGGTACATTAAAACTGGCAAGTTATGCTCGCAGATGATACATCACAAGAGATTTATTCTCCCCATCAGTGCTCTGCCTTACTAATAAGTCATTTCACACCAGTCGCAGTCTTTGCTGTGCATCTGTAATGACACCTGCCTAGTGACTAAAGCTTGAAAGGAGGATTACTACCAGCCGTGGTCAGTTTTGATGCATCAGCACTTCCCGACAGCGGACAGCGCTACCTGTGCACACCTGCTGAGCTTACCTCAATTACTGTAACTGCACGCATATATGTGTGAACTGTCAGATCACTGCTCCTTTCTTTGCCTGACAGTAGCATGTTGGCCTGCCCTCTCACCGGGCTCATTTTCTCCCTTCACTCTGTGTGAAGGCCATCTTCTGAGGGAGGGAAGAGACAGACAGGACGAAGTGAATCAGAGGGAGAGGCAGAGCGAGCAGTGAGGGAAAGGATGTTCTTTCTTTTTTTTTTTAAGAAATGGAAACTGAAACAAAGGCAATGCCTAAGGACAAAAAGGGAGGTTGTTAAAAGAGAGTGAGAAAGCCTGAGAAAGAAAGACGAGCTGCGAAAAAAACAGACAGAGAGAGAAAGGGAGAGAAAAAAACAAAGATACGAGAGAGGCTTGTCTGGTTTGGCATTAAAGTTATTTGTAGTTTCTGGATTATCCTTTAAACACACATCTCAGTTCAAATGACTGACTGTGGCTATAATCTTTATGGTCTTGCAGTGAGACTGTGTTAAATGGAGGGAAAGCAGAATGTAAAGTTTATAGCACCATTAACTATGAAATAGATATATGCACAGGTTGAATCCACCATATACAATTGTGGGTATGTAAACAGCATTCACTCTTTGCTTTGCACACATTCTGTACAAGTTTTAGGACTTCAAACAAAACAAAGGGATGTTATTTTTTCTTCCTGCCTGCTGCTCTGTCTGCTTTTACAGAAGCTGTCAAAGCCAGTGCTGCAGAGGATTAGGAACACTATAGATCTGTAATACATCACAACGGGCCTGAGCAAATAAACAAATTGGAGAGAAAAGCACTGCACAAAATACTTGCCAGGAACTATTTATCAAAATTTCCCATGGCCTGTTGTCTCTGACCTATAAGAGCGGCTTCTCCCTTTTCTCTTTTTGTGCAGAGAAGAATACCTTATAGATGCAAGCTGACACCACTGGCATATAGCCTCCAAGAAATTATAGCTCAGCGCTGTACTCCACGACTTTTACCAACTTGTCAGTAATAGCTATTATCTTGTGTGACGGCAGCAATGTCCCTGCTCTAAGGCATGGATAACTTCCAACATAATTGACCTCTGTTCTGAGGTTACATCTTTTACTTTCTCCTTACACCAGTAGCTCATCTCGTCTTTGCGCCACAGACTGCCGGTAACCTATACGGACATTTGTTACCATGGCAGCGAGAGGCCATTCCTTGACTGTTTTATTACTTGTCGGGGGTGAGGAGCACTCTACATCAGGCCCTTGTCCCTGAGTGTGTACCTTGTCACTGGCGTCCACTTCACCTTTGCGCCATTTGAAGTTGTTTAAGTTTGGAATTTATTTTTTGTTTTTGTCAGCCTTTTACTTGGTGTTTGTGAGGCTTTGTAAGGATATCAAAGAGAAACAGTACTTGCCATGAATTTCTGTGAGAGAAAAGATGACTTTACTCCTCTTATGGTGTTCAGTTCTCATACTGACAAATATTAATGATATTATTACGCTCTGAACAATCGTTAGCCTAATATGGCGTGGGTGACCTCTTATAGTTATATAGCAAGTTAATTTGCCCACAAAATAAAAAGAACATTATTGTACTTTTAAAAGTACACTCTATTTGGTGTGGTTGGTGGTATCTCTAGAAAATGGATTAAACTTTTACCAATTTTATGTTCATACTTGTTTATGCAAAGCAAATTTCCATGTGTAATGGCCATCCTTCTTCGTTTTGCAAACTTTCCATTTTTAAGCCATATCAATGTTATGGTTAACACTACAATAGTTTTCTGAAGGTCTAATGTGCGTAATTGGAAGAGAGGTTTGGTTTAATTTGATCCCTGTAAATGACCATGGCACACCCGGTGACATTAACATGCTTTGTAGCATTCTTTATTGGCCCACACACGCCTTCCTTCCCAATACACATAGAGCTGCAGCTCTCCTGCTGCCAGCTCACCATTACCACAACAACAACCCCAACCACAGGACCAAGTACAATATTTAAGTCAGCACTGTTGTATTCCCATTATGTAAAAATGTCATTTTTACTTAGTCATTGTTATAATCCAAGACACTTGCAAAAAAAAATTCTCATTGTGGGGCACCCTGCATTTGGTATTTGTGGATTGATCTGGGAAGCTAAGCTAAAACATCTCCTCTGTTTCATAGAAATAGACCACTTTCTGTTAGATACTATAGGTTATGTGTATACAAAAATCGACGTATGCACAGTTTTCAACCCTTTTGAAGTCCATATTTGGAAGAAAAGGTTGAAACCACACAGCTGGTCAAGAAGGCTCAGCAGCAGCTGTATTTTGTGAGGAGGCTGAGGAAATTTGGTATGTCGGCCAAGATCCTCAGCAGTTTCTACAGCTCAATTGTGGAGAGCACCCTGACCAGCTGCATCACTGCATGGTACGGTAGCACTACTGCTATGGACCGCAAACGCCTGCAGAGAGTGATAACAACCCCGGAGAAGATCATCAGAACTCCACTGCCCTCTCCGCAGAGCATCTACCATCCAGAGGAGAGCTGTCTCCATTCTCAAAGACCCCACACACCCCCAACATGGGCTGTTCACACTTCTGCCCTCGAGTCGAAGGTTTAGAGGTATGAAATCCAGAACATCCAGACTCACTAACTCCTTCTTCCCCACTGCCATCAGACTCTTGAGCAGCTGACCCATTTTGAACAGTAATAATAATTTTTTTTGCACGTCTGGTCATCTTACATATTAAGCCACCATATTAAGCTATAGCTCTTTTGCACATATCTGTTTCAAATCTCCATATTTTGTCTCCTTTTCTGTCTTCAGCTATTTATTTGTACTATTTGTATTTATATGTTCTATTTCTATTGTATATATTAATTGGCATCTGTGGGTGGACAGCAAAGAAAGAATTTCATTGCACAAAGAAATGGCTTTTCTCTTGTGACACATGACAAACACTTTGAATCTTAATTAGGTTTGCTAGCTAATGCTAGCAAACTTGGATAAATAACTGGAATGAGCGCTGCTGTCAGGATTTGTGTCGTGGATGAGAGGAGGAGGACCCAAACGCTGGACTCACAGGTAGGTAGGTGAAGGTGGGTGTTTATTGCCGATGGAGTGAACAAACAGAACAGAGGTAGGAAATGGCTGGCTGTACACAGCAAATCCAGCATGTCCAAATTAACACTGTCGGATTTGATTTCAACACTATTAAAGTGTCTATATGGGTCCACACCAGAGAGTGTTAATTTAACTCTTTTTGGAGAGTTGGTACGTTAACTCTGATTTAGTGTTAAACACCAAATCTGTCTGGAGTTGATAATTTAACACTTGGTGTTAAGAGTTTATATATTAACTCTCAAAGAGTATTTTAGTTTAACTATGTAAGAGTTATCTTCTAATTCATTCTAAAAAGCGGGAATTTTACTGTTCTGAACTTCTAGACATTTCTTTTGGAAATAAACATTTACTAAAAGGATGCAATGGTTTTTGAAAAACATTTATTCTGAACTGTGCACCACAATTTCAAAACATTTTCTGAAAGATGTAACAGTGTACATGTTCTCACTTTCATTAGAACTTTGTTTATCAAAAGGTCTGACATAGGTGAGCTGGTAAATGCAAATAACAGCATTCTCATCACTTATTTCTTCAATACAATATGCATGTCCTTCATTCATCCCTTTGTGGAACTTCAACGCACTTCTGCTCTCCCCCATATTCCATCTTCACAAGCATATCCTGTGCGGAGATTGAATAAAAATTAGTTGACACTAATTAATGGCACAAATAATCCAGTAAACAATTGCAGCACAGTAAAAAAAAAGAAAAAGGAATCCTCTTTGAGCCATTACTTGTGTAAAGTATTTTCCCCAAAGACAAAGACACAGGCAACAGGTAATACTGAACTAAATGTAAAACCTCAACCTTTTTCATTTTTACCTAAACCGTGTGCACAAAACTCTGGAGGGATCTATGCTAACGTTTTTGTTTTTTTTTTAATTTTTTTAATTTTTTATGGGCGATCGTTTTCAGGCTTCAAGTAGCACCATTATACCAACATTTCACATTCTAGACATTGTTTTAGGTGTATTTGACCAAAAGTTTGACTGAAAATTCACATGCAAGCTTTTTTTCAAGGCTGTGGTATTTGCCCGCAAACAATACCTTTCAGCTAGCTAAAACAGAATATTATGCTATCAGCAAGCAACATGGCTAATGCCTTTCACACAGCTTTGTCTCAACTCCAAAGAGCCACAGAAGTAAAAGCTCATAATAATAATTGAAACAATGTTTGAAAAAATGACTTTCCAAGCATGGCAAACAACTCAAATATGTAGAGCAAAATGTTCTGAAACGGCTTCACTTCAGCTTCGATTGGAGCCTATGGTGCTGGGGGCGGAGTCTGTGAATTTACTCTATTGGTGTCATAGCCCCTGTTAGAGTTCAGAGTTAAGAGGTCAAGAGTTAATGTTTCCATTGTAACACCTCCAGATTTGACAGAGAAACACTCATTTTTAACACTCGATTTTAACTACTATCATTTTACACCTCAGAGTTACATTAAAAGAATGTGACTCTACTTAGAGTAAAATTAACTCTACTTTTGCAAGAAGACTATTAACACCAAAACATTTAACACTTTTGAATTTGCTGTGTACGGCTGACTGAATGAACAAAGGACTGACTGAATGAACAAAGGGCTGACTGAACGCAGGCGGGAACGACAACATAACATCAATGACACGACAGTGAACGAGTAGAAACAGAGGGCTTAAATACACAGACTGATGAGGATGATAATGAGAGACCGGTGAGTACACAGCTGAACATAATCTGGCTAATGACACGAGACGAGCTGACACAGGAAAAGCAGGAAGTGAGAACATAGAAGTGGCAAAATAAACTGAACATGAACAAAACTGAAAACACTGGGTCACCGACCCAGGAACCCTGACAGTACCCCCCCCCTTCAAAGGCCGGCACCCGACGGCCAAAAGAAAGAAAAACCAGAACAGGGCAGGCGGAGGGGGCCCAGGATGGAGGGACAGAGTCCAAAACAAAGACCGTTCCGGTGGGCGGCCTCGTGGCCGGTGGCCAAGGCAGTACAGTTCTGGTGGGCGGCCGCGAGGAAGACGGCGGCCACTGAGTAGGTCCGGTGGGCGGCCGCGAGGAAGACGGCTGTGGTCGAGACGAGATGGGTCCGGTGGCGGCCACGCCGGCGATGGCGTCCAGAACGTGGCTTGGGCGACGGCGTGGCGGCCGCAGGACCAGGTGAAGCTGAAGCTGAGGCTGGACCAGGTGAAGCAGAGACTGAGTCTGAGGCTGAGGCTGGACCAGGCGAAGCAGAGGCTGAGTCTGAGTCTGGACCAGGCGACGGCATGGGACCCGTGGGTGACGGAGCCACAGCTGTAGAGCCAGCAGGCGCGGAAGCCCCTGGCTGGAGACAGGCAGGGCCAGCGGTTGCGGAAACCCCTGGCTGAGGAGCGGCCGGGCCAGCGGGTGCGGAAACCCCTGGCTGAGGAGCAGGAGGGCTCACAGCTGGCTCTGGGTACTGTGGCTGCAGGTCCGGGAACTGAACAGGATGGTGGACGGGCGACTGGGAGATGGGAGGCGACTGGACTACAGACTGGACTGACTGGACTACAGACTGGACAGGAGCAGACTGGACTGACTGGACATGAGCAGACTGGACTGACTGGACTACTGACTGGACAGGAGCAGACTGGACTGACTGGACAGGAGCAGACTGGACTGACTGGACAGGAGCAGACTGGAGGACAGGAGGAGACTGAACTGCAGGGGACTGAAGGACAGGAGGAGACTGAACTACAGGGGACTGGAGGACAGGCTGAACAGCAGGTGAGTGAACTGACTGGAGTGGAGATGCTAAGGGCTGAACAGAAGTAGGCGAGGCTGACGACGGAGCTGAGGTTGGTGTGGCTAATGGCTGAGCTACAGACTGAGCTAGTGACGGAGATAAAGCTACAGCTTGTAAGGCTGGTGTCTGAGCAGGGGACAGGTCAGCTAATCTAACTAGGGATAGTGCGAGGGCGTGAAAGGCTGGGTCAGGAGGTGGATGAAGTGGTGAAGTAGCAGGTGAACCGGTTTGCTCTTCCAAGCCTCTAGGGGGGTCAGGCTGGGTACTGGCTGCCCTCAGCCTGGGCGCTGGGACAGGCTCGGGAGGTGGCTGGACACCAGTCACCCCCACCCGAGAAACAGAAGCGGGTGTGGAGGTAGACTGGGTCGCAGCTGCCCTCCTCCTGGGAGCTGGCACTGGTGTGGGTGTAGACTGGGCCCTAGCCATCTGAGGAGGTGAAACGGCTGAAGGGGAAGGCCGAATCTGGGCCGCCGTGCTGGTGGGAAATGGCTGAGTAATGGGTGTGGAAATAGCGACTGGGTGTGTGATACTGGCCGGTTTATCGGGGATTGTTCTGGTTTTTCTGCCACCACTATTTACAGTCTTTGGGGGAGCAGAGCAGAAAAACTCTTCCCAGTCCACGTCCTCGTCTAGGAGGGAGACTCCCCATGAACCAGAGATGAGTCTATTAGTTATGTGAGGTGAAGAATCAAATGAGGAGGGTGGAAAACAGTCACTAGAACTCACCACCGGGAGTTGCTGAAAATAGACCTTGTTATGGCGGCGTGTGCGCCGCTTTTTCCGGGAAGAGGAAGCGGGCAGGGTACACAGCCGAGCCTCTGGTGCGGGAGCCTCTTTTGAGCCGAGGTGGGAGGCGGAGCCGCTGCGCAATGGCGAGGTTGAAGGGTCCGGTGAATGAGGCAGGTGGCGTGTGAGCGAGGAGCGGACCCACGAGAGAGGGAGCCGCCGAAGCGCGGCACGAAACGCCCTCTCTCCGCGGCAGATGTTTCGGTGCATGGGAGGTAGCAGGTGGGTGAACGCGGCATCTCCGAGGCCCGCCCAGAGCCAAGCGAGTACCCTCGAAGACGTGCTCTCGCTCCGCGAAGAGCCGCTGTCTCTCCTTAAGCTTTTCCGCCCACAAGGAGAGCGCTGCCTCCTGCCGCTCAAAAAGGTCCGAGTCCGCTGGGTCCACAACGCGGGGTCATGTCATTCTGTCAGGATTTGTGTCGTGGATGAGAGGAGGAGGACCCAAACGCTGGACTCACAGGTAGGTAGGTGAAGGTGGGTGTTTATTGCCGATGGAGTGAACAGACAGAACAGAGGTAGGAAATGGCTGGCTGTACGGCTGACTGAATGAACAAAGGACTGACTGAATGCAGGCGGGAACGACAACATAACATCAATGACACGACAGTGAACGAGTAGAAACAGAGGGCTTAAATACACAGACTGATGAGGATGATAATGAGAGACCGGTGAGTACACAGCTGAACATGATCTGGCTAATGACACGAGACGAGTTGACACAGGAAAAGCAGGAAGTGAGAACTTCTGTTTCATTTCCTACAGGATTTTCATCCATTTTCATTTCATTAAAATTTTAATTTTCCAAAGTGATTGCAAAGGCATGGATTTGGGAGCTTTGTGAAACCTAAACCCTTTGAAGCTATAGTATTTTCAATTAAAAAAACAAAAAAAACAGCTGTCTGTGTGAAGCTTACATGAAAACACTCACGCTTGGAATGCTTCAAACAGGCTTTGATAGAGCTCACCAAACGTGCTGTTGTGTAGACAGCTGTAGGCGCTGTCTACCCAGTCGGAGTAAACACCTGGCTGAAATTGCCTGGATTTCGTAGAGTCCGGGGCGCAGAATCATTACACCACCATGAGATCGCCACGAGGCGCTTTCTGTGTTATGTCGCCAATTTCATTAGGCTTGGGCTTTTTTGACAGATTTTCTCTTTTCCCCCACCCTTCTTCTTTTTCAAGCACAATCATATTTATTTGGCTTCTCTGAACAGGCTCCCTCTGGAGACACGGCTCTCATTGTGAGGACTCTGAATAAGATTCATAATAGAAAGCACACTGACGGGCCGTCTTGTCAGCTGTGGAACACGCACACATACACACAAACACGTGTACTCACCCAAGCATAAACACAGGACATCATATAGTGCTTTAGCTACATATCTTTATAGATACTAATAGTGAAGCCACGCTGCCAATGAGAAAACTAAAATAATTGGTCCACGGGGAGTTACGTTTTGTCTGTGTCAGTACAAACAGCTCAGTGATAAAAGGAAAAAGAATGCATGACTCAAGCTAACACTGAGGTTATGCAAGCCATCTGACCCTCCAAGAAATGTGAACGTAAACTGCATGGCTTCTCTTGAAAAACGTAATCTCAAAGAGCAACAAAACAGGCCACGGACATGCTCATTATGTCATATAAATGATTATAGTGTGAGCTGCTTTTAAAACAACACACCTCGGGTAGCCTTCATGTAATTGGGGGAGCTCAGATTAAAGTTTTAATTCCATTCGATGCCTGTGAAGACTGGGTGTATCTTTCAAACGTGTCAATTAGTCCACTTTTTTTTTCTCCACTTTGCTTTGGAACAACTCAGAGCGACTGCACAGAGACATAGCAAAGTCACTGTGCTCTTAACACATCAGCTTTCATCCACTCAATTAGAAGAGCCGTCAGAAATCGGAGTTTTCTAGCCATCAGCAACTTAAGAGATCTGTGGTATTTCTGGTCTGCTGCTCTCTTTAGGGAATAACATCATTGTGGCTGTTTGAGAGAATATCCCAGCTCATGCTGTCAAAACTTTTTTCAGGGGAGGGGAGGTTGGTAAGAACAACTTTCTTAGACTGAAGACACCCGGTTCTCCATAAGAGAGAGAGAGCAATCTTCCACGTCCCTATTCATATTCAAATTATCATCTACAATTATTCTCGCCTTGTCAAAGACAGAGCGCCATGATTTTGAAGGGGAACTATCCAGAGACCACTCTGACAAGAAGAACAAACTCACCTCGCACAGTGCGTACAGTGAGGCAAAGCTTATTTTCATCTGGATCAAGGACGCGCACAGGCAGCGTTGTGTACTGCTGCGAGCTGCGTTGCCTTGTAGAGTCAAAGCGTCTGATCGAGGAGCAACAACAGAGCGAGTCCATGAATGGAAACGTCAGAACGCTGTGCGCATTTCTAGTCCGAAAGTCTGAAATGGGAAATTAAAAGAGCCACCGAGTATAGGAGCTGAAAACATTTTTTGTGTTTGCTTTTTTTTTCTCCTTTTTTTCCAGAAGTTCTACAAGACAGCGTGATTATAGCAAGGCGACTGGAAGAGAAAATGCATGGAGGCACCGATACGAAATGAAACCTGACAGACGGTATAGTGCTGTTTCTTAACCAGGGCTCATTACAGAAGGCCTTGCACTTTTCTCTGCTCTGCTCTCCTTTTCTTCAGCTCTCTCTCTTTCTCTCTGTCATTTCCTCTTTTCATCACCAAATTTCCCAGTAGTTTCTTTGCTTGCCGCCCCCATTTATTTGACTTGGATTTCCCCTCCATATCTCTTCCTGCTTCTTGCTCTTTTGAAGGTGACTATAGCACGGATTCACGCTCGAAAGCAAAGCTGCCCCCTCAGACCTGTCCCTGCTCCCGAACGACTGGAATGTGTGGCAGGGGAAAAAAATAAATAAATGTATCAACTTTAACACTTCTTTTAAATCTTTTTGTTCTTCTGTGGGTGTTGCTTGAAAGTCCTCTTTCTGTCCTGTATCCTTACAGAGCTTTGTACAGCTGCAGGAAAGACTCAACCAGAGGCCTCATTTATTGAAAGGTAGTACAATCAACTATGACCTTAGCAGAAGTGTACAGAAGAAGTGAGTGATGTGAAATAGTTTCAGACGTGCTAGAGGAATGATTTCACCCTTTTGTCAGGTCTTCAGTGGTAGACTTGTAGTCAAGACCGCCTAATCCGAGACCAAGACAAGACCAAGACCAGAGGGTATCGAGACCAAGACAAGACCAAGACCAAGTCGAAATGAGACCAAGACTGAGACCAAGTTGAGGCGAGACCAAGACCGAGACCAAGACCGGGACAAAAAAGACTAACTTTTGTGTGCTTTTGAGGGCTGACATGATGGTACTGACTGGCCCCAAAGTCATCTGACAAAACAGCGATCACCTCCAACAACTGTCTAAAGAATGGGAAATATGTAACTGGTTTCAGTTATACTTTATATATAGATAAAATTGTAACATCAAACTGAAGATTATAATCCACAATGTGGAGGGATTTGAGCATGGCTGAGCCACTGTGTGTTGCTGTGTGACAGCTGAGCAGCGAAAGGAAATTAATTGAGGAGCCGGCTCTCGCTCAATGGAAGTCGACTATTCTGATTCACTACAAAGCACTCTCTAAGCACGGCTCTTAGAGCTAAAGCTTTTGCGCATGATACATTATCGAACGTTACGCTGTGTATCATGGATACTGTTGACTCCAAATCTCCCGACCACTATGTTGATCTGAGACAGCAAGACCGAGACAGCGAGACCAAGACAAGACCGAGACCAAAGTCCGTCGAGATCAAGACAAGACCAAGACAAAAGTACGTCGAGACCAAGACAAGACCAAGACAAAAGTCCGTTGAGACCAAGACGAGACCAAGACCACGTAAAAGTGGTCTCGAGACATCCAACTCTGTTCAGTGGACATGCAAACAGTTTATGGCTTGGTAAAGTTTGCATAGATGTAAAAAGGGAAACTTTCACCATGGACAGTGTGCACTTCAATTTTCCAGAGGAACAAAAGATTTAAATGCCTTGGCAGGGCAAAAGATCGACACCAGACAAAGTGCACCGGAATTGCTCTTCTCAGTTTTTCTACTATTTGCATCTTGAAAACACAAATGTGTTTGTTCTTTTTTGTGTCCTTACTGCACACGGAAGATGCAAACTTGGTTTCTATTGTCTCCATCTTGGTCTTATACTTTCAATTCTTCTAAATAAGCATGTCTAACTGCAGGAGCAAGTACCCCAGGGGCTAGTTTTGCATTTGCCATGTTGTATATAGATAGATTAGCTGGAGTAGTAAGAAATTACAATTTATTTCAAGAATTGAAGGGACAAGTTTAAGTAGAAAAGTTATTAAAGCTGAGCAATATTGGCAGAATAAACAGAGAGAGAAAATAAACACAAAAATCATTTAAACGAGTAATTACTCCAAAACTTAAAAAATAAAGGTTGAAATAGCTTACCAAGAGGCAGGTAAGCTATTTGAGGCAGGGCATACATAACATCTCATAACCAGGTGGCTGGCATAGTATACAGGAACATCTGTACCAGGTATGGCCTGGAAAGTTTCAAGTTGAAAATAGGATATGCCCCCACACATGGTTGAGTATAACCAATATAAGGTCATGTTCCAGATAAAGACAAAATGTTCATGGCTAATCAACCGGACATAGTAGTGGTGAACAAGCAGAGGAAGATGGCCATAGTGATACCAAGTGATAGAAACATCAGGAAGAAGGAGCACGAGAAGTTTGAGAAATCCCTACAGCTGAGAGAGGAGCTAGAGAAGATCAAGGTCTCGGGACAGTACCCCCTAACTGGGCGAGTGGCTGACACCTGAGATCTCTGTCCAGAAGAGTGCAGTCAGATAAGATCAGATACAATGTATGTTGCTTTCTTTAGCAAGGTAAAAGTATAGATGATGATGGATAAAATGAAAATGGTTGGTGAATATATAGACTGGGTGAAATAGTAACCTTGGGAAGTGAAATTGTAGTTACATATAAACGGCTGATCCAGTTTCGCTAACAATATTTGATTAATGTGTTGGTGAAAGTCATCCAGATCTTGTCAGTCTAATAAAGTTCTTGTGTCCATCTGACACAAGATGGCTTGAGGATAAATTAGGTTTGCCAAACTCGGGGATCGCTGTTAACTCAAAAATTCTTTGCCCTAATAAAGATAAAGCAGTAATTCTGAGTGAAATGTTGCTGAAACATATAGAATCAAAGGTTTATTTATTCAAATAATAAATCAGTAATGGAAATTTCATTCGACCAGATTCCATTAAATTTAACATTTTTACGTTGTTGTTATGTAACAAAATTTCATAGAAGATTTACATGTAAGCAGATAACTTAAAGTTAGCATTTGGGGCATGGACATTGTTTTCAGTATTTTACATGAAATCACAACATTTAATTTAATAAGTCTTTCAGACATAAATCACATAAACAAAAACTACATCCAATGAAATAATTGTTTGGTAAAGTCGAAAGCTTAAGCTAAAATTAACAGCGTGCTGATGTGCACACAGTGACAATATAAGATGTAATACATTTTTAACAGATCAGGCAGATAATACTTTCAGTGATGTTTTTTTTCCGATTTCAAAAGCTAAATGATAGACTGAAATTTCTCACTGAAGATGTGAGCAGCTGAGTCGGCGTAACTGGGGAGTGGCAGGCTGACAGATGATGGCAGAATGAACCAAGTTGACTTGACTGACCTGAGAGGGACACTCAAGACTTAGAGAAATTGAACCACTGGCTGACAAGAGAGCAGAGCAAGATATAAAGACAGCAAACAAGAAGAGGCAGTGGCAGTGGACCTGAAGCTACAAGACCAAGCGCTGGCCCGCACGTCACTACTGCATCGACAGACTGAATGATCGAACAGGAAATTGACAGTAGAGCCAGGGATTAAGTACTGTAGTGTGGCTTTGTTGGAAAATGGATGATAGGTGTGCAGATAAGCAAGACATAACATGTTCCCATTTAATTATTAGAACTGAAGACAGCCCATATGGAAAAGATACATATAAATCTTATAAAGTTTGTATCTGTCTTGTGTTAATCTTGTATGAAAAGCATACAAGAGTGAAAACAGATATAAGATCCCTTGAAAAATTATATAATGAAACTCGTATGTTTTGGATACTTACTAAAACAATATATGAAAGTAATGAGGAAGTGGCCACTTTCATGACTAAATCATATAACTTTTTACTATTTCTTTTTCATATGGGAGAGGACAGTTAAGGTGGATGGGAATGTCAGTTTTGCAAGTTTGTCCATAAATAACTGTATTAAACAAATCAAAACTTGTTGACGCACATGCCCAGGTCAAAGGATCAATAAAGTTATTACAATTGATCCCAAGGGAAACACGATTGTCTGTGCTAGATTTCATGGAAAACTACCCACATGTATTTTGAAGGCATTTCAAACAGAATAAATATCAGCCTCATGCTGATGCTAGATAAAAAGCATTGGGAATCATAAACATAATAATCACAATCTATCAAGTGGCTGATGAGATATTTCAGTGAGGTAAAGTGCTTTATATGTCCTTTAAGCTTTAAACTTAAGCATTTTGTTAAGAACTGGTTAAGCACTGTTTAACTAGCAAAAATGCATTGCATGTTGGCGTAGCTGTTAAGTCGCATATATTCACATTTCAACAGAGGAATTTATGGAAACTGAGGAATACTAGCAACAGCAATGAAGATCCAGTAAGTTAAAGCCTCTTCCCAATGTTTTTGGTATGCTTTACATTTACAAATCCTTAGAATGATGCAAGTGTGTATGTACATGCCCATATTCTTCTATCTAAACAAACAAATGCACTTGAATGATGAGCTTCTGCCAGAGGCGTTTTTAGCCCATTTTGAATCAAATGAATCAAAGCACCCCAAAGATTTACCTTTTTTGACAATGTTTGCTGTTTGTGTGACACACTACTAAAAATATAAAAAGTATACAGTACTTGGTTGAGATGTAACATTTTAGCAACAAAAGTATAGTAACCACCACTGTCCTGTTTGAAATGGAATGAGAGAAGCTGGTTATTTTGTCATATGTGCCGATATTAAACCCAGGAGCCACATTCAGGTAAAAGTGTAAGATCAAATGATACGTCAATAAAGGATAATGTTGGATCAGTGTTTCAATATTTAGATTTTTTATTAGATGTACATGTGGTTTGGTTATTTGCCTTTTGGTTGAAAGTACACTGAGAGAGGACTTTTTTATTAGTGATCTTAATTTTTTTTTTTTTCATTTCAATGTAATTTTTTCATCTAATTGAATACAATCTATTTGTGTATGATTGTCAGTCTAAAGAGGGAGAGAGGAAAGAGGGGAACGTGAGGAGAAAGTGCAAGGTCAGGAAGAACCAGGTAAGAAAACAGACAAGAAAAGAGACAGCAAAACAGAAACTGTTAAGCTGCTTGATAGAGTTGACCACCAAAAAGTCATAGACAAATTTGCCAACCTCAAGGTGAGGCCACATAGGTTAAAATAAAATAAAAAATCTGCAGAGCCATAGGAGTATCTGCAGTAAAGAACTTTTCATACATAGTATACATTGTACCATAGGCCAAGGTGTCTCCATTTTTATCATTTTTTTTATTATTTTGTACATTTCAAGGACTTCTATTTTTTCCAGTGTGTTTTTATGTATCTATATTATATTATGCATAGGGATGGGTATCGAAAACCGGTTCTTGTTGAGAACCGGTTCCCACTGTTTCAATTCCTTGGAATCGTTTGCCACTTTTAAAAACGATTCCCTTATCGATTCCAGTCGCCCCGAATGACGTCATCACGTTGAGTAGCGTCTTTTACCCAGTAGGAAACACGGCGCCTGAGCGGCGCAAACGCTCAAAAGTTTGGTTACAACTTATGAGAAAGGATGACAACAGGGCAACGTGCAATACTTGCAAAGTAGAGATTTCATCAGAGGGAGGAAACACTACGAACATGCAAAAGCATTTGCTCAAAAAACACGCGATTGCTTTCAACGAATGTCGTGTTTTTGATCCGCTCCGGACTAGCGAAGCTCAACCCAGCAGCAGCGGTAGCGTTTCCACGTCCTCTCCCGTTAATACTGCAGGTAACTAATCAATTAGCATTGCATATTATGTTAGCGCGATTTACCTTATTACAAAACCTGCTATTACTGTGCGTTGCATTTAGTGACCATGATGAGAGAGGCAGACAGAGTCTGGCTCAGATGCTGGCAGTTCTCGCTGCAGTCTACCGGTAGCGTCTCCTTTCAGGCCTGGATAGACGAATGTCACCGAGCAGTGACTAAGTTTGTGGTCAAAGGCTTGCACCCATTTGCCACAGCAGATGCCCCCAATTTCACTTTGGTAAGTGAATGTGTTTAATTGTAGGCAGGGACATTACTGGATATTCTTGTGTAATTGCTACAGAATAATTTATGTTAAACTTTGTTATTGCTACAGAAGAATATTTATTTTATTATTTTACATTTACAATTTTTTTCCTGGGGACCCTGTGACACCCCATTGAAGAGCCGTAGGCTGGATCTCTTAAGATCTCACTGTTGGGTTTGTAAGGCCATGTTACTCCTAAATTTCTATCTTGTTCAAAGAGAAGATATAAAACACAGTTCTAAGCTAATCGACTTTAGTGTTCTCCTTTTTAAAAAAAAAAGAATCGATAAGAGAATCGATAAGGAATCGAATCGTTAAACAGAATCGAAAATGGAATCGGAATCGTTAAAATCTTATCAATACCCATCCCTAATTATGCATACACAATCTCTGTCCAAAAAATGCACTCAGTTGACTTTTTACTCACTATCATTCATTATTCTCCCCCAGTAATTAAGGTTAGGATATGTATTATTTATTTTTTTATTCCCATCCAATATTCTTTTCTAGCATTTAAATAACCTTTATCAGATTTGATGGTTTTGTTACAGACTTTTCAAAAAAGTGTTTTGCTTTTCTTTCACAAATGTGGGGATTAAATTGTGTTAAAATATACAAAACAGCGATGTCATGTTTTGTAACGAGGACCCAGGCACAGAGAGACTTGAATTTAAGAATCTTATGATTTAATAAAGTCATTTGAAGTCTTGCACAGAGATGGTAAAGTTATGATGACTGATAATGGAGACGAAGACAACAGACGACGAGGACAGGGAGGAACAGGGGTTTAAATGCACCAAGGAGACAGTCAGAGAGAACTCGGGATAACTGGAGACATTTAAGGATGCAGGGACTGACAGAGGCAGGGAAGAAGTCTCATTGTGACAAGTAAGTTTATCTTGCCTAGCTGGGGAGCTCTCTGGGTGCTCAGCACCCACAAAGCTCTGATCCTAGAATCGCCCCTGGCTTCTGCTATGCAAGTATAATCTATAGAGAGTGAACCATGTTGTTTGGTAAAATCGTCACTACTTGCCATTTCTAATACAATATCTGGTTTAATATGTTGTGCATATGTGTTAAGGCGCTTTTGCATTTTTCTCCAGTCCAAAGCAATCAGGGAACAAATTGGCTGGTGCAGATAATGGATATCTTCTCATTCCATGTGCCAACTACTGTTTCAAAATGTAAATTAAATGGTAACCCCTAGTTTTGAGATCAGAATCCTTCTTTTGCTTTCCACATGAACAGTTTATGTTGAGGCAACAGCAAAGTCTCCTTAGACATGATTTAATTTCTTACAAAAGAACTACAAATGGAGACGGGAAGGATTTTATTGGTACCTCCTAACTGATATGCATAATGTTATGCACTGTACCAAACTGTTCATAGGGAGGGATCTACCATATAAGCCCTCTATGTCAAGGTCTGTTTGGTGCAGGGCTCAATTGCAGGACTCCAAAACTAGTGAAAAGTGAAAAGATTTATTTACAGTGGCACACCAGTGAATAAGGGGAAGAGGGGCTCCAGGGAATCCAATCCAATCCTCTTTACACCATCCGTGACTCACAAACACCTCCAATCCAATCCACTTGGGGTCCAAAGGTCAGGGAAGGTAGGCTGTTGGTCCAGGAAGTCTGTACATGGAGAAGAGAAGGTCATTAAGAGAGAACATTAGGAAATGACAAAATATTACTCGAGAAGCCAGGGCTACACTGACACTAGTTAGCACAACGGTCCAGAAAAGAAGCAGACCCTCATGCGGTCTTAAGTAGTGAGGAGAAAGTTACTCACGATGAGAAGCCAGTGGGTGATTAATGTGGATGAGCAACAGTGAACTTTATAGGCGAGGTCAGAGGCAGGGACCTTAGTCCAGCTCCGCCCTGTCGAGAGAGAGATGAAGGCAGCAAAAACACAACACATCCTACAGATCCTGGGGACCATGACAGTTTAGGCCAAAAACACATGTTGTTAGTATCTGAACAGATAAATGACTGTTTCATGAGTAAAAATGATATGTCACTTTTTTGTTTTTCTAGTAAAATAACAATGTGATTCCATTATCGTTAAAAAAAAATAGCATAATCTGTTCTATACAAAAGGATATACTTAAAATGGAAATTAGGGAAAGTGTTTTTAAGAAAGGGAAATGCATAAGAGAAAATTCAATCAAGAAAAACTAAGTTTACTTTTCGAGAAAACACCTCAGAGAGTTTTCTGGTAAGAGAGAATCATCAATCATGAGTGGCTGGAAATTTTCTGCCTTGTTCACAGTGCACTGAGAGTTGAAGCTGCAGGCTAATGTGCCACCAGACTGTTGCTGCTATTCCAAAGGCAAAAAAATAAAAAATAAAAATCCCCCCAAAATACTAGATCCTACCTTCCCACTTCCACACAATCATTTTCCGCCCGGAAACAGAACAGGTGGCTCATGGCTCCCTGGAGACACGGTGACAACCAGGAAAACAAATGTTGAGTCGAATTGAGTGGTAGAGTCTGGCTTGCAAATAAATATGCTTGGGCTTAATTTTCATGATCAATGAATGGTTTAGGGGGGAAATCTGCCTGTAAAAGGGTAAAAAGCCTGGTACATAACACAAGGTATTTCCCATTTGAACACCAAGTGGCTGTAGCTACAAACTGTGTACACTTGGCATCCCCTAACCCCCTCACTGATACTGTTGTACATGCTGCAAGTCCCCTAGGAGACAGTTGTGTTCGGGGCCGTGTTTACTTTGTGAAGAATACTTCCAAAGTCTAGCTACATCAATACTATACAGGCTCATTTGCAAAACATATGAGACAGGCAACCTGTTCTCTTTCGTTGCCAGTCTGTCCACGAGTTGTAAACACTCAGTAAAATATGCAGTGATTATAGGAGCAATTGGACTGACTTTTCGAAATATGCATATTAGATTCCTTTGTTTCTCATCAAGGCCCCTTTAGATCTTACTTACTTGGTATTTTCCTCTGTGACCGTCTATTACATCACTTCATTACATTAGCTTATGATTACTCGAAATGTCAAGAAAATCAATGTGAAAGATGATGCGCAAAAATGAGTTTCCCTTAACTTTAATAAAAATTGCATTATTGTATAATAGAAACTTTCAGTGATCCTCTCAACAGTCACAGGAATATGCTGGCTTATATTTGTTTCAGAGTACTAGAATGCTTATTTGCTTCTTCTCTGGCTTTTTATTGATATATTCTTGCTATTTTTGTGAAACCCTTGGGGGAAGAAGGAAACTGTGTCAGCCTCAGACAAAGGCATCCATGAGCATGTAGATGAGCAAAGCAGGATGGGGACTCACTCGTGAAAATGTTGCTCTGTAGTGATACTAGTGTTCAGAATATCCACAGGAAACGTTTGGCAACTCAAATATCAAAAAGATATCGACCCTCCAGACGGATCTCGGGGACACTGGCAATGATAAGTCAGATGCTTATGTTCACACATTGCTACAATTTTAGCATTTCACTGTATGCCATGTGAAGATTTCTTTTTGTTTTGTGAAACTTGACATTAAGGGCTCTGATCTGAGCTACTTTTGCTGTTTGAAGCTCATTTACTGGAATAGGAAGGGTTGTGTAGGCCAGATACGGCCAAACAACCCTGAGCTAGACTTGACAGCCAGTGTCTCAATATACCTTATATTTGGCCCATAAAGTAGTTGTAGTTGTAGCATCCAGACCCATCTTAAGACAATGCAATCAGTCAAGATCCAATGCGGTGAGCGTATCTGACGTTCTTCTGTCGCCAGTGAATGCCACAAACTCATTATGTTGCTTACCACAGTCAAAATGAATGGCTGTTAGGTTGATTGGTAGGGTTGGAAGAAAAAAGCAACATCCCATGCTATGCTGTATTATTTTTTTGTGTAGCAATGTGGTATCAATACAGGGACATGAGATATCAGTATTTTTATTACATGAAATACTCTGGGAACAAGAGGGCAGAGCAAACTTACATTACAGAAAAACAATCCAACACTGGAAACAGTTAGCTTAGCAAGCTCAATCATACGAGTAAAATAGCCTCCTTATAACCTCCTTATAGCTACAAGAAAAAAAAAATCGCAAGTACATGACAGATGTTGCTTTTTAATTCATGATTTCCCATTTATTTTGTCAAAATGTGTTGTTCTTTGTCATTGAATTCCCCTAGGAAATGTGAATAAGCAAGGGAGTAAGTCCACCTTTCACAGTCTCAGGGCTAGACTCAGAAACGGAATGTTCAGTGACACCACATGGACCCCAAAATAGTGGCTGTAATGCCTCAGATGAAAGAGTATGGCTCAAGGCTTGTCATCTTCAACCCCATGTAAGTGTGGAAAAGAAAATTGGATCATCTCTGGTCAATGACGTTCTGCTTACAAGTTCTAGACCTGCTAGACCTCCATATAATGTACAGCGTATATCCCTGTCCCGGCACCGTTTGATGTGCTGCACTCACTTGCTGGTTCTCCGTTTAGCGCCGAGAGCAGAGGTGTGACAGATGTGTCACCTTAGCATGTTATACCGCTGCTGTGCTGTTGAGACACCCATGTGTCAAATATACCACCCACCACATTGTGTTTGGCAGGCAAGATAGGTGAGTTTCCAGCTGACCAAGAGCATAGTGAAATACAGCATATTCAGCCAGCCAGATTTATGTCATGGAGGACCATAATGCCTCATAATCTCTCATAGGAGGAAAGTGATGGTTTCTTTTTGTGTGTTGCTAAATGGCTTGATGTCATGTTCCTTGGAGGATGGTAGAGTTATCACCAATACACTCACAATAAGAGGAAGTGAAATGGTGAGAGTAGCTGTATGCACAGCTATACAAAAAGTATACAAGAAAAATAATAACTCCTTTTTAGGGTAATTCATATGATCTTACAGTCTGTGCTTACGTATAGCTGTTTTGTTTTTTGTTTTTTTCATTTTCATGGATATGAATTATTATCTCGAGTCAGTGAGCACGCATTTTTAAATTATGTTTTTCTGTAGGACATATATTTTGTATCAGGAGCATGCACTATTTGTAGAGAAAGCAAGTGTCAAAACAAAGTAGTTATATTTATACCTAAACCACTTTCTAAATCTAACTTAGAGATTTTTAACATCTAAAATCATTTTCATTTGCAAATAATGAGAAGGTATTTAAAAATCCTACGATTGTGTGAAAAATGAATTAACTAAAATTTAGTGCTTAGTAAAATGATTCAATAGATTAAAGGTTGGGACTGTATTAAAGACTGAAATATTTTGGATATTAAAATGAAATTTGACTTTTAAATGAGCTGCTGGTAAGGTGGCATACCTAGGGCTGGGAATTTGTTACAGATATATCTTCAAAAAAGTATAATGCGCTACTTTTGACACACAGACGCACATGTTCACTGAAATTCAAAATAACTTATGAGGTATAGTGATACAACAAGCTAAAATTCTTGTTTCTGTTCTCTCTAACTAGCACTTTGAAGACTATCAGATGTTGTTATTTTTAAAAGGTGACCTTTTTAAAAATAGTATATTTAGCTGATATGTTGGGGTCTTCCCCTAAAAAAAGTAAATCTATTGCAAATTCCAAAGTACATTACGTATTTACTTCCTGTCAAAAGTAATTCAACACACTACCACGCTGGAACAAATCTCTATCCCAATGATGAAGACATACAAATCCTCTTTTTAGTATTTAAGCCAGAAAGCCAACATCAAAGATTAAACCCATCCCAAAGAGGAGAAGAATGTTTTGCTACAGTAGAGTCTACGGAGCTACAGTGCTATAAGCCTGGCTGCTTATCACTGTTGAAAATTAATTGAGTGGGGTTAGCATACACTCATCTGTGTTGGGGGTTCCTTGCTACTACCTTTCTGTGTACAAGCTGTTTTCCCATGGATTTGTTAACCGTCTATGCCTTTTTTTTGCTAGTAGACAATTCCCATGCTCTTATTTTGAAAGTTTATTTCAACACTAAACATCACCAGCATCCTGTCCTGTGTTTTCCCTCCATGAAGGCTGACCATGCCTTGGGATGAGATATTCACTGCAGAGGCAGTTGAATATAATCTTTATTTTGCTTTTCTCAGAAACGTTCATACTAATTACAGTAATTCCACTGGAAGACTTTTATGCATGTAGCATTATTTAAGATTGTATTTCAGTAATTGTGAATAGACCTTATCTACCGACAATTAGTTGTCTTGAGTTTTCCAGATGTCATGAATGTCTCTATGTACCACAGAATTTAGATGCTCGAAAAGAAGTAGGGTGATGTTTCCACTTCCACCCCCCTCAATACTTAACACTCTCCCACAAACACATGCATTTTATTAAAGTCCCGTTTTTTGTTTTTTTGTTTTTTAAAAAAAACAACATCTGAAACATTCCCATCATTCCCTGCTTCTGTGATTTTTTTTTCTCAGCTTGAATTACCTTTTTTCATTGTACAGGTATTGTTAATTTACCCCCAGATGCAGCCCCATTTCCTCCCCGTTGGCCAGCAGATGGGCTTTTTTCAAGGCCTAATCACAGGAAGCAATTCTTGTATTAATTCATTTAACCCCAACCAAGTGTCATGAATTAAATATCTCCCCAAACACACGAAAATTATCGCAGATCTAAATCGGAATTAATCACGTCTAATTAGACAATTATTCATTTGTTCTGTTTAGCAGTTGAGCAATCAGGGGCCAATTAGGAAGATCAGACAGAAATACGTACATCCAGTATCTTTAAAACATGTGTTGCCTGTTTAGTGTGTGCACCTGGTTGGCAGAATTTTAGAACGACTGAATAATATTTTTAAACCCATTTTCCTTTGTCTGCTTTTCCTGTAAGGTCTCCCATCACGGGCAGTTAAAGTCTCCCATTCTAAGTTTTTAAGTCTTTACTCTAAGGAGGCAGATGATTTTATGAGCAACAGTAAAATTATTCAGTGGTGACTCAGCAACTCATAATTTTGATAGCTAGCCATAATGTGTTGTGCGTTCATGGCAGGAATAAATTCATCTTCTCAGGTATTGATTTTCCAAATGCAAGACTTTGCATTTTGAAAGAAATTGTTACCCCTTTATCTCCCAAATTTCAGACCTATTCCATTTTGCCACTCTCATTCCACCTTGTTTACTCCAATCAAATTTGTTTACTGTATCATCCTTTCTCCTTTTTACTATCTCGGCATTTGTTCAGCCTCCAAATATTCCGGCATATTGTCAAAATATCCCTGCATTGCTAATTTATAGATGTGTGCAGAGTCTGCAGCCTCAGACAGACCTTAATTTGTAATAAGATAATGTTTGATATGCACACTAAAACTTCCCATTTCTTTGAATAGCTGAACATTAAGGCTGTTAATGTTTTCATATGAAACCCTTCCTGCTGAGGAGCCTGTAGTCAGATTTATTATTTAGTTGGATGAAAACCAACATTTGTGCGACTGGTTCAAAATAATGGAATGCAAATCAAAATCATTTGTTGTTGGTTTGTGCTAAGTACAATGAAAAATTGCACAGTTTACATATTAAAAAGGCAGAAGTGGTACAAAAAGTCAGAAGTTACTGTTGTATTTGTTTGGATTGCCCAAAGTTAAGTAAGTCCTTGAATTCCTAACCAATTTTCATGTCCGGGGCCTCAAATGCAGCTCCTGTCTCAAAGCTCTGGAGCCTCTCACAGCGTGCTCTTTTGCATATGTGCTCTAATGCAATAATGAGACAGGATGCACTCCTAAACACACATTAATGGCAACAGGCATACTTTCTAAATCTTACAGATTAGTTTTTAGTGTCTAAATCAACAAGGGGCAACAAATTCTAAACACGTAGTCCAAATCGGGGAATATTTGGGGCCTCACGACTAGAAAAGTGGTGACTTGCTCCAGTACCAACCCTCCAACCTTCTACCGCAGACATTGTCATTATTTCAAAGATGGCCTGAGGATTTTGCAGCATCCACTATTGCCGTCAAAGGACACATTGTGCATAATTGAGAAACAAAAATTGATGTAACAGATGCTTAGATGGTGCAACTTTTAGTCCCTGCACCACAAGCTTAATGTTTCACTTTTGTCCATTTGTGGCCATTACACCATTATTTCTCATTTTTGCCTTGGGAGAGAGGAAAAAGTATCAATTTTCTCTCTCTGTCTTGGTCTGTTCTCTCAGGTTCTAAGCTGCCTTCTTTTTGTTCTCCTCTGCCTGCTCTATCTCTCATCTCTCTGTCGCACTAACTCTGTTTACCCCTCCCAGAAGTAGGCATAGCTGTCCCATTTTCCTCTGGCACACCTGATCCTTCATCCATGTTGGAACATTCACCTACTTGGTGTGGTAGATTTCAGGCCTCACAGTTTGAAATGCTGTTTGCTTGCTAACTTGTTGACCTGTCTTCTGTACTTACCTGAACATTACTTCATCTACGCAGATTCTTTCCTGGTGTGACTGCCTGACTCCACGCCTGCTCACAAAGACATATTTGCCTTCAGGTTTGGAGAGAGCATACCTGGACCAGAGCCTGTGAAGAAAAATTATTCCCACACATAATCCCATCCATAATACATCTAAGGAATAAAAGGAAGTCCTACCTGTAACTCCTCCTGTCAAAGCAACCACAACCAACCTGTCTGAATATTAACTTTAACACTTTTGAATTCTCAGCAGGTAAAAATTTGCAGTTTTTCAGGTTACTAAAGTCCTTGAACTCTTTTCAGCATACCCAGAAAGTGAGTCTTTTGCATTAACTGTGTCTCCTAGACAGGCTGACCATATTATATAGTGCTATTTGTAACTCTAGCTTGTTATTTAATGGAACAACATGGTCAGACATTTTAATACAGTTGGACATTGGTTAAAAAGGGGGGCTTGTAACTCAAAAGAATAACAAAAACTACACCAATGGAATCATCCTCTCTATTTTTATATCTTTTATCTGACAATACCTTTGAGTTTCATCCATCCATCTATTTTCTTAAACAGTTATCCAACTTAACTGGGATAGGCTCCAGCACCCCTGCAACCCAGTCATAAGGTGAGAGGCGGGGTACAACACAGATGGACAGACTGCCAGTCCATCTGTGGTTTTTTGTCATCTGAGATATTTGCCTCACTTCATAAGCCACCCCCTTACTTTGGCTTTCTGCCAACCTGGACCCAGACCAAACCCATACACCAACAATTTTACATTATTTAGAAGTCATTAAATTCATTGTCAATATCACCAAAATACGGATTAATGTAGCTTTCAATAAAGGAAAACAAAACATGCCAATTCAAATCCAATAATCCAAGAGAAGGCTACAGCAGCCTTGTAAGTTGGACAAATCAATAAGAATTTTGAAAGAATCAAAAGGTGGATGAAGAGGTCGGAGCATCTGAAGAACAAATTGATTTCCAGGCAGCTTTGAAAAATTGAGGTTAGTATGGAGAGTCGACGATGTCAAATGCAAGGCCCAGCTCGTGGGATTAATAGCTGTCCTTCCTTCCTGAAGCAAATGTCACTGATTACACATTCTGTCCAGTAGTTACCCAGTTGGCTATTGACACAGACACACTTGTCTAGTCTTTGCATGCTGTTTTAATCAATTACCAAGGGTCTCATCTCACGCTCGCTCACCTACACAAAGCCACTTCTGCCAGTGGCATGTAAACATGCCTCGTCACACCCTGTAAACCTACTTTATTTCCAGTCCTGTGAGCGTGTCTCGTGGAAGTCTCTCTTTTTACTTCCACTTTGTCACTGCCAGGGTCAGAGAAATCATGAAATAGCACAGGGCTCCCAGTGGGGCACTTTGTTTTCTGTGACACAGAGAAAGTCATTTGTCATTACACGGCTAAAGAGTTATCCTGTAAAAATAGAATCAAATATATCTTCACCTCACACACACTTTCAGAGCCAGTCACCCTGTTTGTGATTTCATATTTTTCTTGCCCCCCCACACCCTCTACCCCTCATCCCCCATCCCTTACCCCCCATCCCCCAAACTATCTTTCACCCCTCTTCCTATTTCATGTTTTTTCCCTTCCTGTCTATTTTTATGCACTGTTTTACATCCTGTCTAATTTTGATGCACAATCTGATATTTTTTATGTAATTAGCTTTAAAAGGACTCAAGAGCTGGATTGCACTTAAAAGCAATTTAGCTCATTTAGCTTCATTTATTTCTGCTTATCAAGATGTTCAAAATGTTCCACTTGAAAATGCTGGAGTGTATGGCGGAGAAAGTCTAATTCAACTCTGCACTCTGTTTACCTGCCTTACCCTGACGGACACTAGGGGAGGAAACCTCTTGCTGCATATTGTCCTAACTCTGAAAATTCCAGCTCTGACTTTGACACCACTCTCACTGTTTGTAATCAAAGACTTTCTAGTTTGTGCAATTACTTTTGCTGAGCCTTTTGGACTTGCTAAGTGGATTTTCTTTAACACCACAATGCATTAATCTGCATTTTTTCCTATCCAGAAATCCAGGCACAGGATTGCATTTTAATACCACATGTAAATGCCATATCAGTGTTAAATTGCTTGGCCTTTGTTTTGACTGAGCTGTGTTGGCATTTTTCAGGGAGAAACTGAAAAAACCCCCCCACTCACACCCTGCACCCCATGACTGTATTTATTAGTCAGGATCAAGAACCAAGTTTAATTTTAGTGAAATGAAGATCAAGATAATGGAATCAACATGTTTTTGTTTATTTTCACGACAAAAAATTTATTTAGTTTGATCCAGTAATTTTTCTCCTGATCATACCTGAAGCGGGTCCACGTTCCTCCAGTGGGGCTTGCTTGAGAGTCTGTGAACCTGAGGGCATGTTTTCACACACAGTGGATGATGAGAGACAACCCCCAGGATTATTTTCTCTTGCTTTACTTTCTGCACAGTACAAGTGAGTCCCTTAATTTAATTTATTTGATGTTTGATACAGTAAAAAGTAAAGATTTTATCCATGCTTGTGAAAAACCAAGTACTCTCTAAATTACTAAGAAAGCATTAAGTAGCATCAAAGTGCTGCTAATCAAATGCATTTGATTAATTGAACCAGTGCGACTGCCTCTGGAGCATTCAGACCAGGCATTGGCTATTACAAGTTACATCTGAACAAACTACAAGACTTCTGAAACAATATAATTTGGAGAAATGAGTTGACTGAAGATGTTCAGCCATTATGCACTGTGCCAAATTTGGAGAAACCAAAAACACAACATATGAGCACAAACTCCTCATACCAACTGTCAAGCCCGATGGTGGAGGTGTGATGATTTGGGCTTATTTTGCAATCGCAGGACTGAACACCTTGCACTTATTGAGTCCACCATGAACATCTCTGTATACCAAAACAGAGGCAAATGTAAGGCTGTCTTTCCCACAGTTAAAGCTTGGCCAAAATTGGGTTATGCAACAGGACAATGATCCGTATTTTTAATTTTAAAGAAGGGAGCATTTTGGACTCATGAAAATCCTAAATCTCAGCTCCCTGGTGTGGGTCTCATTTTAGTGTAACCATGGGTAGAAATTAAGGAACAGAAATACTGTTCTTCTCCTCATTGGCTCATTGAAACTACATACTGTTCCATGTTTTATTAGTACGCATTGAAAGCTCTTGTCCATTTATAGATGTAAAACAATATATGATTTTGTTTTGAAAAGTACTCCCCCCTCCAGCACGCTTTATGGCCCAATCAATGGATTGGGCCATTGCTTACTATTCTTCATAACTCCTTAAGTCTGCAGAGGTGAAGCAAATTTAAGAGATTTGTGGTTTCGTTTGTTTCAACAGGCTTTTCTGATTTCTCTGCCCGTAAGGCCGGATAAGTTCCTGCTGTTGGTTTGGTTCTGCTGGTTTTGCATTGTGACATTTTTTATTATGTCATGAAACACCAAACTCGTGTCTTTCACTCATCCATTTGGCACATCACACCTCGTGCCTTCTGATGGCTGAAGTGAAGAAAATGAGAATTTTCTGCATAGTTAAACTCAGTGATAGGCACAGTAATGAAGTTCTAAATTGCAGTGTCATGCAGTGCACACAGAACGTGGGACTTTCCAAATGGATCCGGCTGTGAAATGTATGCAGAGAGTAAGCACAGGACCGAGGGTTTGTATAGATCGAGCAGCTTGTATCTATAGAGTCAAATGAGCTTACATCGACTGAATGCTCGCTGATTGACGTTTAAAACCCTGAGACAAACAAAATCCTGTCTGCGTCTTAATTATTGCATTTTCCTTCGGGCTCCATGTGGATAAAGGCAATGGTAAAATTGCGTTCAGTTATGCCAAATCTGTACATAATTGATCATCCTGGCTTGAATTATTTAAATAATGAATAATGAATCACTATCAAATTCAATTCTCTGTAGCTTTGGACTATCGTAAGCACTTGGCCATGCAGTTGCACATTGACTGGGGGTTAAGCCAAATGCTTGTCAAAGTGTGAATAAGACATAATGTACAAGCTCTAACTGGAAAACATATGACATACAGAGATTTGAGGCGCATCCCATAAATAGTTTACAAATCCAAATTTTCCATCACTTGCAATCAGCGGACCGGCATTGGGGCTAATGATCTAAGTATATCTAACTGTTCACCGTTTCCAGTGAACATGGCGGGGTTACAGCCTCCAAGACTACTGATTCCAATTCAAGAAATACTAATGAAGATCTCAGTGGGGAATGAAATGAGTAAGGCATTTCATTCACTCATGTACAGCTGAGCTGCCCTTAAGAGAGGTGTTTAACCCCCTGCTGCTTCACCAGAGGAATTCAGCCACGTGTGAATTTCTGCGTTCACCAGCAACCGCGACATGGAGAAACCGATCGACAGTTTGGAAATTTAATAATAGTAATGTGCAGATGTTTTGAATGCATATTTGAAATGATAGTTCAGTTATTTCCCTGCTGAAATTTCACAGCTGTTAATTGCTTCCCTTGTCTCTAATGCATTAAAGATCAACAAGCACACAGCTCTGTTTCGTTAGTGTTTTGACATTTAAGAAAAAAAAGCATCGACGAACAGTGAGAGAAACACAATTTGAAGTGTTGTGCAACAAGCAGCTCATACTGTAACTTCATATCATGTTAGGGAAAAAGAAAAAAGGGTAGAGTGAAACTCCATCTGCACCCTTACATGCAATACTGGGACAGCCATTACTCAATTTGAAACTTGGCAGGTTGGGTATTAGCTCAAAGAAGCACATAGAGTGCTACATGTTCTAAGTAAAGAAAAAAAAGAGAGCTCAATGGGTACTGACTCATTATTGGATGGATTTGACTACATCTGTCCACCTGAGCTGCAGTAATTTAAAATGGATTTGTATTTAGGATGCCTGCCAGTTAATCTCAGTTTGGGATTTGAATTGACTCAAGGGACCCAAACAATGAAAGAACAACATGATTAACTCAATAGGTAGCATGGCAGGAAAGCTGCCGAGGTTATGGATTCAGATCCCATCAGGGGCGCTGATGCTGAAACTGTATACATTTGCTGTGCGCTACCAAATCTGCATAATAAAGCTAAATCCGCAGTGGGTTACATGTATGGATTAGCATTTAATACAAACAAATTGCTCCATTTGAAAGCCAGGATATCACAGCGAGTGATTTCAACTTCCAGCCATATTCAGTTGAGATTTAAAGCACTGACCAGTGAGGGCTTCAAATCTGTTTCTGTCAGTCACCTCGGGCTAATTTAATGGGGCTTGAGGTGAGTTTTAGTCAATATATAGACCACAAGAATTTAATTTTGCCCATATTTTAGATTAGATTCTACAGAGCTTACTGGAATTTTTTAGATCCAAATGATTACACAAATGTATATATCACCAGCCCTTCAAGGTAAGAAATTACTGGTACTAGTCTTAATATTAATATTTATATTGTTATTTTACAGTGCATCTAATGTGAACTACAACAACAATTGCTCGCTGTTGAAAACCGATGTCACAATTTTCTCTAGAAAAGCTTTATAACACTCTCAGAAAAATAGAAGCTGTTGCAGCAAGTGAACTGGAAACCACATAGACTGTTCAAAGAAATCCTGCCATTAATTAATGCTTCAATCTTAAATATGATTAACCTATCTCTAATAATTGGCTATGTACCACAAGCCTTCCAGCTGGCTGTAGTTAAACCTTTACTTAAAAAGCCATCTCTTGACCCAGCTGTCTTAGCTAATTATAGGCCAATCTCCAACCTTCCTTTCATATCAAAAATCCTTGAAAGAGTAGTTGTCAAACAGCTAACAGATCATCTGCAGAGGAATGGCTTATTTATGGCCTCTGACAGTGGACTCATCTCTGTGCTTGTCCTGCTTGACCTCAGTGCAGCGTTCAATACTGTTGACCATAATATTAGAGCGATTAGAACATGCTGTAAGTATTACAGGCATAATACAAACCACTGCAGTGGTTTGTATCATATCTATCTAGTACACTCCAATTTATTCATGTAAATGGAGTCCTCTTCACACACTAAAGTTAATTATAGAGTTCCACAGGGTTCAGTGCTAGGACCAATTTTGTTTATATTATACATGCTTCCCTTAAGCAGTATCATTAGAAGACATAGTATACATTTTCACTGCTATGCTGATGACACCCAGCTCTATCTATGTGTGAAGTCAAAGGAGCTTGCAAAGAAAAGCGTCTGGACTTCTTTAAACTGAAGAAGCTTCTCGGATGAGAGGTGAAACGTCTTCAAGCAACTTAAAGAAGTCCAGACGCTTTTCTTTGCAAGCTCCTTTGACCTTAGAACTGAAGAAGCTTCTCGGATGAGAGGTGAAACGTCTTCAAGCAACATAAAGAAGTCCAGACGCTTTTCTTTGCAAGCTCCTTTGACCTTAGAACTGAAGAAGCTTCTCGGATGAGAGGTGAAACGTCTTCAAGCAACTTAAAGAAGTCCAGACGCTTTTCTTTGCAAGCTCCTTTGACTACGATGACCTGGATGACTGAGAACCTTTACAGACATATGTGTGAAGTCAGATAACACACCAATTAGTTAAACTGCAGGAATGTCTTAAAGCCTATATTGGGTTCCCTTCATTGGCTCCCTGTTAAATCCAGAATTGAATCCAAAAGTAGAATGGAAGGCAGAGTCTTCAGTTTTCAGGCCCCTGGAACCAGTTTCCAGTTTGGATTGAGGAGACAGACACTATCTCTACTTTTAAGATTAGGCTTAAAACTTTCCTTTTTGCTAAAGTATATAGTTTGGGCTGAATCAGGTGACCCTGAATCCTCCCTTAGTTATGCTGCAATAGGTGTAGGGTGCTGGGGGATTCCCATGATGCATTGAGTATTTCTTCTTCAGTCACCTTTCTCACTCACTATGTGTTAACAGACCTCTCTGCACTGAATCATACTTATTATTAATCTCTGGCTCTCTTTCACAGCATGTGTTTTATCCTGTTTTCCTTCTCTCACCCCAACCGATCGCAGTAGATGGTCAGCTCTCCCTGAGCCTGTTTCTGCCGGAGGTTTCTTCCTGTTAAAAGGGAGTTTTTCCTTCCCAATGTCACTAAAGTCTATGCCAGGGTGCTTGAAAGGAGAGTTCGTCCGCTAGTCGAAACTCAGATACAGAAGGAACAATGCGGTTGTCATCCTGGTCGCGGAACACTGGACCAGCTCTTTATCCTCTCAAGGATACTTGAGGGCGTATGGGAGTTTGCCCAACTAGTCTACATGTGTTTTGTGGACTTGGAGAAGGCATTTGAACGTGTCCCTCGGGGTGTCCTGTGGGAGGTGCTGCAGGAGTATGGGGTGTCTGGCCCATTGCTACGGGCTATTCGATCCCTATACAACCGTTGCAAGAGCTTGGGGGCATCTCCCATTTTGACCTCGGCACTTCCAGGCCATATTCGGCACAGATGTTTCTGTATACTATGCCGGCAACTTGGTTATGGCGTTCCATGTATGCCCTTCCTGCTAGCATCTTGCACCCTGCTGTTATGTGCTGGATTGTCTCTGGGGCATCTTTACACAGCCTGCACCTGGGGTCTTGCCTGATGTGATAGACCCCAGCCTCTATGGATCTTGCACTCAGAGCTTGTTCTTGTGCTGCCATGATTAGTGCCTCTGTGCTGTCTTTCAGTCCAGCTTTGTCCAGCCACTGGTAGGATTTCTGGATATCAGCCACCTCCTCTATCTGCCGGTGGTACATACCGTGCAGGGGCCTGTCCTTCCATGATGGTTCCTCGCCTTCCTCCACTTTCTTGGGTTTCTGCTGCCTGAGGTATTCACTGAGCATGCTGTCTGTTGGGGCCATCTTCGTGATGTATTCATGGATGTTCCTTGTCTCATCCTGGACTGTGGTGCTGACACTCACCAGTCCCCAGCCCCCTTCCTTCCGCTTAGCGTACAGCCTCAGGGTGCTGGAGTTGGGGTGAAACCCTCCATGCAAGGTAAGGAGCTTTCTTGTCTTGATGTCAGTGGCTTCTATCTCCTCCTTTGGCCAGCCTATTACCCCAGCAGGGTACCTCAATCAAATAAATATCAGAATGGGAAAGAAATTTAAGTGACTTTGAAATTTCCTGAATTTCCTGCAAGTTCCTATATTTTAGCTTCACTTACAATTGCACCATCCCCAGAATTGGACAATAGTACATTGGCAAGTCTTATAAGTTTTGATGTCAGCTGTGCTACACTAATTGAGATAAGGTGAGAATTTTTTTATAAATGACATATCAACATACACTACTAGTCAAAAGTTTGGACACATCTTCTCATTTAAGGTTTTTTATTTATTTATTTTTTACTACTTAACTACTTACATACTACATGCTTTTACTGCTTACATATACATACTGAAGATGTCAAATTTATAACGCAAGATATATGGAATAATGTAGCAAAGACAAAAATGATAAATGGCTCTAAATATGTCTTACATTTTAGATTCTTTGTTGATAGCACTACAAACCCTTGTCCTTCTTTCATTGAGCTTCATGATGCAGTCACCTGAAATGGTTTTCAGTTCACAGGTGGGCCTTGCCAGAGTTCATTTGTGGAATTTCTTCCCTTCTCAATGGGGTTCGGACCATCAGTTGTGTTGTGCGGAAGGTACACAGCTGATAGCCCTATTTGACAACTGGTTCTTACCATAATATGAATTCTAACAATCAGCTAAGTAAAGAGAAATGACAGTGCATCATTGCATTAAGAACTGAAGGTCATCAGTCCTGAATATTGCTAAAATTTTGAATGGCCCCCAAGTCCAGTTGCAAAAACCATCAAGCACTACGCTGAAACTGGCTCACATGAGGACCGTCCCAGCAAAGGAAGACCAAGAGTCAAGTCTACTGCTGAGGATACATTCATCTGAGTCACCAGCCTCCAAAATCGTAAGTTAATAGTACCTAAGTTTAGAGCCCAGATAAATGCCACACAGAGTTCCGGTAGCAGATATATCTCTACATCAACTGTTCAGGAGACTGCGTGAATCAGGCCTCTATGGTCAAGTAGCTAAGAAACCTTTACCAAGGAAAAGCAACAAGCAGAAGAGATTTGTTTGGCCCAAGACAGACAAGGAATGAACATTAGACCAATGGAAATCTGTGCTTTGGTCTGATGAGTCCAAATTTGAGATCTTTGATCCACCCACCATGACTTTGTGCGACACAGAAAAGGTGAACGGATGGTCTCTACATGCATGATTCCCACTGTGAAGCATGGAGGAGGAGGTGTGATGGTGTGGGGTATGCTTTGCTGGTGACAATGTTCAATTTTCAAAATTGAAGCCACACTGAACTAGCTTGGCTACCACAGCATCCTGCACTGACATGCCATCACATCTTGTTTGCGTTTAGTTATAACAGGGTGTCCGACTCCAGGCCTCAAGGGCCGGTGTCCTGTAGGTTTTAGATATCACCCTGGGTTAACACAAATGAATCAAATGATTAGTTCATTACCAGGCCTCTGGAGAACTTCAAGATATGTTGAGGAGGTAATTTAGCCTTTAAATCAGCTGTGTTGGCTCAAGGACACATCTAGTTGGACACCCCTGAGTTAGACCATCAATTATTTTTCAACAGGACAATGACCCCAAACAAAACTCTAGGCTGTCTAAGGGCTTATTTGAACAAGGAGAGTGATGTAGTGCTGCACCAGATGGCCTGGCCTTCACAGTCACCTTACCTAAACCCAATTAAGATGGTTTGGGATGAGATGGATTGCAGAGTGAAGGCAAAAGGGCCAACAAGTGCTCAGCATCTCTGGGAACTCCTTCAAGACTGTTGGAAAACCATTTTAGGTGACTACCTCAAGAAGCTCATCGAGAGAACGCCAAGAGTGTGCAAAGCAGTAATCAAAGCAAAGGGTGGCTGTTTTGAAGAATCTCAAATATGAAACATGTTTTTAGTTATTTCCCACTTTTTAGTTTATTACATAATTTTATTAGTTTTTCATTCATTCATAGATGCTTTCAGCGAGAATCTACAATGTAAATAAACATGAAAATAAAGAAAAAACATTAAATAAGAAGGTGTGTCCAAACTTTTGAATTGTGGTGTAGATTTGTCCAGCCTGGAGTTAAAGTTTCAAAATTAAGGTACCTTTGAAGGAGAAATGGGGTTCAACCAAGTCCTAGCAAAGCGTGCTTGATGCAGTGACTGGTGAGTACAAGTATATATATGTATGACATGTCAAGTATCACACCTTGGAAAACATATGACTCATATTCAACAGTGCACTTTGGTCAGGGGCTGCTGATGTTACTTTGGTAGGCTGACAGCCAGAATATAAAATTAATTCCCCTCACCTAGACCTGCTTGTGCACACTGCCAGACTCTGGAAAACTGATTAAAAAAAAGAAGGCAGGGCCTGGAAGAGAGCATTGCTCTCTGAGAAGTTACTATGTTGGGTGGATGCTACAGGGCAAAAGCTGCTCAGCCAAGCCACAGATATTACACTCATTTTCAGGGGGCAGGTTGCCATTTACAGTCACGTCTGCCTCCCAGTGCTGAAGACAGCTAAGATAAGGGGGAAATGTCCCAGTGGCGGGCAAGTGAAGGCAGGGGTCCGCTGCTTTGATTTCAGATTCTGTCGAGTCCGTAATGCCGATGAAATATTCCTCCCTCAGGCGTCTAATACACACAAGGCTGATCACACCACTGACAGAGTCAAGGGGCTAACTCCGTTTTTTTTAATGTCAAGTAGTCAATGTGTATTTTTGTCTGACGTAGAGAAGTGCCACTTACTTTGCACTGCTCTACTTAGTCTAGTCACTTATGCTATAACATAGTTCAAGGTGCGAGGTGACTTCCAGGTCAGTTTGTGTACAGTAACGATGACAAAACGCTGTGTTACTGCACAGTTTGCCTGTCATATGAAGTCATATCAAGTATCTTTTTAGTTAAAAGGTTGATACTTCTCCAATGATCAGTAGCTGTAGGCCTTAGATTTCAATAGATAAAAAAGGACAATGTAGCATTCAGTATACGCAGATATATCTGACACCGCCGCTGTGTATTTCTTACCTCTTGGAAAATATTTCTGTTCATGAATGTTCCATTTCTTTGACTGTACCCCAGCAAATTGCTCTAAAGGTATAAAAGATGTTTCATGAGGCTGAATTTTATTCAAAAAGTATTTTCTGATTGGTGATTTTTATGTCAGCTCGGTTCGCCAAATTACCAAGGCGTTCTGTATGTGTGTGTCTGTGTGTGTGTGCAAATATGACTGCTGCTGAGAAAAGATGGATGTTAATATGAGTAAGGGGAATGGCTGCTCAGTAACAATGCCTGATTATTTGGACTACAGATCAGATATCTCAGACGTTGCTGATTGGAATTTGATGAAAGTTTGGAATATCGTAGCACACCTTCCATGTTTTTTTAGGCTCACTTTAAGCTGACTGGGAGTGTCTAAGCAGCATGACAAGATGACACATGTGCTATCAATTAGCAATAAGGGGTGGCAGTATTTCCGATGATGTGAAGTGATTTCAGCAGACTAAGTGTGGAATAATTAGGGGAATTCTTGCCTACAAAAAAAATTGATGTGACAATTAGCAGATGCCGTTGAACATACTGTCTATCAATCAGTAAGAATGTTGCACTGCTAAATCAGGAAAAGGCTTCATAAAATGCGCAGGAGGCACAATTCAACCGGCACTGAATTTGCTTAAGGCAAAAATTTACCCATGTTACAAAACATGCCTCTAGGTTAGGTATGATGAAGTCTTTCATACTTCTCCTCTATATTCAGTTTTGTCAGCTTCCAACTAATCTACAGTTTCCACTACCACAGAAAGGCTTAGGCACAGTGCCTGAGTATTTTTTCAGAGCGCCTCAAGCCAAATGAACATAAAAAGGCATTTATGGAAGATATTAGAATGTAAAAAATGATAGTGAGGATTCTGTATCCAGCCAGTCAGGCAGAAGCTTGCTGCGAAAGCTACATTGAGCCTGAAAGTTATACAGTGCACCAGCCATCTACTCGTGTCAAAGCTAGTTGGTCTGTCTGTGGGTTTTTTGTGTTTTTTTATTTTCTTTCTAGCCACTGGGCAAGATTGTGTTGTTCGGTGACTTTGAGTTTGATAAAAGTGGGAGTGAAATACAGCTATTTTATATATCTGATGAACACCAGTAGGCAACTATGTTGGAAAAAATTAAACATGTTCATGAAAAATAAAACAAAATACACTGTGATGAGGTCTGGCAATTACCAGACGAGCAGAGTCTACATCTATTTTTTTTATTATTTTATTATTTTTGATATTTATTTTGATATTTTCTACACTCCTTAGTAAAATAACTGTGTGAATCAGTGTCAAGTTCAAGTTAGCGGTTCTTAATTTTTAAAGAAAATCTGTCGTTTAATCAACCTTATTCTGTTATGTACACTGTAAAAAAGGGCAGTGAAATTGACATAAAAACCATGTAAAACCCCTACAGAAATGTATAGTAAACCCCAAAACACAACTTTCCTGTTTCGATCACAGTGAATTATTGTAAACCTTTAAACAGAATGTTCCTGTTATATTTACAACATGAATGTGTGATTATAATCAAATTTATTGGTTAAAACTACAAATACTGTGAATAAAAACAGTGAAACACTGTAATACTCATAACCAAACAATCATGTTAATTTGACATGCAAATACTGTAAAAATCACAGTTTTAGTCAGTTTTTCTTAAAAACACATGACGTATATGTAAGTCACTTTACAACTGCATGGATGTAGTGGGCCTACTTTTAACATGATTCATGAAATGATGCAAAGTCATGGATTGGACTAATAAAAATGTTTTCACAGAAGATGTCATTGTGAACCTGATAGGTTGCCTCTCCATTTATAGGCTATATAAAAATATACAATTAAAATTGTTTACATCATGTTTTTTTCTTAAATCATTTGCAGCCTATTGTAGGGTAACCAATAAGAAATTATTATTTAACGACTAAGTAATGCTTCTGTCATAATGCTTGTATTCTTTATGTTTCTTTTAATTGCAATGTGATACTTAGACTAGAATACTTTTTTGGGTTAGGTCAGCAATGTCTCATTATTAAAGGCTAAACAAACTTACAGTGCCTCCCATAGGATCTCTATGGTGCCTCATCTCCACAGAGCTGTAAGCTACTTCAGGCCACTCACAGTTGCACTGAGCGCGCCTAATTTTGAATGTGCATCTGAAGCTCGTCTCTGATTGGATAATGATGTGAGGGCGGGAGGAGAAGAGCGCCTAGTTCACGACTATAGCTAACGAGCCAGCACGAGAGAGAAGACGGGAGAAGAAAACATCGAACTTTCAGCAACTACGTTGTTAGGACAAATTACAAACATACGATTTCAAGTGTTTTTTGAGGATCTGTGTTTGTTCGTCAGAAAGTCTGCACGGTAAGTTCAATATCTTGGCGACGTTTTTTTCGAGATAAAAGCACCAGTTGATATTTAGACCAAGGCTCATAACCTAGCGCTAGCATGCTAGTTCAGCTGAAAAGCACAGGCAAACTTTAGAAATACTAAAAATGATCATCTGCGTCTTTTGTAAAAAGGTATTGGTCACATTAAGAGGCTATGTACTACATTGCAGAGTGCATAAGAATGAGCCTTGTTGTATTTTTAAATGTGTTGGCGCCAATTGCAGCCAAACATTCACCACGTACTCTGCTTTCAAGGGGCATTTTTATCGTGTGCACAATGCACCTGCACTTCAAGCTACTCCTAAAGCTCTTGTTGCAGATTTAAAATGTGCAGTTTCATTATGTGCCCGCCATTTTCAAACAGTGAAAGAGCTAGTGTCTCACTTAAATGATCATATTGCAGGGGGCAGGTCTGTGTCATGTCCAGTAAGTGGTTGTAAGCATATGTTTACAAAAAAGTCATCATTTACTTCTCACATGTGTAGGAAGCATAAAGCTTGTTCCCCAGATGGTATTGATGACATGTACAAGGAATCTCGTCCTCAGCCCCCAAATGACAGTACAGACTATTCAGAAAACACACATGAAACCATGGCATCTGCTAGTTCAGCCAGTGATATGCCAGAGAAGGATAGTCATTCTTATCTCAGAAACATGTGTCTCTTTTACCTTAAACAGCTACTCAGCTACTTTGAAGAGAAGGAGGAGTCCATGCTTCTCTGTGTTGAAGATACATGTCTGGCAGATGAGGTACAACTGGAGCAAGTGCCTCTGACACCCACTATTATCATGTGTGGTAAGTCTGTTTCATAGCTCTCTCTCTCTCTTTTTTTTTTAAGTGCATTTTTTATAGAATGTCATGTGACTGCCGTGTTTATTGATATAACCTGTTAAATAATTTCTTCACAGGACAGTCCTGTTATTCCTCAAGAAGATACATGCTGAGTGTTGATCGGCACCTCGTCAGCACAAACATATCCTCCTTCATTTCTGCACTGTGCCTCATGTTCGGGAGCTACTACAATTTCAACATCCATTATCCATCTGAGCTGGCTTCCACTTTAGAGTTTCTTCAGAGGTGAACAAATATGGCTTTGTTATTTCTCATAACTGAGACTCTGGGATCTGGAGTCTGGCTTTGATGTGGTTCGAGTCCAGGTCTGGCTCTGAGTCTCGGTCGGCTTTGGAGCCGGTTTCAGTTGTTTTTTCTGTTTTTTGTTGTTGTTTTTTTTGTTTGTTTGGTTTTTTTTAAATACATTAACAGTCTGAATCTGGGTCCAAGCCTGGCCGAGACTCAGGGCTAGACCAAGCGTCAACTGACGTCTGACTACCTATAACCTTTGCTTTGGATTTTAACAATGCTAAAGTGTGACATATCACTGCAGAAGACACTCATGAAGGGTGCCAATACTTTTGACCATGCATTGTTCACTTCCCCACAGCATTTTGGTTATACTTTGTCTTGAACGTGGTCATGGCCATGACTGTATATATATGTATATACTTAATTTTTACTTACTTTGTATGTGTATTTTAACTGATCAATTATAAAAATGCTTAATAAACTTTTATATGATTGTTATTCTACAGGTGTTTCTTCTCCATAAACCCAGAAAAAGGAACCAAAGTAGAGAACAAAAACTCAAAGCGTCGTCTCAGTGTGAACCCTCGAGTCCTCACCCTGATTTAGGATCTCGCCGACCACGAGTGGCGCTAAGCCTAAATCTTGACTCTCTGTGGACTGTTAGTTTTACTTTGTTAATTTTGTTCCACAATGTGTACTGGAACCTTTTACTGGTCGAATGCATGAAGCCAATTCATGAAGATGTTCTTTCTTTGTAGGAATGTTCTTTATTTACATAAGAAAAGAAAAAAAACAACATGCTGCTACTGCAGTGTTTCTAGACCACATGTGTAGGTTTGTTTCACCACGTGGTTTTGCTGATGTTTTCTGACCAGGGCCATGGTTGTGGTGACAGCAGGGTGCGTGTTGCGTTGCACGGTGATTATGATCATTTTTGGCACAATATGTGTTTTTTGTTTTAAAGTCTTAACAGGTTATTTAACTTTTTCTGGTGGAGGGTCTTGTTAGACCCTCCACCAGAAAAAATGCTTGTTTCATGAACATGGTTCTTGCTTTGCAGGAATGTTCCACAGCTTTTATAGCCTATATTTTGATTGAATTGTGTAGTTGCTGTGTGCCTTGCATATTGTGTTAGTTGGAAAAATGGATCCATTTGCTGTCATTTTGCTAATGTGGCTGCAAAATAAATTTCCCAAAAGTGATATTTTCCTCTCTTGTGTTTTCTCATGTGTATTTTTGCATGTTTGGGTGTAGGCGTAGCAGTAAGAAATTTGCTGGGTTATGGTTAAAATTTTACATTAAAACATATAATATTCAGCATAGATTTTATGTATAATTTACAGAGCAGCTCCATTTAATATGCACAGTTTCACCGTAGTTCTACCATTTTAAATTAGTTCTTTGTACGATATTTCCCTGTTAATTTTGCAGTTTATGGATCCACAAAAAGCATTTATTACTTGTAAAAGATACAGGAAATAGTGTATTTATATATCACATCTATGTGTGAAATTAACTTCTTTTTCCTGTAGATTTAACAGTTTTAATCTGAGATTCATTCACTGTAAATCAATTTACAAGTTGCATCTGTAAAGCGTTTTTACAGGAAGTCCCTGGTAACCCCAGCTGCCAGGGTTTTCCTGTAAAAACAGCACGTTTTTTTTTTACAGTGTAGGCTACATCCATGACTGATCCAGTGTTCCATCTATGTAGCTATGATTGTAGGCAATGGGGCTATATTTGGGTTAAATGACATGTTGAAAAATGAACCTATTGCTAATCAGAAAAGTGAGGTCACCATGCAATAAAATCTGGAGGGGGTCTGAGTTCATATTTCCATTAAGTGTGACAAGATCTCCAAATGCAGACCACAGCACACCGTCCACCATGTCTTACAGATGTCTGTAGACATTCACTGATGTACCTCTCTCCTGACCTCCTTTGTGCATACTGGTGATGATTTTAACCAATACATTTCAATTACTTGATAATTTTATCACTTTATCAGACCCGTTGCCACAGATTTTCATTCTGGTTTTTCTTTAATTTGGAATTTCTCAGCATTTTTCCTTATTTCTCTCAGTTAATAATGACTTCTTGATAGTCACCCTTTCACTGAGACCATTTCTAATGAGGATTCAGAGAACAGTACATGGATCAACTGAAGGGCCGGAAGCACCTCTCAGTTACTGTGTCAGGTATTTGCTGTATTTGTTTCTTCTGTCTTAAGAACATGGCTTTCAAACATTTCTCTGCTGTAGATCATTTTTTAGTCCTGTCAATATTTTGTCCTTCATTTATCAAGTTCCCGCCCATTTTAAAAGCGAGACTGCACACCATTCTGAGATATGCCAAGATCTTATTCAGTAGGTCTTTAGGAATCCCCTTGTTAGTGCAGATGTACTTTTTATACCCTCAGACTTTGTTATCTTGGCATTTTTCATAGATTCAAGAAATGAATGTGAATAACTTGTAACAGGCTTCTACTAACAAAGAGCCTAAAGATGTAATTTAAAATTGTTCTTTTGCTAAGTTGTCTGTTATGTGTATACTAGGGGTGCAACAATACTCGATATTGAACCGTTCGATACAGTGCTTTCGGTTCGTGGACAAAAGTAAAACAGTATGTCGGATATGCCACGCAATGCTCAATTACATTGGTGGGAACTAGTGCGTTAGCGCAGTTTGCTCGTTAACATGTTGACGCCGTCCAGCCCCACGCACGGGGCGATCCGCAGTAGCTCGTTAACGGAGATTTGCCGTGTTGTGGTGTTAACGTCATTTCAACGAGATTAACGCTGACAGCACTAGTGGGAACAATTCAATTCAATTCAATTTTATTTATATAGCGCCAAATCACAACAAAAGTCGCCTCAAGGTGCTTCATAGATACAGAGAAAAACCCAACAATCATATGACCCCCTATGAGCAAGCACTTTGGTGACAGTGGGAAGGAATAACTCCCTTTTAACACGAAGAAACCTTCGGCAGAACCAGGCTCAGGGAGGGGCGGTATAATAATAGATAGGATTCAATGCAGAGAGGTCTGTTAATACATAGTGAGTGAGAAAGGTGACTGGAAAGGAAAAACTCAATGCATCATGGGAATCCCCCGGCAGCCTATGTCTATTGCAGCATAACTAAGGGAGGATTCAGGGTCACCTGGTCCAGCCCTAACTATATGCTTTAGCAAAAAGGAAAGTTTTAAGCCTAATCTTAAAAGTAGAGATAGTGTCTGTCTCCTGAATCCAAACTGGAAGCTGGTTCCACAGAAGAGGGGCCTGAAAACTGAAGGCTCTCCCTCCCATTCTACTTTTAAATACTCTAGGAACAACAAGTAGGCCTGCAGAGCGAGAGCGAAGCGCTCTAATAGGGTGATATGGTACTACAAGGTCATTAAGATAAGATGGGGCCTGATTATTTAAGACCTTGTATGTGAGGATTTTGAATTCAATTCTGGATTTAACAGGAAGCCAATGAAGGGAAGCTAAAACAGGAGAAATATGCTCTCTCTTTCTAGTCCCTGTCAGTACTCTTGCTGCAGCATTTTGGATTAGCTGAAGGCTTTTCAGTGAGTTTTTTGGACATCCTGATAATAATGAATTACAGTAGTCCAGCATTGAAGGACATGTCCTGGTCAAAAATGACTCCAAGGTTCCTCACAGTGTTACTGGAGGCCAAGGTAATGCCATCCAGAGTAAGAATCTGGTTAGATACCATATTTCTAATATTTTCAGGGCCGAGTACAATAACCTCAGTTTTATCTGAATCAAGAAGCAGAAAGTTAGCGGGCATCCAGCTCTTTATGTCTTTAAGACATTCCTGCAGTTTAACTAATTGGTCTGTGTTATCTGGCTTCATGGATAGATAGAGCTGGGTGTCATCTGCATAGCAGTGAAAATTTATACTATGTCTTCTAATGATGCTGCCTAAGGGAAGCATGTATAATGTAAACAGAATTGGTCCTAGCACTGAACCCTGTGGAACTCCATAATTAACCTCAGTGTGTGAAGAGGACTCTCCATTTACATGTACAAATTGGAGTCTATTAGATAGATATGATACAAACCACTGCAGCGCAGTACCTGTAATACCTACAGCATGTTCTAATCGCTCTAATAGGATATTATGGTCAACATGACATTGATATGACAGGAACGTTGGTCTATAATTAGCTAAGACTGCTTGGTCCAGAGATGGCTTTTTGAGTCAAGGTTTAACTACAGCCACCTTGAAGGCCTGTGGTACATAGCCAATTATTAGCGATAGGTTGATCATATTTAAGATTGAAGCATTAATCAATGGCAGGACTTCTTTGAGCAGTTTTGTAGGAATGGGGTCTAAAAGACACGTTGATGGTTTGGAGGAAGTAATTATTGAAGTTAACTCAGAAAGATTAATTGGAGAAAAAGAGTCTGACTTAACATCAATGATACTAAAAGTAGCTGTAGATAATATTACATCTGTGGGATGATTATTGGTAATTTTTTCTCTAATGATAAAAATTTTATTTGTGAAGAAGTTCATGAAGTCATTACTAGTTAACGTTAAAGGGATGGTTGGCTCAAAAGAGCTCTGACCTTTGTCAGCCTGGCTACAGTGCTGAAGAGAAACCTGGGGTTGTTCTTATTGTCTTCAATCAATGACGAATAGTAAGATGTTCTGGCTTTGCGGAGGGCTTTCTTATAAAGCAACAAACTATTTCTCCAGGCTAAATGATGATCCTCTAAATTTGTGACACGCCATTTCCTCTTCAGATTACGAGTCATCTGCTTTAGGGTACGTGTTTGAGAATTATACCACGGAGTCAGGTACTTCTGATTAGAGACCTTAGTTTTCACAGGAGCTACAGTATCCAGAGTCGTACGTAGTGAGGAGGTAAAATTATTAACAAGATAATCGACCTCTGTTGGGGTAGCGTTCAGATAGCTGCTCTGCTCTATGTTGGTACAGGTCATTGAAGATGATAACAGTGGGTGGATTATATTCTTAAACTTAGTTACAGCGCTTTCAGAAAGACATCTACCTTGATAAAGTCTACTCTCCACTGCTGTGTAATCAATTATTGTAAATGTAAATGTTATCAGGAAATGATCAGACAGGAAAGGGTTTTCAGGAAACACTGTTAAAAGTTCAGTTTCTATGCCATATGTTAAAACAAGATCTAGAGTGTGATTAAAGTGGTGGGTGGGTTCTTTTACATTTTGAGAGAAGCCAATTGAGTCTAATAACAGATTAAATGCCATGTTGAGGCTGTCATTTTTAGCATCTACATGGATGTTAAAATCACCCACAATAATTATTTTATCTGAGCTCAGAACTAAATTAGATATAAAGTCTGAGAAATCAGACAGAAACTCTGTGTAAGGCCCAGGTGGACGATAGATGATAACAAGTAAGACTGGTTTCTGAGTTTTACAGTTGGGGTGGACGAGGCTAAGCATCAGGCTTTCAAATGAATTAAAAGTCTGTCTTGGTCTTTCATTAATTAATAGGCTGGTGTGAAAAATTGCTGCCACACCGCCCCCTCGGCCTGTGCTTCGAGATTTCTGGTAGTTAGAATGCCTTGGGGGTGTTGATTCATTTAAACTAACATAATCATCCTGCTGCAACCAGGTTTCTGTAAGGCAGAGTAAATCAATTTGTTGATCAATTATTAAGTCATGTACTAACAGAGACTTGGAGGAGAGAGACCTAATATTTAACAATCCACATTTCACTGTTTTACTCTGTTTTATCATATCTATCTAATAGACTCCAATTTGTTCATGTAAATGGAGAGTCCTCTTCACACCTTGGAGTCATTTTTGACCAGGACATGTCCTTCAATGCACATCTTAAACAAATATGTAAGACTGCGTTCTTCCATTTGCGCAACATCTCTAAAATTAGAAATATCCTGTCTCAGAGTGACGCTGAAAAACTAGTTCATGCATTTATTACTTGCAGGCTGGACTACTGTAATTCATTATTATCAGGATGTCCAAAAAACTCACTGAAAAGCCTTCAGCTAATCCAAAATGCTGCAGCAAGAGTACTGACAGGGACTAGAAAGAGAGAGCATATTTCTCCTGTTTTAGCTTCCCTTCATTGGCTTCCTGTTAAATCCAGAATTGAATTCAAAATCCTCACATACAAGGTCTTAAATAATCAGGCCCCATCTTATCTTAATGACCTTGTAGTACCATATCACCCTATTAGAGCGCTTCGCTCTCGCTCTGCAGGCCTACTTGTTGTTCCTAGAGTATTTAAAAGTAGAATGGGAGGGAGAGCCTTCAGTTTTCAGGCCCCTCTTCTGTGGAACCAGCTTCCAGTTTGGATTCAGGAGACAGACACTATCTCTACTTTTAAGATTAGGCTTAAAACTTTCCTTTTTGCTAAAGCATATAGTTAGGGCTGGACCAGGTGACCCTGAATCCTCCCTTAGTTATGCTGCAATAGACATAGGCTGCCGGGGGATTCCCATGATGCATTGAGTTTTTCCTTTCCAGTCACCTTTCTCACTCACTATGTATTAACAGACCTCTCTGCATTGAATCATATCTTTTATTAACCTCTGTCTCTCTTCCACAGCATGTCTTTTATCCTGTCTTCATTCTCTCACCCCAACCGATCGCAGCAGATGGCCGCCCCTCCCTGAGCCTGGTTCTGCCGGAGGTTTCTTCCTGTTAAAAGGGAGTTTTTCCTTCCTACTGTTGTCAAAGTGCTTGCTCATAGGGGGTCATATGATTATTGGGTTTTTCTCTGTATCTATGAAGCGCCTTGAGGCGACTTATGTTGTGATTTGGCGCTATATAAATAAAATTGAATTGAATTGAATTGAATCTTTTCCAAAGATGAGTGATTTCTTGATCGATAGATTTATTTTTTTATTACTTTGTTGTTTCAGCAACATTAAATTTAAAAACTATACTTTTGAGTTAAAATATATATTTATAATTTTAATAAATGACAAATTAAAAAGGCATGAAAATTTTTTTGTATCGAAAAAATATCGAACCGTGACATCAAAGTATCGAACCGAACCGTGACTTTTGTGTATCGTTGCACCCCTAGTGTATACACAACACTAATTCATCCATTCAAGTATGGCCCCTTGGAAGCGAAACAAATAAGTGAGTGTTGGCCCAACTTTTGCACAGCAAATCCTCTTTATTCCAATATTGACAATTTGATAACAGGTTATAAATATATAATAAGGCCAATGGTCAAAACAAATGTAAGAATTCATTATAAAAGTCCTCTAAAAAGTGAGGGATTCATTAACACATATCTTTTGTAAAATATGCACAAATCATACAAATTTCATTGCTGAAATGGAATTTTTAAACATTTATATTAACGCCACGTGTACCTCAGTCTAGATTCAGTTGGCTTTCGCACTATAAATTCTATAAGTAGAAAAAAAGATAAAATGAAAGACCTTTGGTCTGCAAAACCATCTTTAAAGGTCAAAGAACTTCACTAATCCAGTCACACAGATTGTGTACAAATAATGGAAGCTGAAGATCCAACAAAGATCACTCACACTCTAGTCTGGGAGGTTACAAACAAACATAAATGGAATTACAGTAATGGGAAAAAGGAGTTTGTATATTTGTAACATGCTCAAAAGTCAACATTTGGTATGACCACCTTTAATCTTCAGCACAGTCTGAACTCTCTTTGGCAGCTTTCTTGTTTTTTTGGTCTAAAGGAAATAGATTTGGGAAGTGGTGTGCATGTGTTTACCTCAGTCTGGATTTAAGCTGGCTTTTTGCCTTTACAACCTGCCAACCTAACTTGGTTCATCTTTTGTGAATCTGTCACTTAATTCTTTTGCTCACTAATCACTTAACAATGACGTACATCCACAGACTACCACAATGAAGCTAATTAAGTTAAAAAATAATCAAGAAAAGCAGGCAATTATATAATTATGCATGGGTTCTCTTAATAATAATGACTTTCATTGAATCCAGGAAATACTTGGAAAATCTAATTAAAAAGGACCCAATTAATATGACATCCCACTTTCTGTTAACAACTTCTACGTTTCTGTAAAGCAGAAAAGAAAAACTAGTCTTGTCCTCTTCTTCACCTCTCAAGGTTCCACCTTTTTTTTTGTGAATAGCAAACATCATTGCAATAGCGTTCCATACTGAGTCAGACTGGTCTACAAAGATACACAGTAGTATCTTTATAAAGAGGACCTCTGGATGTTTGTCATATTGGAAAAAATGCACAAATTATTTTCTATGAAAACTCACCACCTGAGGAGTCTTAAAATACAAGCGTTTAACAATAACTTCAACAAGAATGCCACCTCCATATTTTTTAAAGTTGCAGAGAAAAAAACACCCCTTTACAAGTGTCGCGGGGTTCTCTTTTAATCCTCTCCCGGACAACAAACACAGGCGTAGTCGGTAAGGTCTTTTAGTGTGGATAATTTATTTAGCCGGCCTCCCCAGTGCACAGAAAATTATTTACAGCAAATAGAATTGACTTGGGTCAGTGTCAACAAAACGTCTGTATACCCGACCCAGCCTGCATGTTACCCTCCTTGTAACAGCTCACTGGACTCTCTCTCCCACCCCGTATGACCTGTCTCTTATATCCCGTAGCTCCTCCCCCTAGACGTAACAATCATTTCTTTATTATTACTTTAATCCTCACTGTCCCCCCTCAGCTTCTTTCCCACTGTAGTCTCACAACACACATGTATATACAGACTCTTAGGCAACTTCCAATCAGCCTACAATGTTTCACAAAACATTAAAACAATCCAAACAAAGGATGCAGTTCACGTGACCGTCCAAGCCCACGTGAACCCATTATTTAAACCCCGGAACACCATACCATCGGCTTGCATCATCCCGCATCATTGGAGATCACAGCGCGTCTCCTCGACCGACTTTATTAACAAGGTAAGGGGAAATAAGTTGGCCACCCTCTATGCTGCTCCAAATCCCCCCCCCCTTCACCCCTTTTTGTTTATTGGTGCCTGTTAGAACTAATGGTGGCGGTGCGTATATGCGCCCCGATCAGCTGTCTGCGGCTGGACGATGTAACTCCGTCACATCATCCCCTTCCACCCGGAGGTGGCCGATGTGCGGCAACCTGGAAAGATAATCTGCCACCACATTGAACTTGCCTGGTCCATGACGAATGGTGAATCTGAAAGGCTGCAGTGACAGGTACCAGCGGGTGAGTCGACTGTTATGATCCTTCATGGACTGGATCCAAGTGAGCGCTCGGTGATCGGTTTCCAGCTCAAACTCTCTTCCAAGTAAATAATACCTGAGCTTTTCCAACGCCCACTTAATAGCTAAGGCTTCTTTTTCCACCGTCGAGTAGTTGGTCTCCCGTGGCAGCAGCTTGCGGCTTAAGTATAGGACTGGATGTTCCTCTCCAGGGTCCCCTTGAGCCAGCACTGCTCCCAGGCCACTTTTGGAGGCATCCACCTGGACCAAAAACCTCTTTTTGAAGTCCGGGCTCCAGAGAACTGGGGTCGTACACAGGGAGGGTTAACAGCCCCTGGAAAGCTTGTTCACATTCTGCTGTCCATATGACCGGATTCCGTTGGTTCTTACCGGTCAACGCAGTAAGAGGGGCCGCAATGGTTGCAAACTGGGGCACAAACCTTCGGTACCAACCAACCAGCCCCAGGAAAGACCGGATCTCCTTTTTAGTGCGAGGCCGAGGGCAGTTCTGGATAGCTTCCACTTTATCCATCTGCGGGCGCACCTCACCCCTGCCCACTTGGTAGCCAAGGTAGCGGGTCTCCTGCCGTGCCCACTCACATTTAGTGGGGTTGAGGGTCAATCCTGCCTTATGAACTCTTCCCAAGACTTCGGATAAGTGCTGCAGATGCTCCTCCCAGGTGTTGCTGAAGATCACTACATCATCCAGGTAAGCGGCACTATAGGGGTCACACCCCTGTAGTAATTTGTCCATCAGCCTTTGAAAGGTGGCTGGTGCCCCATGTAGGCCAAATGGCATCACTGTGAACTGGAACAGGCCGGCAGGGGTCCTGAAGGCGGTGTACTGTCTCGACGACTCCTCCAGTGGCACCTGCCAGTACCCCTTGCACAGGTCCAGAGTAGTGATGTATCTGGCTGCTCCGATCTTCTCCAGTAAATCCTCGATTCGGGGCATGGGGTAAGCATCAAACTCAGAAATGGCATTAAGCTTCCGGAAGTCAATGCAGATACGTAGGGAGCCATCTTTCTTGAAGATAATGACCACCGGGCTACACCATTCAGAGCAGGACGGCTCGATCACTCCCAGCTCCAGCATCTGCTCCACCTCCTGTCGCACCTTACCCACTAAGTGTTGTGGGTAAGGTTAAAGTTGGCGGATGGGATGTCTCTCCTTTAGCCGTATCACATGTTCCACCAAGGTAGTCCTGCCAGGGTTAGCTGAACACAGCGATGGAGTCTCCTGGAAGATTTCCAGTAGCTCAGCAGCCTGCTGTAAGGTCAGATGAGCCAGTACCGGAGACATTGGATCGACTCCCTGCTCAGGTTCGCGCTGTCCTTCTCTGGGCACTCCCCTGGCCATCAGTGCCTCTGTTGGGGCCTGATGGGGCCACTCCGCCCATTCCTTCAGGAGGTTCACATGGTACGTTTGCTTCTGTTTCCTTCTCTCCGGATGATGAACCTCATAAGTCACGGGTCCCATTCTGCGCAGAATGGTGTAGGGGCCTTGCCATTTCGCCAGCAGTTTACTGTTGGATGAGGGGAGAAGTAACAACACTTTTTGACCGGGCTGGAATTCACGTTGCCGGGCCTGTTGGTCATACCAGATCTTCTGGCTTCGTTGAGCATCTCGCAGGTTGACTTCGGCCTCTGCCTGGTATCTCCCCAACCGATCTCTCATCTCCAGCACAAACTGCACCACTCCTTTCTCATTTTGAGCCGAAGCAGGAGTCTCCCAACACTTCAGGAGGAGATCCAAGGGCCCCTGCACGTCCCAACCATAGAGTAGCTCGAATGGTGAGAAACCAGTGGAAGCCTGGGGAACTTCTCTGTACGCGAACAGCAGGAAAGGTAGCCACTGGTCCCAGTCTTTCCCAGTGTCTGACACAAACTTCTGCAACATCCTCTTCAAAGTTTGGTTGAACCTCTCCACCAACCCATCTGTCTGTGGATGGTAAGGTGACGTCCTGATGGCAGAAATGCCTAGCTGCTTGTGGAAGAGCTGCATCAACTTAGAGGTAAAGTTAGTCCCTTGGTCAGTCAAAATCTCATCTGGTATCCCCACCCGGGAAAACAACTGTACCAGTGCACGCAGAACATTAGGTGCCGTGAGCGCACGCAACGGGACCGCTTCTGGAAAACGGGTCGCATAATCACACACCACCAAAATGTACTGATGACCCCGGCTACTTTTTACCAGCGGACCCACAATATCCATAGCTATCCTACGGAAGGGTGTTGAGATGATTGGAAGGGGCTGTAGCAAGGCCCGGTCCGATTTGCGGGCTGGACATGTTTTCTGACATACAGGGCATGTACGGCAATAATTTTGGACATCAGTGTACATCGACGGCCAAAAGAAACGAGAGCTAACTCGCAGATAAGTTTTTTTGGCGACCCAAATGACCTGCCCAGGGGAGGGTGTGTGCTAAGTGCAAAATGAGGGATTTACAACTAGCAGGAATCACAAGCCGTTGGTGGTCCCCGTCAACTGCATACAACACATTTTTATCAAGAATAAACTTCTCTTTCCCTCCCCATTTCCCCGTTCCCCCTTCAATCACATTAGCGAACAACACATTTAACGTTTCATCCTCCCTTTGCAACACAGAGATATTTTCGGGCACATCCCATTTCATGTTCTTAGTGTCCGGCTCTTTTGACCATAGCTGCTTCTCAAAGCGGCGTTGGCGGCGAGATTTTCTTGGCCCTTTCGTGCCACCATCGCACAGACTACTGTCAAAGTCTGGCAGGGGTTGGCATTCAGCCTTCGCCCGGGCCCTAGTGACCACCGGGCCTAACACATTCACTTTAACCTTCCCCGCTTCCCCCCTCTCAGTCTCTGTGGCCCGTTCTTCTTTTTCTTGCAACAAATCCATAAGCACAGGCAAGTCCATCCCCAGAATAACCTCTACCGGCAAATTCTGTACCACCCCAACTGACAATAGGTATGGCTGTTCATTAATAGTCACTGTTACTTCCACCTTTGGGTATGGGTGTTTATCACCATGCACACATAACACTTCTTCTTGTCTGCTGTAATCCACACAGTTCACTGGTACCAAGCTTTGCTTAATTAATGACATGAAACTACCAGTGTCCAGCAAAGCAGTAACCTGCTGACCATTTACTATCACTTTTTTATAGCGTTGCACATCCACTGGCTGGACCCTTGCAGGCTCCGCCTCCAGTCGGGGTGCATAGCAGGCCCCCGTGACTTTGGCCTTCCGAATAGGGCACACCGAGGCTTTATGGCCTGGCTGCTGGCAATAATAACAAAGAAAGTCCTTACCCGCTCCTCGTAGATTAGATACCTTGGGGATCCCGGGTGGCTCGGGGTTGCTCTCCCTCTTCAAAAACCCCGACGATGGCAGTGGTGGTCGCTGTGGCGTCCCAGATGAGCGTGCAGGTGGTGCTCCTTTACGCGCGTTGAAGTACTGTGACACCAGCTTAGCAGCGGCCAGTCCATCTGCTGGCTCATGCTCCCTCACCCAGGTCCTCACCTCCCCTGGCAGTACTCGAATTAACTGCTCCAAGATGATCGCTTCTCCCATCTCGTCCTTCGTGTGCTGCTCTGGTCGGAGCCAGCGTCGATAAAGTCCTTTCAGGCGATAATAGGTCTCGGTGGGGCTCTCACCAGGTGGAATTATATTAGAGCGAAACCGCTGCCGATACGTTTCCGGTGAAATGTCAAATTTAATTAACAAGGCAGTTTTGAGATCTTCATACCGATGGGCTCTTTCTTCATCCATTGCAGTATAGGCCTCCAACGCCTTCCCCGCTAGCAGTGGAACTAGCCGACAGGCCCATTCGCTCTTTGGCCATCTCCATGTTCTGGCCACCCGCTCAAAACGCAACAAATAGTTCTCTATATGTTCCCCCATCTGATAAGGCGGGATCTTCGGCCCCGCCGATCGCCTCCACTCTCCCCCTGACGGGTTGATACTGCTAATCCCTCCTTGGGACTGACGAGAGGGAACCTCCGCTGGCGACTCCCCGTATTCCCTCTGCCGCGCCGGTGTAGGCAGTACCATTCGGGGGCTGCTTGCTGTTGCCGTGCTTGGCGTAGCCGTTGCTGCCGTGGTGCTAGCTCCAGCTAGTGCGGGACCTGGGCTTTGCTGACCAGCCACATCTGCGGGCAGCGGCGCACTAGGAGGGGAAACGGTCCTCAGTCCCCTGAGTTCTGCCAATAACACCGTCTCTCTCCTTTGCTGTCCCGCCAGGAAGTCCCTCATCATCGCAATCAGTTCTCCATCACGTGCTGCGGTCGAGGTTGTAGGCAACTCCGGACCAATCCTGCCGGAAATCTCCTCCTCCTCTGCTGAAGAAGACGACACCGGCACTGTGTCCCACGCCAGCTCCTCTGCTGTCTTCTCCCCCGGAAGCTCATGCTGCTGGGACCGCAGCCCTGTGCGCTTTGCTGGGAGGCGCGTTTTCCTCTTCCGACTAGCCATCCCACTGCTGCCACCATATGTCGCGGGGTCCTCTTTTAATCCTCTCCCGGACAACAAACACAGGCGTAGTCGGTAAGGTCTTTTAGTGTGGATAATTTATTTAGCCGGCCTCCCCAGTGCACAGAAAATTATTTACAGCAAATAGAATTGACTTGGGTCAGTGTCAACAAAACGTCTGTATACCCGACCCAGCCTGCATGTTACCCTCCTTGTAACAGCTCACTGGACTCTCTCTCCCACCCCGTATGACCTGTCTCTTATATCCCGTAGCTCCTCCCCCTAGACGTAACAATCATTTCTTTATTATTACTTTAATCCTCACTGTCCCCCCTCAGCTTCTTTCCCACTGTAGTCTCACAACACACATGTATATACAGACTCTTAGGCAACTTCCAATCAGCCTACAATGTTTCACAAAACATTAAAACAATCCAAACAAAGGATGCAGTTCACGTGACCGTCCAAGCCCACGTGAACCCATTATTTAAACCCCGGAACACCATACCATCGGCTTGCATCATCCCGCATCATTGGAGATCACAGCGCGTCTCCTCGACCGACTTTATTAACAAGGTAAGGGGAAATAAGTTGGCCACCCTCTATGCTGCTCCAAATCCCCCCCCCCTTCACCCCTTTTTGTTTATTGGTGCCTGTTAGAACTAATGGTGGCGGTGCGTATATGCGCCCCGATCAGCTGTCTGCGGCTGGGCGATGTAACTCCGTCACAACAAGATAAAAAATAATAACAAAAATATATGATTTTGTAGTGGTGCAGTGGCCCTGCACCAAAAGTACAAAAAAAAAGAAACCTAAGAATGGAGAAGAAGAAGGGGACCTGACCACAGCTGGTGCTGAGGATGCTAACATTGGTGTAGATAAGGGACGCCAAACTCAATAGTATGTCTCTTAAATGGTAAGTAATAAATGTGTCACTCATTACCCAACGCTCTCTTGTAATTATATAAAAAGTTTTTATTTAAATTCACACAAATGCTCATTAAAATGCTTTTTTTTATTAGATAGTGAAAGAACAGGGACATATCTTTCATTTAGTTGTTTATCTATTACTTAATTATATTGGTGTTGTATGAATGGCAATGGGTTAGGTCTTAATCAGGAGGAAAAGCTGTAAACATCTGAAAATACAGTTAAAAAAAATCCAAAATTGATGCTCCTCTTCGCATGTTCCAAAGTCATGCAGTGGGCCAGATTGGACTGCTTGCCGGGCACGGTTCTTAGGTTTGACACCCTTGGTGTAGATAATATTAGCACCCATTCCAAGGTCACTGGAATGTCTGATATAACTCTGGAGGTTATCCAAAAATCCATCCAATCCACTTCTTTGCTTTGGTGGATGGCAACAGTGCTAGTAAAGAAACAACAAAAAAGTATAGATGTCACTGAACACATACTTGCATCCAGCTGAAAGTGGATGAGGAAGTTTTGCTTTTTTGCCACGGCAGTTTGGTAAGACATGAACTCTTTACTAGCCCGCATCAAGGGTCAGTGACATGCAGAAAAGGTTCAGCAAGAATGTTCAGATGAACTAAATCTGGCATTAGGAGAGTGTGTTCATAATGCTATACAATATATTGTTGAAAAAAACAATAGATGCATGCCAAATGCATCAGATTAACTACAGTCCACCAACGAGAACAAATGGAAAAATATCTGAAAGCAAGCATGAGGGCCATGTGCCAATGCAGGAGTTGCAGCACTGACTTTGCTACGTGGGAGCAGGCAGACCTAAAGAGCTTGAAATTTGCAGGTTTCTGTTGTTGAAGGCCCCGCTGACCTGACAAAGCACCTTTTCCCATCCTGTTATAGGCAGGTTGTTAATGGAGATAACTGAGACAAATTATGTTTCTAGACAAACAAATGCATAATAGCCAGCATGAAGCATGTTATTATGGATTATATAATGAATGAGAAAAACACATCTGCAGAGCTCTTCCACTCTTGTCAGACCTCATAAGCTCATCCAACAATGCATTTATAAAGGTGCATAAATGTATATGAATATCTGTGAGACATCCTACTGCAGGGGTTTGTACTTTGAAAAACTACTTTAGGAACAGCAGCAGGGTTACTCAAGCACTGTTGGATATGGATGGTGAGAAAACAAGAACCCTGGACTGGGATAAAATCACTGATGTCACAATGAATCACACATACAGGCAGTCTGTTGTGAAGATTAGTTATGGTGAGTGCATAGTTTATTTTTTCACTAAAAAATATTTTCTTACTTGTAATTCTCATCCATATATTAGGTCTATCAAACATAATTGTGTTAGTCTGCATATGAAGTGCACACATACAGTGCCTTTTCCTTTAGTTGTAGTTTTAAGCTTTTTAAGCAACATTAAAAGAATTATCTTGCTGGTGGTTTAGATCACCAGACTCCATCATGACCGTTTTGTACTAATTTTTTTTTTTTTTTTCCAGTTTTAGGTACTATGGTAAATGGCCTGTATTTGTATAGCGCTTTTCTATTCCCTAAGGACGCTTTACACAACCTGTCATCCACCCATTCACACACACATTCACACACTGGTGATGGCAAGCTACATTGTAGCCACAGCCACCCTGGGGCGCACTGACAGAGGCAAGGCTGCCGGACACTGGCCACCACCAGTAGGCAACGGTTGAAGTGTCTTGCCCAAGGACACAACGACCGAGACTGTCCAAGCCGGGGCTCAAACCGGCAACATTCTGATTACAAGGCGAACTCCCAACTCTTGAGCCACGATCGCCCCCCCAAATACTAAAACTATTTTGTTAGGTTTAGGAAGGAAATAGAGGTTTATTGCTGTTAAAAGGGAGTTTTTCATTCCCACTGTTACAACCTGTTCTAGGGGCCTGGTTTATGGCATGGATGAGGCACTTGCTCCCCCCAAGACCCAAGCAGCCACAGGAAACAATCACTGGTCATTAAGTGGCATTTATTTACAAGGTAGTGAGGAAAACACCAGAACAGGAGTGCCAACACTTCAGGGTGAGCTGAGGCCAAAATAATAAACAAAACAAAGCCCACACGCATAACCTCATGGGGAAAAATAACCAAAACAAAGAGTCTGGCCTCCTTGTTCTATCCAAAAACAGGAGAAAACGATGGGTTAAAAGTAATGGCAGTTCACCCCTACCCACTCGCCTTCCTCAACTATTACAGAGAACCTCAGCCAGCCACTGGACATACCTGTCCCTGTCCCACCCGTTTCCCCAAGTATTTGACTGTAGCTTTGCCAAATTCACATTTAGCAAGATTTAAAGTAAGCGATACTTCCTGAAACGGCTGAAAACAAGGGAGAGTGTTTCTAAATGTTCAGATTAGGTGGATGAGTATATCGCATGCCACTGTTGCCAAGTCCTTGCTCAAAAAGGTCTGTTTTAATTGTTGGGGTTTGTCTGTGTTATTGTAAGGTCTTTGCCTTATTATATAAAGTGGCTTGAGGTGACTGTTATAGTATCAGTACCAAAGAAAAGCAAAAACAAAACAGACTAAGTATTTATAAGTTGAAATATATGAACGTTAAAGCCATTCAAGGATTCCAGCTTTTAACCTTACACCATGTTTGCATTTGTGTCACATTCAGCAAATAAGAATAGATAAATCTTGGTTATCGTAGCAAAAGCTGTGTATCGCAAGAGACAACTGAGGCTGCACAGCAGAACGCCATCTGCTTTTTCTAAGACCACAAAGATGCACAGTGTTAAAACATTTGTTTTGACAAACACATGCAAGTGCATCTCATGTATTTTCCACATTTGTTCAGCCGTGTTAAGGGGGGACTGGGGCCCGGGTGCATCCAAAAGGTGTTACTATCACAGTTTCAGACGAGGGTTACATATTAATGCCAAATGTACTGAGAGAAATGTTTGAATATCTAAAATATGCTGATCTAGAGTTCTCGGATTCAGCCGAGGGAAGAACCTCATGCATAATTCAAAAGAACCGCCGCTACACTGACAATGAACGTTTATGTAAACCCAAAGTGAGATAATATGGCAAAAAAGCAGATGCTAATTCACCTCACTAACAATATGAAGATGATGATTTGCATACTGAACCGCTGTATCAAAGGTTAGAGCGGGAAAGAAGTGGAATTAAATGGAAATGCTCTCTTGATAGGAAGATAAACTTTGTGGAGAGAGCTGAGCTGTGTGTCATTACCCCTGTGAGGAAAGGTCACCAAAGAAAGAGTTTTGAATAGATGTAATTAACTCTGGAAGGATTTTCTCTCATTGTAGTTTTATGTCTTTTGTATAATTACTTGAACGTAAGCCGCCTCTGACAGCTGTCATGTTTACCAGCATGTTGAGCTGAAACAAATTGTTCTTTGTGCTGCTGAGGTCAGAGTTGTTGTCTAGCTGTTATAGAGAGGTTTCACTTGACATTTATACATAGCTGAACTTGAGTCCCTTTCTCCAGTTCAGTGCTGCAGTGTGCCCAAGTGGCAAGTTCTCTATGTTGGGCTACATTACTGGTCTATCCATCCATCCATTCACTTCCGCTTATCCTTTTCAGGGTCGCGGGGGGCGCTAGAGCCTATCCAGGGTACACCCTGGACAGGTCGCCAGTCTGTCGCAGGGCCAACACACAGGGACAGACAACCATTCGCACTCACATTCATTCGCACATTCACACCTAGTGACAATTTGGATTATCCAATTAACCTATCCCCACAAGCTGCATGTTTTTGGACGGTGGGAGGAAGCTACTGGTCTACTTTACTTAAATTTATTTAACCATTATAACTATCAGTTACTTTTAAACTTGGATTTAACTTAACATAAAACCATAAAAAAAGATCCATGTGCTTCCAGTATCACTGCTCCTTATACAGTCACTCCTGTGGCAGAATGTTTGTACTGTAAATCCATTTCTATTGGACGTTTCTAGAATATAGAGACGGTCTGGGCTAGCCTCAAACACCTGTGTAAAGTCCTGTAGTCATAGGACTTATTGAGCAACTGAAAATGTTGGATATCTAGAGGGCAGGTGGAAGAAGTCACACAACATCTGTCAGAATACCCACACTTTGAGCACTTAAGTGTGTGTTCAAAGTCCAAGTAAGTTGGCAGACATCAAACACACTGTACACTTACACTATGTGAGAGCAGAGGTAAGCGTATCAAACAATTTAATACACTCTATAACAGTTTGGTGGTTAACAGTAACACCATAAAATCTTATACAAAAATAAATTTCATTGTGCTCATAATGTTCAGAAAATTCATTCAGTTATTAACAGTATTGAGAAATGCACTTCATCAATTCAAAATGTAAGTACAATCAAACATTAAAGCACACACTACAGACAGTAAGTTTGAAATAACTATTAAAAATAATATTTTGATCATTGTAAAAGGGAAGTATTGAATAATAGAAAACAAACAAAGATAATAATCTGTGTAGTGTGTGAATTCACCCATTGAAGGTCAGCATCAAGGTCAACTTCATGGCTGTGGGAACATGCCTTGGTTGAGGGTCCTGAGGGAATGATGTAATGTGTGAAGATTTTGTGTAGCACTCATGTAAAGTAGATTTGTATAAATACTATATCCTGTAAAAATGACTTTGGTTGCAGTTGTTTTATTATATAATTAGTTGTTAAAGTTGAATGTATTCATAAAAAATTCCTCATTAGACTCTAAAAGAATAATCAGCATAGAAAATACACACAGAATCACGCAGAATATTCTTTAGGCTACACACACACACATGCAGACATCTAGTTTGATTTATACAAGAAATTAAAATAAAGCATCATACCAAAGACAATTGTTTACAACATCATCAAACAAATTTTAACATTACACAAATATAATCCAAGTAAATACAAAACATGTTTTTTTAATGATGATTTCATTTATTTAGAACCAGAAAGGTTTGAATAACTTCTTTCACTATGTGTTAAAGTAATTGGCCTCATTCCCAATAACTAGTTGTATCACCCTCTGTAGTAAGAATTGCAATCAAGAACTGGCAATGAGGCTTTCACATTACTGCGGAGGAATTTTGGTCTACTCTCCTTTAAAGAAATGCTGTGATTCAACCATGTTGGTTTTTGAGCATGGATAGCCTGTTTAAAGTCATGTCAAAGCATCTTAATCCTTTAAGACCTACCATAGAACCAAGTCCGCCAGAGCTTACTTTATATTTTTACATGCTGTAGTGCCAATTTAAAATGGGTTTTTTTTGTTTTTTACATATTGTGGCGAGCTCAGACAAGGAGGAGACGGAGGTATCGTTTGGTCTTGCTTCCCGTGAGCTAGCCAGGGAGCACAGCCGTTTATTAACATTTGCAGAAGAACACACTATCGCTAGCTAACTGCTCAGCGCGGCAACAACAACAACACACAGGGTGCCCTCTGACCCCGGAAGGACACACCGTCGCAGCGAGAGGGCATCACCCGTCACCATGGCAACATACACAAAACATAACTGTACAAACAGAACCCCGAACAGCCCTGACCCGCTACAATATATTTCTACTTGGAGAAATTTAAGAGGTTTATCCCTCAAAACTTTAAATACAAAAAAGTTGCAAAAAATAGTTTACAACAACAGGAAGTTGTTCATAGTTTTATTTTTGAGATACAGCAATTTTTATATACTGCAGGAAAAACGAAAAACAATCCTATGATGCAAATTTGCAAAGAAAACAGCATGTGCATCAAAATAAACTATTTCCCGCAGTGCAATTTGAGTTCTAAGCATCCCAGAAACTATTCAGAAAAGCATAAAGTCAAGCATGGCTTATAAAAACACCAGTATAGGCTATTAAGGCCTACAAGTAAAAAACTACATTTTCCGCAATAATGACGTCACTTCCGGTTTCGGGCAGGAAATGGCGGACTTGCAATAGTTCGCGCTGACATCTGTTTCAATGTGGGAAGTGTTACGAACAGCTGATCGGATCGGCAAAGCGTGTTTCTGGAATATTATGTTTTTGTTGCTGCAAGCGCTTTTTATGCAATTTTTGCAAAGCTATATGTGGAAGGAAACCGGGACCTAGGACAAGCTGATGGCATAAGATGCAAGTACATCTCCTCCGGTTTCATATGCAAAAAAAATTATTGCGCTAGCTTACGCGGTTCCGGTTCTACAGGGATTTAAAAATAATTACGCAAAACGGCTTTAAAGGGTTAATTGGATTGTCCAATTAAGATGCTTGTCCAAAGTCCAGACTTTGACAATGCCATGACAAAAGCTTCATTTTGGTTTTTTTTTTTTAAACATTCAAAGGTGGACTTGCAGATGTCTTTTGGGTCTTTGTCCTGTTGCTTAACCAAAGTGTGCTTGAGCTTCAGGGCAAGAATTGACAACAGGACATTCTCCTTCAGAATTTTCTGGTAGAGAGCAGAATTCATGGCTCAATCCATTATGGCAAGGCATCCAGGTCCTGAAGCAGCAAAGCACCCCTACACCATCACATTTCCACCACAATGTTTTACTGTTTCCGTGGTGTCCTTTTTTATGGAACCTTCCAGGAAATCCTATTTTTGTCTCTTCAGTCAGAATATTTTCCTTGGGGATCGATCATCAAAAAAAAAAGAAAAAAAAAAAAGATTTTCGTATGTCGAAAAGTCATGAAATGTGAAGTGATGGTGTTTTATTTTAACAGACTTTCAGAATTTCCAGTTCTAGTATGGGGATGTGAGAAAGGAGGACCCGAAAGCTGGACTCTTTACAGTGACAGTGTGCATCTGTTATTTACCTCACTGTAAATAAACACATTAAATCCCTGTTGCTCCCTAGACTCCTGTGTGTGTGTTCCCCTCCGACGTCCGTGCTCGTGTTTCTGCACACCCTGTGCGTGCTGTCCTTCTGGTTCCACGTTCCACCTGCAGGAAAACAACAGAAGCAGCCGTCAACACTGACCCCCACGGGCATACACGATCTGCACTACCGTACACTGACACACACTAACTTGAGATGTAACGCAATGATCCCACGTTGGTGGGAGCTCCAACACTCTCCTAAATAGCTCCTCCGACGAGCCCTGATCAGCAGCAGGTGTGTGGCAGGGACTTCAGGTGTGGCCCTACACTCACACCCGCAGACACACACATATATACACACACACACCATGCCTACACATAAAATAAGTGGAACACAAACATGGCAGCAATGTGCAGAAGACACACACATCACAAAATAATAATAATAATAATTATAATAATTATAGTACACACTGCTCACGGATCCCGAGTCCCCGGAACCAGGTCGGTGACAAGTGTTAACATTGAGTTATACAGGGGACCTATTAGTTCTCATTTCTGGGTCCATATTTATGCAACTGGACTTAATAGAATAGCTTTTTGGTACAACCCTTCACATCATCCACTGTTTGAAACAAGCCAACCTAGCAAACTGTCTTCTGATTGGCTGCCCCTTCAGTAGCAGAAATAAAGCCACAGAAACACAGGTTTAGTTATTCCTTTTTTTAAATAGTTCTGAAAAACGTATTTAATCAAGAAACCAGTTGAAATAATGATGGAAGTCAGCCTCTTCTTTATTGGACTGCTTCATATAGATCACATGCATCTCCCCCAGCCTCTTCACTGCTCTTATATGGTTAATTTATAGAGCTCTGTTTGGCTGTTACTTTTTATGGAACATGAAAATGGCATGTGTTAAAAGCATCTGGATTTGAGCAAGTAAGAACCGTGTACAGTATTTGCACATGTGACAGTACGACCCCATTAACCGTGTTCCAGTTTCTTAAAAAAGGAAAGAAAATCACGCACACTCTTGCAGTCTTATCAGGCACTTGGACAGTGCTGCCAATTACCGGATCTACATCACACAAGCAGGCATCTGTCTTGCTGCAAATACCACAAGTGAGGTAATACAAGAGGCCCAGAGAGTTGGAAGCAGAATAGGAGGGAGCAGATGTCACCAAGACTGCATGAGTTTCGCTTTCAATTACACCTAAGGAGGAAAAGCGGATTCGAAATACTAACATTCATTTGCTACAAGTGCTAAGATCTCTTACCTTATTATTTATGAGGCTATTAACTGTTAAGAACCAGCCAAGTAGCAACAGATCATCTGATACAAAATGCAAGCTGTGTGTGTTTCCTTCCAACTGTGCTTTTATGCTAACATATGACACGAGCATATCGCTGATACATTTCATTTCAAATGAATATGCAAATGTACGCCTCACAGTCCAAAAGCATGCACGTTTACGCCACCTCACATATACATCTGTCAAACAACTCTCATTTACCGCCTTTCAACTAATGCATCATCAGTCTACTTCTCAACTGTGTGATTTGCTGTTTCGTGCATAAATTCCCACACATGTGGCTTTTGTGAGTATATCCAACACGTTCTCACTCCCAAAGCGTAACATTTTACGCTAGGTGACAAATCGTCACCATATTACGTTTTCGACTACCCACCACGTTCCTAAATGATGACCTCGGAAAAAAGAGGAAATATGAGAACCGTCTGGACTGAATCTACACATGTTTGCTCTTTTTCTTCAAATCGCTTAGAAACATGCTATTTAACATCATTAAATTCCTGGTTAAGGTCAGGAATAAGGTTATGGTCAGGGCTAAGGATAAGGTTAGGTTTAGGGCTGGAATACAGGGCTGGAATGTCTATTACCGCGGGAGCGTCACTGCACTGGATTCCAGCCATAACCCGCCGTGTACCATAAGAACACCGAAGGTCTCCTTTCACGTTTCTCAGGAACGCCGCGGGACGTAACAAAACGTTGACATGTTACGCCTCGGGAGTGAGAACGGGCTGGTATATCCTTGTCTTTGTTTTGTTACTCTGCATTGTCTCCTCTTACTAAATCATCATATAGTCTCTTATTTCTTCTGCTGGAGAAACCCCCAATCAATCCAACACCCTGCGTAGGAGCTCTGGCTAGCATGTGGCATAAAAAACACACTGGGGATGAAAGTGTGCAGACTAAGCAAAGAAATGGGAAACCTGTGGGGTGGACGACCTGTGTTTGATATTGAAGGAATGCTGCTGAGACAGAGCTGTGTGTGAGAGGGTGAAGAAAGGGAAAGAAAGAGCACATAGGGCTGACATCTTCTCATGTGTCTCAATTAAGAACATACACCACTGCTAGGTAAAAGGCTAGGAGGCTTATTTCACATATATAAAAACACACCCACTAGAGCTGTAGCATGAGTTCATTGCCCCATATTGTGAATGTCAGTCAATGTCACCGCACGATCTGATATCGTCGTGTTGGTGTTGTTCCAGGATCATCATACTAAATGTTGTTCCAGAATCAACATTGCAAGTGACCAATCAGAATGTTGTGACCTCATACTTTTGCGACTTCGGGAAAAAACGCCGTAAAACAAAAAACTGTACTTAAGCTGCGAGAAACCGCCTCTGTCTGCCGATCAACGGACCCTGACCCTGACCCTAACCCTTTAATAAACAGTAAGCAGAATTGATATTGTCCTTGCAACATTGGAATTTCATAAATGCACGAATGGCTTGGCGCGCAAAAGAATAACATCACAACAATGTGATTGGTCACTTGCAATGTTGAACCTGGAACGACATTTTCATGATGATCTGGGAACAACACCAACACGACGATATCAGATCATCCCAATGTCACCGTGCTGGAGACATGAAGTAAGGCTTTACTTGGAGCTATGGTTTTCTGAGCTCATCAATGGAGAATGAGTTCCATTTTATCGACTTGAACTCGGCCATACAGTTTTGGCTGCAAATTGGGAGATACAAGCAAATGCACTGTAAGCCCTTTTGGAGAATACAGCAAAACAAATATTGGTGGGATGATTGAACCTGCTGGAGTTAATAGTAAAACAAGACCTAGACTCATTTTTTAGGCTAATTTTTCGAATCAATTTTAGTACGATTACTGTTTAACTTGTTGTCACCAGATCACCTTGGACCCATAGGCCTAGAGACTGAACAGTGACCATCTGTCAATCATCAGTTGCTAAGAAAAAAACAAGCATTACCCAGCAGTTTGGCGATTGGTAGCTGGAGGTTACTGACAGTCTCCTTATGATTATAATAGTCACTAGCATCAGATCACCTGTACTAAGATGATACTTGCCAACTACTTAGCAGTGAAACAATTAAATGTGCAACATAAACCAGCAAAGGAAGAACATCCACTTTTAAAGTAAAAGCTGCAACCAATTTATTTTAAAAGGCACAGTTTTAGCATTGTAAGCGAACACTCTTTGAGTCCAGTTGCAGGCATCTTTGATGTAAACAGTTGGGGTAGATGACTGCCCCTCCCTGAGACTGGTTCTGCTAGGTTTCTTTCTGTTCCTGTTGCTTTCTTCCTTCCCACTGTTGCCAAAGTGCTTGCTCATGGGCAAGTGTGTGATTGTTGGGGTATTCTCTGTATTGTATATATTGCTGTATTATATCATTTTGTGTTGTATTATTATGAGGTCTTTACCATACAATACATTATATATAAATTAACTGAACTGAATTGAAATTAATTAAAATCTGTTTTGTAAGCAATCATGAGCCAAGAGCTCAGGGATCAGACTGCTGTAAATGTTCTGTTTGTGCCTCTGTATGATGTCAGAGAGCCTAATGTTGTACCCACACAGCTTTGGCTGCGAGTACATGAGCACTACTCACCTGCTGTTGAAATCTTTTACTTACAAGGTGCAGTGAAGCAGAAGAAAGGGTACCTAACAATAAGAGAAATGGAGCCAAAACAGCTGGAACTGCACCAAGACCCAGAAAGAGATAAATAAAGATTCTTTTGAACTCAGATAGATGGAAAACTACTAGCTTTCACCTTTTTGACTCAACTTTTCACTCAACCGCTTGCACTTTTTCATGGGTTGTCTTCCACATTAAGTGGAATGGACTGGCATTTATATAGGCCTTTTTTTTAACTCTTGCTAGCTACTCAAAACACTTGCACACTGCAGATTTAACGTTTTCACACATATTTACGCAAATAATCTTACATGCATGTCTTTGACCTGTGGGAGGAAGCAGAGTTCTTCAAGTGAACTCACAAAGGGGAATGTGTACATCTGTCAGCACTAACGTGCTATTCCACACCAAGTAACTTAAAGCGCACCCAAAAAAACAAAACAAAAGAACATTAATTACGTGTAAATTTCCCATCTTATTTTGTTACATAAATACGATGTAAAATGTTATATTTAACCCTTTACAGCCGATCGGAGCGGGCACGCTCTGTTTTGCGTAACTATTTTTAAATCCCGGTAGCACTGCAACCACGTAAGCTAGCGCAAAAATTTTTTTTGCATATGAAACCGGAGGAGTTGTACTTACATCTTATGCTATCAGCTTGTCCTAGGTCACGGTTTCCTTCCACATAAAGCTTTGCAAAAACTGCATAAAAAGCGCTTGCAGGAACAAAAACATAATATTCCAGAAACACGCTGTGCCGGTCCGATCAGCTGTTCATAACACTTCCTACGTTGGAATAGACGTCAGCGCAAACTTTTGCATTTCCGCCATTACCTGCCCGAAACCGGAAGTGACGTCATTTTCGCGGAAATGTAGTCCTTTTTACTATCAGGCCCTCAGGGCCTATACTGGTCTTTTTAAAAGTTATCTTTGACTTTATGACTTTCTGTGTCGTTTCTGGGATGCTTGGGCCTCATATTGCACTGCTGGAAATAGTTTATTTTGATGCATATGCTGCTTTTTTGCAAATTTGCAGTATAATATTTATTTTCGTTTTTCCTGCAGTGTATAAAAATTGGTGTATTTCAAAAATAAAACTATGAAGACACTCAAAATAAATTTCCTGTGGTGGGAAACTATTTTGTGCAACTTTTTTGTATTTACAGTTTTGAGGGATAAGCCTCTTAAATTTCTCTAACTAGAAATATATGTTAAAAAAGCAAAAACGATTTTCAATTTTTTTTGTAGTTTATTGCACTTTTTTGCAATTTATGTAATTACTATGCACTTAATGAATACATATTATTAAAATCTGGGCTATAATGGTTGTATTGATGTATAGCAACTTGAAATGCTCCCAAAAATGGCTCCACAGCAGGTAAAAATATAATATAAGCTCTGGCGGACTTGGTTCTATGGTAGATCTTAAAGGGTTAATGGAATTTGGTCAAATGAAATTTAGCCGATTACTATTCAGTTAGCTTATTTCAAGCATATTTTCTGTAATGATTAATTATTTTTAATGAACAAACATTGGATTTTTACATTTCAGCTGCATTTTACTCATAATTATTGGTTGAAGAAGTGGGTTACAAATCCCTCCAACACAATGTCTGGACTATTGCAGGCTTACTAACCACCCTCCATTGTGTACAATGCAGATGAAATTTCACACACTAAAAAAAATAAGTGTGGTTACTTCATTATTGGCACAGAAAAGAACAAAATAGAACTGGTTTTTAAAGAACAGTTTATCTTTTTTATCTTTAAATTTTTTTTAGCTTCTACAAATGCCAATGTTAGAAACAAAATATTGATGAACTAGAGCGTTTTAAAATTGTTAAAAATATCAGAATGAAACTGAAACAAAAAAGGCAGGTTTTTCATGAAGTAACGGATGTGATTTTAAAATATCCATCTGATAGTGATGTAAAACCCTTAAAATGCTGATTATCAGTTCCAAATCTTGCCACTGGATTTCTACCATTTTATTAAGAAATCCTTCTGCCGTTGCAAGTGTGATGCCACATGGAGTTACCCTCGTCAGGGTGTGAGGATGGAGGTGCTGGATTGGAATTGGGCTTCTCGTTCCAGTTCCTGGCCTCCAACAAATGAGGCCTAACAGACACATCTCTGGAGGTGCCTGCATACACAGCCCTACATCCATGCATGCACATGCAAAGGACAAACTTGCAAGCACACTGTCTATTTCTCACAAACGCATACCCCACACACACATATGTAGTCTGCCTCTCTCCATTGCCAACAGGAGGTAATCAAACACTTGATATGCACTAACCAGATCCATTAAGGAGCTAATAAAGGCTCTGGCTGAGTTAATTAATGACCCCCAAGAACATCATCTGCCTCCAGTGCTACTGCTCAGACTGCTGTCTCTGACTCTCACTGAGCACATCCCAAATCAAAACAAAAACAGCCACAGCGAGTGTGATTTAGGTGAAAATCCACTTGTGGTGTTAAGAGGACAGAAGAACAGGACAAATGACAGAAGCTCCATTGATTGGACGATGAGGCATGTGCACGTTGCCTTATTTGCAGGCACTTTATGATGTATTTGATATGCAGAAAAAGGCCATTTCTGCAGAATGCCTCACAGACACAAAAAAGTAATTCATGCTAATGTGGAAAAAAGGGACGAGGGGGAGATTGAGCAAATCAATTTCATTCATTTGGTGAAGCCTTGTGGAAACTTCTTCATAAGACAAGCACTCTCCATTCTCTGCCTCAGTAGATAGTGCTGTCAGTCTGTTCCGATAGAAACATTTTAAATGTTGTTTCACACATGGCTAATTGTATTTTTTTGTTTTAACTCACTGATGGCTCTATAGTCTTTAACTTCTGTAATTAAAATAAAGATGGAAAAGAATGCATAATTTTAATGGTGATTTTGAAGGGGAATGTCAAGCTGTCTGGCTGAGGGAAGTCTAATATGGACTGCAACATGAGGTGATTGAAATGGAATTCAGTAAATGGAAAGACTTAATCATCCCTTCCTATGAAGATGGGAATAAAATATGCATTCTGTGGGCTCACTTGCCACAGCTAAATGACTTTCAAATCCATTTTTATTGTTTTAAAATGAGCGCACACATTAAATATCTGGTAAGAAAAAACAACAACAACAACTTCTTTTGAATTATAAACAGTATTTTTGTACTTTTCATTAAAATACAAAAAAATCAAAACACATTTTTGTGTCATGTGTAATACATTGACACATATGGCAAAAAAGTTTTTATTGTTGAAATAAAAATATTATTCCTTTTCTTTTGCTACTTTTCCACAATTACGTATGTAAAGCTTCTTCAAAATAAGACTTCCCCTTTCACAGGAAGGAACCAAACATTTAGAATAAGAAATGGACACGTTACAAAACCTATGAATCTTTCCAGCATAGTGGACTGGGGGTCATCTATACAGACTTTCATGCCATTTTTAAAAGTGGTCTTGAGCAACAGTGCTCCAGGGTTTCTGAAGGTTTTTCAAAGTTCTCTTTACCTGAACAAAATGCTTTTTGTTGTTGGTTCCTTCAGCTATTTAACACTGACCCAGCTTAACACCAACCTCTGAATAATTCAAGCACAAAAAAGGTACAAAACAGAAAACTTCTCCATGTCATCTTTTGTTACTAATCTGGTGCTTCTGTGTCATATGATATTACTAACCTGGCTGTTGAAGTTAAGAAGGAGTTGGAGAGCTTTGGGCTCCACCAGTAGGTGGACTCTCTGGTCTGGGCTTCAGCTGTTCTCACCTGTTCCCCATTGCTCATAATCTGCCTGTATTTCAGAACCAGCTCCTACCTCCACTTCTCGCCAAATTGCCATCAGCTAGTCAGTGGTAATCAAGCTCTTCATGGCTCTTTTGTTCCCCATGTATTACAGAACTCCTCCTGAATACTGTCCAGAAGCTTTGCTGAAGGTGGTCACACTAAATATTGACTTTCAAGCTTGTTGGAATAGTGTAAAACTCAATTTGTGATTCATATGCTGTTTTTTATGTATGCAAATTTAAATAAATTGCTGCACATACATTACATCCCATCTTCCCAGATAAAAATTTAAAGAGTGGCTCATGATTTTTGCATGGTACTGTATTTGTCAGACTATGCTGAGGAGATGAATCAAACACAAAACACATGGGCAGGTCGAAAAAGTGAAGCCAAGTCTATATGTATGAGGCAATAAAGCAAGTTACACACTGTCCAAAAGGAAACAAAAATACAACAAAAAATGTACCATGAAGATATGAGGAATCAAACCAACCGAAACAGACAACGGAGATGACAGGACTATATACATATGCCCAGCCCTCATTAGCTCCACCCGCCTATCCATCTCATCTGTGCTGAAAGATGGAAATAAAAGCAGAACAAGACACAAAAGAAAACTAACCTTCAAAGTACATCAAGAAGTACCCAAAGGACTTAACAAACACTGAGACGAGAAGACTAACTCAGGCAGCAACAGGCAAGCAAATAAGGCAGGAGAACTAGAACCAACACTGTGCGTTTGTGGTTCAAACCAGCTAGGGTGAATTCCAGTTGGCTGTAGGTGCGAATGTCTGTCACACCTGTCCAAGGTGTGCCCTGCCTTTTGCCTGTTCGAACAGCTTGAACAGGCTCCTCCTACGACCCTGAACTGGACGAATGGTTGAGGAAATGGATAGATGGATGGACATATGGGATATATTAAATTTATTAAATTAGAAACACAACGTAACCTTTTTTTGTTTTGTTTTGTTTAAACCATATACGTCATATATGAAAAAATAAGAAAAGGAAAAAAAAAGTGCAAAATAAAGAAAAATACACTGCAATAATGCTCTACCTGTTTCAGTTCACATATCTGAAAAAGAGTGGGAAGAAGTGCAAACTTATTGAATCCCACTCCTTCTTCACAAGTCATCAGTTATTATTTATCTAGTTTCCTTATTGTTACAAACATCAATAACAGCAATAAACATATTTTAATTACACAGAATATATACACTATGTAAAATACAAAAATATTCTCTTGTTTTTACAACTCCATAGCTTTACATCCACACATCAAAGCTAAGTGCGTCCAATTTTGAAATGTTAATTGCAAAATCTGAATATGGATGAAGTAACAACAAGAATAAACAGAGACATTCACAGAAATTCAACATCTTCCTCTTCTTCTAACAAATATATATCACATTGAAAAAAATACAGTAAATATTACAAAAAACTTGGAAGCCATGAAAAAAACTGAGGAATATTTTTGAATATTTTAATTAATTTAATATACATGACTTTTTTTAAAGATGATGTTTTGAGCATCACATTTAAGTCAAACATTTTTACATCAAAGTTTTACATCAAAGATTTGATTGAAAGCAGACATTTTTGGACAAGGCATTTAAAAACTTTTTAAAGCTTGTTAAATTCCAGAAATATTCCACCAATGGACAGTCCAGTCTTTGAACCATGACAAGATGTTGCCCCGTTTTTAAGGTTGAAAAATGCTTCCTTGAAATCAATTAGCAGTAAAAACTTGCCTTATTAAAAGGTAGATCACACAATAAAAAAAATCCATAGGCGGATTACTGGCGCAGCACAACAGGGTTTCCATCACACGATTGTTCCCATTTGGTATAAGAAAAGCTCATAAATCACAGGGTTAATTCGTTTTTTTTTTACATCTCTGTTGTATGACCCCTGTCCATTAATCTCTGTGCAGAGATGAAGAACAATTAACCCTGACCTTAACCCTCACCCTAACCTGCGTGCTGTCATTATAATCAATTGACCTTAATGCTTTCCAGGATTAATCGTGCAACATTTCCACTTCATTAAATGTCGCACAAAAAACTTGTGATTGAGTAGAAACGACACAATGGAACGACATGCTGTTTGCTTTGTACAATCCCATGATATCACGTCAACAAATAAGCATGTGACAGTGATATTTTTGTTGTTGAATCAATATTGACAGTGATTCCAGTAACCACTCCCAATTAACTTACACACAACGAGCTCCCTTATTGATTCTCCGAGTGCTGTTTTCAAACCTAAACGGCACATCAGTCAGAAGATAACCCCTTTGTTACAGGTTCTTCTGGTTGTTAATTGCGTAATTCACTGCAAATTGATTTACCTGTTTATGCACCGTGGGTCTCACAGTGTGGCTTTTGTTTGCAGATAACTCTGTGAATTAGGGCTCTCCAGTTCTTTGTGTTTTTTGGGCCTTTTAAAATATTTTTCTTGTATACCTGTCCTGCACACAATGAGAAATTATGTTCACACGTGTCCAGATGAGATAAAAGACATGTTTTTTTAATGAATTTTAATCTAAATAAATTGGACTTTTGATGCTCGGCCGATCAAATTTCTCCATGTCTGCTTACACCCTTTATTTGTTTGACCTCAACAGTAAGACACGGCAAATGAAGGGTTCAAAGCAGCTGACAGACACTGTCAAGCCTAATTACACGGCGAGAATATTTACATTTCCATCCTGATTCCTTTAATCAAAAGCAAATAAAATGTCGCCTCCTTTTAAATGCATGAGTGCAGATTGAATTCTTTTATTGCTTTCATTTTATTGGCTAGTTTACTGAAGACCTTGGGGGCAGAACTAAATTGATTTAGTTATCAATGCATATTTCTGTGTACGCATAATAATTGACCCTTGACCCGCCCCTCCCCAGCTAAGTTATGGATTTGAATGGACCTCTCTCAACAACCCGACATCCCACCAAAATAAGAAAAAAAAACCAACATCCTACCTTAATGCCAGCCCAGAGCTCTCTTTAACTATTTGCTTTTGCTTTGCTTCTCTCTCTCTCTTGACATTTAGCAATGTGCTAGCTATACAGGCACCTCTCACTTGTTTGCAAGGTCATTAACTGTTTCTCAGAGTCTCTACGTCCAGCAAATGTGATGATTATGGTCCACAGAGAGGCTCTGAGAGAGGCTATAAGAAGCCACCATCATCACAAAACACTGGTGGCATTATAAAACTAACTGGCTATCTTATTTCCTTATTCATTGCCCTTTTGTATGCAGACTCAGCCCTTACTCAAGGGTTCTAAGTCCCTATGAAAAAATAATGTTAATTAATTAAACTGGCATTGATGTGACGGGGTTAGGGAAACGATTTGCATTCATACGTACAGCTTTTGGGTTGGTCCTATTCAGCCATCTTTGACAAGGATTGCTGAAGTGTTAAAAGGTTCTACACTTGCATACAAGCACACAATGCACACACACAACCAGAATGCACCACGGGGGAGATTTAAACAGGGATTTAGAGGAATAAATTATGAAGTGCAATCTTCACTGTTTGGAACGAAGGCCCTGTCTGCTGCGTTAAAGGACAAGCAAGGCTGGGCAATGTGTAAAATAATAGAGCTTTTCAGCTGTCTATCTTGCAGTTTAAAGCCGGCTGTCTACAAAAACAGTATCTAAATGAAAAGAATTGCCAGTAAGTAGTAAACAGTATTTTATGATAGTGCTTTCTAGAAGCCTTATGGTTTCATCAATACTCCACGGGCCGGTAAATTTGAAGGTCACTGACAAATTAAAACCCTCATCATTGCAGAATCTGTATTTACTGGTGTGGAATTTTTAAAAGCTCCCATTCATTTTTGTTGCATGGAACTGAAAAGTTACAAGAGCAAAATTAAATATATAGTCTGTAGTTAAAAATCCCTGGCAATAAGCCAGAGTACAGAGCTGTGAAATGCTGCTGCGACTGATTGAACGGTTTGTTTTGCCAAACGTCTTTATTATTTTCTCAATGAAAAAGTGGACAGATGGCATTTACTTTCTTCCCACCACGTTACTGCTTCATCCACCCCAGTGTTTGCTTGTTTTTAACATTTGCATGTAAACATACCTCAGCCCGACAAGTTTTCAAGGTAAAGCACCATATGAAGAGGTATCATCTTAAATTCTGTGACTCACGCAAGACGGTAAAGGCAATGGTGGTAGAACTAAATGCAGGCGGACATCGAATTAATCAACTGCTCGAAGGGGAACGCTACCAGTTCAGATATTGTTGTCTTATGTCCCCACAAACTTTTGGGTCTTCGTGACTCTCTTCATCCTGTGATGCTTGACCTACTCAGAGGGACAGAGTTTATATCCAGATGTCTTTTTGTCCAGCACCACTGCATTTTACTGTTTCATTAACATTCAGGTCCCGTCTGAAAAGCATCAGTGCCGGGGCTATCATGATCATTGGGACTAAGGAAATGGAGCATAAACATAAATACAACCACAGGGGGTGAAGCCTAGCATGCAAGACCAACTTTTAGTGGGCTGTAATGTGACTCCCTCCAAGTAATCTTGAGCAGTCATAAGGTTTACATACAACCAGCAAACATTCGGAGGCTGAATGACCTTTTCCTAGGACACTTAGTCCAATGTCATAACAGAGCTGAAGAATTTTTCCAAAGGTGGAATGTCATTTTCAAAGGAGTATCACGATAACCATCACGTTTAAAAAACTTGAACATGCATTGTATGTTTTATAGTTCTAGACATTTGAGTTTAATGCATTTGTTTAGCATTTGCAGTCTTCGTTTAGATGAGTCTGACTAATAGCATTGTTGCGGTAGGAATAATAATATAACACTGTTAACCATTATTATTAAGGTATTAGCAAGTGCTTAATGCATTATTCAAATAGCATTACTCTTCCTTAGTATGCCATTTATGAATATACATATATTATAATCATTATGATTCTTACTAGCGGTCGTGTAGTAGCAGTGATAGCTGTACATGATGTTTAGACATGTCACAATGCTATCATGAAGGGTGTTGTTAATTTTACCATAAATATTGTGATTTGAAAATCTGAGATTATCTGAGAGTGTTCACAAGGCCCCAGAAGCCACAGAAAGTCACTGTGAAAAGCCATTTTTTTCAGCAGATTGCCCTATTGCAGCATATTAACCTCTTAAGCCCCAAGGGGGTTTCTGAGCTTCCTGCTCGAAAATGTAATGCCGAAATTTAATTGATTATTTCTCTGCAATTACAAACTCTGTCCTTACAATCTTGGTATCAAAAAAAAGCTAACACTTGGGAAATTTCATCAGAGGTGTAAATGTTGAAGCAGATATTACTGTGTCAAAGTTACTGAGACTGGAACACAGAAAAAGTAAGTAGATATTATCCTCGCCTAATTTTCTTTTACTTTTTAGTCAGTGTCAGTGATAGCCCTGGAAGCTAACTAGCCTGTCTTTAGCCGGTTACTTGAAGTCTGAAGAATTTCTGGTTCGGTTTAGTTTGTTTAGCGGACTTCTGCGCATTTACGTAACTGCTCGTTTAATCACGGCTTGTTTTCGGTGTGTTCGGTGGTTGTAGAAATGGTTTATATGACATTTTAGCTGAGATTCTGAGGTTTCTGTGGATACCACACATGTCTGGACTTATATTTCTCAACCGATTAAACGTGATCTCCTCCTTTTTGCCCCGGGGGGCTTAAGTGGTTAAGGGGGGAAGTTGACTGGAAGAAAACAAAGTGTGGAGGGAAAAGACCCACAGGATGATTACAGTCTTGAGAGGATTGACAGGATAAGTTGTGAAGAACCCAGGAGAGCTTCTCAAAGTGTGGACTGAGCCTGGTGTCAGTGCATGCAGAGCCACCATGCACAAAAAAGTGGCTAAAACTGTCAGATCCCTAATATCAAGCTACTCCTGAACAGGAGACATCAGAGGTGTCCTATGCAGAGGTAAGATGCAAAACAAACTGGACTGAAAAACTGGAGATTTTGCATGTCTTTTAGGTCTTAGAATCTGCAGGGCACAGAATCCAAGGTGAACCTGAACGTGAAGCCCTTACAGAACCTTTGGGGTATTATTAGAGTAAGATGAATGTCCATACCCAAAATAGAGATGAACTGAAGTGCCGCTATCAAAGCAACCCAGGCTTCAGTAACACCTCAGCTGTGCCACAAGCTGATTGCCACTATCCCATTTCACACTGATGTAATAATTCAGGGTGAAAGTTGCTGCAAACAAGCATCGATGAAATGAACTCATTTCTTTTAGAAGTTCTACATTTTGGCTTTGTAAACCCTTATTGGTCAATATAAGTTTCTGATTTTAATGAGCTAAAAACAATGATCATTACAATTAAAACAAAAACAGGTTTAAAATATATGAAAAAAGACAATCATTTTGTTTTGATATTCTAATTTTTTGACACATACTAGCACTAGTACTAGTACTGTACTTCTGATACATTGAATTTATTTCACTGCTTATGTGTTGAGGTTTAATGATACAATATTTTGGTAAAAAAGAAAATTTCTTTGTCACAAAGTATAATAAAGTCGGAGATGACTCACAAAAACAGTGGGCACTCAGAATTACAAAAATATATCACTTCCAAAGGATGCACTTCTCTCTGCGTGAGTTAATACACTGATCATGGTGATTCAAGTCAAGTGAATTGTTTTTGCCTCAAAATATTACCTTTTGAAAATGGGAAATATACCTCATTTAGAGTAATGACAGTCAGATTTGTGGATTATCTGTCAAAATTCAAACATTTCCTGTGGGAACAATGTCACTGCTAAACATTTAACCCATTTTATTCTTTAAATTTTTAGGTTTTGTTCCACCTTCACTCTGCTTGGTGATGTCAGATACCTTGAGATAGACGTCTGAGATTCTACAAAACATTAAGTAAGAAAAATGTGTATTTTTAGGCATTATTAAGGCTCAAAAACACAATACTTTAGTGTGCGCAAGTATTCTAATGTGACAATTCCTGAATAGAATTGGAGACATTGAATTATTAATAATGACACTGATAATCCTTCACATATTGCAGTTATGGTATTGCCTGTATACCTCCCACAGTCTGCTATTTGCAGTGTGGCTCTCTCATAAATATTCAGCAGCTACTGTATCTGGTTAAACATCATTATTATCTTTGAAAAAAGAGTATAATTTCAAAACAGGAAATTGAAAGAGGAAAAAAAAAGTCCAAACTACTGACAGCATTATCATATTGATAAGCTTCACGCATCCTTTCTTCAGCTTATGATGAGAACTGAGCATGTCGATACAAAGGCTCTTGTTACAGATGAGAGGACTCTGTGCAGCCTCTTCCACACATAACGCATGCAGGCTTTCGTTTTCTTCCTCACACACATATACAGTGGGCATAGACTTGTTAACACACTACAAACCCTATATTTCATTGACCACTAGATATATCTTTCAGCCCCGTTTGCAAATTATTCTCGCGGTCCTCTCAGGAAGAAACAATGGGGCTGAATCTTTAATCTACATTAAATGCAGATTAAAGAGCCAGAACTTCCTACACTGTGCATGACTAAAAGTAAATTCAGCTGAGTATATGCATAACAATATAGTAAGGAAGAAGGATATCATCCTTCAATGGTTATGTCTTGTATCTTGCATACATATAGCTGTGTGGTAGCCTGTAGGGACCACACCCACAACTTGTCAAACCAGCTATGGGACGGTTTTGGATGAAATTCTGAGCTCAGTAGGTTATTTGGAGGCATATTTTACAAGTGAGATGCTAACCAAATGAGTGCAAAGTGTTAACTTCTTCTCAACAGTTGACTTCGGAAATTTTGGAAGGAGAAAGTTCAAATTGGAGGGGTTGCACTTGGGTATGACATCATATAGTAGCAAATCTGTAAACACTAGAATGTGGCGCAGTGAAATCTGTAGCCTAAAGAAGCAAGATGGTTGAATGCTAGGAGTGTGTTAGTGTTAAGTCAATCTAAATTAAAACTATGAAACAATTACATTAAAACAAGCACAGAGGAACACAATGAAAAAGCTATGTTAGCTTGATGCTTTTCCCCAAAAAGGCTAACATTTATGTTAAAACCAATTCAGTATAAATATCCATTTAATATTTTAAACGTTACGCTGGCCAATATGTGAATTTATGAATTTGCTTGTTGCTTCTCTTCTTCTTTCAGCTGCTCCCTTTAGGGCAGGGGTAGTGGAAGGGGAACTCCAGACCTCAAGGGGTGGTGTCCTGCAGGTTTTTGATATCACCCTGGGTCAAAACACCTGAATCAAATGATTAGTTCATTACCAGTTGAAATTCAAGAAATGTTGAGGATGTAATTTAGTCATTTAAATCAGCTGTGTTGGATCAAGGACACATGTAACATATGCAGGACACCATTTCTTCCTTTGTTTCATACTGTCTGATAACTTTCATACAGTTAAGCACTACGTGATTGAAACACAAACTTCATCTCTCTTAATAATTTTTTAGAATTATATGCAGAGCTGCTTATTGAACAACAACATCTCAGATCTTAGAATCATTTTGCTTTTTATTCTATCAGACTTACAGTAGGCAGCTGGTGTTTCGAGTTGACTAAGTATTAAAAACATAATCTGAGTCTTTAGGATCTTCATGTACAGCATCAACATGCTGGTTCAGATGTTTCTGCTCTTTGTGATAGGTCTTGCACGTTCCTCCTGGATTAAAATATTTTTAATGTTAGTTTTAATCCAGAATAAACTGTATAAGAATAACACATTGGGAAATAAAGTGAAAGATTAATTTCTAAAGATAATTACAGACCTCCAATGAGACATTGAAGTTAAATAAGACTATCTTGTTAATATTTGAACTCAGGCAAAGCGATTTCCTCAGTAACAAATAAAACACTGAAATAAACAAAATATTGTATGCCAGAAATCATCTAAGTGAATTATATCTCGTGTTTCACTTTCACACAGTGGCAAAAGCCAAAGGGTGAGCTGAGACAAGGTGAGCTATCTGTTAGACGTGCAGGAACGAGCATCTCCAAAAACGTCGGAGTACTTTTGCAACCAGGCAATATCTTGATAAATTGGGCAGGTATTTGAAGTTTACAGATTCAGATTCTCCCCTAAAAACACAGAAACTATAATATTTCTCATCCACCATTCTCACTTTTGAGTTTCAGATGAAATGCATTCTGGGATACTTGGCTTCACCAAGTACACACAAGTCAACACCGATGCATCCTCTATAGAGCAAGAACTAATTTGGGCATTTTAAGCATACTTGACATGATGTGTACTTCAAATTGGAACATTAAATGAGTTATGACTGATGGCATTTCACAAATATACAAGAACACAAGTACACACAAGGACACTGAGAAAACACCAGGTTGTGAGGCTAACTGAGTCTATCTCACAAGATACTTTTATCAGTAGGTATAAGTGTAACACCGTAAGTTACTTTTACAGCATTATCCAACACTGAATCTACTAAGGCTGTGTGCGTATACTCTTTCAGATTAACATGCAGTACATAACAACCTCAACGTTTCTTGTGATTTGCCTGCTGTTTAAAATATCCTGGAAAAAAAAGAAAGATTTAATTGAAATTGTTTGAATTGTTTCTGTCTGATTAGAACAGTAAAACAAGCTGGCTAAAGGTTACTCATAAGAAATCAGAAGTAAGTGTAGCCCAGCTAGGAAAAAAGAGCAGTGGAAAGTAGGTTTTTTTTGGTGTGTGATGAAATTTTTTTTTAGCAATTTCTTTCTTTCTTTCTTTTTTTGTTTAAAGGAAGATTTGGACAAATAAGAATATCTGTTGTCGTTTAACTTGGCCAATCAGCAATGAGCTCCCAGCAACCCTTGCTGTTGACCTTGATCACATGACTTTCTGTAGTTGCCATTTCTTCCTGTTCATACAATGCCATGTGTCAGAGAAACTAATGTTCCCGAAACGAATTTGCTGCAGTTTTTTTTGGTCGGTCAGAGTTTCACCCTGTCATCAGTGAGTAAGAAAAGTGGGGAAAACCCAATTTGTTAAGGAGAAAAGGGCAGACTTAATGGAACGGAAAGTCCGCTAGCCACTAAGCTAACAGCTCGAGCTCACGCTAGCAGAATTGAATGTGTTTCTGTGTGTGAAATGTGAGACTGCGACCGTATTACATTTAAGAAAAAAAAAAAGAAACAAAAACAAAAGAAATGGTCCTAATCAGTTTTATGTGTAACAATTTAATTCAATTGTAAGCCGATTCTTGTATTTTCAGTTGTGTTCTTTAAGTTGTTTATAATGTACAAGTCTGGTGAGCTACTGTGAGTTGCCGTCTGCAGCTACAGTGTTAACTCTAGAAGCAGTGTTTTTGTGAACATTGTCAATCCTTCAGGTTGATAAAATTATAGCTCACCTAAGAGGATATGATGCTGCAGTGATATACTTTTGTTGTACATCAGAGCTAGCTGAATTAAGACAGAGTTACACTGATACTTATTGTTCATTCTGAATGTTCTAAGTAAGTGTGGCTGTTTTACAACGGTGTATGTGACTATATGGAGCTGTGACCTGTTTATAGGTCAGGTTTTTTTGTTATCTGGTAAAAGGATGACTCGACAGACAGACCCAGTCTGAAGCAAGCCCTCATTGAGGAGCAGTAATTCCACAGTTCCAGTTAACTGGATGGCAAGCCAACCCAAAAGTGAACAGGATTTGCTGAGGTTTTATTGAAGCCCAAGTTTCGTTCCCATTGAAGCTTCAGATACCTGCAGGACTACGAACTTTCTTCCTTCATCAGAGTGTGGTAGGACAAACGTTAAACAAACTGAACGGGCCCCAACGATCCATCAGTTACCAGACATTATTCACTCATACAATTGACTCAGAGAAAGCTGTATGCGCGCACTTTTATTTAGTTCGTTATTTTGGGGGGAAATATTTTGTATTTTATTTTATTGCTTTCATTACATTTGTTGCAGCTGCTGTGTGTCAAATATAACAAATTTGTGAACAGTCTACTGTGGTGTGGTCTCTCCTTATTGGTGTTTATACCTTGGGCTCCTGCCGATCCTAGATTTTCTGATACAGGCTAGTGGGAGTTCGGTCATTCTTAATAATAATTTGTAAGTTGGGTTACATAAGCTTGGGTGAAAGTGGAGAGTATATTTATTCACAAAGCAGTGCCAGACAACTGTTGATTGATTTTTTTGAACCTTTGTATATTTATCTGTACACACACACACATACACACATGCCCACAAAAACATACAGTATATACATGCCTGGACAAAAAACACTTCCCTTGTTCTCAGGCTGATATGGCTAGCACTGACTGACAAATGGCGAGAGTGCTTGCTTTGGGATTTTCACCTCAGTCCTGGATGGTGATGATTGAAAAGACACTCACACACCAAGCAACCCCTGAAAGCGTTGTTGTTTTCTTCCTGATTCATTATACGCGTATTCCCACAATGGGTTTGACGTGCTCTGCGCACAGCCATTCAATTGTAAAAAACCAAAGTTGAGTCCTAAACATGGAGCAAGTCGGCCCCAAGAGAGAACATAAATCTTGTAAATGTACTTGAACCCTGCTACAGGCATTGTTGAGCATTAAAAAACAGAGTGTGCTAGTGAGATTATGTGTGTTTGGGAATTCAGTGGTACATAAATGAACAGGACGAAGAGGGTTATACAGCAGAGAATCATTCTGAGATGATTTTAACTGTAAACATGAAATATTCTAAAAGTCCCCCGAGACCCTCGAATTGTTTATCTGCAGTTAAATCGCTTTCATTTATTCAACATTCAACTATGTGCGATATCATCGAGAACGCTATTTCTGCATCTAATCCTGATCTGGCTCGGGGAAGTGAATGAGTAATGCTTAACAACTGTGTTGGCACCCGTCAGCAAAACACTGGAGCACCCCCTCATGCTCCATTAAAGATGAACAGTGGCCAGCAATGGAAAACTCTGGATTTACAGGGCAGTGCTGAGTCGTGTGTGCGCAAATAGAGGCCAAGCAGCAGGGTCAAAATGAATATGAATGATTTTGGAAATGGTTGTGAATGATCAAAAATATCTAGTATGAATAATCTCTTCACTTCCCAATGACGTAATAAAATGATTTAGAATTTGCAGTGAGTATGTGCTTTCAAGTCTGAGGCCTGCCAGCTTTCGCTTATACTGTTTTTAAATTATAGCCCATGTATGCAAGATTTAAAAACAGCAATCAGGTCTGAAAAATTAGGCTTGTGCTTTAACAACAGAACTGCCAATTCAGTTCAATTTATTTTGATTATTTTTTTATAGTGCCAAATTCCAACAGCAGTCGGCTCAAAAGGTTTGCTGCCAGAATTTTAAACTTTGCTCGAATCGTTAACTGTCAACTAGGGCTGAACGATTATGGAAAATAATCTAATTGCGATTTTTTTGCCCCAATATTGCGATTGCGATGCGATATGCGATTATTTTTTAAGGTCTTTGTCTTCTGTATTATTAAACAAAGACAAGCAATACATCATATAGTATGGCCAATACTATATTACATTAATTTTAAACTGTTCTTTCCTGGAAGACAGACCTCTGTTATGATGACATGAGGTGATGCATGAATTGATGACTGACATTTTTATTTAACTTCTTCAATCACAACAGTATATTTGAACATACACAATAGTTTATTTTTAGCTTACAAACATCTGAGCATAAAGTGCTGACAAGGAACCCTGGTGTAAACATTAAAATGAAAGTCAGTACAATGTGCAGATTGCAGAAATATACATTAAAAAAAATCGGTGGCTTTACCACACTCAGTTTTTCGACATCTGTGAACTACTAGACAGTCATTCAATTAAAAAATAATATTAAATAAATAAAACTAATAAATAAAAAATACACACATCTTACTGACCTCTGCAGTCAGTAACATTACACATAAAGTGCAAACATAATAGCAATTGTATAAACACACACACAAACACGCCTTTAAAATTTAAAGGCGTGAAATTGGACGGTCTAGCCTTCTGATTAGCGTCTCGGTGGAGTTTAATAAACTCGGGCGTCTGCTTCTTGCTATCTAAAATATAACCAGACACTGGTGTAAATTCTCGACTGTCTCATACTTCTGTTTAATAAGTTTTCTGTTTGATGTTTAGTCAGCTGTGTGAAAACCAAGGAGGAACCCACCCGGGGGATTAATAAAGTTTTATCTAATCTAATAACTTTAATCTCAGCCAAACCGATTTACTCACGAACAAACAAAACACTGAAAAAAGCCCAACAATAACATTTTTAGGTTGTCTAAGTGACTTATATATTACGTTTAACCCGAGCAGCGAAACTCCGCGGTGATCTGAAAATGATGTGCCGGGAGTTGTGCCGTTCTCAGCCGCATCAGTAACCCTCGAGCTCCCGGCTAGCTGTCGAGCTGGTGGGTAGCAGACGCCTCTGAAAACGTCGAAGCACTTTTGCAAATATGGGATATCTTGATAAACCGAGCAGATATTTGATGTTTACACAACTACTTTCTCGCCTGAAAATATGTTAAAAGTTTATTTTGTGACCCAGAAAGATTAGTATGAGTAATTTTAAAACTTAGTAGCGGCCGCCATTGCTGGAAACTGGAGTTTGGCTGGGCCGCGCTATGAATTCTGGGATATGGTAGTAATTTGGACAGCCTTCGGCGCGTCGCTGTGACGTAATCGGTCTACAAATGCGTCCTCAGGAGGATGCAGCCCATGAATTTGGACATGTCCAGAGTATAATCGCAGCCTTTGCGGTTAGAAAATTGCACTTGATCATGTCGCGATATTATCGCAAATGCGATATATCGTTCAGCCCTACTGTCAACTTTGACCCCCATCTTGCAACAACAGCAATAATGGCAATGAGTTATTTCTTGAAGAAGTTATTTTTCAACTTTGCAAGTAAGATTCTTTATTATTGATCAATCACGTCACAGTAACAACAACTTTAATATCTAAATGGGTTTTTTTTGTTTTACATTCACCTCTATGGGGGTCAAAATAAAGTCCTAGGATGTTCTACATATATGTTGTTGTATTTTTGTTTCTGTTTGTCCCACACACACCAAAGTTCACTATATGATGATTAATCTAATTTTAGGAAAAGACCTGAAATATGAGCTGGTTTAATTTAAATGTGTTGGGAGTTTTAGAGTTACAACTCTGTAGTTTCTACTGGTCAGCAGTGGGTGACTCCTCTGGCTGCAAAAAGTCCAGTTGTCTGGGAAAATTGCTGAATGCATCTATGGCCTGATGAGTTTAATAATAATGGATTGGATTTATATAGCGCTTTTTCAAGGGACCCAAAGCGCTTTACAATGCCATTATTCATTCACTCTCACACTGGTAGAGGCAAGCTACGGTTGTAGCCACAGCTGCCCTGGGGCAGACTGACAGAAGCGAGGCTGCCATATCACGCCATTGGCCCCTCTGGCCAACACCAGTAGGCGGTAGGGTAAAGTGTCTTGCCCAAGGACACAACGACCAGGACAGAGAGCCCGGGGATCGAACCGGCGACCTTCCGGTTACAGATACGCTTCCCAACCCCCTGAGCCACGGTCGCCAACTTACAGATTAAGTTGCTTCTCATCACCTCTTATTATAACATTTCCTTCCTTTCTGAAAGAATGGTTACCATTCTCACCCTTGCAAGTGTTGGCATCCTGAGCTTTGGTGCCTTTGGCCCTGTGATTTTTGGAACCTGCTTCACTTAGCTGTTGTGGCCAGGTGGAGACATACAAGTCCAAGTAGGGCAGTCATTTCATCTGATTAGGATGTCTCCTAAGTGAGGTGCTTTGGGCATGTCCTACACAGGAGTAGGCCCCCCCAAGTAGATCCAGGACAAACCAGAGAGATCAGCTGGCTTAGAAACACTTAAGTTGTCCCCTTGGATAAGTTGAAAGACGTGCCAGAGAAGAGAGACAAAAGATGAGACCTTTAGGAGAAAACTCCCAAAAAGTCCCCTGTTACTACCCAAAAAGTTGATTCTGTTCTGGACGTAGTATTTTCAATTGGAGAAAAGTTTGGTCCCTCATCCAAGTGACTTTTTCAGTCTCAGCTGACTGCAGGTTTACCCAACCTTATAAACAGTACATTTGCACAATGACTGACCTCACAGCCAGTTGTTCATCAGTGGTTCTAGTTTCAGTTTCTTGATCTTTAATACGCAAATTATATTCACCATTGATCAATGATGTGCAGTCGGCTGAGACTTAAGAAGTCAGTTGGATGAGTGACAAAAGGTTTCTCCCACTGGAAACGCTAAGTCCAGATGAACAGAATCAACTTTTGGGGATTTACTTGCCTAGATGATTGAGCATGCATCAAGACCCCTGTTATTACTTTGTTTCCTGTACCTGTTCTGACATGGTTAGTATGTCTTAACTGCAAAAGCTATTGTTTAGAGGAAAACTACAGCAAGTCCAGTGGTTGAAATGGTAATGAAGTCGTGGTGAGATCAGAGTTCATGGAAGCAGTTACCAAATTGTGACAATAAAGTCCCTCACAGTTTGTGTTTATGATGTCTGGTTTCTGAAACCTGAGTTGCCAATTGTTCCAAATGCTCAGTCAAACTGAAGCATGAAACATAGTTTTTATATTTTATTTGCTGCTATGTCTGGAGAAACCATGGGTAGAAACAACATTCCAGACAGTCAGGCGGTGAGTTATTTTCTGCAAATGTACTAACCATTAGGTCTGCGTAAGGATGGTCTCTGTACTGTCTGAGCTGCACTAAAAATTTATTACTGAGACAGTTTTGTCTCCACATGCGCCCGCCTATTCCTGGCTGACAGCACAAAGTGAGCATGTCACTTCCTCATCCCATGTAGCAGCTGGTGACTTGCAACAAGTTAAACTACATTGGTTGTCATTGTTGGTTATCAGAAAGAGGTGCAACATTTACATGACTGTTACATGACTTGGCAGAGTGTGTACAAGCTTTTTTCTTTTTTTTTTTTTTGAAGATCAGTGTGGGAGATGAGACTTTGTGTTCCCAAGAAATTCCATAATTCAACTTTTTACAGTTGGAGCTGTTACACGGCCCAGCTCCAGACAAGCTGAGATCAGAGACGTTTATTACCTTGATCTGATCGCGTTCATCAAGCCATTCTTTGCCACTTGTACCTTCAGTCAGTGGGGTCATTGTTGTAGCGAGTGAAGCCGTCAGCATACCGATGATTAATGACCGAAGGTCTATTACAGCGAGTGGCTTTTTATTCGTCAGCTAGAAACCTGCTGTCTTATAACTTGAGTTAATTTAAAGCATATGAACAGCCTGGTAACCGTGTCAACAAAATTATGACGCTCAGCTGCTTGGCGTGTAAAAAATGACAGGTTCTGGGCTCAATTCCCACTGGAACAACTTATGCTAAATACGCCTGCGTTCATGATACAGTACTTTGAGCGAAATTGTAACACAGACTTGCATGCTTTTCTATTAAACCCAACTTACATTTTCCTCTAGAGCACACATTGACAAAAATGTCATTTACCACATGTTGGGGCTTGAGGCGCTGAAACTGAAATCGCTTCTACTCATTTATAGGTTGGTTTGAATTAAAGAGAAATGCAGATGGGTTTCTTAAGATTGTAACATTCAGAAATGTGTTTTCTAACACTTATAAGCAGCAGAAGCAGCATCCGCTGACTTACTTAAGAGGCTTTCCCCCCTACAAAGCCTAGAATTACCATATTTGCCTTAATATATTTCCTGTCATATTCCAGTGTCATTAGTTGAAGCCTTGGTAATAAGCCATCTGATATATCCCCCTTAGTTGCAGATCTTGGCATGCAAATGAGAAGTGGCACTGAGGGTGGGGGTATTGTGCCTCTGAATTTATCTGAACTGATCAGAAACACAATTATGCCTTGCTCGCTCATAATAAACCACAGTTAAGTGGGTTGGAGAATTCATTTATTTACATTAACTCTGTCGCTGTTTGACAGTAATAGATGCCTTTCATTAATGAATGAAGGATTTTCCTTGGCCCCGGCTCACTTGTTCTGAGGCCTTTTGAAGAAGAACGAGGGGTGGTAGACCAAAACAAAAAAAAAGAGAAAACAATTGATAAATGAAAACTTTTAGAGAGATTGTATTGAGCGATTCGGAGAATACTGCCAAGAAAGAAATTGCCAGAAGAAATCTAAAGCCTTTTACCTTTCTTTTTCTTTTGCTCTTTCTCTTTCTTTCTCTCTCTCTATCTTTCTAACACACACACACAAACACGCAAAGCTATTCGTGTTCTAACCCTTTTGTAGTTCGTCTAATTGAGGAAAATAAAAAGGTTTTCCCATTGATTTTTTTTCTTTGCTGATTTTTACGACATAAAAAATGGATCTCTCCCAGATGAATATAAAACGAATTTCTTCGGTAATGGGCAGCCATTTATAAAAGCATGTATGTTTGTGCCAAAATGTGTGTATATGTGCGCACACGTACATACAGATCTCTTTGTTTCTGTGCATTGTGGCCAGTCAGCCATCACTCTCTCTCTCTTTTGGCTTGGTGTTACAGACAGATGTTGCCTTATCTTTGTGCCTGCCAACCACTCGCCCACACCACAGCCACCACACTCACTGCCCCTTGCTAGACACTAATCTCTGATTTAAATGAAAACATAATTGGGATTCATGAATCATTATTATTATTATGGTCCCCCCGCATAGACAGCACAGGCAATACGCTGTTACTGTGATGCTCTGCCTCCCTTCTAGGGCATCTCAAAACTGAATGCAGACTGCAATGTACATATGGTTCAGACAGAGTGGGTGGGCCTGGACGCCGCGTGCAATGTGTTAGTTGATAGTGAGTCACATGCCACGGCTAGAAGCCACCTCGCCACCTAAAAAAACCCGCATGGCTGTCTCAGCTCATGTGTCAAACATGTATTATATATGCATAATCCAGGCTGAATGCCTCTTACATGCTTGCTGTAATGCTCTTAGTTAACTGATAAAAGTTGGTAATAAAACAGGCCACGACTTTGAATTGGTTTAATTTTAGCTCAACTGTTTTTTGAGTGCAGTAAAACTAAAGTTGCCATCAATATCAATATTATTCTATAATATATATGAGAAATCGATGGACATCAATTACAAGGACCAGGATTGGGTTTCGCTCCAGATGATGTAAGAGCGGGTGACTCTTTGAAATCAATTCCTTGCAAATGGCTGCAGATGAAAGCGTTTGTCTGCACTGAACGTCTTCCAAAATCCCCACACCCCACCTGAACATAAAATATTACAACCTCCAGCAGTACGGATTTCGTGATTTCAAGGTTCACAAATTATTTTTAACAGCAAGTTTTCTGTGTGTCGTCAGGAGACTTTAAAGTGAAAATTAATGATGTGGTAAATGAGTGGAAAGGCACACCAGTGTCACACACTGAACTTTAATGTCAAGTTGTATCATTTCCTTAATGTTACAGATACAGTACACTGCCATGGTCCTCTAACCACTGATCTGTGTCACTGATGAAGTTGGTCTTTCATGTCTCTAAGTTGACAGACACAACTTTGCAGTTCTAGGAGAATGTCATGGCTGCACTTTTAAGATGTTTTGAGGCATAAAAAATGATATATTTCATTCTATTATGCAGACTTTCATGCGCAAGACATCATTTGGAATTTGCCTTTATCAGTCAGGACGTTGACCTTTTGCCAGATATACCCGTCTATAAACTGATAAAAACTAAAAGTAGTACACCATTTTTTTTCTTGAGTTAAAACCAACCGCTCCTCCTTGAATCGCTACCTTATCGTGGTGGAGGGGTTTGTGTGTCCCAGGGATCCCAGGGGCTATGTTGTCTGGGGGCTTTTGCCCCCTGGTAGGGTCTCCCATGGCAAACTGGTCCTGGGTGAGGGACCAGACAAAGAGCGATTCAGAAGACCCCCATGAAAAGAATATCGAGGGAACAGTTTACCCTGCCCGGGATAGGGTTACCGGGGCCCCGCCCTGGAGCCAGGCCCGGGGAGGGTGCCCGAGGGCGAGCGTCTGGTGGCCGGGCCTTAGTCCATGGGGCCCGGCCGGGCACAGCCCGAAGAGGAGACATGGGCCCATCCTCCCGCAGGCCCACCACCCGCAGGAGGCGCCATAGGGGTCGGGTGCATTGTGAGCCGGGTGGCGGCCAGGTGCTTAGGCTGCTACCCCCGCGACCCGACCTCGGATAAGCGGATGAAGATGGATGGATGGATGGATGGATAAAACCAACCATGTTCTGTATTGGGACATACAGTACACAAAAAATGTTAGCTTAATATGTAGGGGTAGGGTTAGGGTTGCATTTTAGCCAAATACTAAGTAAACAGGTACAGAAACTAGGAAATGTTACCTACATATTAAATGCCTTACATGTATTTGACTGTACTGTACATAAGTCTTGAGCTACCCCTCATTTCTTTAGATTTTCCTTTCAAAGAACCAGACTTGAAGCGGTCTTAAATAATAGTCTTCCAGACCAATGTTCTTTACTTTCCGACATTGGCTACTTTTCCCACACATTTTTAGTCCAGTTGTACCAGAGGAATACATTTTTTATTTCATTTTATTTATTTATTTTTAATTATTTTTTTTTTTTTGGGGGGGGGGGGGGTTCTGTTTGTTAAGACACTTTACACTGATCTATGAATCATTCAAACATAAGAGATGCCTAACTCGAAGGATGAACCAGCGTTGTGTATACATAAGGACATTTTTTTGTATCTTTAGGCAATTTGTTACTAGCAGCCTGTTTATATTTTTCCCCATTTCTTTAGTTTCCATCCATGCTTTGTCTTTCTACCCTTTATAAAATTGCCAGTGAGAGCACGTTTTGACAAGCATTTAGGCGAAAACTTGGCATACCTCAGCATGATGTGCAGTCTGTCATTAAAAGATTTGAGGGCACTAGAAAAATGGAAGACAAAAGAAGTGTCATAGAAACAATTTGGTGTCTTAAAGAGTATGAAGATGATGTCAAAGTTATGATGATTGAAATTAATGGTGCTCTTTACAAAACTTCTTTGTGGCTTCTATCTGCCTACGATCTAGAATCATTTTCCTGATTCCTGCTGCTCATGACCATCAAAATAATAGTTACAACAACATCAGTCTTACGTTGGTAGTGCGACGAATCATCTGTAAGCAGAATGCCTCGCCTGGGAGCTATGCATGTCTTTAATTTATTTTCACATACCAAGTTACCAAATTTGACAGCATTGTTTCCAATATTTTAAATGCAACTTCTTTCTTATATTTCAATAAACTCCTTAACTTCATGTTGAATATATATACATATGGGGTATAGGGGAAAAACTCAACAAAAAAATCAACAAATCTTACTAAAAGGCTGCTAAAGCTACTGTTGTTAAATGCTACATTTAATTAATGCAACCAGTTAACCCTTGTCTACATTCGTGATAAGCTACTAAAGTGGTCACGGTCTTCCCCTGAATATTACAGCAGCTAATAGTGATTCACTTACCCTCAAGTAAATGTTACTCTTTGTCCTGTGAAGTAGGCCACAGCTGCCTTACTTCATTTGTGGGAAACAAGGTAAAATGCTTGTGTATTCTGAAAGCTGTCAAATGATACTTCCCTGGTGACAGCAAAATAAGAAAATTCATTGATTTCTCCATCACCACTTTCACATTTATGTTGCCATTTTCAATGCTTCTTGAAGGACTGTCCAGAGGTCTAGAACACTGCCAGCTGTCAGCTTTAATATACCTGTATCTTTCAAATTAATATAAAAGTGAAAATCTAATAACGTTTTTTTACAATGTTAGACAGCACGGGTGTGATTATTGGCTTACAGAGTGTAGGTGGGCCGAAAAGAATACCATATCTTAGTCAGTACTGACTCACTTGCCCTGAAGTGGAAGCGGCCCTGACTTTACTTTAAGTAGGGCACAGTCGTCTTGATTTGTGCAAAGCAAATGATGTATTGGATATGCAATGACAACATGTGCTGTGCAGATAACAGGGTTCCTTCAAGGTGGCTGTGTCTGTGCGAGAGAGGGACAGAGAAGGTGAGTGTGTGTCTGTGTGTGTCTCTTTCTGATGTATTGGAGATGCAAATTAACACATGGTCGGTTCAGGTAAGCAGATGTTAACGAAAAAAGGGAAAGAACTGGCAAAAACAATAGCTCAGTAATCAAAGAATATTTTGTTCAAATGTTTTCTAACATTTATCTTCATAGTTCTCTGTCAGCACCAGTGTCTAATAGATATATTTCAAACTATATATATATATATATATATATATACAGAGAGTGCAGAATTATTAGGCAAATGAGTATTTTGTTCACATCATCCTCTTCATGCATGTTGTCTTACTCCAAGCTGTATAGGCTCGAAAGCCTACTACCAATTAAGCATATTAGGTGATGTGCATCTCTGTAGTGAGAAGGGGTGTGGTCTAATGACATCAACACCTTATATCAGGTGTGCATAATTATTAGGCAACGTCCTTTCCTTTGGCAAAATGGGTCAAAAGAAGGACTTGACAGGCGCAGAAAAGTCAAAAATAGTGAGATATCTTGCAGAGGGATGCAGCAGTCTCAAAATTGCAAAGCTTCTGAAGCGTGATCATCGAACAATCAAGCGTTTCATTCAAAATAGTCAACAGGGTCGCAAGAAGTGTGTGGAAAAATCAAGGCGCAAAATAACTGCCCATGAACTGAGAAAAGTCAAGCATGCAGCTGCCAAGATGCCACTTGCCACCAGTTTGGCCATATTTCAGAGCTGCAACATCACTGGAGTGCCCAAAAGCACAAGGTGTGCAATACTCAGAGACATGGCCAAGGTAAGAAAGGCTGAAAGACGACCACCACTGAACAAGACACACAAGCTGAAACGTCAAGACTGGGCTGGTATCATCAAAGATGAGCTTGTGGGGCCTTTTCGGGTTGAGGATGGAGTCAAGCTCAACTCCCAGTCCTACTGCCAGTTTCTGGAAGACACCTTCTTCAAGCAGTGGTACAGGAAGAAGTCTGCATCCTTCAAGAAAAACATGATTTTCATGCAGGACAATGCTCCATCACACGCGTCCAAGTACTCCACAGCGTGGCTGGCAAGAAAGGGTATAAAAGAAGAAAAACTAATGACATGGCCACCTTGTTCACCTGATCTGAACCCCATTGAGAACCTGTGGTCCATCATCAAATGTGAGATTTACAAGGAGGGAAAACAGTACACCTCTCTGAACAGTGTCTGGGAGGCTGTGGTTGCTGCTGCACGCAATGTTGATGGTGAACAGATCAAAACACTGACAGAATCCATGGATGGCAGGCTTTTGAGTGTCCTTGCAAAGAAAGGTGGCTATATTGGTCACTGATTTGTTTTTGAATGTCAGAAATGTATATTTATGAATGTGGAGATGTTATATTGGTGTCACTGGTAAAAATAAATAATTGAAATGGGTATATATTTGTTTTTTGTTAAGTTGCCTAATAATTATGCACAGTAATAGTCACCTGCACACACAGATATCCCCCTAAAATAGCTAAAACTAAAAACTACTTCCAAAAACATTCAGCTTTGATATTAACCCTTTAAGACCTACCATAGAACCAAGTCCGCCAGAGCTTATATTATATTTTTAAATGCTGTGGAGCCATTTTTGGGAGCATTTCAAGTTGCTATACATCAATACAACCATTATAGCCCAAACTTTAATAATATGTCTGCATTAGGTGCATAGTAATTACATAAATTGCAAAAAAGTGCAATAAACTACAAAAAAATTGAAAATCGTTTTTGTTTTTTTAACATATATTTCTAGTTAGAGAAATTTAAGAGGCTTATCCCTCAAAACTGTAAATACAAAAAAGTTGCACAAACTAGTTTCCCACCACAGGAAATTTATTTTAAGTGTCTTCATAGTTTTATTTTTGAAATACACCAATTTTTATATACTGCAGGAAAAACGAAAATAAATACTGTATTATAGTGCAAATTTGTAAAATAACAGCATATGCATCAAAATAAACTATTTCCAGCAGTGCAATATGAGTCCTAAGCATCCCAGAAACGACACAGAAAGTCATGAAGTCAAACATAACTTTTAAAAACACAAGTATAAGCTCTTGAGGCCACGATGGTAAAAAAACTACATTTCCGCAAAATGACGTCACTTCCGGTTTTGGGCAGGTCATGCGGTCATGTGATAGTTCGCGCTGATGGACGTAGGAAGTTTTACAAACAGCTGATCGGATCGGCAAAGCGTGTTTCTGGAATATCATGTTTTTGTTGCTGCAAGTGATTTTTATGCAGTTTTTGCAAAGCTATATGTGGAAGGAAACTGTGACCTAGGACAAGCTGATGGCATAAGATGTAAGTACAACTCCTCCAGTTTCATATGCAAAAAAAAATGATTGCGCTAGCTTACGTGGTTGCAGAGCTACCGGGATTTAAAAATAGTTACGCAAAACAGAGCATGCCCGCTCCGATCGGCTGTAAAGGGTTAATGAGTTTTTTGGGTTCATTGAGAACATGGTTGTTGTTCAATAATAAAATTATTCCTCAAAACAACAACTTGCCTAATAATTCTGCACTCCCTGTATACATACATATAACCTAGTTGAGAAACACTGTAGAAAAGACTGAAAGCAAAAACTCAGAACATGACATCACTGCCTGTATTATTTGAGAAAAGTCTTTGGTTTAGAAAAGAACAAAACTGTTTAGATTCTGAATCCAGTGGCCCAAACATACTGTTTTCTGTCTGATCTCCCTAATCTCTGTGGATTATCATAAACAAATGGCATATCCAATGAAAGGAACAGCAGTATCTTCGGGCTGGCAGGCTGCTCGCGTCACTGTGTCAGATTTCCTATTCAAAATTTTAAAATGAACTTTAATGAGCCAATCATTTCGTTTTCAGATTCGATTATTTTCTCTACCAAGGGGTCACTTTTTACAACAGTTCTTTCAGTCATACATCACAGATCCCACCTGGCCATTTCAGGGGCCATTTTGTCAAAAGAAAGCATCTGGCTTAATTGGTTCAGGGAGGTTTAGCTGGTGTATGTTCAACTGAAAATCCCCCCACAGTGCAATTCATGTGGGGGGAAGCTCTTTCCTGTATTTCGCCCATTATCCATATCAAGGGTAGCTGTATAAGCAGGGCCACCCAGACCTCCGTCATAAAGGCTTTACTATCTTTGTATATACCAATATTTCTCTTGAGTGTATTGTAAATAGAGTTAAGCATTCCCTAGACTTTGCTTGAACTTGTTCCAAAGATTTCATGTCTAAAAAGTTGTCATACTTCAATAATCAAAGTCTAAAATCAGGTCCAAATCTGTTCATTTTTCTCAAAGGTTATGCTGTAAATTTAGAGTAATTTGTTTGATCTGTTGAGGATCAGGTGAGTTTATGAAAGTTTATAACTTTTTTCTGACATTTTATGACACTAATAATTAAAAAAGAAATTTTCTCTGCATTATTGTTTCTCATATCTACAGTCATGCAATTGAGAAACATGAAAAAGTGATGGCCTGTGATTCAATCTTTAGGAGAAACTTGTCAAATCACGACACAAGATATCTAGAGATCAAATCTACTGCACTTTCCATGAGGGCTTCCATGAGGGGGACTTATCAAGTTACCCTGCATTAAAAGCCTAAACACCACCCAAGAACACATGACTCTGCACATTAGTGATGGGATTTCCATCTATTTTTAGAGAACTGGCTCTTTCGGCTCGGCTGACTAAAAAGATCCGGCTCTTTCGGCTCCCACCCGGCTCTTCAGGTTATTTTGTTGCTTTAATGAATTAATTATCAACAACAATATAAAATTATGCACAAAAGGAATTAGTAATGTAAAAAAACGTAGTTTTCTTTATGTATGTTTTTATATAAATATTTATGGGGGGCCCCTAGAGACGAAACACGTACAAACTCCAAAGCACTAGAAATTCCAAAGCATGTACAAACTCCAAAACACATTTCTAGCGTTAACTGAACTTCCAAAACAGAGCTACCTAGATCACTTAAATTACACATTTGAATGCATATGTCTATTGTTTTTGTGTTAATACACAAACACTCATATATATTCAAATAACTTTAAAACACTTAATTTACCTGTTACTACCACACACCAAATCCGATTGTTGGTACTTCCTGGCTTGTGTAGCCACTAGGTAACAAAAGCTCAATACTGCCCCTAGCATCCTGGAGCACTTCAGTTGTGTTCTGGAGTTTGCACATGCTTTGTCTCTAGAGGGCACTGTAAATATACTTTTATTTATTCACTCCACATAAAATGTAATAAATAAATTATAAAATACAAAACCCAACTATTTACATTTTATACATTTCAACTTTTAACTACTTAAATTTTCAGCTTTTTCCTTTTAAACTAATTTAAAGTGAAACAACACAAAACACTGCAAACCACAACACTATAAAATCTAAATTAAAATATGAGGAAAAAAGAACGCCCAGATCTTTAATTAACCCTTTAAAACCGGTCAGAGCAGGCACACTCTGTTTTGCGCAACTACTTTTAAATCCCAGTAGCACTGCAACCACGTGAGTTAGCGCAATAATTTTTTTTTGGCACGGTGGTTAGCACTGTTGCCGCACAGCAAGAAGGTCCTGAGTTCAATTCCAACATCAGGCCAGGGTCTTTCTGTGTGGAGTTTGCATGTTCTCCCCGTGTTTGCGTGGGTTCCCTCCGGGTACTCCGGCTTCCTCCCACCGTCCAAAGACATGCAGCTTGTGGGGATAGGTTAATTGGAAAATCCAAATTGCCATTAGGTGTGAATGTGCGAGTGAATGTGAGTGCGAATGATTGTCTGTCCCTGTGTGTTGGCCCTGCGACAGACTGGCGACCTGTCCAGGGTGTACCCCGCCTCTCGCCCTATGACAACTGGGATAGGCTCCAGCGCCCCCCGCGACCCTGAAAAGGATAAGCGAAAGCGAATGGATGGATGGATGGTGTTAAATATATATTTTCTCATCTAAATGTCCACTGAAATGTGAGCCAGGGGGCGGTAGTGCGCCTTAACATTGGTTTCCAACCAAGAAGAAGAAGAAGCTATGAGCCAGGAGGGAGGGGGTGAGTAAGTGAGTGATTCGTTCACTCCATGATTCAGCACAGGAGGGAGGGGGTGAGCGAGTCCTGAGTGATTCGCTTACGAATAACTCATTAGGGAGGGGGTGAGTAGCTCAAATGTGCTGTTAGCATGTTAGCAGAGCGATGCTACCGTGAACCGAGGGGCTATTTTCTTGATGTGAGCTTCTACTCAGGGTTTTTTTCTGCCAGTTCAGAGCAGAAATCTTTTTGTTAAAATACTGGATTTTGTGTTTTTCTCCACAATTTTAATTATAAGCTAGATACATTGCAACAGGGATGAGTCAGTGAGTCAGTTGGGCTTGTGAATCATGATTCATGAGTCAGTAAAGTGATTCTCGAGTATTGAACGATTCATTCATGATTTGCGCATCACGACCGACCCATCACTACTGCACATACAGTTTCTTAAAACATGCACGTTGTTTAATTTTACTAATCGGCACCCTATTATCTTAATCCCCTTTCCCAGATTTAGTTGCATTTGAACCAATGAGATAAGCAAGGATGGAGACTGCATTACAGCAATCATAATGAAAAAGTTCAATAAAAAGCGCAGCACATTCCCCACTCCCACCACCCAAAAATCAATCTGGTTTTTTTTCCTTGTCTTTCTTTTTTTACTGTAATGGGAGAGGAAGGATAGAGTTGAGGGCTAGGTCATCTTTTATTGTTTGTTTGTTAGTGGGATACTGTCCTGTGAAATCAATAAATTCAGCCACAGGATATGTGGACAAAGGGAAGAAAATATCTAACTTGGAGGTTGGCAAGACTAGCAGTTCTTTCCTGAGCCACCGGCTTTTAAAAGGTTTACTGCTGGTTTGCTACTTTCTTTTTATTTCTGTATGCCTGTAGTTCATTTGTTAAAGCTTTACAGTTTTTATTTTTCTACACCTTTCCATCTTGTTGCACTTGTTGCTTCCTAATTACATGTAAAAAAAAATGGTTTCCCAAAGCCATACCCATAGCCAGATGGATTAAAGTAACATGGCTAATGTTACACCTTCTTATTTTTCACACTTTTGTTATTCTGCTGTTTGCTTGTAATCTCTGAAAAGGCTCCATTGAAGTCTGAGATACACATCATATATTTAGTCTATCCATCCATTCTCTTCCACTTATCCCTATCAGGATCTCGCTGGATACTGGATCTATAGAAGGTACAAAATGGTAAGAGGCAGGGTACACCCTGAACAGGTCACCAGTCTGTCGCAGGGCTAACATATAGAGACAGAAAACCATGTACACTCACAGTCTCACCTATGGATAATTTACAATCACCAGTTAACCTAACCACATTCAGTGCATGCCACTGCTATGTTTTGTACACGTCTTAGCAAACTACCTTGTCTCACCTTGTGTCTCTCTTTCATAGCTACGGACCAGAGTACCAGATGCAAATCTCCACCATAGAACCCCCACCCGGACGCTCGACCTCCTGACAGTCTCACTGTTTTACTCACTCCACACACCTGCCTGCCTCCCTGCCTCAATGTCAGGAATTTCGGATTACTTACCACTCACCTGGACCACTCTCCCCTCCACGCCACCGATCCACCTGTGCCAAATAAACAGTGCAAAGGAATATTCAGAACAAATAGCTGCCAGTATTCCTAGAGAACCACACCTGAACATATGTACTCTTGTTTCAGTGACTCTGAACCTTTCCCGGGACCCAGCCATCCAGTCTGACTCTCCCTTTGGCCAAAACCACAGAACTGCAGTTTCCACAGTTGAAAAATCACTGATTGTTTACATAACTCAGGTAGCATAAGCGCCCCTTAGTTTTGGTGTTTGTTCCTAGCACAAGTTAAACACACGACTCCGTTTTCTAGTTTTGTTCGCTTACACTTGTTGTCAAAAAATAAATGTTGCCACTTATAAGTTCTCTGTGCTGTTCTGCGTCCTGCTTTTGAGTCCTTTTTCCTTCGAGTCTACCTCGGCCATGACAGAGAGAACATACAAACTCCACAAAACAAAGGCCCTGCGCAGACAGTGGAGTCGACCTCAGGACCTTCTCGCTGTGAGGCAACGGTGCTACCCACTAGTAGTATTTAAATGTACTTTGCAAAGAAAACAAAACAAAAAGACAAAGAGATCCATTAACAGTGAGCCGGGCTACAATCAAAGAGATGTTGTCTTCAGGAAACAAACAAAAAAACCTCAACTTTTGTGCAAAATCTTTTAACATTGTAATGAGTACACAGGCTGCTTCATCGTGAAATCAAGAGCATAAAAGCTGTTGCTCATGCTAATGCGTATGTTTGTTTGTTTTTTTCAACTCTATGCTGGCTGACGTATTTGTACTACTGTCTGTGTATAAAAGTGCTCTAGACAATATTATATTTGTTATATAGAATATGTTATATTTTAACATATTTTATTCATATCAATACTTAGCAAATAACCAGGAATAAAACTGGATATGTGGAAATCAAATATGTTTCGATATTTTACTTTTTTTATCTGCAAGTCACCTAGAACACTCATCATCATTGATGTAGTGAGTGTAGGTTCACAGATCACAGTTTACATCAAAATGCTGGGTAAGAAGCATCCATACCTATTTACTCTGGAGGAGGTTGCTAAAGCAGTCCAATATGAGTCAATGAGTGAGTGAAGGTCACTTCTGTCCAATGACAGATGATACTAAGATGAGCTGTTGAGGATATCTGAACTTTTCTGTTGGTAAGCACTAGGGATGGGTATTGATAAGATTTTCACGATTCCGATTCCATTTTCGATTCTGTTTAACGATTTGATTCTTTATCGATTCTTTTTAAAAAGGAGAACACTAAGGTCGATTAACTTAGAACTTTGTTTTATATCTTCTCTTTGAACAAGATAGAAATTTAGGAGTAACATGGCCTTACAAACCAAACAGTGAGATCTTAAGAGATCCAGCCTATGGCTCTTCAATGGGTCACAGGGTCCCCAGGAAAAAAAAATTGTAAATGTAAAATAATAAAATAAATATTCTTCCGTAGGAATAACAGTAAGTATAACATAAATTATTCTGTAGCAATTACAGAATAACCAGTAATGTCCCTGCCTACAATTAAACACATTCACTTACCGAAAATCGGGGGCATCTGCTGTGGCAAATGGGTGCAAGCCTTTTACCACAAACTTAGTCCCTGCTCGGTGACATTCGTCTATCCTGGCCTGAAAGGAGACGCTACCGGTAGACTGCAGCGAGAACTGCCAGCATCTGAGGCAGCCATACTCTGTCTGTCTCTCTCATCATGGTCACATAAATGCACAGTAATGGCAGATTTTGTAATAAGGCAGATCGCGCTAACATAATATGCACTGTTAGTTGATTTATTTACCTGCCGCATTAACGGGAGAGGACGTGCAAACGTTACCGCTGCTGCTGGGTTGAGATTCACGAGTCCGGAGCGGAGTTAAAAACACGACATTCATTTAAGGTTATCGTGTGTTTTGTGAGCAAATGCTTTTGCATATTCGTAGTGTTTCCTTCCTTAAACGAAATATCTACTTTGCAAGTATTGCAAGTTGCCCTGTTGTCATCCGTTCTCATAAAGTATAACCAAACCTTTGAGTGTTTGGGCCGCCATCTTTCCTGGCAGGTAAATGACGCTCCGCAACGTGGTGACGTCATTCGGGGCGACTGGAATCGATAAGGGAATTGTTTGCAAAAATGGCAAACAATTCCACGGAATTGAAACAGTGGGAACCGGTTCTCAACAAGAACCGGTTTTCGATACCCATCCCTAGTAAGCACCAGCATTTTTGCTGCTGTTAGCCGTTTTAGCTAACAGAAGCAAAAAAATTTTCTTCAACGTGGCTCTAACATTGTCAGACTCTGTTTGATTACATGCTCACATCATCTGAGAGTTTATTCAGTAAGTGAGAATTTATCAGAGAGAAAGTGTGATATTTAGCACCCTCAAGCCTAACATTAGCTGGCAAGATGTTAGCTTCTTACCAGCTAATGTTGTTTATGAGCTAATAATTATTAGACAAAAGCCATTTAGCTGGCTATTGTTTGTTAGATGGAAGGATCATCTAACAAATCTGCAGACAGGAACTGCGACAATACTTCAAAAATAAGCACATTTATACACATTTTCACATGTTAGAACCTCGCTTCAGTTCATCAGTTGAGGTTTGTGATGAGGTGAAAGAGGGAAAAGAGAGTAGTGGTGGAGGAGGCAAATAAGGAAGAGGAGTAAGAGATAATGAGAATGAGATAACAAGGAAGGGATGATGAGAGAGAGAGATGATGAAATGTATAAATCTTAAATGGTCTTCTATAGCTTGAAAGAGCTACTTCTGTGCTTTAAATTAAAGCTAACTTACAGTTGACAGGTAAAAGCTATATTTAGGTGTGAAAAATATTAAGATCAGATCTCCCGTTTCCTTCAGGATTTATCAGAATCTGGAAAATAATAAGATAATCTGATTGAGGCATAGTGGGTTAAAATCTGCAGCAGTAAAAGATGAAGAATAGTTAAGTGCTTCTGCACTGCTGTGACAGTAAAGCATATAAGTGTCTTAATCTTCCTTTTTTTATGTCCCCCCTTCCTCAGTGTACAAAAAAAATGCAACAGGGCTGAGGTTAGTAATGTTTTTTTCCTCCCAATCCCTCTCCCACGCTCAAATGCCAGCATGGAGGATTGGTCAATAAGATATGACATCCGTGTTGTCAGAGACGCTGCCTTGCCAACACAGACAAAGTCACGTGACTCCCCGAAGCGACAGGGTCAGAAGAGTATGGCGTTAAGATCTTCTTGTGTGTTTGTCTCTGAATATTGCTCATTTCACATCTACTCATGTGAACAAGTTTACAGTCAGCAGAGTAAAAAATAAGCTAAAAGACTGCAGTGAAAGGAGTAAAGATCATTTCTTTCTTTTATTTTTCAATACCAAACTGTCATAAAACACATAGGTACATATAGAGGTAATAATCTTTTCCTTTTTCTTTTTTATAACATACAAAAAAAAAAAAAAAAAACAAATGGGATGAGTACCTGAATACCCTCCACTCCCTCCCAATAATGTGAAAATGAGTATGATATAGAGAAAATGAATTGACCCATACAAAAAAATGCAAAACCCATACAAAATAAATAAATAAATGAAAAAAAAAATAAAAATAAAACAACAATAACATAGTGGTATGTAGCCTGATAGTTTAATACTAAAAATCAACATCTGCTAGCCTCAAAAAACAAGGTCTTAACATTAATCAGTATTGATACAAATCTTAACCAATATTAACAATAGTAACAATATTAATATTAATATTAATGATTACTTGCTCCTCGGTCAAAACAAACTAATAATGCTGGAATATCTTTAAATAAAGTATTCTTATAAGCAATGTTCCCTCTAAGCTGTGCACGTGCGCAAATGCGCACTGCTGGCACGGTCTCTGCGCACAGAAAATCTGTGTTGCGCACAAAAAAAAAATCTAACCTGAATTGAAATTAAAATGAATACTTTAACAATTCTGTTTTGCAGTGTTAGTCAGTAAGTGACTGGCTGCTTCCGTATGGGATTAGAACGATCGCACCTTATCCCATAGTCCAGCCAATAATGCAATTCACATTCGTATACGCGGCCAATCAACGTCGTTGACAGGCTATGACAGCGTCCTTATGTGCCGACACCGGAGTTTCAGCTAGCAAAGCGGCGTGGCTAATGTGGAGTGAAGCCACGTTAATGACAACGTGTACAACCATTGGAGATGTGAGCAGGACGGACGGAACGATTGACGGAAAAAGTGTGGACTTCATACCAGTTTTTAAATTGTGTTGATAGGCCACGTAAAACCGGAGTTGTGATTTAAAAAAATATGCAATGTTTGGTTTCCTTCCTGAATACTATCTTTGTTTATATTTACTGCGGGAAGAAACGGTAAAAACAGCGTTTTATAAGAAAAAAAGGCTCGAAAGCACTCTCCGAATGTGAGCAAAAACAAACCCCCACCCCCCTCTTTCTTTTCTATTTGTCCAAAAAAGTACTATGTCGACCAATCAAAAAATGATATGACAACGTGGCATCTAGCTGTTAAGAAACGGGGGGAAAGTTTAGGAGTGACGGCGGTGTTTTGAGATGAGAGAGATTTGAGACGTTTAGCAAAAATGTTGTGTAGTTAGTGTGTAGTGTAGTCAATAGTTTTGTTGTGTGTGTCAGAACAATGAGGCGACTGCTGAATGTTACAGGTGTTACAGGAGTGATACATCTCCTGTTGTCAGTTCTGCAGGTATCAGGCTGTTGTTCTCCTTTATCTCATAGTGGACAGAAATTATTTTTTGGAGTGGCACAAATAATTTGTGTGGCATCAAATTTGATGCAGAACAGCTGATTGTTCTGTAAATAGTTTGAAATGTTTATTTAAAAATGCCTTGGCCGCATTTAAAAAAATAGCTGCAAAAAACTTTGTTTGCCAAACTGAGTTACTTTTTTGAGGAGTAACTATATAATTATTTGCCCAACATTGGTCATTATATACTGTATTTTGCAGACAGAGAGTTACAGGACTCTGTCCCAGACTGCAGACTCATAATACAAGTCAGAGCTTTATATATATAAAAAAAAAAAAAAAAGAAAGTTGTGTTTTTGAAATTGGAGTTCAAGTTATTTTTACTTCCAATAGTGTTAACATACTACACAGGCCAATGGCTAGATTTTTTTTTTTTTTTTTTTACATTTTCATTGTAAATGGGCTAAAGCAGTTAATTAAAAGTAGTTTAACATAAATGTAAATGCTGTAATTTGATTATCTTAATAAACCATGTAACTTGGATGGATGGATGCGTGACCACACTGCACACGTCTGATGTCGCTCACAGTGGTCCAAGGGACCGCTAAGGGAGTTTGTGTGTTTGCTCAGACACATGAAAAATTAGAGGGAACATTGCTCACAAGGTAGAACAGCCACTGCCGGGAATAGCAGAAAAATTTGTACACTGTCATATGGTGGACTACAGAGAGATTTGTTGTCCTGGTAACTTTTCTAAGTATTTAAGTAATGGTTTCAGTGAGTAAAAAAATCTATCCGATGAGCCTCTGATGGAGAATTTTATCTTCTCCAGTTTAAAGAGTCCTAAGATATCCTGTAGCCAGACTTTAATTAATGGTGGCTGAGATGATTTCCACAACAACAAAATTCTTTTTCTAGCGATGAGAGAAGCAAAGGCAATAAGGTTATTTTGAATAGCTGTTGTATGAAGGTTATTTGGTGGTTTGCCAAATATAGCTATATGTGGAGTCAGAGTCAATTTTATACCCAATATATCCAAAATTATTTTAAAGAATTGATGCCAAAATTCAGACAACCTAGGGCACGCCCAGAACATATGAGTAAGATTGCAAGGTATCTGTGAGCATCTGTTACATTTATCATCAAATTTATCTGGGTATAATTTTGAGAGTTTTTCTTTACTGTAGTGTAATCTGTGGAAAACGTTAAATTGTATTAATGAAAGTCTGGCACAACTAAAAGACGAATTAATGGCCCTTACCGCTCCCTCCCAGAACAACTCAGAAAAACTCATATGGAGTTCTGACTCCCATTTCATCTTGGTCCTGTATAAAAGAGATTCACTAGGTGGAGAAGCTAATTTATAAAGATAAGAAATATGACCCTTTACCAAAGTTTTGGCTCTGAGAACCAAATCTATTCCACTGGAAGTTGGGATTTGTGGGAATAAAGTTGAACATTTCTTTCAATGGAAGTACAGAAAAAAATCAGATTTATTGAAATTAAATCGAGTAACTAGTTCGTTAAAACTTGCAAAAACCTCATTAATGTATAGATCACCTAGAGTACCAAGTCCTTTATGTTCTAAAACAGAGAATCTTAAGTCCGTCTTTGCTGGAACAAATAAGTGATTGTTACAGATCGGGGTTGCAAGAGGGAGGGTGAGCCAGCCAAAGTGGCGTTTTATTTGTGACTAAATTTTTAATGTTTCAGAGACAACTGGATTGGAAGACCGGCTTAATAGGGATGATTGTGAGGTATCACATGCTAAAGCACGTAATGACGAGGAACAGGAACCTCTTCACTCTCGCACCAATTAGTATAGGGAGACGTACACCACAATAATATATTATACATATTAGATGCCCAATTATACCTAATTAAATTAGGCAGTACTAATCCTCCAGCTGATCTATCCCTATAAAGAAGGCAGCGACTAGCCCTTGGACGTTTACCGGCCCAAATAAATGATGAGATAGCGTCATTTATAGTTCTGAAAAATGATTTAGGCAGATAAATGGGGAAACTTTGAAATACATATAGATATCTAGGTAATACATTCATTTTAATAATTTGAATCCTACCAGCTAAAGACAGCGGTAGGTAGTTCCATCAAAGATCAAAGAAGATCAAACTGAACTTTCATTGTAAGTAAAGTAATATTCTGTTCCCGCATTAATCTCAGAGATCGTGAAATTGCAATTCCGAGATATTTAAACCCCGAATTAGCTATTTTAAAGGGTATAGTTGATGTTGGTATGTCTGCAGCCATTTGATTAACTGGAAAGAATTCACATTTGGAGATGTTAAGCTTATATCCCGATAAATGGCTGAAAGAATTTAATACTGATAAAATGTGTGGGATATTTAGTAGAGGATCATTCACATAAAGAAGCAAATCATCTGCATAGAGCGACACCTGATTTTTATACCCCATCTATCAATCCCTCCTAATTCTTTCACCATTTTTAAAGCTACTGAGAGTGGTTCAATCACTAATGCAAATAATAACGGGGAGAGTGGGTACCCCCGTCTTGTCCCCTGAAAAAGTGGAAATGGAGTGGAGCATTGATTATTTGTACAGACAGGTACAGGAGGCGCAAGGTGCGGAGTACAGTAATTTGACCCATGAAACAAAATTATTGCTAAAACCAAATTGTCTTAAAGAAAAGAAAAGATAGCCCCACTCCACTCTATCAAAGGCTTTCTCGGCGTCAAGAGATATTATGGGTTCTGGAACGTTAGAGGATGATGGAGAAAGAATGACACCAAGAAGTCTTCTTATGTTAGAGTATGAACGTCTTCCTTTTATAAATCCCAACTGGTCCTCTGAGATCATTGAGGGCATAATCGATTCTAGTCGCCGGGCTAGAATTTTTGCAAGAATTTTAACGTCTACCGGGAGGAGTGATATTGGCCGATAGGATGTGCAGCTCAGTGGGTCTCTGCCACCTACACTCATGCAAGCCACTATTTCTTTAATTTTTAAAAAAGGCAGAGTTCCTTGCTCAAACGAATAATTAAACATTTGCAGTAGAAGTGGAGCTAGCTGGTCTGGAACCATCATGGAAGGACAGGGCCCTGCACGGTATGTACCACCGGCAGATAGAGGAGGTGGCTGATATCCAGAAATCCTACCAGTGGCTGGACAAAGCTGGACTGCTACATCGGAACTGCTACATCGATCACTACGGCCGTCTTCCTCTGTTTGTCTACCACCACTATGTCCGGTTGGTTAGCCACCACCATTTTGTCCGTCTGTATCTGGAAGTCCCACAGGATCTTAGCTCGGTCATTCTCCACCACCCTTGGGGGCATCTCCCATTTTGACCTCGGGACTTCCAGGTTATACTCGGCACAGATGTTCCTGTACACTATGCCGGCCACTTGGTTATGGCGTTCCATGTATGCCTTGCCTGCTAGCATCTTGCACCCTGCTGTTATGTGCTGGATTGTCTCTGGGGCATCTTTACACAGCCTGCACCTGGGGTCTTGCCTGGTGTGATAGACCCCAGCCTCTATGGATCTTGTGCTCAGAGCTTGTTCTTGTGCTGCCATGATTAGTGCCTCTGTGCTGTCTTTCAGTCCAGCTTTGTCCAGCCACTGGTAGGATTTCTGGATATCAGCCACCTCCTCTATCTGCCGGTGGTACATACCGTGCAGGGGCCTGTCCTTCCATGATGGTTCCTCGTCTCCCTCCTCTTTCTTGGGTTTCTGCTGCCTGAGGTATTCACTGAGCACTCGGTCAGTTGGGGCCATCTTCCCAATGTATTCTTGGATGTTCGTTGTCTCATCCTGGACTGTGGTGCTGACACTCACCAGTCCCCGGCCCCCTTCCTTCCGCTTAGCGTACAGCCTCAGGGTGCTGGATTTGGGGTGAAACCCTCCATGCATGGTAAGGAGCTTTCTTGTCTTTATGTCAGTGGCTTCTATCTCCTCCTTTGGCCAGCCTATTACCCCAGCAGGGTACCTGATCACGGGCAGGGCGTACGTGTTGATGGCCCGGATCTTGTTCTTACCATTCAGCTGACTCCTCAGGACTTGCCTGACCCTCTGCAGGTACTTGGTGGTTGCAGCTTTTCTAGCGGCCTCTTCATGGTTCCCATTCGCCTGTGGGATCCCCAAGTACTTGTAACTGTCCTCTATGTCTGCAATGTTGCCTTCTGGTAGTTCAATCCCCTCAGTTCTGACTACCTTCCCTCTCTTTGTTACCATCCGACTACACTTCTCCAGTCCGAATGACATTCCAATGTCATTGCTGTATAGCCTGGTAGTGTGGATCAGTGAATCGATGTCTCGTTCACTCTTGGCATACAGCTTGATGTCATCCATGTACAGGAGGTGGCTGACAACTGCTCCGTTCCGTAGTCGGTATCCGTAGCCATTCTTGTTAATGATCTCACTGAGGGGGTTCAGGCCTATGCAGAACAGCAGTGGGGACAGAGCATCTCCTTGGTAGATCCCGCACTTGATGGTGACTTGTGCTATGGGCTTGGAGTTGGCCTCTAGTGTTGTACGCCACATCCCCATTGAGTTCCTGATGAAGGCTCTTAGGGTCCCATTGATCTTGTACAATTCTAGGCATTCCAGTATCCAGCTGTGGGGCATTGAGTCATAGGCCTTCTTGTAATCAATCCAGGCAGTGCACAGGTTGGTCAGTCTGGTCTTGCAGTCTCGGCTGATTGTTCTGTCTACCAGTAGCTGGTGTTTTGCGCCTCTGGTATTCTTGCCAATTCCTTTCTGTGTCCCGCTCATGTATTGACCCATGTGCCTGTTCATCTTAGCCGATATGATGCCTGACAGGAGCTTCCATGTAGTACTGAGGCAGGTTATTGGTCGGTAGTTGGAGGGGACCGGTCCCTTCTTGGGGTCCTTGGGGATCAGGACCGTCCGGCCTTCAGTTAGCCATTCCGGGTGTCTCTCGTTAACTAGCAGCTGGTTCATTTGTGCTGCCAGACGCTCGTGGAGTGCAGTCAGCTTCTTCAGCCAGTAGGCGTGAACCATGTCGGGCCCTGGTGCTGTCCAACTCTTCATACTGGAGACCCTTTCTTGGATATCTGCCACTGTGATGGTTACTGGACCCTGTTCAGGGAGGTCGCTGTGGTCAGCCCTCAGATCCTCTAGCCACTGAGCATTGCCGTTATGGGTTGCATCCTTCTCCCATATGCTCTTCCAGTATTGCTCCGTCTCCAGCCTTGGTGGTGCTGTTCTCTTATTGATCCCTTGCCACTGAGAGTACACCTTTGCTGGTTCTGTGGAGAACAGCTGGTTTATTCTCCTGCCTTCTATCTCTCTGGTGTACCTCCTCAAGCGGCTGGCCAAGGCTGTGAGTCTTTGCTTGGCAGTTTCCAAGGCCTCAGGTATGGACAGCTTGCTGTATTTCTTAGGCACCTTATTTGTCGCACCTTTCTGCAACTCCGTTAGTTGGCTAACCTCCCTCCGTGCTACTTTGATCTTGCCCTCTAGCCTCCTTCTCCATGGAGGGTACTGCCCCTTGTCGCTGTTCAACTTGTAGCCAAGCATCTCACTGATCACTGTTGCCGTATTGTAGATCAGCTTGTTAGTGTCTGTAATCGTGGTTGTAGGTATTGCCCGTAGTGCTGCATTAACATCATCTAGCAGACCTTCTGAGGGTACTTCACGTAATCTTAGTAACCGGCTACGGGGGATCCAGGTTTCAAGCTTGGCCATGATCCTATTTTTCAGGTCAGTTCCTCTCGCACTCAACGATCCTTCTCCTATCGCACTTGGGGCTATGTACCCAATCTCGGGTGGGGGTGATGATATCTCCCCCCTGACCTGGCGTCCTGACTCCTCCTTGCCGTAGCATTTGTGTTGTACCTCGTCAATCTCTAGCTGTGAGAGCAGTCCCTTCTTTCGAATGTTGGAACACTGAGCTACTAGTTGTTTCGCTGTCATTGTGGATGTTGGGTATCGAAGAATCCATAGGTCCCTCATCCTATTCATGTAGCCCCTTCCGCCGGGGTTACTTGCGTAGTAGCATTCCAACAACGCCCTGTTTTCGTCTCTTGCCCACCGATGCCTTCTTGTTCCAGTAGCCCACTTTTCGTCAGGGTGCCCTGGTTCCTCAACACCTGACGCGGACCTTGTTGATCCGGGCGACGTCCGAGCCGGCATGCCTTCATATTTATCTGTCTCGCTCATGTCTGCGGTAGGCTTGCTTAGCATAGGGGGTCTAGCCTTAGGACCCTTACTGGATACAGACGCCCTAGGCAGGAGCGTATATATATATATATTTTTTTTTTATTTTTTTTTTATTTTTTTAATAATAATTTTCATATAATAGTGATGTAAAACTGAAAAAGTATAAGTTTAAAGTAAAAATACCCCACAGGGAATTAATCACCCAAAACTGAACTCACATTGATCTCAAAGGTTAACCTCTGTTACTTTATAACTTTTTATTTTAATTCTATAATACCTTTCCAAGCTTTAACCTTGAATATGAAGTATAATATAAAATAAATTACAGCATTTTATACAGTCATAAGTTAACTTTCAGTACAAATTACTTCTGAATCAACTGGGACAGCCCTTAACTAAAATAAGTGAAAATAACACCACCTTTAGGCTGATGGGTTTACATCAGTCGAAAATTCTGGTACATCAGAATAGACCTTAAGGACCTTTAAACTGAACCAAATAACAAACATCGCAGTTGTCCTTAAGATAACAATAGATGGTAAGACTTTTCAGGCTCCCATCTCCGTTTAAAGACTTACCGAAACAGAATCAGTTCCTCTTATTAGAAAACTTAATTGGCATTACTCGCATTAGCCTTAAGAGAAACAGCATTAAGGTTTTAAAGTTTGTTAAACAGGTCCTGGGGTTTGTTGGTATTTTCCCACGAAAGAAGTGGCTTCCTCAGGTGATGAAAATCTCTTCTTCTCGCAGCTCTCCAGAGTAATCTGTAAGGGAGCCGGGAAGAGAAGTGTTGGCCGTAGGGCTAAGTTGTAGAGGTCAGCCATCACCGATCGGTATTTAGCTCATTCCTCAGCGACTTCAGGTTTATAGTCCTCAAAGATCTGAACTGGTGACCTGCGATAGTGGAGCTTGCCTCGTTGCTTGCGAGCCTCTCGAATAATCAGCTCCTTGGTCTGATACCGATGAAGACGAATTATTACCGGTCTAGGTCGAGCACCAGATTGTGGTTTAGCAATGAGTGTCCTATGGGCTCGATCCAGTTCAGGGGGGGACTGAAGAATTTGTTCACCGAGTACTTCAACCAGAAGGTCAGCAAAGAAGTTTGTAGGTCTAGGTCCTTCTATTGACTCTGGGAGACCAATTATCCTGATATTGTTTCTGCGGCAACGGCTTTCTGGATAAATAGTCTTGGCTTTTAACTTAGTATTACTTTATGCCAATGCTACACACCTCTCCTCCAGGGCTTGAAGTCGTTGCTCTTGTAGTTCAGCGTGGGATTCAAGCAAATTCATTCACTGACCATGTTCTGTAATCGTTGTCTGTATCATATCAAGCCTTGCTTCTAGGGTTGCAAATGAAGTTTTAAAGTCGGCTGAGATGCTGGCTCTGTGCTCTTCTAGCATGTTGGCTATGCTAGTCAGCGGCGTGCTATCCACTGTCGGAGAGGTGGCCACGTCATCTTCATTATCTGTCATAATAGTCGCCTTTTTCTTCCTTGGCATTCATTAAATATGTTTGGGTTTCAAATGTAAGCTGTTTCAGTCTTGGTTAGGTTCAATTTTCTGAAGAATATAAACTTTTAAAATTGTCGCTGCGAGGAGCTGAGACGGTACTGCCTTCACATGCTTCACCAAACCGGAAGTCTATCGAAAGGAGTAAAGATCAACACACACACCCCTTTGTATGCTACTGATATAAACCCTAAAGTGAAAATTATTCCACTAAAACTGGGTAAAACTTTTATGCAGTTTTAAAATTACACCATTAAAGCCGGTGGTGCCGGTATGAAAGACAGTGCAGAGACAATAGCGCTCGTCTTAACTGCTTCCTTTACTTCCACCTCTGTGCAGAGAGACCTAGTTCTGGGAATTAAGCCAAGCTGCTGCGGGCACTGAAAATGTGACAGTCGTCTCACATGAATGATGTACAGTACAGTAAGATTTTCCACCCTATCGTCATGGAAACACTGATGAATTCTGGCCAATGTTTGAATACAACTTGCATGTAGGTCAGAGGCCCTGGGATCTCTTTTTTTAAAACTGCATATACACACAGTACAGATCAGGACTGGGGGAAATAAAATGCGACACCATGCAGCTTTTTCGTCTTCACACTCATTAGAAACCATCAGATCTGAATTGCACTTGATGGGGAGAAAAATCAGAAGTGGGCCAACTTGAGCTGCAGCCCTCGAGTAACTATGATGGAGGTGGCAGGTAACAGGAGGGTTGTTTTAGTCCAGACATACTTACAAACTGCTCTCTGAGTGGTCGCTTATGATCTATTTGCAGAATTAGCATTGTCATTACCCCCATGCACATTCGCATGGGACGATCAAAGCCTGTGTCTTACTCAAATTCACCAAGTGGGAACCTCCAGGCCTGAAAATGAAGTTCAATTCAACACAATTGTATTTATATATCAACTACAGTTGCCTCAAGGCGCTTTATATTGTAAGGTAAAGACCCTACAAATTCACAAAATGAATGTGCAATTGTCCAAACCTGAAGTTGCTTCTGTGGCACAGACTTCTATGTTGAAACGCATGGTTTATCAGTAGGAAAACCTATGAAAATGCAGTTAAAATGCAGCGGGTTGGATTGGAGTCTTGGCAGGGCAATTCTGGCTCCCAGGCCTTATGTTTGACATTCCTGTCTTAGAGGGATTAAAATAATACATATATTTACGTAGTCTTGATAATGCAGATGGCTTCCACTCTTAACAAAATAACTACTAATAACTACTGCAGTCACAAGGCAATGGACAGCTGAAGCCAGGAGCTGTCTGCTAGGCATCACTTCCCTAATTCTAGCTACTGAACTGGAATGTACTTTCAGTACTTCATCTTCTGTGAAGTACAGAAAGGTGCACTGCACCCATACAGTTTATGGTTATATAGTTTATAGGTTCCTAGCAGTAGCAGTCCACCTTGTGGTCCAAATGTTCTCACTTCTGGCACCAGAAAATGATGGGTGATAAAAGATTTACTGACACCTGTGGTCACCAGCTACAGATCGATGGGTGGCACACAATTACTATGAGAATATTTAAAGACAAATGCTTTCTCCATACCCTCCAAGGGGGAAGGAGATTTAAACTACCTTTCTCCATGTCGGGTGCAAATTAGTCAGGGCTTTGTCAGGACTTCCAGTGTGCCAATGTAGCCTTTATGGATCTGATTTAGAATCTGTGTAGACAAAGGGTGCACAGAACACACGCACACAAAAGAAAAACTTTGCAAAAAGAAACAAAAATCCTGAGACCACAGAGATGCTGATTTGCATGGGACTAATTATCACAGGGCCTATGTGATTGGCAAAATATGGCAGGTAATTTGTGGGGAATTTTTTTTACCATGTGTGGCATATTTGCACAAGATTAAGATCCCAGACAGCTCAGCAATCACTGCAGAATACTAGAGTGCCCCATGAAATACTAGTCTTGTGCAAATAGTATGGGATCCAAAGTAGTATAGTGCTGGGTTGAATAGCCTTAGTTTACCATTTCTTCTCTGTGTAGATATTATTTGTTCTGGTATAGGTTTATGCCAAAATTGACAGCTTAAGGAAGAATTTCATACTGAAGCCCCGACTGTGTTTTGAGGAATTCATGTGTGATATATCAGTTTTTATAATATAATTTTGAAAACCAAACCAAGTCTTTGAGCTTTTATTATCCCCGTGTGATATTGCTCCATATACCTTTCCATCTTCTGGCTCACTTGTTGCCTTTTGAATATACTGTTGTGAAAACTTCTATAAATGTAGGGAGTGCCTTCAAAGTATAAGACAGAGGACACCTCTAAGCCCCAAATGCACCTTTCAGTTAATTTATTTGCATACAAATTATACTACTCCAAATCAGTTGATTTCCAGTGTGCCAAAGTCTGAACTGTATTTCATTCAAGTGGAATATTTTAGACATAATTATGAGAATTTACAAGGGTTCTCTTATTCTAATACTTTCTTTTAACAAGAAAGTGTTGAGGGGAGCTTAATTTTCTAATGAGTGTGACTGAAACTGATGTCAGGTTCACCATGAAAAAAACAACACAAAGCCTGCAGAGGACAGTCACTTCCACACTGATCCAGACATCATCTTGACATGTACATTTCAAACTAAATGTAACATAATCCTTTCTTTGACTGCTATTCAACCCTCATGTACTTCTTTTTTTAAATTTATTATCTAACCATTAAACCATGTCCTCACTGCTGTACCATATTTTTTTTTAAATCCTCATAACCAGCATCTATAATTATCGATATAAAGCAAGCATTTATTAACACTGAGAACACAAAACTTAAAATTCTAATTGCAAAATAATTTGTACTTGTCAATGGTAGGAAACCTTCATGTGTGGGCCTAGCACATGTGTTTCCCATGTTCACTGAAATGGCAGCTCAGGTGCCTTTAATTTTAACATATAGCACATGTGCAATCTTATGCTTGTTTACCATTTCCGTTTCAAAGACCTGCGGGTCTGCAGACAGTTCTAGTGACAGCGTCAAGGGCTCCCTTGAGCCCCCTTTAAACTTGAAACATGTTTTGTGTATTTTTTACCAGGACAGTGTTAAAGTTTAACATGGAAAGTGTTTCATTGATCTGTGATTTGGCCCTCTGTGGTAATCTAAAATCCTTAGAGGCTGTTTGGCACATCTATATTATGTACAAAATGTGGATCGCCTGTAGAAAATTGTAAAATGTTTAAATATTTTCATTTTCATGTATTTTTGGTAACTTTTCGTAAAGTCATCAAATTTCAGGCTAAACGAATGATGCAGGTTATTTTTACTGCTGTCAAATGTCTAAAAAGAGTCAAGTGTGTCAGTATGTAAGTGCTAAATGTGTGTTAGAAAGCTAAACAACAAAAATAGTTTGCACTAAAATCTTGATTTCTCTTTCCACTTTCAATATATATTTATAAATAAAGGTGCATTTTAAAAAGGTAATGACCAGCTGATTAAATTAGCCCAGAAATCCAGGGATAAATTCAAGTTAGTCAAAGTGCAGTGGTATGAAAGCATGTATTTTCACTTACAATGTCCTGTATTCATAGACAACATATAGTAATTCAATAATTTGTTGATTCCTGTGTTTTATAGGAGTTATGGTGAAAACTGCAAAATGAAGATGAGGATCAGGGCAATGGGTGTATCATTTTGGCAATGTTTTCTCACAGGTTGACATTAGACATACTGGCTTGTCACAGAAGGAAAAATATAGGCATGTTATTGAAAGCTGTATCCCACTTAGGAAAGCCTGCTTCTAGTGCATGCATGTAAACTGTAATGAATTATTGGGAAACTTAATGGAACTCTGCCATCACCAATTCCACTTGTGCTTTCCCTGCTGTAAGAAGTCAAACTGTCTGCTGATGGAAATATCTATTGTATGGGAACCACTGGGAAGTAAAGATAGTCACACAGTATATTATTGTTTCTGTTGACTGATCAATCACATCTATATGCAGGGCTGTATGCATGAGGGTAAACTGATGGCTACATTGATATGGTGTGCTTTGTTTTTAGTTCTGAGGTTTGTTTTTGCTTCAAGAAAAAAATTACCCATTTATGTGTATGTGTGTAAAACAAAATGTATCATCAAGAAAACTAAAAAGTCCAAAGTTTAATATTTTTCTCTTTTCTTTATGACAGCTTGTACAAACTAAAGGCCTTGAGGCTCAAAAGTTCTGTATGACCCTGTAATAATGCAGCACTCACCTAAATTAATTCAAAACAGAAATTTTTTCAATGGAAGAGAGGCGGCGATGTAAACCAGCCAGAGAAGCAATTCTGAAAAAGCAAAAACGTGTGATTGCTAGTGGTGACTCATGCTTGGTCTGATCAAATCAAAAGAAAGCAGAACTTTGGATTTTAGTTTTAAACTGTTTAAAGCCATTAGTCAGGCTTATCTTGTTCTCTTCTCATATGCCAAGTCTCCAAGCTACTCACCTGTAACTCTTCTCTCTGGACGCTGGTCTCCATGTCAAAAATCATCAGCTCTTTTGGCAATTCGTTACTCCGGACTCAAAACTACTCACTGCCAATGTTCCCTCTAAATTTTCATGTGTCTGAGCGAACACACAAACTCCCTGAGCGGCCCCTTGGTCGACTGTGAGCAACATTAGACGTGTGCACTGTGGTCACGCCAACATCGAATCCATCCAAGTTACATGGTTTATTAAAATAATCAAATTACAGCATTTACATTTATGTTAGACTACTTTTAATTAACTGCTTTAGCCCATTTACAATGAAAATTGAAAAACATAACATCTTGTTCATGACTTTGTGTAGTATGTTCACACTATTAGCAGTAAAAATAACTTGAACTCCAATTTCAAAAACACAACTTTCTTTTTTTTTTTAAATATAAAGCTCTGACTTGTATTATGAGTATGAGTCTGTGGTCTCTGAGAGAGTCCTGTAACTCTCTGTCTGCAAAATACAGTATATAAAGACCAATGTTGGGCAATTAATTATACAGTTACTTCTTCAAAAAAGTTATGCGTCGGGTCCGCGCTGTGTTTACGTCTTTTTGCGCTGATTCTGAGCTGCCGGTTTTGTCTCTCTCCAACCAAAATCCACCGAGCCAGCAGCAAAAGAAGCAGCAAACTGAGCTTCACATTTGGCCAATGTCGTCATGAATTTTGCTGTTTTGCTTCCACGACTATTAAAATTACACTTCATGCACAGCTAGCTCTCTCTCTATCTCTCTCTGTACTTCAAGAACAGTTTCCGTCTCCAATCTCTGTTTTCTGTATTATTCATTCGCTTATTACCCACCAGTCTACAGTTGTTTACAGCGCTGTGGCTGCTGTCTTTTTCTTTTCTTTTTCTTTTTTTCACTTAAATGACTTCGGACAAGAAAGCTTATTTTTTCTGTTGTTCAATACTGAAGAAATTTAAACTTTATATGCAGAACATTGTAGAATATTTTTAAGGTTATGTGCTATAATGTTCTTTGATTTCTCCAGTGCCTTCAACACTATTCTTCCCTCGGTTCTGAAGGACAAGCTGGAGAACTCTGGAGTGGACCATCACCTCACTACCTGGATTTTGGACTACCTCACCGACCGACCACAGTATGTGAGGACTCAGGGCTGTGTGTCGGACAGGGTCGTCTCCAGTACGGGGGCCCCACAGGGAACGGTTCTGGCTCCGTTCCTCTTCACCATCTACACTGCAGACTTCTCCAACAATTCCACCCAGTGCTTCCTGCAGAAGTTCTCTGATGACTCTGCAATAGTCGGCCTCATCACTGATGGGGACGACAAGGAGTACAGAGGACTGACTCAAGACTTTGTGGACTGGTGCCAGCTGAACTACCTCCAGATCAATGCCAGTAAAACCAAGGAGCTGGTGGTAGACTTCCGCAGGCACAAGCATTCTCCACTGCAACCACTGAACATCCAGGGTATGGACATTGAGGCTGTGGACAGCTACAGGTACCTTGGTGTTCATCTGAACAACAGACTGGACTGGACTCATAACTCAGACGCCCTCTACAGGAAAGGGCAGAGCAGGTTGTACCTGCTGCGGAGACTCAGGTCGTTTGGGGTGGAGGGCCCACTCCTGAAGACCTTCTATGACTCTGTGGTGGCTTCTGCTATCTTTTATGGTGTGGTCTGCTGGGGCGGCAGCATCTCTGCTGGGGACAGGAAGAGACTGAACAGGGTGATCCGAAGGGCCAGCTCTGTTCTAGGATGCCCTCTGGACCCAGTGGAGGTGGTGAGTGACAGGAGAATGGCGGCTAAGCTGTCATCCCTGTTGGACAACGTCTCCCACCCCATGCAGCAGACTGTGACAGCACTGAGCAGCTCCTTCAGTGGGAGACTGCGGCACCCACGGTGTGGGACGGAGAGATTTCGCAGGTCTTTCCTCCCCACTGCTGTCAGACTCCATAATAAAGACTTTAACTGATCAAGCACACACATCCATACATATGCAATAACACTAAGTGCAATAATCTTTTCTGGCATCGTTGTATTTTTACTCAGTTGTATATAGCATTCGTATTCTATTTTTATCTTATTGTATATTTTTATTCTATTTTATTCTACTGTATATAGTATATTATTTTATTCTATTCTGTACAGCTGTGTACTGTATTTATTCTTATTGTATTCTAATTTTTGCATCATAACTTTTGCACTGTCCACTTCCTGCTGTGACAAAACAAATTTCCCACGTGTGGGACTAATAAAGGTCATCTTATCTTATCTTATCTTATAAAAAGCCAGACCAGGAAAGTCTCCTTCATGTTTTTCTGTGTTTTATTCTCAGTTACTTTCAAACAAAGGCATCTGCTGTGATGTTCACAATTCTGATGAAGTCAGTACTGATAAATGATCAGAATTGTAATATTTCTGACTGTCCGAGGCTAAGTTGAATTGAATTGGGACTTTGAAAACCGGAATCGAATGGATTATAGAAATCAGTGATGATACCCAGCCCTAGTGAGCAGCCTAGGCACGACAGACATGGATGTAGCTGTAATAGGAAAAGAACTATTGCTAACTTTTCTTTTAAGTTAAGGCCTGATCCTTCTGACATTCATAGCCAGTGCTCTGACACGGTGTCATCAATCTTTAAATGCTGAAAAAGCATAGTGTATCCAGAAAAACACATTATATTATATAAATTATTATAAAATTTGTGTGCGCCTAACTTTTGTGCCGGTACGCCCATGGCAAAAAGTTAGTTTAGAGCCCTGGATTGGTCGACATGGTACATTTTTCAACCAATAGGAAATGGTGGGGTTTTTGGTTTTGTTTTTGCTCACAGGTGGAGAGTGCTTTCAAGCATTTTCCTCATTAAATTCAATTTTTACCGTTTCTTCCCGCAGTAAATATAAACAAAGATAGTATTCGGGAAGAAAACCAAACATTGCATATATTTTTTATCATAACTCTGGTTTTACGTAGCCTATCAACACAATTTAAAAACTGGTATAAAGTCCACACTTTTTCCGTCAATTGTTCCGTCTGTCCTGCTCACATCTCCAATGGTTGTACACGTTGTCATTAACGTGGCTTCACTCCACATCAGCCACGCCGCTTTGCTAGCTAAAACACCGGTGTCGGCACATAAGGATGCTGTCATAGCCTGTCAACGACGTTGATTAGCTGCATATATACGAATGTGAATCGCATTATTGGCTGGACTATGGGATAAGGTGGCATTGTTCTAATCCCATACGGGAGCAGCCAGTCACTCACTGACTAACACTGCGAAACAGAATTGTTAAAGTATTCATTTTAATTTCAATTCAGGTTAGATTTTTTTTTTGTGCGCAACACAGTTTTTCTGTGCACAGAGACCGTGCCAGCAGTGTGCAATTGTGCACGTGCGCAGCTTAGAGGGAACATTGCTGACTGCTCTTACCTGCTGCTGACTTCTCTGGATCACTGGAAACCAGGTTGGAACCAACTCACCTACTCCTCACCTGGACGCTCACTTGGCAATTCCTGCCTCCCGAGCCTCTCACTCCACTTCCGTATTGACCCACTCAAATTCTAACCAATCTTTCCAGTGTCTCCTCATCAGAGATTCCCTCGCCACATGCTCACGTCTCGCCATTGTTATTCCTGTATTTTCAAATAAACTAATGAAAATCTTATTCCAGTCATTACTTTTTACTTTGCTAGAAAAATTTAAGTAGGAGAATGTAGAAATTAATTGAAATATGCACAAATAGATGTAAATACAGTATACAAAGCAACAATAAAGTCACTAAAATATCAATAGAAACATTTCTGGGTGACATAAAAAAATACTAACCTTCCAGAGTCTCAGCAATATCCTAAACAACCACCTGCCTGTGATGGTTGCAGTCAACCACACAGCTTGGTCTTAGAGGTTTCTCAGTCCACAACACAGACTATAGATTTTTCTCTCCAGGCTCTAGGCTCTGCTACTCATTACAAGAGGGAGGCGTGACCTTTGGCTTCCTACGTGTTTCCCCTGAAACTTCTCTCGCCAGGTGACCGACCTTCCTAAATTCTCCTAAGTTGCCCTCTGCCTCCTTGATACTTTCAATCCAAATTTCCAGCAGTGGCCTTCCAACCAGCAAGGCAGGAACCCCTCCTCATATATCTTTACCATTGCTTATACCAAACAACCTTGTTTGTTCTCGCCATCTATTTGTCATGTGTCAGACATCCCTGCAGCATCCACCACTCCATGTGGTCTCATTCCCTTTTCCCCCTTGGCTCACCGAGTGTGAAAGTCTAAATTGTAATTGTTACCAGTCTCAAACAAAAGCAGTATATTGAAAACTGTTGCCATGAATAAATCGCCTCCCGTCATGAAATTTCCTCTTTAAGCTTTGAGCCTGTGTGAGATTTTGGTAGAGAGGAAAATTTGTTACTTTTAACAATAAGAAGGTCAGGTAAAACTTATTAAAAGTTTTTTTATTTAGTTTCAGATTCTCCTTCGAGATGAGTCATCTTTTAAAAAAGGCACATTTTAAGCTTCATTTTCTTGTCTAGTATCACATTTATAAGCTTTTGCCTGCTTCTTGGTATTTCTAGAAATCAGTTGATTGTTTTTTTTAAAGTCAGTCTCAAACATACCATGACTGTAGACTGAGGTTCAATCAATACTGGCCGACACATTTGAATGTCTGCATTTCCATTTTTGATTTTTTGACACTAGCCTTACTGTAGTAAAGGTTAAGATGATTGATGACAGTCATCAGTCAGTGGTATGAATAAATATGTCTTATTAGGATAAATATGATTGCTTATTGATTTATTTTCATTTAAATGTGAGGTCATTAACAGGAACATTGAAGGGAGCTTATCATTACATTAAGCGTGCATTGTCTAGTCCTGTAACGTGTAATAAAACCATTCGCCTTACTTTACAAACCTTTATCTTCTTGTCTCCCAATAGACACGACACTGGAGTCAGGGAAAGCACGGGGATTTATTGTTGTTTTGTTCCAATCCACTGTAAATAAATGCACTGCTTGTACATAGAGCACCGCGCCTGGGTCCTCCTTCCCCACACCCCCCACGGTTTGCCATGCCGAACCGTGACAAAATCAGCGACCAATATAGCCACCTTTCTTTGCAAGGACACTCAAAAGCCTGCCATCCATGGATTCTGTCAGTGTTTTGATCTGTTCACCATCAACATTGCGTGCAGCAGCAACCACAGCCTCCCAGACACTGTTCAGAGAGGTGTACTGTTTTCCCTCCTTGTAAATCTCACATTTGATGATGGACCACAGGTTCTCAATGGGGTTCAGATCAGGTGAACAAGGTGGCCATGTCATTAGTTTTTCTTCTTTTATACCCTTTCTTGCCAGCCATGCTGTTTTGTTTTTGAATGTCAGAAATGTATATTTGTGAATGTGAAGATGTTATATTGGTTTCACTGGTAAAAATAAATAATTGAAATGGGTATATATTTGTTTTTTGTTAAGTTGCCTAATAATTATGCACAGTAATAGTCACCTGCGCACACAGATATCCCCCTAAAATAGCTAAAACTAAAAACAAACTAAAAACTACTTCCAAAAACATTCAGCTTTGATATTAATGAGTTTTTTGGGTTCATTGAGAACATGGTTGTTGTTCAATAATAAAATTATTCCTCAAAAATACAACTTGCCTAATAATTCTGCACTCCCTGTAGATTGCAAAACATTGACACACCATTGAAAAATGGATTTCTGGATTCAGAAATGGCTGTGATGGTAGACCGAACAAATTTGGAAATGTTTTGTCAATCTCCTGGAACACGTGTAAATGTGAAGAAGGGATGTTGCCATAAAAGGAGCAACAATCCTTATCATCACCACATTCATCATTCTACTACTGTTCCCTTATATCTACAGAAATACCGACATAGTGTGGAAAGACAAAATATAACGAAAAAAAAGAAAAAAAAGATAAGTCCTTGGCTCACAAAAGGAATTATTAATGCTTGCAAAAAGAAAAACAATCTGTATAAACAGTTCATCAAAGTAAAAACAAAAGAAGTGGAACAAAGATATAAAGCATATAGAAATAAATTGACTGATATTATAAAAACGAGCAAACAACTTTATTATAGAAGAAGATTATATGAAAATAAAAACAATATAAAAGGAACTTGGGATGTGTTAAACAACTTAATTAAACAAGGATCTTCTGGAACATCATATCCTGAATATTTTACTGATGCAAATGGTGAAAATCACAACATGAGTAATATTGTCGATGGGTTCAATAAATTCTTCATAAATGTTGGCCCTGAACTAGCAGCAGACATCCCGTGTCATAAAAATGAAAATATCAGTAATATAAAATCAAATCCCTTTTCACTGTTCCTCTCAGCTACAAATGAGCAAGAAGTAATAAATATCACATTAAAATGTAAAAGTAAGTCTTCAATGGATTATCATGACATAAATATGTCTGTAGTTAAACAGGTTATTCTGAATATTGCTAGTCCCTTAACATATATCTGTAATTTATCATTTCAGTCCGGTTGTTTTCCAAAAAAAATGAAAATTGCGAAAGTAATACCACTATATAAAAGTAATGACAAACACAGTTTTACCAATTATAGGCCTATTTCTCTACTGCCTCAATTCTCAAAAATTCTAGAAAAACTTTTTAATTCAAGATTAGAAAAATTCCTTGAAAAACATCAAATAATAAATGTTGGTCAGTATGGTTTCAGAACGCAAAGAACCACTTCAATGGTGATAATTGAGGCAGTAGAAGAAATTACTGATACACTGGATAAAAGTAAATATGCAGTTGGTATTTTTGTTGATCTCAAAAAGGCCTTCGACACAATCAATCACTCAATATTATTGGATAAATTGGAAAGATATGGTATTCGAGGGAAAGCTGGTAACTGGTTAAAAAGTTACCTAACGGGTCGGGAACAATATGTTAGCATAGGGCACTACCACTCAGAGAAACTTGGTATTACATGTGGTGTTCCCCAAGGGTCAGTGTTGGGACCAAAACTTTTCAATGTATACATAAATGATATTTTTGATGTTTCTCAAGTACTTAAACTCATACTGTTCGCAGATGACACCAACATATTTTTCAGTAGCGATGATTATACTGATCTTGTAATGACCGTAAACAGGGAGCTAAAATTAATAAAAAAAATGGATGGACATAAATAAATTATCATTAAATATAAATAAAACTAAAGCAATGTTTTTTGGTAATTTAAAATATAATGTAGAATTACCAATTATCATTGAAGGTGTACCAATTGATAATGTGAGTGAAAACAAATTTTTGGGAGTCGTAATTGATAACAAAATTTCATGGAAACCCCACGTCAGACACATAAAAACCAAAATTTCCAGAAGCCTCGCAGTTTTGAACAAAGTGAAACCATACCTTGATAAAGATGCACTTCGTACTCTGTACTGTACTCTGGTTCTTCCATATCTTACATATTGTGTGGAAGTGTGGGGAAACACATATAAAAATACAACTAATCCATTAGTCACAGTACAGAAATGAGCACTGCGTATTATTCACAAGGCTGGTTATCTAGATCATACTCACAAATTCTTTCTTCAGGCAAAGTTACTTAAATTCCAGGATCTGGTTAATTACAATACATCCATAATTTTGTATAAAGCTTTTACTAAACTTTTACCGGCAAATTTACAAACTAGATTTGAAATTCGAGAAAAGGTTTATAATGTGAGAGGCTTTGGAGAATTCAAATTACCCAGAACTCGAACAACCCGTAAAGGCTTTTGTGTGTCTGTATGTGGTGTGAAAATCTGGAACAGTCTGAGTTTACAATTGAAACAATGCAAAAATATTCATAGATTTAAATTTCTCTACAAACAGTTGGTCTGGTCACAGTATACTCAATGATGGGTTTTAGTGTGCTCTGTAATGTCTGTTCTCTTACCATTGCTGGTATGGATTCCAAAAAAAAAAAAAAAAAAGTGTGCGTACATATATGTACATGTGTGTGTAGATATATATGTATGTATATGTATGTGTGTTTGTTACTTGTAGTTATTACTGCCTGTTACCTGTGGTAATGCAATTTATAATTTATATATTCTGTATTCAGTTATGAAGGCTCTAATTGTTGTTTGCGAGCTGCCGTTTAGATGCTTGTATGTGCCCGGGGCTGTTGATGGGTCTGTATGCAATGATGGGCGTAGCTGCGGGAAGTTTGTTTTTTTTGTTGATGAGTGAGTATAGGGGTGGGATTTAATAAGTTTTCTTCGTCCCACTCCTTTTTCAGGCAATTTTTGTTTTTTGTTTTGTGCATTTTATGTTCAATATAGGTATTTGTTGTGCCTGAAAATGAACAAATAAATGAATGAAATGAATGAATGAACTCTTAAAAGCAAGTTGGTATAACGGGGCATTACTATTTAAAAGGAAGCCACTGATTCTACCAGCCTTATCTCCACACGCAGATCCCTCCAAAGCTGAGGGGCCCTGATGGCAAAAGCACAGTCACCTTTAGATTTAAGCCTCAACTTTGGAACAGCCAGAAGGGCCGCACATGAGGATCTAAGGCTGCAAACTGGCTCATATGGGTCAACATTTGTGCTCTATAGCTTGAGGCCAGAACCAGATGTGCTTTAAAAGTGATCAGTAAAATCTTAAAATCAATTCTAAAAAAGTCCAGGGAGCAAGTAAAGAAAAGCTAGGATTGCAATGATGCTGTCTGCTAACCAGTGCTGCTGCATCCTCAGTAGTTGATTTGGGCAATTGAAGACAATGCATGATCAGTTCAGAACTTATCAGTCACTATGTCCACCACTCGTTTTACTATATAAACCTTGGTGAAAAATTTAAATGCACAATTTCCAAAGGAATTCTGTATTTTATGTCAGTTGAATAGCTAAAAAAAATCCAAAAAAAAAAAAAATCCAATTCAGATTCTGTCAAATCTTCAGAGATTAGTAGCTTTAGTTAGTCTCATACCACTTATGTGGGAATGCCCGCCTTGTACAATTACTTACAACCAGTTTCAATAAATGGGAAGACATTCTTTGGAACAACCTTAGGATGGCAAGACATCAAAGTAAACTTGCTTCACAGAAATGTGGAATACTGAAATATAGCACTGAAAACCCCAAGCTGAAGGCTGCTGAGGAGTCTAGTCTAACATGTTCAGAGCCTTGGAATTGTACAGAAAGATCAAAAGCAAGGGTGTCAGTTGGTTCACTGGAATAAGGCATAAGCAAATTAAATTGTTGGATCCCGAGCTTCAAATGGAGATAAAGTGCGGCCTAACAGAGAAAACTGAAGTTAGGTGAAGGCTTCACATGTGGTTAAGGATAGAAGGAAATGGACAGAGCACTGTAACCTTAGATCATAGATGGATGTAGCCATTGTTTTATTTGATACACACTTTAAATGTTATCATCTGTTTCTTTTTTTATTTTTTGGGATGTGTGTGTAAAGTGGACAGAGAATATCGAAAAAGATTCTCAAATTTTACTTGCCAAAATGGAAGTAACACCTGCCAAGGAAGTTTGTTCTCCAGTCTTGGTGACAGTTTTGTTAGTTAGAGTGCAACGAGTATCTACAGCCATCTTTAAAAACCTGTCCATTGTTTATGCCTGCATTTCAGCCGCTGGTGTTGGAGATCTTCTCAAAGCTGATGGAATTATGAACACAGAAATGTACTCAGATTTTGATCCATCACTATTCTTGAAGACTACTTCAAGAAACTACAGGAAAAGTTGTCTAAGAGAGTTTAGGCCATGCTCTAGAATAAAGTTGGCCATACCAAATGTGGCAGGGTGAATGTTATTTCTCAATTCAACCCACTTTCGGCCTGGCACATTAGGGGGGTGCTGGTATAAATAGTGGCCATTTGAGCATTCCTGGATCGCTTACCTGTGATCTCCTTTTTGGTCACCTGACTTCCCTTGGTGTTGCAGAGATCATTTGCGGGTTATCCTTCTGAAGCCTCCATCGCGGCTGGTCGTAGCTGTAGAAGTCTGCTATGAGCCACTCCATTCATGATTCATGACACTGTTTACTCAGAAGTGTGGGCCTTAGTTTTACAGAACGCTACGTTAACTGAAGTGCTGCTGCTTTGCTTTTACCGTCTGTTCCTGTTGCGAGGTTACTTTTCCTGCTGCTGCCAGCCTTTAAAGTGGACGTCGGCGTGGACAACGGCCATATGCATGCTACGCGAGTCAGCTGGCGTGCATATTGATTGACTGGAAGATTAACTTGTAGTCGGGCAGACGGCAAGTTGGAGCAATACGGCGATTCCGTTACGCTACTGGTGGGAGGCCCTTTTTCTAGCTGCAGATCACCAGTGTGGTCCTGCAGTTGGGTTATCCCCCAGCGCCGCATATTAGTTCTGTTGTAATCTATTAAAATTTTCTTTGTTTCTTTTATTCAGATGCGGAGTGCCGACGTGGAGGAGACTAGGGTGCCTTGGTGGTGGGATCTTTTGAGTGTACGCACCTGCCTTTTTTGGTTTATTAGTGTGAGTGTGTGATAGTGTGCTGCACTTGTGTCTTGGTGAGTTTTCCTTTTTTGAGTTTGTGCGTGGCATCCCTGCCCCTCCACTGGTAAGCCTCGGCTCTGAATACCCTTTTAAGCATATTTGTACATTGATATTTATGATGGTGCTTTTATATGCTGTTTTAAATAATTAATAAATTGTCAACTTGTTTTATAATTGAACCTCGTCTCTGTACTGAGTATAACAAACCTAACTGCCTTCTTGGTGATTAGTGTTACTTCCAGTATTCTCTGGGTGAAATTCCCAGGGTGGCGTTGTCTTTTAAACTGTGAAGAGTATTTACTTTATTCCCAACTCGTGCTGCTACACAAATATTGACTTTCAAGCTTGTATTTATTTTTGCACATTTCATGGGCTCACTGTACCTATTTTACATTTTCCTGGGAACATAGAAAGGAACGAGGATTCACTTAAGCCTTGTGGACAATATAGAACTACAAAACAAACTAAAACAGCATGACACAGACACAGTATAGAAGTCTAGCCCTGCTGTACATGTCAGAACACCTGTGGCCATGACCCTAGCTTTTCAACCTGGTCTTGGTTTACAATGGATAGTTTCCCCTTTATAACAAATTTTACAATTCTAACCCATAAACCTGCTTCTTAACATAAGAATGTTGGACATGGGGTTTGACTTTGACTAGCGTTTGACTTGATTTTGGAGCCAGCCTCGTGGCCATTACAACAGCTGCTATTAGCACTTCACTTTTTGTATTTGGAGGCTGATATTTGAGTGCAACTCAATGTGACATGTACCATGTAAACATACTTATCACTTTAGAATGTGCAACCTTTTTACGGATAGTTTGGAGAGTACATTTATTACACAGTTCTATTTGCTAAATCCTTTGAAAGAATGAATAAAACAGCTTCTAAACTCCGCAAACAAAATACTGGATATAAAATATTTGTAAATAGAAAATAAATCTATAAATAGTTTGAGAAAAGCGAAAAGAATAAATTTAGGTAAATATGCAATAATTATACTAAAGAACAATCAACTATATTTTAAAGGTAAAGCTTGAAACAACATAACTTTCAATTTTTTAATTATGAATTGGCATCATGAGGATAGGTTATGACTTCTTTCTAATGTTGGCTTACATATTATTAAACATGTTAAAAATTTAATGAAAAGAAGACACACTTTTTCAAAGAAGTCTAAGAAGAAATAAATATAGATGAATATAGTGTACAAGGGCTTCTTTCCCTACTTCAAACATCTCTGAAGATTAAAGATAACCATCATTTCTTATTACATTAATAAGGAGAATGTGCAAGGTCTTCTGGGAATTTCACTGGTGCATAAAATATGAACCTGATTATCAAATCAAGTACCAAGAATCATCATTTGGACAAAGACTTTAAAAGATGTTAGAACATAATGACTTATTCTTATCATTATATAAATAAATTTTTCATTTAAAAAAAAAGTCTATGCAGCTGCCTCACAGCAAGCCACTTGAAGCAGATTTCTGCTCCATTTCTCTTGAGATTTGTGATTTATGATTACCTGTATGAGTAAGTCTTTCATCAGGAACTATTTTTTTCTGCTCATCAGTGCTAGGAAAGGCCTTGATTTGTGACTGGCTGTGTGTAATGACACTAGCAGAAGATGAAGTCACATTACAGCTGTCTGCTGGGATCATTTGTCATGGGAATGGTGGCATTAACAAAATCTGGGCAGGTATCAGTCACCTGGCAGAGGCGCTTCCATCGGCCCAGTGTCACTAGTGTGTCTTTGTAATGTATTACAGGATTATTTTTTCTTAATCTACCCTTTTAAAGGTTGTGTGTTTATGGTGGTGCACATGTAGTCAAAAGATGGCATGAATTTCTTCACTTCCTTGAAAGAAAAAAAGTCACATTGTTCCTATCATTAATTAAATCCTCCGCTATGTTTGAACTGCTGTCTTTTCTGTATAGTATCCATCAGGGTTGACTGAGAGTTGAAATGTTGTGCAACTCTGAATAAATCATAGGGGAGAAAAAAAGCGGAAGTAGTACTTGTTGTTCTTCATTTTATCTTCTGTGAAAAACAAGACCCTGGCACCCGCTGAAATTATTCATGCAGCTGTGTGCGGTGTCTTCTCTTCCTGCGTGAAGCCATTGCGAGGATCTGGGCAAGTATCAGTCACTTGCTCATGGCATTTTCATCTTCTCCATGACATGAGAATGTGTGGGTGTGACACCAGACTGATGTATCTGGACTCATTGCAGCTGAGCATGAATTGCTCACAAGGCGATTTTGAAAGAAATCATTCTTCCCTGAGGCAGAATTTTCCTCAAATTATATCAGCTTAAAAAGAAGGTTATGTTGCCTTTAGGAGTGTTAGCCCTTTAATCTCTACCTACCCCTGCATGTGTTTTTAACACTGGAATGGACAGGTTTTACCAGCAACCCTAATGCTCATTTTAAATGAAAGTAGAGATGCAATGGGTTCTGCTAACAACAAATAAAATTAAGCAGGAGATGTAGCTGACAGGGAGATGCAGATAATAAAGCACCCTAGACACCCCAATATTCAATGATGATGTAATTGGTGCTAACAGAACTAAATGTCAAATATAATGCTGCTCTCAGTGCAGACATTAGAAGAGGTTAGGTGAGACTGTGAACACATGGCTGCATATTGTAACCCCTCAGTGAACACAGGGACAGCCAACTAAAAGCAATATATACACAATTTTGTAAATATGTTCAGCAGCATGGCTCAGGTCAGTGATGTTTCATTTTTATGAAATGATTTTCCTCACGGGGCAGACATGGAATATGACCTAAAACATAGTCTCAATCAAACCCTTGCATAGTACTCTGTATCAGAGTCGTGAAGTCGTGAGCCACCTCTCATTTCTTTGTATTTTGTAAGGTAAATGACATGCTAGGTGCTAGGTGTAGCGATTTAGTGATAACAAGAGCAAGCATACATAAAAATACAGCATATAAAGCAAAAACACAGTTTGTACAATTCTAATACGCATGAAATTTCAATATAGTATGGCCAGCCTTTATTCCTCAACATGCCTAAAAGAGTTTAGGCAACTTTCTTGTAATTCCTTTTAGTCTTCAGGTATAGTTCTCCAGGCTTACAGTTCTTTCGAGCCCTAAGCCATGAGAAAGCCTCAAACATGGACGCTGATGGAAGTTTTTCATTGTATGTTTTTCTATCCTCCTACATTTGGACTGGATTGATAGTGTTTTGGAAGCTGCTCCATATTTTCAGCATGTGCTGCATGATGGATCAAAATCTGATGGTACTTTTCTGCATTCATATTTCCACCAATTCTGACAAAATCCCTAACACTGCTGGCTGAAATGCAAACACAGACCATGACAGAGCCTCAGATGGTTGTAGATACTTACCTTAGACTCGCTCCTGACATCACTCATATTGATGACAATTCAACCAAAATTTTCAGATCTGGATTTATCACTCCATGGAAGCAAAACTCAAAGAAATAAGGGGCAGCTCTTTTTACAGATATTTAATGGGGGGGAAAAAGTTAAAAAAGAATTCACTTGTCAAGCACAAAATGTAAATCTACTATGAAGTGAAAAATTATGTAAACAGCTACAATCTCTCTCATGTTATTATTAAAATAAGCATAAAATTCTATAGAGTTCTATATATCTGATGATTATATTAAGTATTTTGTTTTTGTATTTCGGGCATTTACCAACTATAGATCAAAAGAGTATGAATGGTCTTTTTTTTTTTTTAAAAAAAAATGGGGGAATCTGTTATATTCTATACATTTATAACAGGTTTTTTGTGTGATTAAAAAAAAATCCAAACAAACTACACTTACTTAAGCAATTTTGGGGCTAAACTTAGCCTGGAAACGGTTATCAGACTCAATACAGCAAAACCAGAAAGTTTAATAATATTTATTTTATTTGACAGATTCTAGAGTCTTAACATTGGTTGCCAACCAAGAAGAAGAAGAAGCTGTGAGCCAGGAGGGAGGGGGTGAATGAGCGAGTGAGTGATTCGTTCGTTCGCTCTATGATTCAGCACAGGAGGGAGGGGGTTAGTGAGTCCTGAGTGATTCGTTCGCTCTATGATTCAGCACAGGAGGGAGGGGGTTAGTGAGTCCTGAGTGATTCGTTCGCTCTATGATTCAGCACAGGAGGGAGGGGGTGAGCGAGTCCTGAGTGATTTGCTTACGCTTACGATTCAACACAGGAAGGGAGGGGGTGAGTAGCTCAAATGTGCTGTTAGCATGTTAGCAGAGCGATGCTACTATGAAGCGAGAAGCTATTTTCTTGATTTGAGTTTCTACTCAGGGTTTTTTCTTCCAGTTCAGAGCAGAAATGCTTTTGTTAAGAAATTGGCTGTTATTTCCCCCCCCACAATTTTAATTATAAGCTAGATATATATTTCTACTAAGCGAATTAGTTTGCTAACAGAAACAGGGATGAGTCAGTTGGGCTTGTGAATCATGATTCACGAGTCAGTAAAGTGATTCTCGAGTATTGAACGATTTGTTCACGAATCGAACATCACTACTTGCATCATCAGCTGCTTGTATAGACATGTAGACATGATATTTTATGGCACATAACGGACACATAGAATCTGTTTTTGTTTTTGATAAAAATGCAAGTCAAATTAATTTGAGTGATTAACTGTGGCAATTACCAGGAAATGCCAATGACTCTAATCTGTGCACAGATACAGTTTACTGTAACTATACATCTTAGTTTGCTAGTTTGCACTTACAGCTAGAAAGCAGTTACAGCCCAGTGACAGCTAATATACAATAGGTTATTTGAGTTAGATCTTCAGAAAAATGATCATAATCAATGTAGATCTCTCTAAAGCCAGTTTTAAACCCAAACTAGCTCAAGTTATTATAACGGTCTGGTCAATTCATGACATTAATAACTCATAGTACACCACTCCCACGAGCTGCTGGTCAATCCTGAGGCCAGACGTCCTAAGCTAAAAAGACCAAACATCGTCAAGGGTTGCTGTCATGATACAGACAACACTCCTAGACACTTTGCTCTTACACCCTGAGGCCTCCACCAGTCTCTTGCATTGCCCTAGGTAGGAACCTGTCACACACTCTCGCCCATCAGAGATATAAACATTGTCACCACCCTTGCTGTTGTCCGAAAAGAGCGTGGTGACCTATTTCACACTAACCAAAAGAGAAGCACTGTCAACATACTTGCTACAATCTTAATGTATCCTTTTATTAAATACCAGCATGTCCTTGATTTCAGGCTATACATTCCTTCCTTTTTTAGAAGCATTCATATCATGAATACAAAAAGACAAACACTCAATGATATACCAAGGTATTCTGAGGCACAGCAGAACAAGTGATTATGTAATTTGTTTACATGCTTGGAGATCTTTCCCCTCAGCAGATTCTTACTAGTCTCTGTTGACAAAGCAGCAGATAAAAAGCCACTCCCCACAGCGTTTCTTTTCTGACAAGACACTCTGAAAAGGTAGACTGACTCTGAGGTTTGATGCCACGGTTCAAGTGTTTGAAACAAGGCTCTCAGGGATGATTAAAAGAAACGAGTCCCCTGCATTGCAATTGAAGATGACTTTCCAGTGTCAGAGCTGTAAGATCACATGACAACAGAGCACTCGAGTCAGCTCTTTATGTTTTTAACGACTCCATAATGAAACCTCAGCACAAATGCAAACAGACCACAAGGACAGCAAGGAGTGAGCGTCCTACTGTAAGAACTGTAAAAAATTTAATCCCATATAGAAAAAAAAACCAAACAAAAAAAGAAAGCAATAGAAATGAACATCTGCAGAGTATTTTTGATATTGAATAAACACAGGGCTTACTGTATGAGATCCACTGACCGGAGATGCCTAAAAGCAGCAGTTTTACAAGCCTGCCACTGGTGAGCTCTTCAGTCTTGAGGACTACATATAAAAAGGAGGCCACCAAAATTCTGCTTTGTGTGCTGTATTTTCCATGTTAGCATTTTTGATATCATCAAGTTTGGAGCCAGAACATGCAATATTTAAACCAAAGGAGGGTTATCAGTTAAGTTATCAGCTGATGCAGGCAAGGTTGAATAGCAAACAAAGTTCATTTGTAGCACAGACAAACTGGGGCCCGTTCTTCGTACGTCGCTTACTACATCCAAGATCAAATGACACATCCAAGATCAAATCATCGCGCTAACCGTGAGCTCGCTAATCCGGTTCCCCGAACACACCTGCTGTTGACGATTACTACAGCTGGACGCAGGAATGTGACATCACTGGGTGTCGTAAAAGGGGCTACGCATCGATAGTAGAAACATTGATCGGCAACCCGCTGATTGGTCGGCGAAAATGTCGAAGGGGCGTGCTCAGTATTTTCCGGCAGCAAAGCAAGAACTCATGAGTGAGGGATTTCAGGAGTTTCAGAGTTTAATTAAAACGCAAGAGAACACTGCAAAGGCTGCAAAAGCAAGGAGAGAGGGCTGGCAGAAAGTTGCTGACAAATCAAACTCGTAGGTAATTTAATAATAATAATAATAATAATAATGTATTGGGTTCATATAGCGCTTTCCAAGGCACCCAAAGCGCTTTACGATACCACTATTCATTCACTCCCACATTCACACACTGGTGGAGGCAGCTACGGTTGTAGCCAGGCTGCCATATCGCGCCATCGGCCCCTCTGGCCAACACCAGTAGGCGGTAGGGTAGATCTATCATATGACACTATATTGTCCAATATCATATGGCATTATATTATATTATAATATGTTATATTATATCCCCTTTCACATTAGAGCCACAACAGGACCCACAAGAACATGGGAACAAGTAAAAGTGGAATACAGGAGTATTCTACAGAATGGTAATATTTATCTCTTAGATTGCTTTGCGTCTCTTGGCAAGGTAATACTGGCCTGTAATACTCTGTTAGTTTGTTCATAACAGCAACCAAGAAAAGGGCAGAGGAAAAAAAGACAGGTGGTGGTCCTGCACCCCCTCGTCAACAAGTTGGTTAAGTAAATAATACCCTCACGGGAATATCGATATCTCTCTATGAGCACACTGTCGCGCTGAGCTAAAGGATCCTGTCTATCCCGCAATATACGCTGAATTCTGAGGACTCTCCTTATCAATCTTGCACCTTCCGCAATGGGTTGGTCGCGTATACGGACAGGACATGGCTGCGACAGGCTTCCCAAATCCACCTTCGCTTTTATAGCCGTGGTCTCTCATCTTGATTACACGAAGTAATTTACAATTACTACTCTGAAATATGAATTACATCTGTAATAATCACATACATGTAATAGAATGTTAATAGTTCATTTCCCTTTTTTAGGAAATGACCTGTATGTATCTGTGTGACATCAATAAATGGATCAGGTGCTGCATTGTCTTTAGTTACATTGATAATATTTATTTATGGTGAAACAGTGGAGAAATATCGCTGTTGCTTTCGTATAAATGAAGCGGACATACCTGCGTGGCCGCGATCTAATCCTGTTTACATAAAGTAAACCTGCTCCCGAGCAGGTTTACGCTTACGGCTCTGTTGCTATGACAGCAAGTCCCGGATGAGCTTCGGGGAACCGACTGATCCAGGATCACGCGAAATCGTCAACAATCTAATCCGGCTAACCTACTTAGCGAGGTACGAAGAACGGGCCCCAGGTCGACTATAAATTCAGGCAGTCAGAACTGCAAAAAAACAAAACAAAAAAAGAACAGAAGACTAAAACATTTGCACTGAATGGTAGCAAAGAGAGCATTGTGGCAATGTGAAGGTGGCAGGGCTAAGTATTTGCAGAGGTACTGATTACTGAAGCAGTTGCAGCTGGTGAAGCTGTAACACACCTGTCCCCCACTCCAACAGAAAAAGCAGAAAGGAAAATATTCACTTTAGGACTCTCAACACTGATCCAGATTGTGATTGAAGCACTTGTGACTTAAATCATGAAAACATGCACTGGTGCTAAATATACAATGATATAGAAAGACTAAAATAATACAATTTTACCTCAGACACGCAGCTATTTGCTGCTCTGGGTCAACGGTTCTCTGAAATTATTTGTGGTCCCAACTCTGTGAACTGGAGTGGAATCGGTTCAGATTACAGATCAACCGTGATCCGTTACACAACAGTATCATGATCACACTTTTTGGATGATAACATATCTGAAAAACGATTCTGTGTTATTCAAAGTAAAATGTGGCCACAGTACAGACAACAAATGTATTATTGTTTTTGTGGTGTAGGACTTATACGCAACAAATTGTCAGTACAGTAAACCAAACTGCAAAGCTATGATTAAAACCTGGTAAATAGTTTTGACACAAGAACTAGAGCCTGAGCAAGGCTGCCAGGTCATCTTAAATCGGTCATGTGATTTAGATGCATGGACGTGTCCGTTGACTCCAGAGGCCTAAGCCACTTTTCAGTTATTGATTTACTAGTACTCATTTTTAAAATGCCCTCAAAAACTCAATGGAACATTTTCACAAGAACAGCCTGTTTTATCACACACACACACACACACACACACACACACACACACACACACACACACACACACACACACACACACTCTTTCCCTTTTCCATGCCCAAGCATTTCAACAAGTATCATCTGTATAATCTTGCTGATAGACAAACAAAAGGCACTGAAAATGTGCCTCTGCTGAGGCTTGGCAGGGGCTCCTGGCTTGACACAAAGAATAAAAGACAAATGATCTGTGTCTGTGTGAAAACACAGAAGTATGACAAAATGACAGAGGGGTTAATGTTGTCACATCAGTTGCCTTTCCCCCCCTTGTTCTGCAAGCTAAATGAAACAAAAACAAATTTAAACAAAAAAGAAACTTGAACTCTGGCATAAATGACATTGCATATTCAATGGATCCGGTGTTAAATTGCAACATAAAACATATCTGCTCATAAAGTATAATTTTGTCAGCAGCTACTTGTTAAAGTAATGCAAAATGATTCTGGAAACATGCAGGGATGTCATATTGGGTTGTTTTCTCTATTATTTAGATCCTTTTTTTTTCATCCTGTAAAACTTTTTTCAGCGCTCTTTGTCTGACAGGCTTAATTAGACTAGCACTGAGCACACACAATCTGTGTTATTTTCTAGTCTTTAGGAGGTAAAGATTGTCAGGGTAAGAAAAAACAAGTGAAAAATATCACTTGTGATGTTTCGGAAAACACTAAACCTTTCAAGGCTAATTTAAAACTGCATAGCAGCGAATTGTTGAGCTTTTGCAATTGTTAACATCATAATGCACTCTGTGCATTAAGGCTACCTTACCAGAGTAGGTATAGGTTTTAGAAAATGGACATACCATGGGGTATGTGGGTGTGAGTTACAGGAAAAGCAGATGTGAAGTATATGTTGTAGCACATTGTATTTGTGGCCATGAACTTTACCTGTGAAAGAGTATTTTTGCCAAACAGCTGTACAGGACTACTGTAAGCTCTTACTTCCTGTGTGGGCTGCACATTTGAGAAGGACTAGGGGCATCCAAGGTGATGTTAAGACATTGCAGATGGATGAGGCTGCAGATATTGCAAATTGTTTCCTTTTGTCAAGGTGTCTCAGAAACAGACCAAAGTGTTACATCTATTTTTTGGTGCTTTCCAGTTCTCCTGTATTGTTCCCATTTCAGACATTTTGTCTTGCCTTAAATTTTTTTCTCTTACATAGGTGATTCCCAACAACTAGGGTGATTTTAATGAAAAAGCAGGTACACCGTCAATACCCCAAATGTGTTTTAAAACAAAAGAGTAAGACGTGTCTGTGAAACTTTCACAAAAGTGAAATTGGAAGTCTGGACAGAAAAGCACAGATCTTCAAAAAGTAAAACTCCAGTGGTTGATGGGCATGCTGGCAGATAGATATGAGCCGGCATCTTCGGACTGATTGAGAGATAGAAGGTGATAAGTCAAAATGCAAAAAGTCACAGCAATCATATGCATCTGGAAGTGGAAATTGCTATTTCATCCTGAAACATCCACTGACTGAGACTGCTGCAGAACAGGGTTGTAATTTTAACAGGCTGGAAAATGCGGAGTAATGCAAGCTTGAGAGGTTGTTTCATTGGTCAGCTTACATAACAGGTGACTGGATGACAGACATCATCATTCCTGTATTCTCAGTGATTGCGCTCATCCACTGTCTATTATGTACTATTTCTTGGCAAGGCTTACATTTAAAGTGTACCCACAAATTACATCCAACCTATGTAGCGTGTATAATGAGGTTATGATGAGGTTAGAACAAGAGAAAAGTTCGACCTGTGTGGACCGACTGATTTACAACCTCAGTCAAACCCAAAAGTTCATTTGTGTCTCCTTATTGAATGTATGATGTCAAAAGCTCAGCGAGTTTAGCAGGGTTTGTTGGTAAGCCACAATGAACTGAAAACATGTTGTTTTTATACTTCAGCAGGACTGAAAAGTTTACATATATTCATCATGGGCATGAATTTTATAATTTTTCCAAAACATCCAAAACATACTCTGTTGGATTGAGAACTGATATCTAGAGGCAATACTTAGAAATGCTAATTTGGTGTTAGGGGGGCAAAAATGTGCCAAGAAAAATGCCTCACAACATTACACCACCACCACCAGCCTGGACTGTTCATACAAGTCCTGATGGATTCATGCTTCCATGTTGTTTACACCAAATTCTAACCCTAAATTTGAATGTTGCAGCAGCATCAACTCCTCAAGGTAGGCAATGTTTTTTCTTAAATTTTGTGTTGCCCAATGTTGGTGAACCCTTGCTAATTGTAGCCTCAGTTTACTGTTCTTAAATGACAGTGGCACCAGGTGTGTTCTTCTGCTGTTGTAGCCCTTCTGCATTCAGTGTGTTGTGCTTTGAGATGTGCTCTTCTACAAACCGTATTTGTAACAAGTGTTTATTTGCTCTTGGCTTCCTAACAACTTGAAGCAGTCTGGCTATTTTACTCTGACCTCTGACATCAACAAGGCAGTTTCAATCAGGGAACTGCCTGGATGTTTATACCCTATAGAAACCCTACTGGATAGTTTCTTTTTTTCATTCTCCATAAACCCAGCAGTTCCTGAAATACTGAGATGAGCCCATCTGGGATCAATAACCATGCCACGTTCAAAGTTGCTTAAATTTCTTTTTTTCCCTATTCTGTCACTTAGTTTGAACTTCAAGTTGTTTTTCTACCATGTCTACATGCCTAAATCCATTACTGTGCTGTCATGTGATTGGCTGATTATATATTTGATTTATAAGACTTTCAACAGGTGCAGCAAAGTAGCCAGTGAGTGTAAACAGTGAAAATTAGCTACTTTAGAGATAGAAGAGATCTTTCATTAAACTCTATGCTAATTTTGAGTGTGATGCCAGTAATACAAAAATGGTGGCAAAAGCCTGGACAAGCTGTGCAGGGCCTAATGAAAAGGAGAAAGTGGAAAAACTCAAAGCTAATTTGGTTAATAACACAAGTTTTTATATAAGAGTCATCTCAGAGAGGGCTACTTCTTTCAGAGCTCACCACTCTAAAAGACTGCTAATAGTAAATGGAATGCATTTATGCAAGACTAGTGTCTTGCATAAAGTGACTAGACTCTAGTGTCATTGACCCCTCAAAGCACTTTAAACTTCAAGCCTTATCATTCGCACATTTTATTTGTCCTCTATACATACGTGCAGCGCTTTAAACACAAACAAACATAGGCTGTTCAGTTGCTTGTATGGGGAAATTGTTCACTTTAATTCCATTCTTCATTGTCAACTTCACAACAAAATGAAATTTTCCTCACCAAATTGTGCTTAATCATTAATCAATTTAATGGATCTAGAGGACTGCACAATGGATGTAGAAATTGGTGTGTTATTTAGGTCTGCAGATAGAATTGTAATATTTTACTAGTCACAATCATTTTATTGGAGCAGAAACACTTCTTAAAACCACTGTCAGATCAAGTGCGCATGCGCCAACCAGCGTGCAGCCTGTTACAGTCGCTCCTGCTTTTCTCTTAGTTTAGCTCTTTTTTCTTACGTATTCTTTTTTTTTCTGACTTGTATTTTCCTCCGTTTTCTATCTCTTACTTAATCATGTGGATTGAGAGAGTTTTTGTTCTTCTGGTGGCCGTGGAACTGTTACTTTTATCATGGAACGGGACCGCGGCACATCTCCTACACGCACGGACTGTTTACTCCAGAGATCAGCTGATCGCCCTGATGCCGGCCGGCTCGCTGGCCAGGCCCGCAGAAGTGCCCGCAGAAGTACCAGCTGAAATTTGGAGGAAAACACATCGGGGATGCAGAGGTCAAGGA